>NC_086187.1:10965000-11597692 GCF_023053635.1 Elgaria multicarinata webbii | reverse complement strand
TAAAGCTGCAGGAGCTATACTAGAGTGACCAGATACAAAAGAGGGCAGGGCTCCTGCAGCTTTAACTGTGGTGATGAAGAGGGGATTTCAGCAGGTGCAGCATGCATACTCCCCTTTCAAAGCAACTGCTAAAGATACAGGAGTCCTGTCCTCCTTTCCATATGGTCATCCAAAAAGAACCTTAAGACGGCAGAATTTGCCCAGCCACAGTTAGCCCTTGGACAGCAGACTAATCAGAGTGCAAAATTCCTGGGTCCCTGAGAATGCTGTTTACACATCACCAAAAGGAAGGAAATGTATCACCCGAAAAGAGGATGCAGATTTGCATACAATTTGCATGTGCTAACTCATATGCATAGATGCAAACTTAGATATAATAACTGTAATTGAAAGAGACATGCAATATATCCTGCCATAGTAATTAGGGCTGTGCTCCGCTTCTCTTCAGGTCGGAGAAGCAATAGCGAGGTGGCCTGATTCTCCTCCAGAAAAGGCAGAGATGAAGAGAGTGGGGGGGGGCTGCAGATTGAGGCGAAGAGGATCGCCTCAATCCAGAGCTCCGGATGCACGTAAGTGGGGGGGAGGGGGACTCATCTGGCGCTGCCGCCACTGCCGCAGTCCCTGTGGTGACGGCGATGGAGCCAGGTAAGGGGGCAGGGAGGAGGGAGGCTTACCTGCACCCGTCGTGGTCTGTCATGGGCTTCAATTGAGGCCCTGGTTGAAGCCGGAAGTGAAGGCCGAGGCCTCTTCTGGCTTCACGCCGGGGCCTCAATTGAAGCCCGCAACAACGGACATAGGCAAGGGGGTGGGGGGTTGGCTTACCTGGCACCCGCACCGCCGTCCATGTGGCACCGGCGGCGGAGCCAGATCTCGCTCCGCTCTGAGGAGCAGGGGACGGACGGATCGGCCCAAAGAGGATCGGGCCACGAAGCGGATCGGGGGGTCTGTGCACGGCCCTAATAGTAATTAAGATTGTGTCTTGTATGCCATCCAGGAGCTAACTGCCAAAGGAAGTGAAGCAGGTAGCTACCAGGAAAAGGGCCTTTTCTGCTGTGGCACCCCGGTTGTGGAATGAGCCTCCTGGAGAGGTTCACCTAACCATTTTTAGCATTTTAGCATTCTAGTTTTTATTAGCTCTGCTGTTTTAAATTTGCAATTGCGTTTTAAATCTCTGCACTGCTGCTAGGTTTTACTCTGGTTGCCCTTTCGTACTGTAGTTTCGAGACGTTCTGTTTTATAGTATATTTTATGCAGTATCTTCTGGTTTTAATTGTTGTGAACTGCCCAGAAAGTTTAGGCTGCTGGGTGATACAGAAATTTGTAAACCGCCCAGAGAGCTTCGGCTAATGGGCGGTATAGAAATGCAATAAATAAATAAATAATAAAAATGTAATAAGTAAGTAAATAACACCGTTGATGGGCAACATCAAGCTCTCCCTCCTTAAACTGGACGTGGACTGGACAGCCCTTCCAACAGAGTGGGAGTGCACAACCCTGCAGTCCCCCGCCTTTCCTGCTGCCCCCCACCAGTGCCCTGATCCCATCACCAAACCCCCCTTCATCCTTGAACCTTTTCTCTTTCCCTGCCACTGCTAGCAGTGAAGAAAGACAGATTTGTATCAGGACCACTGGGACGTGTGCGACGGCAGCAGAGCCAGGTAAGGGGGCAAGGGGGAGGGGGGGTCTTACCTGCATCCGTCCGCGGTCCCGCGGCTGCTTCAACTGAGCCCGAGGACTCAAACATAGGGTGACCATATTTGGGAAACCAAAAAAGAGGACACCTAGTGTGTGTGTGGGGGAAGCAGCTTTCTGAGTCCTGCAGAAAGTACGTTATTCCCCCGCCACCTTAAAGAACCCGATTGGAGTGGAGAAGGGGAAAGGATTTCATTCTGCACCACCACCACCCACTCCAATTGGGGCCTTTTCTATAATGTCCACGAATGACCCACTTTCCCCTTTAAGACCTCAATTGGAGCTCGGGGTGGGGGAATGATGTGCCTCAAGAAAGCATGTCATTCACTCCTGCCATGCTAATGGCAGCTTTAAAGGGGAAGGTGTGTCATTCCAGGGCATTATTGAAAATTATAGAAAATCCCCCCTGACACCATGGAAAGAACAAAAACCAGGATAAATCAGGGAAAATCCTGACAGTTGGTCACCCTATCAAACAGGAAGACTAGGCTGCAAACAGAAAGACTAGGTCTTCCAGAGGAGGGGGGTTTACCTGGCCCTGCTGCCGCCGCAGAGCCAGATAAGGGGGAGGGGGTCTTACCTGCATCCGTCGCGGCCTGTCGCCAGCTCCACTAGAGCCCGCGGCTCAACCAGGAAGTGTAGTCCGCAATCGGGGCCTACAGTTCCTGGTTGAACCACGGGCTCTAGTGAAGCTGGGACGGGATGGGACGGACACAGGTAAAGGGGAGGAGGGAGGGGGCCTTACCTGACGCCACTCCCCGCCACTGCACAGCTTCAATTTGGAGCCGGAGCTCCGCAGCGTAGCAGACCCTAGGCGGATCGAGGCAGGGTGGAGCGGGTCTGATCTGCAATTTGCGGATCGGGAGCGAAGAGGACCGGCGGGGGGGGGGGGGTGTCCATGCACATCCCTAGTCCAGATGCCTCTTGAAGGCCTCTAGTGTGGAAAAGCCCACAACCTCCCTAGGTAACTGGTTTCATTGTCATACTGCTCTAACACTCAGGAAGTTTTTCCTGATGTCCAGCCGGAATCTGGCTTCCTTTAACTTGAGCCCGTTATTCCGTGTCCTGCACTCTGGGAGGATCGAGAAGAGATCCTGGCCCTCCTCTGTGTGACAACCTTTTAAGTATTTGAAGAGTGCTCTCATGTCTCCCCTCCATCTTCTCTTCTCCAGGCTAAACATGCCCAGTTCTTTCAGTCTCTCTTCATAGGGCTTTGTTTCCAGACCCCTGATCATCCTGGTTGCCCTCCTCTGAACATGCTCCATGTGCGTGTAAATGTGTGTGCAAACATATGTGGGCCCACGTCAAGCTGAAAGGTACGCAAAATAACCTCAGTGGCCATGCGCAACAGCAGCAATTTGTGAGAATGCAAGCATGCTAACTTTGCAACGTTAATTAACACCTATTTTTCTTTCTTTCTGCAGATGGGGACAAAATGAGTCGAAATTTACATTATTTGTGTCTTTTATGACACCGGGTACATTTAAGACATACACACCCTTCATAGCAGTGTGGGAGGTCCTCTGTTTATTTGAGGCATGTGACATTTACAAGCTACGAGCGTTCCTCCGGGCCATTTGGATCCATGAACTCATGCTGCACTATGGAGATCAAACAGTTTTAATCTAGGCCCAGAGGTAGTATTACCCAGTCTCCCTCTCTCTCTCTCTCCTCTCTTATTTATACAAAGAGGCACTCAAGGACTATTTTATAGGCTTGAAGAACGAAGAGATACAGCAAAAGCGTATGCAATTAAAAAATACGACAAACCACCCTTCAATTTCGATGTCCCAATATTAATTGGCTGCCGTTATACTAATCAAGTGTTATATATTAATGACAGGCACTGAGCCAGAGGCACTGTCCAAGTTGCTTGGAGGGAAATGGGAAATGAGGAGGTGACAAACCGACAGAGGAATCCTGATCCTGTTGTCTCCAAAAAATAAATAAAAAGGTTGCCAACTGACCAGGCTGGTTTGCTCTTGTGCCTTTGACAGCAGTGTTATCTGCAGGAATCAGCAGCTGGAACTTTTCCAGTGAGGTTGATAAGCACTGTCACCTGCTCACATCGGCAGATGGAGCTGCTGCTCAAGGCCCAGGAGCACGGGACAATAAAAATGTTGGCAACTTTGTTCAGAAATCAAAGTCATGGATGGATTTCATGGAATTTACGTCCAGGTGAGTATCCTTATTTCCTGCCTTGGGGCTTCACTGCTGCAGCACCACCATTCTTGGCTATCCACAAGTCTAGCGCTCCTTTAAATGGCTCCACCCTTTCTCCCTTGCCCACTGTTATGCCTGGAACTAACTTCCAGAATGCCCACGTGAAACCACTTCTCTTCCTTCTTCCAGGCCCCTGCGCTCCCCAGGCTCAAAACATGCCTTTGCCACGTTTTTCTGGCTCAAACGTCTTAGGCCGTAGCTAGACCTAAGGTTTATCCCAGGATCATCCCTGCCTGAATGCTGGATGCCCTGTGTGGCACTTAGATGAACAGGTTTGACCCCAGGACAATCCTGGGATAAACCTTAGGTCTAGCTATGGCCTTAGTCCTGAATTCCAACAATGACTTCCTCTTCAGTACCAGCCTTCCAAGTTTCAAGTTTATTTAGTTACGGTCACAGACTAAAAATACCACTAGCAGATACAAATATAAATGCAAACTACAAATGCAAAAAATATATACATAGAGTTAGAGAATTCAAATAGCACTAACTTCAGCGACAGCCTCTATCAGCATCAGTTGGTGTTAAAGTGGATTATCATGGGATTTAATCAACTGATTCCTGATAGAGCATGCCTGGACACAGAATTTTGCCACCTTGAGAGCGAATTCAATGGAAGAGTCTGAAAGAAAGAGGGAGGAATAAAACTTATCAGATTTACCTGGAATTTGTGTGTGTGTGTTAAAATTGGAGCAATGTAATGAGAATGCATACCCTTCTAGAATAGACAGTATAATAAAGCATGTTCAGCTGTTTCAACCATGCCCAGTTAGCAAGGGCACACATCTTTGGAGAAAGGAATTAACAAATATCCCCCTTCCAGAAGAGCTGATGGTTAAATATTAAAGCGAGCCAGAGTCTCTGCTCTGACATGTTTTAGGCCTTTATTGAAAACATCTCTCTCTTTCTCTCCCTCCCTCCCTCTCCCTCTCTCTCTCTCTCTCTCTCTCTTTGTTTTTCTTAGATTGCTTTATTGTATTATTGTAATTCGCTTTGGGATTTGTGCAAATGAGAAACAATGTAGAAATAATAATAATAATAATAATAATAATAATAATAATAATAATACCAAAGCTACATTCGCCTGCATTCATCTCTTCTTTGCCCCGGCCTCTCTCTTCCCGCTCTTTCATTGTTTCCTTTGCCACCCAAATGTATGCTCATAAGGGCAGAGACCTACCATGTTTTCGTTTTGGGACATGGGGCTTTATAAAGTGCCTTCTGCACTGACTGATGGTAAGAATTCGTGATAGACAATGCAAATGCCCTTAGGCTTACAGCCCCTCTGAGCAAGCAGGCTGTCACTGGGGCTGAAATTTGAATAAGCCGCTTGTCAGATGCAAACAACCTGCTCCAAAGAGCAGTTTGGCAGCGTCGTCAGGGGAGGGGTGCAAGTCACCAGGCAGGAAAATGCATCATGGGATGAGCTGGAACAGGTTCCTACATTGCTTGGAGAATGCAGCTTAGAATTGTAGAATAGTAGAGTTGGAAGGGGCCTATAAGGCCATCGAGTCCAACCCCCAGCTCAATGCTTGCTCTTGAAGGAATCCTTGATGTGGGACTCGTGCACCTATCCCATGGTGACATTTGGAGCTAGGCTCATCCATTTGTCCCATGGTGATATCTGGAGTGGGACTCACGCATCTATCCCATGGTGACTTATGGAGTGGGACTCGTGCATCTATCTCATGGTGATATCTGGAGTGGGACTCATGCATCTATCCCATGGTGACTTATGGAGTGGGACTCATGCATCTATCTCATGGTGATATCTGGAGTGGGACTCACGCATCTATCCCATGGTGACTTATGGAGTGGGACTCGTGCATCTATCTCATGGTGATATCTGGAGTGGGATTCATGCATCTATCCCATGGTGACTTATGGAGTGGGATTTGTGCATCCATCCCATAGTGACATTTGGAATGGGACTCATGCATCTGTCACATGGTGACTTATGGAGTGGGACTCGTGCATCTATCTCATGGTGATATCTGGAGTGGGATTCATCCATCTATTCCATGGTGATATTTGGATTGGGATTTGTGCATCTGTCCCATGGGATAACAATCAGGGCTAGTAGTTATTGACCGCCTTCTCCTTCAGGAGTTTATCCAACCCCCCTTTTAGATGGGTGGCCATCACTACATCTCGTGGTAGCAAATTCCATGGTTTAACTATGCGTTGTGTGAAGAAGTCCTTCCTTTGATCTGTCCTGAATCTCCCATGAATCAGCTTCATGGGATGACCCCACTGGGTTCTAGTATATTGAGAGAAATCTTCTCTGAAATGGAATTTGGCTCTTGGGCTGAAAGAGATTCTTGGGCTAGAGTAGCAGACTAGGACGGGAAAGGCCAGCTTCAGATGCACAACCCACTGCAAAACCCAGGGATGGGTGAACATGCAAGCTTGGAGTGGCTGAGGCTTCTGAATTCTTCCTCGAAGCTCGTTTTGCCTCATTTGCATTCCCAAGCATGAGCGACTTCCCCGCCCCCCCCGCCCCCCACACCTCCGATTGGGAAAATGTGCATTTTTTAAAAGTGCATTTTTCCCAACCACAAAACGTACATACCCCCCCATTGGTTAAAGTGTGGAACTGCGAATTTGGAGATTTGCACAGCTGCGCATTTGTGCACGTGCGCACTTTCAAACACGAACTCACAGGTAGGAAATTGCAAACGTTTCCAGAGCGTTGCCTTCCTGCACCGTTTGAGTTCGGGCTTCCAAACAAGACTTGTCTGCACGACTTGCGGACCGGAACAAAATTCTCCGACACCCCTAGCAAAACCTGCTGGGGGGGTCTTTGCCCCAGTCCCCAACCCCTTTCTTCCCCATGCCAGCCTGACAGCATGGTTGTGCGGATAAAATAGATGGGGAGGATGCGGATGGGAGAACGCCAAATATGCCACCCTGAGCTGGACGGAAGGAAGTAAAAGCAAGCAAACAGGAAATTTGTAGAAATGCTTTGGCTGGGAATAGCAGCTGTTGCAAAGCTCCTGGCATGCTCCCATGGACATTTAATATCAGAGCCTGGTGCCAGCTCATTATATCGGTTTGCTGTGGACACAGCGGCACCAGTTCTGCCCACATAGTCCAAGTGCCAGGAAGGTGACTCACCTGTCGTCTAGGGATGGGTGAGACAAAAATGCTGCACGTACCTGTGTCACGTGAGGAGGGAACACCCTGCGGTAATCAGGAGAGGTGGGGAGGCCTGTGAGGGGGGGGGGCGTTCAGGTGAGGCAGGGAAGGAGGGTTGCTCTTTTGCTTACCACTGTGGTGATTTCTATTTGGGAAAGAAACACAGCAGTGAATTAAGGAGGTGCTGTGCGGAGAAATGGAAGGCCAAACTAGACGTGATGTTACAGGTGCAGTCCTAGGCCTGTTTAGGCCGTACTACAACTCCCAGCATTCCCCAACCATAGGGGGACCATATTAAAAGGAGGACAGGACTCCTGTATCTTTAACAGTTGTATTGAAAAGGAAATTTCAGCAGGTGTCATTTGTATATATGGGGAACCTGGGGAAATTTCCTCTTCATCACACCAGTTAAAGCTGCAGGTGCCCTGCCCTCTTTTAAATCTGGTCACTCTAGTATAGCTCCTGCACTTTAACTGTTGTGATGAAGAGGTTCTCCATATATACAAATGACACCGGCTGAAATTCCTTTTTCTATGAAACTGTTAAAGATACAGGCGCCATGTCCTCCTTTTCATATGGTCACCCTACCCAACCAGCATGGATACCCGAGAGACCACCTTCTCTTTCACCAACCTGCCCGGACACTGGGGTCATCAGAGGTCTTGCTCCTGGTGGATCCACATGGACCTATGGCCCGATCGGAGTTCACCAGGAGGAGAGCCTTTAGTGTGGTGGCCCCTTCTCCTTGGAACTCCCTGCCCCTGAAGGTCAGGCAGGCCCCAACACTGTTCTGCTTCAGGGGCTTCTTTTCCAGGAAACATTCCTCAAGCGACCAGCCACCGTTTTTATTGGCACTTCGTTTTTAAATGGAACAATTTTAATTTGCTGTTTTTATCTTTTTATCTTTTTAAGCCAAAGGCAGGGTACCCTTTTCATCTCATGGGCATAAAATTAGTTGCTAATTAGGGGTGTCACTTTTCTTCCCTGGTATGGTTCTTTTGCCTTTTAGAGAGGGCCTGGAGAATTTGTGATTTATCAAGCCGATCACACCTGCTAGATGCTTCTCTCTCTCTCTCTCTCTCTCTCTCTCTCTCTCTCTCTCTCTCTCTCTCTCTCACACACACACACACACACACACACACACACACACACACTGCTTGGTGAGTCACAACATGCGTTGACAACTTCGTGCCACTCTGAATGTCAGTAGTGTATACTCAGTGTATATCAATGGCGTCCCCTTTTACCAGGGCAGCCCTATTTTCCCATTTCTGTCTCTAGTCAATGGCTATATTTATTTGTCCTCCTTTTTTGCCATTTGCGGATACCTTGCTTAAACAGTGTCTATACGCTCTGTTAACCCTGTAGTGGCTGCGCAGTGGCGCTGCGCCGTTTAAATGATGCAGCCACCCACATGCAGCCACATCAGAATCCCCCCCTTCCAGAACTGCGCATTTTCAAACTCTTGGGCCTTAGCTAGACCTAAGGTTTATATCCCAGGGTCGTCCCTGCCTGCTCCCAGAATATCCTGTGTGTCATTTACATGAACAGGGATGACCCTGGGACGATCCCGGGATAAACCTTAGGTCTAGCTAAGGCCTTGGTTTACCATAACTTTGACCTTTGCTCCAGGTCATCCAGTGGGCTTAGCTTGGGTAAGCGCAGGAATGCAGGGCAGGGGGCAGGCTTAACGATGGCATGGCCACTGGTGCTGAGGTTTTCCCAGCCAGATAGCCCATGCTCCCCCCTGCCCTGTCTAGCTTGATCAATTTGGCCTTGCAGCAGCAATGTTGAGGGCTTTTGAGCTGACCCCCTTTCAATGTGGCATTGTAGAGACGCAGGCACGGGCTGCTAAATTTGCCTCCTCCACCCTCTAGGATTCACTCCCGGATCCTTGGCCGGAAAAACGACACCTCTAACACTGGGATCCACTGCATGTGTGTACTCACAAGTGAGTCCCATTGAATTCTATACACATTTCCTTCCTGTCTCCCAGGTAAGTGTGTACAGAATTGCAGCCCAGGTTGCGCAAGTGAATGGTGGATGCCTCTTTCATGCACATACATGATTTCTTGAACATTCCAATGCCATGCGGACACGGAGCCTGCCTTTCCACCAGCCAATGAAGCTCCTTTGGATATCAGATGGCCGGAGAAGGTCATTTCTCAAACACATCTTTAATCCACCAAAGAGCCACCCTCTGGATGTGTGGGACTACAACTCCCATCACCCACACCCAGAAGGGATGATTGATGGGATTTGTATTCCAACACACCCAGGAGGGCAGCCGATTGAGAAAGGCTAAGCCAGAAGGTAGGGTGGAGCTGTCCATCAAGGTGCACCTCCCTGCCCCTGTTGAACTTCTGCTTGTCACACAGCTGAGGAAGCTTCATTAGGGCACGATATCACTTGCTCTTCCTTCCAGAAGCGTACATCAGCCTTCCCCGACATGGTGCCCACCAGATGTTTTGGACTTCAACTCCCACTTGGCGCTCTCCCCCATTATATCCTCACAGCAACCCTGCAAGGTAGGTTTGACTGAGAGAGAAAAAGAGCCACCCTCTGGATGTGTGGGACTACAACTCCCATCACCCACACCCAGCAGGGACGATTGATGGGATTTGTATTCCAACACACCCAGGAGGGCAGCTGATTGAGAAAGGCTAAGCCAGAAGGTCACTGCTCCTGTTGAACTTCTGCTTGTCACACAGCTGAGGAAGCTTCATTAGGGCACGATATCACTTGCTCTTCCTTCCAGAAGCGTACATCAGCCTTCCCCGACATGGTGCCCACCAGATGTTTTGGACTTCAACTCCCATGGCCAAGGGTCAGGAATCCTGGGAGTTGCAGTCCACATCATCTGGAAGGCACTGGGTTTGGGAAGGCAGGTGCACTTGGCGCTCTCCCCCATTACATCCTCACAGCAACCCTGCGAGGTCGGTTCGACTGAGAGAGAAAAAGAGAGTGTGATAGACCATCGAGCCTCAAGGGGGATTTGAACCTGGGCCCCATCGAGTCCTAGTGCAGCTCTCTAACCGCTACACCACACTGGGGCACTAATTTAAAAAAGGGCTACAAGCCCCTTTCTAATGGCCCGCTTGTGCGGCCACCAAGGGTGTTACCAGGACCTTTCTGGCACCTTCCGTGTGTAGCTCAGGTGCAGCTTTGCCGAAAGGGCACGGCCGTAGAGCCGCTTGGTGCGTGCGCATGCCTGAAACCGCCCCCAACCGCAGAGCGTGAGTTTTCGGCTGAGGATTGGGGTTCCCAGCCCTTGCTTTTGGCAGGGCCTCTCCCTTGCCCAACCAGCTCCTGGGTTTCAAGAACAGGTTTGGCCTGCCCCGCTGTCTTGTCGCGCCTCCCTCATTCCATCTCAAAAGAAAGTAAAGGGCTACACCCTCCCACGTGTGTCTTTTCTTCCTCTCTCTCTGTCTCTTTCTCTCTCTCTCTCTCTCTCGCTTATACCGAGTCAATGAATTGGAATCCACAGCCCATCCCTGAAAACAGAGCTACCGTGGGTGGGTGGGTCTGGCTCAAAAGCAGCCTGCGGTCCGCCAGAAACCTGCAGAGGCAACGCCCACACCACCTTCCCCAGCGTAGCACCCCCTTTGCTCAGGGAGGCAAGGCCCCCACCAAATTGGAAGCACCCCCTAGAAAGAATCTGGACAGTGAGGCTGTTGTGGGTGTGAAGATGTCAGGCCTCCCAAAGCACAGGATTCCATCTTGAAAGATGGGGTGGTACTGAATAAGCCTATATACACCAGTGGCTGGGGAAAATGGGTGGGAGGGTGCTGCTTACGTGGGCAGCTGGTTGGCCACTGTGTGAACAGAACGCTGGACTAGATGGACCCTTGATCTGCTCCAGCAGGGCTCCTCTGATGTTCTGCAGGCAGGGTTTGCCAGATTGTGACCCTGAAATAGAATGTTTCACTTTCAAATTTTTCAGGGTGTAGGGTGGTGTGGGCCCTAAACTATAGAGGACAGTCCTCTAATTGAAGGGCTGTCAGAGGTCCATCCTCTGTTTGTAGGCATTGTCTATTTGAAAGGGTCACTAAATCCATGTTTGGGTTAAAGAGAAACCCCCCCCTGTCCCAAGTACGGGAGTTGGATTTGACTGTTCGCAGCTGCTGGGTAGCAGAAGGAGCAGGCTCATGAGTCATCTGGTCATAGTCTTCTCCGAAGTGGTGATATTTAAAGTGGTCTTCACATTTAAATTATATTAATGATTTCCCAGATTAGGGATGTAGGAGAATTTTGTTTCTTCTTGCAAAACAGAACGGCATGCCCTGTTCACAACCCCGAATGCAAGTGCAGGCAGGAGAACACAACTGCCGAAAATGTTTGCAAGTTCGCAAATGTATGCTCACATTCAAATTGTGCAAGTTGATTTTGCGCAAATTTTTCACATTTGATTTTGCGCAAATTTCAAAAATGTGCCATTTTCTAAACCACCCATACTTTAGTCTACGAAGGCAATTTGCACAACTCTGGAAATCTGTTCAATTTGGGGGACTCTGGGCACAACATTCACATTCGATCGCTGTTTGTTTTGAGCAATTTTCACGTTCGCGCGAAAAGTTTGACGATTGCAAACACAAGGACAGATTGAGGAGGCGCGAGCAGCAAGGTGATGTTGGGAGAAACTTGCTAAACTCCAACATCACTCTTTTGCCCATCCCTTTTCCCCATTTTGCATCAATACATAAAAAGCAAATAGTGTTGCCACCAATTTTCCTGGCCTTGCTCCTGTGCCTTTAGCAGCAACTTAACAAATAGAAACAACCTCTCCCGGTCACACACCCCACACACCCCAGCATGGAGATGAAGAGATGTGGAAGGGGGAACTTAGGGACGCTTCACCTGTTTCATTTCTGTCTGTTAGGGCAGGCCACTCTGAAAGGCTTGCCACAAAAATAAAGGTGGTGACACAAGGGAAAGACTGCAAACATTAGTAAAAACATGGGTGTGCAAATGCTCGTGTCACAATCCCGTCTTTGTTTGGAGAACGTGGCCCACCCGTCTTCTTCTGGGAATAGTTTCCAGAAGCTCCGGTTACCAAATCCTGGCTGCGTCTTTTAATCTTTCTGGTATCAGGAGAACATGCAGACGCTGCACGTCCGTATTCGCTCCTCCACCAGTTACACACACACACACACACACACAAACACACACAGCCGACTCTCCTACCCACCTGCAAGCAGGAGTACTCCAGTTTGAGCCCGCAGAAAGTGGTGGATGGAGGCTGAAGCAAGGAGCCCTTTGAGGAGAGACTGAAAGAACTGGGCCTGTTTAGCCTGGAGAAGAGAAGACTGAGGGGAGACATGAGAGCACTCTTCAAAGACTTGAAAGGTTGTCACACAGGGGAGGGCCAGGATCTCTTCTCGATCATCCCAGAATGCAGGACACAGAATAACAGGCTCAAGTTACAGGAAGCCAGATTCCGGCTGGACATTAGGAAAAACTTCCTGAGTGTTCGAGCAGTATGACAATGAAACCAGTGACCTAGGGAGGTTGTGGGCTCTCCCACCCTAGAGGCCTTCAAGAGGCAGCTGGACAACCATCTGTCAGGGATGCTTTAGTGTGGATTCCTGCATTGAGCAGGGGGTTGGACTCGATGGCCTTGTAGGCCCCTTCCAACTCTACTATCCTACGATTCTGTGACATGCACAATTATACATGGGCACAGATGCAGCAAACTCACACACACACCCCAGTGGTCCTGATACAAATCTGTCTTTCTTCACTGCTAGCAGTGGCAGGGAAAGAGAAAAGGTTCGAGGATCTCTTGGGAAGAGTACAGGTGGAAGGGGCGCAGGACACGGATTCCTGCAATGAGCAGGGGGCTGGACTCGATGGCCTTGTAGGCCCCTTCCAACTCTACTATTCTATGATTCTATTAACAGTCCCAGCGTCAAGGGGAGGCATGGTTGGGCATTTGCCGAAGGACCTACACCCCAGCAGGGGGCCACTGACAAGAGCGCCCCCTGGAGTTGCTCCTCCTCTCGCCATGGCAACCTGCTTGCCCACCTGCCTCTCACTTGGGCTCAGTAAACAGTGGTGGTGAGAAGGTGGAGCAGGAGACGTCACGGCCTCCTGGCTCCCTGGCTCTTTGCCTGTCAAGCAAGAAAGCAAGTGGTAGCAATGACAAGAAAAGAGGAGGAGGAGCTAAAGCAGCCAGTGACAATGAGAAGATGGGGGGGCGGAGCATTGAGGGTGTCTTGCCCAATGGCCCTCAATGACCTGAACGAAAAGCAGGGTGATGTCATACAAAGGATCACAGGGGCTTGAGCCATATCAGGGGGGAAAACCATGGGAAACATATCAATGGCTAGGGTGACCCTATGGAAAGGAGGACAGGGCTCCTGTATCTTTAACAGTTGTAGAGAAAAGGGATTTTCAGCAGGTGTCATTTGTATGCACACAGCATCTGGTGAAATTCCCTCTCCATCACAATAGTTAAAGGTGCAGGTGCCCTCCTCTCTCTTGTATCTGGTCAAGAGGGCAGGGCTCCTGCAGCTTTAACTGTTATGATGAAGACAAAATTTCACCAGGTGATACGTGCATTCAAATGACACTTGCTGAAATTCCCTTTTCTATACAACTTTAAAGATACAGGGGCCCTGTCCTCCTTTTCATAGGGTCACTGTACCAATGGCAAAACTCACCCAGGCAGGATCTACTCTACTGCTTTATCATGGTTTATAATGGTATTGACAACTGTTGGGGCCCAGGACACACTGCATATACTGTTTTCAAAGCGCTTTCAAAGTTTGGAAGTTTCAAACTTTTAAATCCTGCTTGGTGTGGATCTAATTTTTAGCATCTAATTCTCTTTTTCTCTTTCTCTCTCTAGTTCACAGGCAAGGAGAATGTGGGAAACACGGAGGAAAGGCAGAATATAAATTAAACAAACAAGTCAAAAGCTCCCAATAATAATAGCCAAAAAAAAGAGAACCTAATCACTACCCCTTATTTCTTTGCTGCTCAGGGCCAGTATCAACACCTGCTGGGGAGATGATTCAAGTGGCCATATTCACTTCCCACAATGCCCCTGACATCACATCACTTTTGGGGCATTGTGGGAAAATAAAATAGTGGTTTGATTCAACCCCTCACTGTTGCTTGTAGCTTTGCTCAGCCCCAAGGGACCCATGGACAGAGCAGAAGGTGTACCAGAGTTCACTCCCACCCCCTCTCAAAACTGAAGTTGGCCTTTTCCCTGCTTTCAGGGTTTGATGTTCTTTCTCCTTCATGGGACAAAAGCTGTGTGCCAGCCAGATCTTCTTCTCATCTCTGGATGAGCGAAATGCTTGGCTGAGAAACCACAAAAGCTGGGAGCCTTTTGCTACAACAGGAACTGCAGCAACGCCCGAAACTGCAGCAACGCTCCTCGAACTCAGAGTCACCTGGGACCCCGGCCGGGCTGGGTCCTGGGCCATTTTCGTCAAGCCTCCCCCCCCCCCCCCCGGCCAAAGGTGGAGTTGGGATTCCGCCTATTCTCCCACTGCCCAGTGGTAAGTTTGCAAATTGGACTGGGGACAAGATTTCTTTGCAAAACTGTGCGGTCTCATCTGATGATGACACCAAAGGCCCATCCCTGGAGTGAACAATGGGCCCAGAGAGGAGGGACTGAGAAGGGCCTAGGAATGTTTAAAAATAGAGTGGGTGGGGCCCCTGAGCTCTCTTGCAGGGAGGTTAGCCCTGCTCTTCGGTGCGTGTTGAAGATTATTTCAGGTTTCAGGTTTCAACTTTGCACTCATGAGAAATGCCTTCACCGTGCGCCCAACTTTAGAGCTATCACAGAGCTCCCCCTGGAGGCAGTAAATTCACATACCCTCTCCACAAGAAAAGGCTAGAATTGGGGATTTTTAATTTGGAAGGGGAAAGTGACAAAGAGGTGGGATGTGATAAAGATTTATAAAATCCAGCACCTTGGACAGCTCCTGTAGAGTTTGGCCACTTCTGGCTGAAACCCAGAGTAGATTCACGGCCCCATCAAAACTGGAGCCACCAGCCTCCACTGGGGGTGGGGTGGGGTTGTAAGCTGTGCAGGGTTCACTTGGCCAAACTGGGCTGAGCTGCTGTGGTTTGCTTTTCCCACAAGAGGGAGGCTTTGGGTTACATTTAGTTGGCATATAGGTGAAGAAGTGGGCTTTGTCAACAAAGAACGTTGTGATACCGTAAAAACTAGCACATTTATTCTGGCACAGGCTTTTGTGGACTTCATCAGATGGGGAACAACAGAAAGTTTCAGGGCTTTTGAACAGTGGGGTGAGCTAGACTTGTAAATGGTGAGGTCAGAAGGAAATACCATGCAGAAAGTACAGAAGGGCTGTGCACCACTTTGGCTCCAGATCCGAATTCCTAGCCAAAGTGGGCCAATTTGGACCGAATCGGACTAGAACCGAAGTGGGTCAGGTCAGATCTGAAGCACTTTGGAGTGCTTCAGACTGATCTGGACCTCCCCGCCGTGTGTGAGCCTCTGATCCTTACCTGGACCCGCAATTGGGGGAGCTCATATAGTTGGAGGGGGCTATGCAGCCTGTCGGATGTCCAGATAATTCAGACATCTGAATCTCACTCCAGATCCAGATTCGGAGTGGGTCGAATCCAGGCTGAGGCAGGCCGAGACTTATCGGAGCCGATTCAGAAGCTCTGAAGCAGTCTCCAAAGCAGGTAGCAGGGGGCTCTGTACAGCCCTACTGAATGGTGACAATCACATTATTAATAGTTCTGTTGCTGATAATGAACATCTTGGCACTGGGATGCCAATTAACACCGCTAGCGTGTCTAAAAGCTGTTGCCCGTTATCTGATGAAGCCCACGAAAGCTTACGCCAAAGTGAATTCTTCAGCCTTCCAGGTGACACAAGACTCTTTGTTGATGGGCCCCGGCAAATGCCCCTGTAAGCCTGGCTTGAGCAAACCATTTTTCAGAATATGTGTGTCTCTTGAAAATGCGTCAGTGCGCACACCTATCACCGTGGAGCCACTGTGCGGCTGAAATAGCCGTGCGCTTCTGCTTTGCAAGAACCACCTCTCTGCTCTATTTAGGGAACTGCGCAGAAGCCACCGGGGCGGGGGGAGCGGATGCGGAGTTGTGAGCACTCAGGGCGTCTGCCAGGATGCGTAAGTCGATTGGATAATCGGTGTCAGTGCAGTTAAGAGGTTAAGCAGTGGCGCGGAGGCGTCGCACCTTGGCAAAGGTGGAGCTGACGGCAAGCCAAGGTATTAGCGGCACAAAGCCGCAGTGGAGCCCTGTGTCTGGTCGTAGGTGTGGGCAAGAAGAAATGCAATCGATCACTGCCACCCAATATTGACTATAAATACTGGCGAGCTAACAACGAGATGCAAGATGTCCCCTTACATTAAATACTGGCGAGCTAACAATGAGATGCAAGATGTCCCCTTACATTAAATACTGGCGAGCTAACAACGAGATGCAAGATGTCCCCTTACATCAGCTTCTCCCAACCTTGTGCCTTCCAGAGATTTTGGACGACAGCTCCCAGCATTCCTGACCAGTGGCAATGGTGGCTGGGGTGATGGGACTTGTAGTCCAACCCATCAAGCTGCAGAACGCTGCTATGTGCAGCAGGCTTACATTGGCCCGTTCTACACCTAAGGGTTATCCCTGGAAAATGGAGGGATCGTCCCTGTCTGCTCCCGGGATCCCCTGTGTAGCATTCGGATGCACAGGGATGATCCTGGGATGATCCCGGGATATAGGGCTGGTGTAGACATGCCCATTGTGTATTGTCTGTGCGCTCCATGAGAAATGTCTCATTGTGGGGGGCCAGGAGGGTGAGACACAAGTTGCACAGATCAAGGCCAAAGCAACTCCAATGTCTTGGTGGAGATGCATGAGAAATTTGTAATGGTCCTCTACGGCCTCCATTGTGAGCAGGTTTAGATATCCACCCCTTTCGAAGCTCAGATCTCACATGAAATTGCTGGCTTGCAGGGAGAGGTGGGCGGCTGCTGGTGCGCCACCTGTTGAGCCACCCGGGGAGAGCAGCAGCGGCGAGGCAACGAGTGCCCACTGCTGCTCTTTTCCATGTCCATCCCTGTTTCCAGGCTTGTGATGCGATTCACGGAACAAAATCCATAAAATAAAAAATGCATTCGGCAGCACGCATACATTTGGAAAATGTGCACGGGAAAAAGGCGCACTTGTGAAAAAAATGGGCGCAAATTCATCGAGGGGAGAAGAATGTGTATGTTTCAAAGACGTGTAAAACCGATGCATACGTTTGGGGAAATATCCATGGAAATAATGCACATGGAAAAGAGAAAAATGAGCTTGCAAACTGATACAGATGTGAATCGGAACAAGGTTCGAGATGGAATCTGGAGAACTTCGCGAGCTGGACTTTGGCTGATTTGTGGGTCCTTCGTTCCCAGCTCCTGGCTCGCCCCAGACTGTAACCACGTCTCAGGATGCCACAATTACTCACCCTGTGTGTCATGCCTCCCATGGAGGCGTCATCATTAGAGGACGAAGGGGAGAGGCAGGCACCAGCCGATCCTGGGGAAGGGACTAGCAGCAACGTAGGACAAGTCCCCTTACCTTCAGGGGGCAGGCAAGACTCGGCTGAAGCCCCTCTAACAGAGTCAAACAGCGGCGAAGGCGATCATGGTCCCCCTCCAACCCCAGCTGAATGCAGGCTAAGGAGAGTCTCTGGTCAAGGGATCAGTCTCAGCAGGCCAGAGCTCGGAAGCGACGGGGGCTAATTGCCATCACCCAGTGCCAGTAGTTAAAAGCTTCAGGACCTATATGACTAATTCTGCCTACAATCATCCTGCTATGATTCGGGTCACCATATGGAAAGGAGGACAGGGCTCCTGTGTCTTTAGGAGTTGTATTGAAAAGGGAATTTCAGCAGGTGTCCTTTGTACACATGCAGCACCTGGTGCAATCCCCTCTTTGTCACAACAGTTAAAGCTGCAGGAGCTATATTAGAGCGACCAGATACAAAAGAGGGCAGGGCTCCTGCAGCTTTAACTGTTGTGATGAAGAGGGAATTGCACCAGGTGCTGCATGCCTACAAATGACACCTGCTGAAATTCCCTTTTCTATACCACTGTTAAAGATTCAGGAGCCCTGTCATCCTTTCCATATGGTTGGTCACCCTGCTGCTGCAGGAGCCCTGCCCTCTTGACCAGATACAAGAGGGCAGGGCTCCTGCAGCTTTAACTGTGGTGATGAAGAGGGAATTGCACCAGGTGCTGCATGCCTACAAATGACACCTGCTGAAATTCCCTTTTCTATACCACTGTTAAAGATTCAGGAGCCCTGTCATCCTTTCCATATGGTTGGTTACCTTACTGCTGCAGGAGCCCTGCCCTCTTGACCAGATACAAGAGGGCAGGGCTCCTGCAGCTTTAACTGTGGTGATGAAGAGGGAATTGCACCAGGTGCTGCATGCCTACAAATGACACCTGCTGAAATTCCCTTTTCTATACCACTGTTAAAGATTCAGGAGCCCTGTCATCCTTTCCATATGGTTGGTCACCCTACTGCTGCAGGAGCCCTGCCCTCTTGACCAGATACAAGAGGGCAGGGCTCCTGCAGCTTTAACTGTGGTGATGAAGAGGGAATTTCACCAGGTGCTGCATGCCTACAAATGACATCTACTGAAACTCCCTTTTCTATACAACAGTTAAAGATACAGGAGCCCAGTCCTCCTTTCCATATGGTCACCCTACATAGGCAGAATCTACACTACTTGCTTTATAATGGTATTGAAATGCACTGAGGACTGTTGGGGGCCATGGCACATTCCATATGCCATTGTTGTATCCTGTTTGGTGTAGATCTGGCCCTGGTTTCATTCATAGAATTTTACACCGGGTCAAAAGTTGTCATTCTTCCTCCCGTATTTCTCCATCACTTCTTCCATCTTTTCTCTTACTGCGGAAAATCGGTTCAATAAGAAAAGGCAGAAGAGCTGCAGGAGGCCTTACCATTTTTAGGTCTTGGAAGCATGCAGAAACAAGATGACACAAAATGATCTAATAAGAAAAGTTACATGTTTTTTCTTAACCATATTCAGTCCTTCTCTGCTTTCGGAGTGCCTACTCAAAGTGCTTGGAGACACAGGGTTCCTACTACTCCCAATCCTGTCTGTCTTTTTCTCCTTAATGGATTTTCTGCAGCAAGAAAAATGGTGGAAGAAATGGTGGGAGAGTTACAAGCAGAAGAGGACATCACCTGGACCGACCGCCATGAAATTCCAGGAAAAAGACAGAACGACGGCATGATAAAAGCCTCACCTGGAAGCATCCTTGACTTGCAATCGCTTTTCTGTAAAAGAGTTCGTTTTGGGTAGATACCTGACGTTTGGAGAAGTTGACCTTCATGTGTGAATCCTGAGAGAGAAATGTTGCAAATGTCCAGAAACTTGTGAGCGTTGACAGTTACCTGTAAACGTCAGTCTGAAAAGGGACCTTTGATCACCTGCAAGTGTGTGGCATGTGTCCACTGTATGTTTGAGAGCATGCGTGTTTTGTCAGTCTTCCCGTGTCAGCTGCAGGCAATATGGCATAAGTTTAATGCATCAATTTATCAATTTATTAGAATGTAAGCCTATGCGGCAGGGTTTTGCTATTTTATTGTTTTACTCTGTACAGCACCATGTACACTGATGGTGCTAAATAAATAAATAAATAAATAAATAAATAAATAATTGCACATGGCATTGATGTGTATGAACACAGCTCTGTCTCTTTGGATCGCCTTAGGGGACTTTTGTTATACACTCCCCCCTCCCCACCTTGGCTGTTGAAATTGGATTATAAGGGTATTCAAACGATGAATGTTTTATGTTGCTTTTAATCGTTCGCTTCCCAGCCTGAATTTTTTCAGGTGGTAGGAGGCCGAGGGTGCAATTTTATATGCCTAATCAAATCTCTCTCTCGTGCCTAGTTCTTTATTTTTTAACACACATCCAATTTAAAAAGAGTTGCCTCTATCTTAAATGTGCTAGAGCTCCATGAAGATCCCCCCACCCACCCTCTTGTTTTCTTCTTTTTAACTGGCGGGCAAGATCTTTATACTGTTGACATGCTAAATAAAACCTGGAAATCTTCTTTTCCTTGATCTCCTCTTGGGCAGGGGATATTTTTTTTCAACTGAGTGGGAGGAAGGGCAGTTTGACTTGGCAGCATCTGTAACTCTGCGAGTCGCAGGAAACAACTGAACGCCGCGGTGTCAATCCACCGTTAATTGTATGCCGCTGCAGGGGCCCTCTCAGAGGGCTGCTTGCGTGCGCCCTGCAATGTTCCCCGTGCACATGCACCAGGGCTAACTGTGGCAACTGCCCTCTTTCTCAGCGCCCTGGGAAGACCCCCCGCCCCTTGCCAAAAGAAGATGCAGGTGGTCTCAGAGATCCAAGCCATCCCCTGTGGGTGGTTTTTACCTCCGTCCTCTTGTTGTTATGTCTGGATCTCAAAGCTCAGAAGCCCTTGGGAACAGCTCTGTCCTTGACAGACTGCCACTTAGGATTAACCAAGAGTCGTAACATCTGTTCCTAGCACGCTGCGCTCGAAAGGCTGCCAGAGTGGAACAGGCAGGCCAAGACAACAGCACCAAGTCACCTTTGAGAGCAGTTCGGGGGGCGCTCTAAGGCCAGTGCATCGCCTTTCTTTCTTTTCTTCTTCCTTTTGAAAACCAGTTCACATTTTGGTTCTTTTTAGCAAAGCGCTCTCCTACCAAGGAGAGCCCATCCCGCGTCCCATTTTCTAGGGATTAGGGGGCATCCGATCCCAGCGGAACGCTCCTGTGATTATAAAGGTGTCCGGACCGCCGGGGGAGAGAGACAAGCGATTGATCACTGCCGGTCCTTTTCGGCGGCTACACCCATGGCTTTCCGGCTGAGCGACTGGATTTGCCGGGCTGCCTTCTTCCACTGCCGGGAATGCTAAAAGGGAAGCAGGAATTCCGAGGCTGGGAAAGAATGTCCTATCTCAAGCCAACTGGCAGGGAACTTGAACGCTTTGACGGGCTTTCTCTGATTTATTGGTAAGAGGGGTCATCGCTGGTTTGGCTTGGGAGTAGGGAGGGGGCGTAAGGGGCTTTCGATTGAAATGCAACGTTTTGCACACCGGTGGCAGAGCGATTGGTTGGGCGTTAGTTGTGTTTTAAATCACGTGCAGGACAACACAGGGGGAATGGAAAGGCACACCCCAAGGATTTCGTGGGACAGGGCCGTGGAACGGCTTGGGACATCCTCAATTAAGCTTCTTAAAAAATAGAGCAGGGGGTTGCTGGTGCAAAGCTGTAAGACCAGGGACAAATTTTGGAAGATGTATCCCAAGGCGCTACGGATCCCCTTGGTGGGTGCGCAAAAGGAACTCGTGTGAGTCAGAGTTCCAGGTAAGGAGAGGATCCTTCAACAGATCGGGCCCAAGGCATTGTTTTCTAAGCAGCAAAGGTTCAGTGTGGCAGCCACCAAAATTGCCCCGTCAATCTTGGAAACCACTGAAAAGCAAGGAGACCATGGGTGCTTCTGACCCATCACCAACATCTTCCCTCCAAGCCGCTTTCCACAGATAGTTTTAGGAAGACGTCTCGGATGCCAACTCCTGAGGCTCTCTGAACGCCAAGGTTGGATTATGGCCATGGGTCCTTGCACACACCATCATGAACGCTGTACGCATGGTCACGTACGAGGATTCTGCCCACCCGCTGCCTGAAGTGAGGAGACGGCTCCTAGTAGGTTGGGGTGGGGGCAGCTTGGAAAATGCAATATTATTTTTTTTTAAAAAAAGACTAAGAACACAAGAACAGAAGAGCCCTGCTGGATCAGACCAAAGGTCCATCTAGTCCAGCATTCTGTTCACATAGTGCCAACCAACTGTTGATGGGAAACCCACAAGCATCCATTTACTCATGTTCTGGTACTGGAGGTAGCATAGAGCCATCAGGGGGTTCAGCCATTGATAGTCTTATCAATGGAATGTGGATTGAGGAACACTCCTCTAGAGATAATGTGGGCCTGGGACAATAACCTGAGAGTTGCTGGCACAGTTGCTTGAGAAGTGAGGTCCTTATTTTGGTAGAGTGATTGTGCTAGTTCCAGGTACTTTGAGCATTGAACAGGGAACACGCCCGCCATCCATGTGCAGGCATCTTTGGGCAAGGTGTCTGCATGCATGTTGCACCCTCCTTGTCAGCATGCTCAGATCTATTCAGTGTGTCCATACTCTTAATCAAAAGCAGCCTATTTTGCAAGTGTACTCAACTGTGATTGGGACAGGGGGAGTCAATGGCCCTAATCCATGTATCCCCATGCGAGGGCTTGTGCTTATGCCTTTTGGGTGAAGAAGCAGCTCCCCCCGACCCCTGTGCCACATTGCAAAATCTTTTGAGGGGTGGGGGGCCCTTCATATGTGCATCTGACTCGCTGTTGCCTAGAGAAATGGACTTCCTGGCACATGGCCAGTGTCATAGGTGTGCGCAGCACATTTCATTAGGGTGTATGTCTAAGGAATTTTTTTTAAGGCCCCAATTGGAGTGGAAGCACGTTTTTTGGGGTCCCTGGAAAGTGTGTATTTTCCCCTGCCATGCTAACTGCGGGGGGAATACACACTTTTTGGAGGCGCCAAAGACATTAGGATGTGCCTGGGCACACCCCATATGCATGCCTATGGCCAGTGTGTGCGCATCTGTGTTCATGTACCTGTGCAGGAGAATACTACAGATGCTTATGTGGGGGCATTATTTTATGTGCACACTGTTGCATTTTGAGTATGAAGCTTGGGTCAATCTACCCTGAGTGTTTTGTCTCGAGCCTGAATTTCTTTGCACGAGTCGTAGTGAATGTGGTTGGAACGGAAAAGGGGCATAAATGTTGGTGAACGTGTGCATTCTCGTGAAGGTGTATGGGAAGTGTGCACAAATATGCAGTATTGTCAGGGAATATTGCACATTACCTGGTTAATAATGCACAGTCTTCAAGTAATACTGCGGGATCTGCAGAAGAGGACAAGGTTAAGTCAGGAAGTATGGACCCTAGTCAGTCAATTGTACATCTTGTTGTAGAGTTTGGCCTGGTTGATGACTTGTGAACAAGTCCACCAAACACTTATCATTGCAGCATGTCAGAGTTTTAAGAAATAAACCTTCATGTTCTCTATGAAACTCTTTTGCTATCAAAGTATAAATCTGCTTTGGGGTTACTACAGATCAGGGATTCAAACACAAACCTTTAAACGTGTAGGGTGACCATATGAAAAGGAGGACAAGGCTCCTGTATCTTTAAAGTTGTATAGAAAAGGGAATTTCAGCAAGTGTCATTTGAATGCATGTAGCAGCTGGTGATATTTTGTCTTCATCATAAGAGTTAAAGCTGCAGGAGTCCTGCCCTCTTGACCAGATACAAAAGAGAGGAGGGCACCTGCAGCTTTAACTATTTCTATGAAAAGGGAATTTCACCAGATGCTGTCTGCATACAAATGACAACTGCTGAAAATCCTTTTTCTCTACAACTGTTAAAGCTACAGGAGCCCTCCTTTTCATATGGTCACCCTATCTTTAACAGTTGCATAGAAAAGGGAATTTCATCAGGTGTCCTTTGTATATATGAAGAACCTAGTGAAATGCCCTCTTCATCACCACAGCTAAAGCTGCAGGAGCTATACTAGAGCGACCAGATTTAAAAGACAGCAGGGCTCCTGCAGCTTTAACTGTGGTGAGGAAGAGGGAATTTCACCAGGTTCTCCATATATACAAATCACACCTGCTGGAATTCCCTTTCTATGTGCTACAGGAGCCCTGTCCTCCTTTTCATATGGTCACCCTATAAATGTGGCCAGCAATGCCTTTAACTATAGGCAACCAATGAATACTTCTATTCCACAGGAGAGGCACACTGAGGCTAAGAAATAAGGGCACAGAGAGAGAGAGAGAGAGAGAGAGAGAGAGAGAGAGAGAGAGAGAGAGAGAGAGAATAAAGTGACTTGCAATTTTATTTGCTGTGTTTCAATCATTGGGAGTCAGAATCCCTTGCTGATTTTCTGCAAATCACCCGGTCACCAGTTCCTACTCAATCAGCTTGGCAGTGTAGCAGTGTGGCAGTGAATCCACTCCAGGGTTCAGCCAGAGCTCTAAAGGAGCTTTCCAAAGTTCCAACATTGTCAGCTTTTCGGCACCAAGTTAAAACTGTCCTCTGCTCCCAGGCATCTGGTTAGGGTGACCATATGAAAAGGAGGACAGGGCTCCTGTATCTTTAACAGTTGCATAGAAAAGGGAATTTCTGCAGGTGTCATTTGTTTATATGGAGAACCTGGTGAAATTCACTCTTCATCACCACAGTTAAAGCTGCAGGTGCCCTGCCCTCTTTTAAAATGGTCACTCTAGTATAGTTCCTGCAGCTTTAACTGTTTTGATGGAGAGGAAATTTCACCAGATTCCCCATATATACAAATGACACCAGCTGAAATCCCCTTTTCTATGCAACTGTTAAAGATACAAGAGCCCTGTCCTCTTTTTCATATGGTCACCCTACACCTGGTGGCATCTGATGGGGCATCTATGACAGTTTCTATCACATCCAGTATCCTATTGCCAATGTTTGTAGCTATTTAAATTGCTTTACATTTTGTATCGTGGTAGATTTTATATTATGTTTGTATTACCTTGGATTATGTAGTTTTTTGTGAACCACCCAGAGAGCTTTGACTATTATGTGGTATAAAAATGAAACTGATGATGATGATGATGATGATGAAGACAATAATAGTTAGCACCTGGATAGCAGACTGCACACAGATCACCTGCATTGCTCACAGTTTCTTCCACTATGACAAAGTGCGCTGTATTTGTACTTAAAATCTAGTAATTACTTCTGAAGTTGCATCTATTAGCTTCATCCCACGTACCTGTTGTTGTTGTTGTTGTTATTGCTGTTAAATCACACCCCGGGCGGCAGCGCTCCTAAGATCCTTTGCAAAGGGTTTAAGGGGGGATTTTTAAAAAAAATATATCATAAAAATCAACGGATGACCCAATCCGATTCAAATTTGGTATGCTTAAAGCTCTCCTTAATATCTATTACTATTGATGTCTTTATCTTTAAAGCTTATGCAGATGTAAGCATTTGTTTAATTTTTCTTTAAACATATCAAATCCTGCTCCTGTACCCCAGTGGCCGCTCAGAAAACAACAAATGTTTCGCTCGAAAACTACTCACAAAATACCTCAATTCTTTTCCCTTTATAGCACAATTAAAGCAGGATGCATGGGAGTACTCCACAGTCAAAGCAGATTATAAATTGGAAAACTTCAGAGTCCTTTGCACGCAATTCGCAGTATAACGCTGGTGTGATAAAGCTCTACAATATAAAGCAGCATGCATTTAAAGTTGCTTATAGGGCTTGACCTATAGGACAAGACAGCACACTCCAGGCGGCTTCCAAAATCCATAAAAATGTCAATAACGCACAAGTAAAATCCAATTAACAACTTAATGCCCAATCAAAGCCAAACCAGAGGACTTCAAGCCAAACGCAAACATTCAAATCCATTGCAGACTAAGACAGCCTTCGCTAAGCCTCTGTCCTCCAGATGTGTGGCAGTGCAGTTCCCATCATCCCCAGCCAGCATGATGGGAATTGTACTCCAACACATCTGGGGGGGCCCAGCTTGGGTCATGAATTCCACAAGTGTAGCGCCACTACTAAAAAAGTCATAGAATCATAGAATAGCAGAGTTGGAAGAGGCCTACAAGGCCATCGAGTCCAACCCCCTCCTCATTGCAGGAATCCACGCTAAAGCATCCCTGACAGATGCTTGTCCAGCTGCCTCTTGAAGGCCTCTAGTGTGGGGGAGGCCACAACCTCCCTAGGTAACTGATTCCATTGTCGCATCGCTCTAACAGTCAGGACGTTTTTCCTGATGTCCAACTGGAATCTGGCTTCCTTTAACTTGAGTCCATTATTCCGTGTCCCTTTAACCCACCAATCGGATTGTTTTCTACGGTGGGCATCAGGAGGAGGACCTCAGCCCAGGATCTCAGAGGCTGTCCTTCAGAGTTTCAGCCAGTTCTCTGTCCCAGGTTTTCCTGAAGAAGCCAGGGATGAAAACTGGGACCTCCTGCATGCCAAGCCGGTGCTCTACTGCTGAGCAACAATTGAAAGTGCAATCAGAGGGACCAGCATTTAGATAAACCAATTGAGCTTAGCAGCATTGCAACCAAAGGTGGCAGTGGCTCTATGGAAAGGAGGACCGGGCTCCTGTGCCTTTAGCAGTTGTACAGAAAAGGGAATTTCAGCAGGTGTCATTTGTATGCATGCAGCAACTGGTGAAATTCCCCCTTCATCACAACAGTTAAAGCTGCAGGAGCCCTGCCCTCTTGTCCAGATACAAAAAGAGGGCCAATCTCCTGCAGCTTTAACTGTTGTAATGAAGAGGGAATTGCACCAGGTGCTTCACGCATACAAATGACACCTGCTAAAATTCCCTTTCCTGTGCAACTATTAAAGATACAGGAGCCCTGTCCTCCTTTCCATAGGGTCACTCTTAGTAACACACCATCTGCAAACCACACAGCAGCCCCCACCAACCTTGGAAAAAAGGTTTAAACGTTTTGTATATGGCACTATGCTAAAGTTGACCCTTTAAATCTCCTTTTTTAAAGGATTTTCCGGTCACTTCATGCACTACTTTTTTTAGGAGGGGTTGTCCAGGAGCAAACACACACATACACCCCGGACCTCCCCATGTTATCCCTACCACCACCACCCTAGGGCCAGCTCCAAATTTTAAGGGGCCCTCTCTGCCATTGAAGGGCCATTACCAGCAGCACAATGCTGGAGTGCTCTGGAGTGCCTCCATGCCAGCGGGATGATGGGTAATTTCAATGGCAGCTACACCCAGTTGCCCAGGGCTGCTCAGAGTAATGGACCAGAATTTTGTGGTTGTTGTTAAGGGGTGTGTGGAAGCAGCCCAGGCATTGGCAGTAGGCCTTGGTTCCAGGTTTCCATGGAGCCTGGACAAGGGACTAGCCATGGCCCCCCAACGCAGGTTGAGCTGGGGCAGACTCCATCGCCTCCTCTTCCAATTCCTCTGCCACTGCAGTTGCTTTCTTCTGCCTTCTTTTCTAACCTCTTCCTGTCCCAACACCAGCTGGTGCTGAATGCCTGCATCGCTGCTGCTGCTGCTGCTGCTGGAACAACTTGTTCTAAGTCTCACTGCATGCTGGATTTGTAGTCTTAAATGCCTTCTGGTTCAGAGGGCAGGGACAGCTGGTGAGAAGGGGCCACTCCTGTGCTCCTCAGCAGCTGGCTGGGAGAGATGCACAGAAAGGCGAAGGATGTGGTGGGAAAATCAGCAGTGGCTTGCCTGCTGCTGGGGAGGGAAGGAGAGGAGGAGGAGGAGGAGGAGGAAGAGGAGGAGGAGGAGGAGGAAGAGGAGGAGGAGGAGGAGGAGGAAGAGGAGGAAGAGGAGGAGGAGGAGGAAGAGGAGGAGGAGGAGGAAGAGGAGGAGGAGGAGGAGGAGGAGGAGGAGGAGGAGGAGGAGGAAGTAAGCAAGCAGGTGGTGAAAGGCGAAGGATGTGGTGGGAAAATCAGCAGTGGCTTGCCTGCTGCTGGGGAGGGAAGGAGAGGAGGAGGAGGAAGAGGAGGAGGAGGAGGAGGAGGAAGTAAGCAAGCAGGTGGTGAAAGGTGAAGGATGTGGTGGGAAAAGGAAGAGGAGGAGGAGGAGGAGGAAGAGGAGGAGGAGGAGGAGGAGGAGGAGGAGGAGGAGGAGGAGGTGGCGGCAGCCATGGCAGTGGTGGTGGAGGAGAAAGAAGCAGGGATGGGGAACCTCAGGCCGGGGGTCCCAATCTGGCCCTCCAGAGTTCCATTCACACAATCATAGACTCATAGAATAGTAGAGTTGGAAGGGGCCTATAAGGCCATCAAGTCCAACCCCCTGCTCAATGCAGAAATCCACCCTACAGCATACTTGACAGATGGTGTCCAGATGCCTCTTGAAGGCCTCTCATGTGAGAGAGCCCATGGCCTCCTTAGGTCATTGGCTCCATTGTCGTACTGCTCTAACAGTCAGGAAGTTTTTCCTGATGTCCAGCTGGAATCTGGCTTCGTTTAACTTGTGTCCTGCACTCTGGGATGATCAAGAAGAGATCCTGGCCCTCCTCTGTGTGACAACCTTTCAAGTATTTGAAGAGTGCTGTCATGTCTCCCCTCAATCTTCTTTTCTCAAGGCTAAACATGCCCAGTTCTTTTAGGCCAGATTCACACCAAGCAGGATATAACACTTTGAAAACTGTTTGAAAACTGTATATGTAGTGTGTCCTGAGCCTAAACAGTTGTCACTACTGTTATAAACCATTATAAAGCAGTAGTGTAGATCCTGCCTTAGTCTCTCCTCATAGGGCTTTGTTTCCAGACTCCTGATCATCCTGGTTGCCCTCCTCTGAACCCCCTCCAGCTTGTCTGCATCCTTCTTGAACTGTGGTGCCCAGAACTGGACGCAATACTCTAGATGGGGCCTAACCAGGGCCGAATAGAAGGGAACCAGTACCTCACATGATTTGAAGCTATACTTTTATTAATGCAGCCCAAAATAGCATTTGTTATTTTTTGCAGCCACATCACACTGTTGGCTCATATTGATCCCACTCCTTTGCCAGTTTCTGTGCAGTTCCACCCCACCCCCACCCCCCAATTTCTAAAATCTTCTCCCAAGGCTTAGCTCCTGGCTTTAAGTTTTAAAAAATATGCTGCAATTGGTTTCTATTTTGGCCCCTCCCCTTTTGCTTTCAGTCCCGCCCACCACTGGAACGCAGCCGCCAGGAGTGGAATTCGGCCCTCGGGCTGAGAGAGGTTCAGCACCCCTAAAGCAGAGGATAGTTTCACACAGCGAAGTGTGCTATAACAGCCCTTGTAAAGCAGCACACAGGGCCACCCTAGCTGGTGGGTCCCCTGCCGGTCGGGGGACCCTGACCAATGCCTGAAAATGCCGACCGCCGGCGCCAAGCCTGCTCAGGGCAAAGATGGAAAACTACTGACCCCGGCCAGGGAAGGAGATGTGGCCATGGCACGCCTCCCGGCGAAGGTTGCTCTGTTTGTGCTCCAAGAAAGGGATGATTAGTTCTGGTGACGCATCCGGGGAGGGTAGCCTGCCCGGAGCACGAGTTGGGCTCTTCGGCCGGAGCGGCCCCTGCGTGTGAAAAAGGGCCAGCTGTGCAGCCTGATGTTTCACTGTCCTTACACTTTTATTAGGATTTTGTCCAGCAAGCCAGCTTTGGAGGGCAGCAAACAGATGGCCGGGGAGATAATGCGTGCCCATCACTTTGATAAATATGGCCCAACTCAGTGACTGATTAAAAGATTAATTTGTTAGAGAGTTTGGGGAGGGGGAGGGGGAGGAAGAGGAGAAGGAGAAGGAAGATCTTGTGCTAGTATTTTCCAAGTCACCATATATGACGGAAATCGTGCTAGCATTTTCCAAGTCATACTATATAAGGTGCTAGGAGGCACACAACTACTCCAAACACCAATAAAAAGTGATAATGATCAAATAACCCATTTATTTACAATTTATAAAGATATGTAAAACAAACTGATGTGTCTCAGGTGATTAACAATCACGATGTTGGATACTATAATAACCAATAATATACACCATACATGAAAGAGTACAATTATAATACAGTCCAACAATATTACAGACTTTTATAACACTTAGCACCTGAGACAATACCATCAGAATAATATACACAAATTGTTAGAGAGTTTGGGGAGGGGGAGGAGGAAGAGGAAGAGGAGAAGGAGAAGGAAGATCTTGTGCTAGTATTTTCCAAGTCACCATATATGACGGAAATCTTTATTTATTTATTTATTTATTTATTATACTTATGTACCGCTCCCATAGCCAGGGCTCTCTGGGTGGTTTACAGAAATTCTAAAATTGAGATAAAAACAAGAATACAAAATTTAAAACTCTAAAACACAGTACATACACACATAGAGCATTAAAAACCAATTAAAAACTAAACATGTGGGTAATTAGGATGTGCCGCCATATGCCTGGGCAAAGAGGAAAGTTTTACCCTACCCAGTGCCTGTTTACCCTACCCTGTGCCTGTTTGCTTTCTCTTCCCCTCCTTATTGTTTTATTATGGTTTTATTAGAATGTAAGCCTATGCGGCAGGGTCTTGCTATTTACTGTTTTACTCTGTACAGCACCATGTACATTGATGGTGCTATATAAATAAATAATAATAATAATAATAATAATAATAATAATAATAATAATCCTGGCGCCGGAAAGATAGCAGCGTTGGCGCCAGGCGAGCCTCATCAGGGAGATCATTCCATAGTCTGGGGGGCACCACCGAAAAGGCCCTGTCCCTCGTTGCCACACTCCGAGCCTCTCTCGGAGTAGGCACCCGGAGGAGGACCTTAGATGTTGAACGTAGTGACCTGGTATATTCACGTCGCGAATATATGAGCTATTCCTCCCCAACCTATAATTAAGGATTCTCTTTCTCCCTCTTTCTATGGCCAGGTCATAACATCGGTGCTTTATTCCTAAATTGAGGGGCAGTAGTACACCAATAGCGCCCCTACCCTTTGCGAAGGGCCATCGTTCAGTGGCTAGAGCACCGGCTTTGCATGAAGAAGGTCACAACTCTGATCCCCCGCAGGTACCTGGAAGAACTCCAGCCTGTAATCCCAGCAAGGTGCTGCCAGTCAGTGTCAACAATACTGGGCTAGATGGCACGAGGGACTGACTCAGGAGAAGGCAGCTTCACATGAAACCAAGCAAGCAAGCAACCTGAACAGCCATGAACGGTCCTGACTCCATGCACATTGAGTTGGGCCAGCTTGCGGGAAAGTGAGCCAAAATCCAGGGGCGGGGGGGAGGGGGGATGAGCAGATGAAAACTAGATTTGCTACAGATGGCCAAATCTGTCAGTTTGATCTCCAACCACATTTATTCATTCATTAAAACATTTTATATCCCGCCCTGTATTGTTGGGATTGCAGAGATACAGATCAATTCAAACAGTATAAACTTGTTCCATTATTCATTTTGGATATGATAGCCGTATCTCCGATACGGGTTGGGAAATAGAATTTTGCTCTCCCGGTAAGATAAAGGAGCTATCCAGAGTTCTTCTGACTGGTTCTGACTGAAACCCAGAGCAGATTCATTGCCCAACTGACATCAGAGTCACCAGCCTTCATCAACCCCTGGTCTAAGAGCTTTATCACACCAGCGTTGTCCTGTGCAATCACTGCGAATTGCGTGCAAAGGACTCTGAAGTTTTCCAGCTTACAATCTTCTTTTATTGTGAAGTATTCTGAAGTTTTCCAATTTATAATCTCCTTTGACTGTGAAGTACTCCCATGCATCCTGCTTTAATTGTGCTATAAAGGGAAAAGAATCGAGGTATTTTGCGAGTAGTTTTCGAGCGAAACATTTGTTGTTTTCCGAATGGCAGGAGCAGGATTTGATATGTTTAAAGAAAATTAAATAAATGCTTACATCTGTGTCAGCTTTAAAGATAAAGACATCAAAATTGGCACAGTAATAGATATTAAGGAGAGCTTTAAGCATACCAAATTTGGATCAAATTGGGTCATCCGTTGGTTTTTTATGATGCTTTTTTTTTTACATTTCCCCTCTTAAACCCTTTGCAAAGGATCTTAGGAGCGCTGCCGCCTGGGGTGTGATTTAGCAGCAGCAACAACAATGCCAGCTTAGCACTGTTGGGGATCATTCGAGGGAAACAGGAACGTGGGATGAAGCTTTAAGACTTGCCATTATGACTGCCGAGAGAACAAATGTTGACAGCTCCAGGTTTTGGGGCGCCTTTGGGCAAGATGCTTCCAGGGGGAGGGGCTTAGTGGGCAGACCCCTCCTCAGCTTCTGCAGACAAGAACAACCAGGAGTGGCAGCAGTAGAACTAGGTCAACCTAGGGACTGGCAAGGATCTATCTACTGGGCATTGGGCCACAGCAGAGGTTCAAAACAAAGCCAACCCCTGACACATTCCCTAAAATCAAAAGCAAGTTTGCAGGGGTGCGTATTTTCTTTCAGGTAGCCTCTGGGAAATGAGGTAGCTGCATTGCCAAGATCATAGAAACATAGAATAGCAAAGTTGGAAGGGGCCTACAAGGCCATCGAGTCCAACCCCCTGCTCCATGCAGGAATCCACCCTAAAGCATCCCTGACAGATGGTTGTCCAGCTGCCTCTTGAAGGCCTCTATTATGGGAGAGCCCACAACCACCCTAGGTCACTGGTTCCATTGTCATACTGCTCTAACAGTCAGGAAGTTTTTCCTGACATCCAGCCGGAATCTGGCTTCTTGTGACTTGAGCCCATTATTCCGCGTCATGCACTCTGGGATGATCAAGAAGAGTTCCTGGCCCACCTCTGTGTGACAACCTTTCTAGTATTTGAAGAGTGCTATCATGTTTCCCCTCAATCTTCTCTTCTCCAGAATAAACACATGTGACGTCTCCCCATTTTACAAAAGGTAAACCTGTGGAAATCACACCAGATCTTCATAGAATCATAGAATAGTAGAGTTGGAAGGGGCCTACAAGGCCATCGAGTCCAACCCCCTGCTCAATGCAGGAATCCACCCTAAAGCATCCCTGACGGATGTTTGCTCAGAAATATAACTCTTGGGACTCAGGGGCAAGGATGATGACCCCCCAATTCTTCTCCAACTCCAATTTGTCAACCGCGCCAGAGAAGAATTCTTCCTGCCTTCCCACCCACCAGTGTTTCAAAGTTGGTTTAATGCACATGGGGGTGTTGGAGAAATCTGCAATGGAATCAAGTGAGTTCAGATTTGCATGAATCTGACCCACACATCCCGCAGAAGGCCAGCTTTTCCCAAGTCACACAGATTCTATGGACCTTTAAAAAAAAAATCCAGAATTTTAGGCAAATTTAATCATTGAAAAACATGTAAGATAAAAAAGACACTGGCTGAAAATGTGCATTTCCCCCTATGGGCTAAAGCATGGAAAAATGCATTTGGGGGGTATTTGCACATTTTTGTAATTGCGAATTTGCACAGACGCAGGAAATTGGGAAACATCTGATTCCGCCAACGAACGGACGATGGAACGAAAGGCACCTGACAATCCATGAAATGTAGACAGAACAAATTTTACAAAATCCTTACACCCTTACTGCACGCCCCAGACTCTGAGCTCTCCTAGGCGGTGGCCTCTCTCCCCTCAAGCCAGAAGCAGTGGGTATCTCCCTCAGTCACTTCTTGGTTCCTCCCAATAAGCACAACCCTCTCAAGGTTGAATCCGGTACTGCTTTCATAATGTTACAACTAGTCCCCCAAATTCCTTCCTTTCTTTCTCCCCCAATTTATTGTGCTGGTGTTCCAGTGGCGATGGCAAGGGAGGGAAGAGGAAGGTCTCTCCCTGCTCCCCTAGATGGTGCCTGACTGCAAGCCCTAAGTAGCTCACTGTTAGGATCTGTCCTGCAGCACCACCTGGCGGCCGCACTGCACCTTGCCAGCTGCAGAGTAGTTGCAGGACCCAGGCCCATATCAGCAAGCACTCCTAGATGGGCTGATGCAGACCAGCTGGGAGCAGCCAGGGAAGGGCTATATAAGAACGGCATGTCCACAGCAGCCTTTGCCACAGCAACATGGTCTCCTGTACCTGCTGTAGCTTGTTCCTGACTCCCTGTGATGCCTGACCTGCTTTGCCTCTGGCCCTGTTTGAACCCTGCTTGTGCCTGGACCATGCCTTTTGCTGCTGGCCCTGCTTGGACTCTGGTCTGCCTTTGGACTCTGAACCCTGCTAGCTTCTGGACCTTGCCCTTTTGCCTCTGGCCCTGCCTGGATTCTGTTGCCGGTTCCACCTCCGTCCATCCCGGCCCTGGTGTTCCTGTGCTGAAGCCTTGCTGCCCACGCCCTGGATCCTGATGGTCTTTTACTCCTTCCCTCCATGTTGATGTGGCTTGCCTCTGCTCCCATCACAGCATCAGCACAGAGAGTGGGAAGTGGCCTGTTCTACACAGCTATGGTAAGCAAGAGGGTATAGGATGAATTTGGATTGGGAGTGACAATAAACGAGGAATTTCCCGGTTTGGGGAAAGCAGCCCACCTCATTTCTAATGCCAACCTGATGCAAGGCCAGGGGTTGCTTGCCCATCAGCAGGATCAGGTGGTAGAGTACAGACTTGGTAGAATGCATTGTACCACTTCCAATTGCAGGTGGTGAAATCCTGTGGCTGAATGCTCCCCAACAGAAGGAGCACCTCGCTTATAGAAAACTAGCACCTTAGGGATTGGCTGGGATTGACACCTTTTACCTGGTGTTCTAGTTCTTTTATTTGCAGAGAAGCTTTTGTTGTTGTTGTTTGGGGGGGGTTGCAAAGGGGATCATTCAAAAATGACATCCTCTCCCCTCTTACTACATCATCTCTTACTACATCAGGGTTCAACTACCTCATGGTAGGGAGGGGGAGAGGGGGGGAGGGAGGGGGAGAGAGGGAGCTGTGAAGTGATGGTGTGCAATGAGTAGAGTATCCCCACCCCAAGGACTCTGCGTTGCATCTTTGTTGCCCGGGAGTTTCCGTGAAATCAGCTTTGCGAAATTATCATGAAGCTGCAAGGTTCATGGTGCCAGCACATTGCGGGCTGAAGATAAAGCAAATGAGATTTTTAGCGCCTGTCAAAATTAAAGGCTTGGGGGTGGGGGTGGAAAGGGGCGGCAAAAGCTGCTGGCGTGGCAGAATTGTGCAGAGCTGAGCTGGATTGTTGATGCAGTCCAACTCCCGAACCAGGCAAGCACTAAGGTCCTGAGGGTTCAAGATGGTTTCCAAACTGGGGTCAAGGAGCGGATGTAACGGAGCGACAGGAAACTCATAAGGTTTATGAAGGCGCACCGGCCACCTTCAGAAACATCACTTGCCCATGTAATAGAAGCCAAGGGAGACTTTAAAATCCTTTCCCTAACTCCGCAAGAGAGAAATCCCAAAATCCAGTTAGGGCCTGTTCAGATGACATGCTAAGCCATGGTTAAGCCGCAAACCCTTTTGCAGCAAACGGTTAGTGAGTGTGTTTAAACCATGGTTATGTAGCCATCTGGACTGGGAATGGTTCACACAACACACTAAGTCATGGTTCACACAACACGCTAAGCCACCATATTTAGCTCAAAATGCTTAGCACGTCATCTGAACAGGGCCATGGTGTAATATCTTTAGCAGGCTAACTCAAGGATCACAAAAAAGTATTACACGTGTGCGGATTTCAGAATGTTCTGATGCCTGCCGTTGCTTTTGGTAAGAGAGGAGACAGTGTTTACCCAAATGAAAAGTAAATCTTTCCTGGGTTTTAAAAAAACAAACGTACCTCTAATTTTAATGTATAAGACCAGCATCCCTCAGCTACAAGGCTGGCCTGAGGTTTTTTGCTGTCCTGGGCCAAGGGCAAGATGGCGCCCTCTCTCCCATTCCACATGCAAAGGCCAACAAGACTAGGAACTGAATCTTACCTCAGTTCTGGTGGTGACAGGACAGCGTCTTACACTGCACCCAAGGGCAGCAGGCTAACTTAGGAATACAGGCAGGCGACATGGCAGTCTGTTGTTCATGTGGTAACTGTACATGGGTTACTTCAAAGACTCCAATTTCCCTTCTTGCAGTTGTTTTTTGTTAAAGTGGCCTTGGGCTGGACAGCTCTTCAAAAAGAGGACACCTGGCCACCCTAACCCATAACCCTGCTTATGGGTTCCCAAACAGGAAGGCCTTCTGCTCTCCATCCAGTCCCCTCATCATGAGACCTGGACAAAATGTCCTCCCTCTGACCCCAATGAATCAGGCCCAGACACGTTGAAATCCCACCCTAAAGCTTCCACAAGGATGTTTATTTTGTAATATGTCCCCCTTTCCCTATCCCCTATACTTTCCTTAATCCATTTCCCAACCCCTAAGTGACACAGCGCAGAGTTAAACTATGGAACTCACTACCACAAGATGTAGTGACGGCCACCAATTTGGATGTCTTGAAAAGGGGGGTCGGATAAATTCCTGGAGGAGGAGGCCATCAATAGCTACTAGTCCTGATGGCTTGGAGCTACCTCAGTAAGCCTGTAGACACCAGTTGCTGCTGGTGCAACTGTGCCCTGCTTATGGGTTCTTGGTCAAACCCTGGTGAACAGAGTGGTGGACTAGATGGAACCTTAGACTGATCCAACAGGGTTCTTCTTATGTTCTTATGATATGGTAGATATGTTCATTTATTTGTATGGATACAAATTTAGAAAAGGAAAAAAGACCTCTCGTTTCGATAGAAATATGACACATTCTACCCCTGCTCAGTCTGCAAGTTCTAATTGTTCATAGGCAACTTCAAGGCATCTGGATTCTCCCTTCTTAAGGGTTTTTGTTTTTAGACAGAAAAAAAACTCCTACAATCCCAGATTCCCCCCCCCGGCATGGCTGGCTAGGGAATGCTGGGAGTTGTAGGACATTTTTTCTGTCTGAACGTGCACCCTAAATGGTGTTGGACTGGCCAGGGCTTGAAATAAGGGGCTGTCTTCTATAAAGTAGGACTCCTGGTTAGGTCGACCCGGGGTCCATCTATAGCTTCATCCCACGTACCTGTTTTCCTCGAATTATCCCCTACAGCGCTAAGCTGTCGGCATTGTTGTTATTGTTGCTAGCTAATCACAATCCAGGCGGCAGCGCTCCTAAGATCCTTTGCATACCAGGAAATGGGTTTAAGGGGGGAAATGTAAGAAATCATAAAAAATCAACAGATGACCCAATGCGATTCAAATTTGGTATGCTTAAAGCTCTCCTTAATATCTATTACTGTGCCAATTTTGATGTCTTTAGCTTTAAAACTTACGCAGATGTAAGCATTTGTTTAATTTTTCTTCAAACTTATCAAATCCTGCTGCTGCGCCCCCAGTGGCCACTCGGAAAACAACAAATGATTCACTCCAAAACTAGTAGCAAAATAGGGCGGGTCTTTTGGCTTTATAGCACAATTAAAGCAGGATGCCTGGGAGTAGTACTTCACAGTCAAAGAAGATTATAAACTGGAAAACTTTGGAGTCCTTTGCACGCAATTCACAGTGATTGCACAGTATAACGCTGGTGTGATAAAGCTCCTAGACAGTCTAAAGATGGCTGCTTAGCATTCAGTTCTTCTGACAACCTGCTTTAGTTAATAAGTTTATAGCCAGTGAAATGCAGAGGCTGGAGAGATCAGGGGTGGAGGGAAGTGGAGCGATTTAGAAATGTAGGGAGACAGATAATCCCGTTAACCTTTAATACATCTGAGTTGCTGATGGAGTAAAAAGCAAATGATTTCAGGTATGATTCCACCACCACCCCACACACCTAATATTGGTGAATTGGAGGCGAAGCTGGTGTTACATGCTCATTTTCCTGAATGATTGGGGTTGACTGTGGAGGAAAGGGAGAAGGGGTTTGAAATCCATAAATCCCACCCTTTATGCCTTCTAATTTTAGCCAAATCAATCATGGCACCCTGTAAACTTACACACACACCCCAAAAGCACAAAACCCAACAGCTATGGGCATTGTTGGAAATCATAAAGGCCACTCTCTGATATCTGAGAATGTTGACTTCATGAAGAGTTGTGTAAGGATAAGAAATCCCCATCATTGGGGGAGCCCCTTCTCCATGTTTCCGGAGGAGCCGCTATTCTTATTAGGAGGAGGAAAGCTTAGTGCAGCAACTCTTACAGTGAGGCGGCAGGTAGCCTCCTCTGAGAGTCTGTAACACTGCTGTATCTCTGTATCAGGACCGCTTGAGTGATGCAATCACATCCAAATGTACAGATGCAAAACAATCACTTCTCCTTATGGAGGAAAAGCCAGAATCCATCATGCAGAAATGCAAGTCAAGCTGAAATTTCTCAGCAGACTTTTACCACCTGAGATTTTTCTTTTTCTCTTGTGCCCTCTCTCTCTCTCTCTCTCTCTCTCTCTCTCTCTCTCTCTCTCTCTCTCTCTCTCTCTCTCTCTCTCTCTCTCTCTCCTCTCATCCTCACGTTGCAGGATCTTCTCTACATGATCTCCATCAATTTTTGGTGGCTGCCAACATCCCCCACACCTCACTAACTATCTTGATAGCCTGGACCATTCGTGGACACAGTACTCTACTTGCAGTTTCACCAGAGTAGAAAAGAATAGGTCTATTCCAAGAGGCATTTACATTTGGTTCACCTGGATCCCTGTTCAGTACATCTGGCAATTTGTGCTGAAACAGGTTGTTTTATCCCATTGACATACATCACTAAATGAAAACAATTTTATTTCAGGGCTGTTGCAGCCTGAGCATCTTCAGTGTCACCAAATGTTGCAGAAACAAAGAGAAATATTCATCTCTTTTCCACCATGTGTGTGCATGTACGAGTTTTGACTGCGCTGTCTTCTGTATGCTTGCACACCATTTGGCCACATGGAGATCTTTCCCTGAATGCAAAATGAGTGTTGGGACTGAAGTTTAAAAGGGGGCACTTTGTGAATGCTCTTTTCAGTGTCAACATGTGCTCTCCTTTGGTGGGTGGGTGGGATTTACTTAAAAAAGGGCAAAAATGTTCACCTATTCAGAGTAGCATTTCCTAGATTGGCTTTCTTTGTCCTCAGTGATTCAACCATAGCCAAATATGATTAGTTTCATCCCATTCACTTTGCTTATTTGGGACCACCAACATGATTGACCCACAAGCACATCCCCCATTCTCCATTGTGTTCATTTGCCCTTTGATGATGTCATTGCCTAGCTAAATCTGATCGACTCCGCAGTTTTGTGTCATCCTCACATTCATGTAATGATTTGTTGTTCAGGGAGAGCTAACAGAGCAGTTTCCTCTGTTATTCTGGACTACTGCATTGGATGTAGTTAATCCTTTGGCTATGGTTGGTTGCCTCCAATATTTCTGAAGTAACAGTCTTACTGATCTGAAAGGTCTTCTGCACCTTGTGTGATACTAGTGGTCCACACCCTAGAGATGGTCGAGACATCAAAGGATGGAGTGGAGGCACCCTCAACTCTAGAAGCTGTTGTAGTTTGGGTTTTGGATAGGAAATTTGATAAAGGGTGTGTAGGTTGACCTTTTGGTGGCTGCCATCTTGCCGTCCATGTTCACACACATTAATGTTTTCGAATTCTCTTGAATCAGCACTATATATGATTGACTATTGAGCAAAACCCAATGGTCTCTCTTCCTTGGGGTGCTCACTCTACCCATGCCATGGTTCAGAGGTGCAATTGTAACTTAAGAAGATAGCCCCCCACAGAAGATATGAAATAATGTTCTTTCACCCATGAAAGATGGGTGATTCTTGCCGATTCTTCATGAGAATGAATGGACACCCCCCCCCCCCAAATTCAGAAATTTAATCCAACATTTAATGCAACACAGGTTGAAGATCTTGTGTTGGGGCAAGCCACACAAATATATCACGGAAAGACATGAGTGTTCTGGAGCCTGCTGTAATCTACGTACATGCATGTGCAAATAAAATTAAAAATGAACAGGTGTTTTTTTTACATATTTCTACTGCTAGCTATTGGCCTAACACAAGTAGAAGGTTCAATACTGAGAGTATAAAACAAATGAAAGGTAAGAAACACTGAGATCCCAAAATAGCAACCAGGTGTGCTGAGCCCACCCTTTAAAATGGTTTTATCCAACCTGCTGCCCTCCAGGTGTTTGGGACTTCCATCAGCCTCAGCCCCCATTGGTTGGGAACAGGGAAGGTGCAGAGCAGGCCATGTGGCACCATCTCACTGCTGCCCCTGCAGAATCACCGCCTGAGGCAGTCGCCTCACTCTTCTTCATGGTAGGACTGGCCGTGATCAGGAATGCTTGGAGTTGTAGTCTGGAGAGGATCAAGTTGGGGGAGATGGTGGCATTCAAACAACTTGGTATCCTTCCTACCCACCCTGGTCAATGATTGCTGCCTTGCGGCTTTGGCCTATCACAACAGCCGGTCACATGTGGCATCCTTTGCTCATTTTGTCCACAAAGCGTCGCCTGCTGTCTACGACAAAAGCCCTCCTGCTAACTGGGCTACGCATACCTCGGCTGCGGACCATGGCCTTTCTCCCCCGTTGCTATGGCTACAGCCATTTTGCATCATGCAACTCACTAATCACCCTATTCCAGCACGCACAGTGGGCCGGTGATCAGATTAGGTGGCAGACTCAGCAGAGGGAGAAGCAGGATGACATGACGGGGCTGTTTGGCAGCCGGGGATTTAACTCTCTGCGGGAGGCGGATGGAGAAGAGCCAAGAGCCGGTCTTCTTCTGAAATGTCGAAATCGTTGAGGATACCATTTGGGGTGGAGGGTGAAGAAGCAGAAAAGGACAGTATCTCTCATATTTCAGACCAGGGATTGGATCCAGATTTCTGCTGGGTCAACAGTGCTGGCAGAAGTGGACTTCCCTGTAGCGAGTTTGACAGTGCAAGAAATGGTGAAGAGCCATTGTTGAACTTACACAGTATATGATGTTTATTAAAGGGCAGTTTTCTTGTTTCTTAGAGTAGGCCTTTATAACAGCCTGCTTCTGCAGGCTTCTCATTGAGAGATGGGTATCGAGCAAGCAGTTACCAATACACATGAAATAATTGCTACCTGTCTGAAGCTGATAAGGGTGTAATCCTTATGTCAACAATGCAGCTACCTAATTTCCTCTTTTTGCTTTACTGGTTTCTTCCCTCCTTGTGTTGGAATGTTGAGATCCGGAAGTCGTAGGACAGGTAATTCCTTACCTGTCTGAGCTAGAATAACAGAAAAAGCATAAATGATGGAGCAGTGGTGGGTTCTCAAAAAGCAATCCACCTTGAGGGGAGTTGTATGCTTACAAGTGGCCCTAAAATACTTTAAAATTGATAAAACAAGCCCAAAGAGCCCAGAAAACTAGGATCTTATGTGTAATAAAGGCAGACATCTTCTGTGGTTTTCAAGGGCAGTGAGATAGATGATGGAGCAAATTTGTTTCTTGCTGCCCTAGAGGGTAGGACCTGAAGCAAAAGGCTCAAATGGCAAGAAAAAGCATTTGGACCATGGGGAGGCAACTCGTGGCCCTGCAGATGTTTTGGCCTACATAGAAAGCTGCCTCATACTGAGTCAGACCCTTGTTCCACCTAGCCCAGAATTGTTGACACAGCAGTTCAGCAGATTTCAGAAGAACATAAGTGCCATGGTGGACCAGACCAAGGGTCCATCTAGTCCAGCACTCTGTTCACATAGGGGCCAACCAGCCATCGGCCAGGGATGAACAAGCAGGACATGGTGCAACAGCACCCTCCCGCCCATGTTCCCCAGCAACTGGTGCACACAGGCTTACTGCCTCGAATACTGGAGACAGCACACAACCATCAGGGCTAGCAGCCATTGAAAGCCTTCTCCTCCAGGATTTTTTTTTTTTTAAATATAATTTTTATTTTTCTAAACTTCCAAACAATACAGTATAAAACACTACCCCATGATACATAATACATACTTAACAAATTAATAAACATATTTTAATTTAATTCCATTTAACATAATCATTGATTAACATTAACGTGCTTCCCCAACCCCGGGATCTTATTCTAATTTCCAAAATCTCATTACTTCCTCTGGAGGTGTTTTCCCTCTCCCCTTTAATAATACAAAGTCTAAAAACTGTTTCCATATTACTTCAAAATCATTCGTTTTTATCATTCCTCTTCTGACTCTCATGTTACATGTTAATTTATCATTAATAGCAATATCCCATATTTCTTTGTACCAATCTTCTATATGATAAATCCCTTGAACCTTCCAGTTCCTGGATATCATTAATCTTGCAGCTGTTAACAAATTCATTATCAATTCTTTTATCTCTTGATTACAATTCAATTCTCCATACACTGATAACAATGCCACAGTTGGTGTCTCTTCTATCTCCATTCCTAGAATTTATTTTATTTCATTAAACACCATTTTCCATAATTTTTGTACAAATTCACATTCCCATTTGCAACCACACAGTTATAAATATATTCAGTCTGTCCTTCTTGGTATCAGCATAATAGCTTACAGAGGTATCAATCCAGCAAGGCAAAAATAGTCAGAATACAAGCTACAGTCACAGGATTACCAGGCAAATTATTATAGGTGGTTTCCAGAAGAAAGGTCTTTGGCACAGCTAAAGTCCAAACATGGGTGAACAACTAGATGCAAATACATTCCAAGAAGCTGAGTCAAGTAGGGTCCAAAGGTCAGCAACATAAAGTTTCTGTCAAAGAACAAGGTCAGGAAAAACAAGGGCTAAAAACACAACAAGCTAAAATAAACTGTTGCTTTTAGCATCTAGCAGGTTTAAACTGAAGGCTTAAATGTTGGAACCTCCAGAGCCCCACCCAGGGCTCAGCTGCAGGTCATCACAAGTCCTCTAGCAGAAGACCTACTCATAAGGAGGGCCTTGCTCATGAGGAAGCCTTTACTTTTGAGAAGCTCAGTTGTTGTGGTTTTTGAGGTGCATACTTTCACTTTCAGGTGACAGCCTATGCCTTGTGATGCCAGCATTGTAGGGCTGCTCAGCCTTCTCCTCAGACCCTATGAGGGATGTATGGTCCAGGGGTTCCTCAGTGTCCCCCTGTACTGGAGGACCTGGTGTAGCTTCCTGGAGGTTCTAGGGATGTCAGGGTTGGACTCCATGATCTCTGAATTAACATTGAATGAGTCATCTAGGCCTGTATGAGGCATGACACCTGGGAACCTGACACCACTCGGAGAATGAGTTGGACTATGACTGCCATCACTACAGATGGGAGTTGTAGTCCCATCCATCTGGAAGGTACCAGGTTGGGAAGTCAGATTATAACCCAGTGGATTTCCATGGGCTAGTGGGGACTGGAACCCGGATCTCCCGACTCCCAGTCCGACACTTTTAGCCACTATACTCTCTCTATCTCTCTAGCAAAGGTGATATTAAAGGGTATTACAGTGAAGGGCCGCATGTGTCTGTCAGCTCTTCCAGGACAAAGTCAAGGTTGCTCAACCTCATTTGAACATTGTCCTTCCATTGCTGCCTGCTCAGAGCTGGGGAACACGACGGACAATAAAAACACATCAGAATAATTACTTTGCTGCTCTAATTACGTGTCAGCAGTGATGGTTTGGGAACGAGGGTGGAGGGAGCGGAGGATTTAAGTCTAATTGAATTGTTTCGGCCGCCTGTTTTCTGGGGGGACTCATTTGCGCCAGGCTGAGCATTCCTCCGCTTCCCTTGCGTAAGCTGTAATCATAAGCGAGTGGTGGTTTCCCAGTGATCTCCTTTAACATTCGGGGGTGGAATTAACGTGCCCAAGGGACGGTCACATGTTCCGTTTCCCGTCCTCACTTGCTTTATCGGATCTCAGCCAAAGCAGAACGGTTAAAGCCTGGGCTGGAACTAGACATCTCCAGGACGCAAGATGCCAGCCGTCTCAGTCCTCTACAAAGGAGCTGTCATCATTAGCAGGTAATGGCTTGGAGCAAGACGCGCACAGCGATTGGGCTCATGTCAATGCATTGTTAGGCTGGGAAGAGCTGGAGGGATACATATGGGCACCCATTGTCTTCAGAACCCACCTTATCTTCTATTGATCCACTGGGCCAGACCTTGTAATGGTCAGTGCCGGTGGATAGCTTCAGTGCACGAGGGTGAGATGTGTTCTATTTTCACTGGAAATATGAATGTGCAGGGCTCTTTCGAATGAGCAGTGCAAAGCTAGAGGTGTGTGGGGGGGAAGAGTTTTGGGGAGAGCTGAATGCAACTCCTTTTGACCAACCATCCCCCGACCATGCGCAAGAAAAGGACTGCTAGCATGAGTTCTCCATGGCCTGAAGCCCAATATCTGCCAGCTTTATGATGTTGGCTTCCTCCTGGTTCTAAAACTTCAAGCACTGGTCTTAGAACATGTGGAAATGTTCCTCACTGTGCTGGAAGGTTGCCTAGAAAAGGTGTGTGTGTGTGTGTGTACGGACGGACGGACGGATGGATGGATGGATGGACCTTGTCCTTTGCTTCAGGCCAGCCCTGGAGACCTCACAATTGCAGGTAGATAGGCTGGTACAGGTGTTGCCATCCTTGTGAAAATAGAGCATTTGGTTCCATGGGGCTCTGGACATATTTTATGGATAGTTGTGCATACTACCAGGGTGTGTGGGAGGTAACAGGGTAGCTTGCACGGTTGTAGGCAGGCACCGGAAGAGTGCATCTGAGACCAGAAACATGATCATTCAGGCATTATCCTAGAAATGCCTTCCCCGACCTGGTGTCCTCTAGATGTTCTGGACTTCAGCTCCCATCAACTCTTAACAGCATGACCAATGGTCAGGAATGCTGGGAGTTGTAGTCCAAAACATCCATCAGACACCAGGTTGTGGAAGACAGCCCTGGAGAGATCATTGGCCTGATAGGACTTCTTATGTTTAGAATCTGGGCACCAAGGTCCATTTTAAAAACAAATAGTATCCTTTCATCCTGCTTTCTCCTTTCAGGACACTAATGGGACCATATGGGATGGATCGCACCGTGCATTGCATTGACTTCTATGACTCCACCAATGGGCTGGGTAAGTGTGTTGTTTGGGGTCACTGTGGCATGTTGCAGAAAAAGGGAAGGGGGGGCTTCAAAAGGAGCTCCAAGGCTGCATTGCCTTGTTTGCTTGCTGTTTCGGGAAATCGCCAAACTTAGGGTGACCATATGGAAAAGAGGATTGGGCTCCTGTATCTTTAACAGTTGCATAGAAAAGGGAATTTCAGCAGCGCTCATTTGTACACATGCAGCACCTGGTGCAATCCCCTCTTCATCACAACAGTTAAAGCTGCAAGAGCTATACTAGAGTGACCGGATACAATAGAGGGCAAGGCTCCAGCAGCTTTAACTGTTGTGATGAAGAGGGGATTTCACCAGGTGCTGCATGCATACGAATGACACCTGCTGAAATTCCCTTTTCTATGCAACTGTTAAAGATACAGGAGCCCTGTCCTCCTTTCCATATGGTCACCCTAGTTAAAGCTACAGGAGACCTGCCCTCTTTTCTATCTGGCCACTCTAGCTAAAGAGGGCAGGGTTCCTGCAACTTTAACTGTTGTGATGGAGAGGGAATTTCACCAGGTGCTGCATGCCTGCAAATGACAGCTGTTGAAATCCCCTTCTCTGTACAACAGTTAAAGATACAGGAGCCCTGTCCTCTTTTCTATATGGTCACCCTAGCCAAACTAAGATACTCTCACAGTTGTAGGAGTGTCAGAGGAATCCATCTGGGGTGGTGGTGGAGCTCAACGGGCTTTCATCAGCTCAGCCACTGGCTCAATTCCCCACAAGCTGGCCTGACTCAATCTCCCTTGGCTCAGGCCGGCTTGCGGTTTTTCTGGGGTTGTTTTCTTTCTCAAAAATAGGAAGTTGTTTGCATCTTCCAGGCAATCTGTGGTCAAAGGCTGTACATTTCCAAGGTGATTTGTGGACCCTCCCCAAATGTGTTTGACAGCTGACCAACGAGCACTTTACTTCAGGGAAGGTCTTCTTGAAGAAGCTTCCGGTGAGAGGCTACCTTAAAGAAACACCTCTCAGCTCCACCTGCTTGACCTTGTGGCTCTCTTTGGGATTTGTCAACTCTGAAGACCCCCACCATCAACAGAGGCTGAATTCCCAGGGGCAGGAGGATGGTCTCTGAGCCTTCAGCCTTCTGTCCAATAAGCCCCTGGGAAGATTCATCCTTGACTCCTGAAGAGTCTCAGAGAATCTCCTCCCCTCCTTCCACTTTTGGCTGGTATACTTCTGTTCCTGTTCCTTCTTCTCCTTCAGATTCGGAGTCTGATTCAGGCCCCGAAACTCCTTCCCTAACACTAAGGAGAACAGACCTGATCTTGACAGGAACAGGGGGCCTGGGCGTAGGATGCTGAGATGTTCAGCCATTGCCTCCTGGTTTTTGTTTTGTTTTTGTATGGATCCCCGATGAATCCAAGTCCATGTTTAAATAGTATTTTAAGAGAGAAGACACATAGAATCATAGAAAAGTAGAGTTGGAGGGGGCCTATAAGGGCATCCAGTCCAACCCCCTGCTCAATGGTTAGGATGAGTTAGGCCTCAATGGTTAGGATGGTTAGGCCTCATCTAGAGTATTGCGTCCAGTTCTGGGCTCCACAATTCAAGAAGGACGCAGACAAGCTGGAGCGTGTTCAGAGGAGGGCAACCAGGATGATCAGGGGTCTGGAAACAAAGCCCTATGAAGAGAGACTGAAACAACTGGGCATGTTTAGCCTGGAGAAGAGAAGACTGAGGGGAGACATGAGAGCACTCTTCAAATACTTGAAAGGTTGTCACACAGAGGAGGGCCAGGATCTCTTCTTGATACCTCCCAGAGTGCAGGACATGGAATAACGGGCTCAAGTTAAAGGAAGCCAGATTCCAGCTGAGCATCAGGAAAAATGTCCTGACTGTTAGAGCAGTACGACAATGGAACCAGTTACCTAGGGAGGTTGTGGGCTCTCCCACACTAGAGGTCTTCAAGAGGCAGCTGGACAACCATCTGTCAGGGATGCTTTAGTGTGGATTCCTGCATTGAGCAGGGGGTTGGACTCGATGGCCTTGTAGGCCCCTTCCAACTCTACTATTCTATGATTCTGTGACAAGCACAATTATACATGGGCACAGATGCAAACTCACACACGCCCCAGTGGTCCTGATACAAATCTGTCTTTCTTCACTGCTAGCAGTGGCAGGGAAAGAGAAAAGGTTTGAGGATCTCTTGGGAAGAGTACAGGTGGAAGGGGCGCAAGACACGGATTCCTGCAATGAGCAGGGGTTGGACTCGATGGCCTTGTAGGCCCCTTCCAACTCTACTATTCTATGATTCTATGAACAGTCCTCTATATATGGAGAACATGGTGAAATTCCCTCTTCATCACCACAGTTAAAGCTGCAGGACCTATACTAGAGTGACCAGATATAAAAGAGGGCAGGGCACCTGCAGCTTTAACTGTGGTGATGAAGAGGAAATTTCACCAGGTTCCCCATATATACAAATGACACCTGCTGAAATTCCCTTTTCAATACAACTGTTAAAGATACAGGAGCCCTGTCCTCCTTTTCATATGGTCACCCTACTCTTCTGTGTTTTGCCTCCACCCTAGGAAGGTGGAAAAGAGAGAATAAATGCATAGTGCCTTTGATCAGAAGTGCTGGGCGGTAGACGTCTACTCCATATTTTGCTGGCTGCCACTTGATCGCCGGAATTCAGAGAGTGTTGTGAATCATGTAATTAGAAATTAGTAACTGAAGAGAGGCGCTGGTTAAGCATGTGTTTCTTTGAAAGGCTGAGATCCAATTATCCTGACCTTCATCTCCTTAGATCGAAGCTTAGCTTGATTCACCTGTAGCTGATTCCTTACCCCAGGCAAGAAAAAGATGCCAGGGAAGCGAAACAACAAGATTATGCCAAATGTAATTAAACCTCGTTGCCTTAGCCACGGATCTGGGACACTGCTCTGTAGCGCATGTGTTCATGCAGACTCAGATGTGCGAAGTGGGGTTGTGCATGTGTTGCGATTTCATGCAAGTGCAGAAAACAAAAGCAAAAAAAAGTCATGGTCTGGAAATGGTTGCAACAGGTCACATTTTGGGTCCTTATGACTGCTGATGGCATTGAAAGTAGCTGTCAATAAAAATCTTGTCACCGGCTCACTGTGATTTTTATCTGTCTATAAAAAATCTTGGGCATCGAGGGATGGATAGATGGATGAGAACAGCTTGATGGCAGGAAGTGTCACAGGACATTTCATCTTTTAAGGATGCAATCGTATGCATGGTATGAAGAATGTGGACAGGGTGACATTTTCCTCCCTCTTCCATAATATTAGAACCCGGTGTTACCCCATGAAGTTGATGGGTGGGAAATTCAAGACAGATAAAAGGAAGGACTTCTTCACACAGTGCAGAGTTAAGCTATGGAATATTCACTACCACAAATTGTAGAAATGACCCCCAGTTTGGATGGCTTTAAAAGGGGGTTGGATAAATTCCTGGAGGAGAAGGCTATCAATGGCTACTAGCCCTGATGGTTGTGTGCTATCTCCAGTATTTGGGGCAGTAAGCCTGTGTGCACCAGTTGCTGGGGAACATGGGCAGGAGGGTGCTGTTGCACCATGTCCTGCTTGTGGATCCCTAGCTCATAGCTGTTTGGCCCCTGTGTGAACAGAGTGATGGACTTGATGGACCCTCAGTCTGATCCATCAGGGCTCTTCTTACGTTCTATGCATGTTTAGACAGGGGGAGAAAATCCTACAATCCCCAGCATTACCCAGCCAGCTGTACTGGGAGATGTAGGGCTTTTTTCTGTCTAAACATGCATAGGATTGCACTTTTAAACATGTAGGAACACTCACATCTGTGAGCCCTAACCTAGGGTGACCCTATGAAAAGGAGGACCGGGCTCCTGTATCTTTAACAGTTGTATTGAAAAGGGAATTCCAGCAAGTGTCATTTGTATATATGAAGAACCTGGGGAAATTCCCTCTTCATCACAACAGTTAAAGCTGCAGTGCCCTGCCCTCTTTCGAATCTGGTCACTCTAGTGTAGCTCCTGCAGCTTTAACTGTGGTGATGAATTTATTTATTTATTTATTTAATACATTTTTATACCGCCCAATAGCCGAAGAGGGAATTTCGCCAGGTTCTCCATATATACAAATGACACCTGCTGAAATTCTCTTTTCTATGCAACTGTTAAAGATACAGGAGCCCTGTCCTCCTTTCCATATGGCCACCCTACCTAACCAGGGTTCTTTCTGTACATGCCCCCGAGCGATTAGCCTCAGGAAATATATCTTATTCACAATAGGCAACAACCAGGGGAGTTTAAACGAGACACCATCTATCGTGACATTTTCACGTGGGTTCACAAATCATTTGCAGGAAATGTTTTAATGGATTCAGAGTCTCGGCAAATCCTTCTTGATCCCTAACAATGTCAGAAAGAAATCCAATCTGTTTATTAAAATCAGTGCTTACTCACAACATGCCTCTCAAACACATTCATATTTTGGTGTGCCTGTGTGGCTGGGAGAATATAAAGCAGTTTTTTAAAAAAACAAAACCCAATTGTGATTGATTTTTTGTTTTGTTTTTTAACTGGCTCTTAATGTTCTATTTAATCATTTGATCAGTGTCAGCTGCAAATTAGTAGGGCCTCCGGGCAAAGAGCATCATCAGGGAGCTTCAGCTATTGGGCGGTATAAAAATGCAATAAATAAATAAATAAAATCATCAGTTGAGCATTTTTTCGCACACTTGTTACTGCCCACTCACGTTTTTTTCGTGGGTCCTTTTTTGATGACACTGTCCACCACCCAGGCATGTCATGCTCCTTCTAGCCTTCTTTCGGTCTCAAAATAAGACCCTAGTAAGTCCGATTCATTTTTAGAAGAGAAATTTGCCACGAAATTTGCTGTGCGTAAGAAAAGCGGCGTGATAAATACGCCCACTGAAAGGGCCACGTGGTCATTGTTTACTTCTTCTTTCTTCTCCATGAAGCAAGAGGAAGTATTGAGCAATAGAAGCGGGAGTGGGGTGGGGTGGGGAGAAGTGATGGTAGATAGAATCATAGAATAGCAGAGTTGGAAGGGGCCTACAAGGTCATCGAGTCCAACCCCCTGCTCAATGCAGGAATCCACACTAAAGCATCCCTGACAGATGGTTGTCCAGCTGCCTCTTGAAGGCCTCTAGTGTGGGGGAGCCCGCAACCTCCCTAGGTAACTGGTTCCATTGTCGTACTGCTCTAACAGTCAGGAAGTTTTTCCTGATGTCCAGCTGGAATCTGGCTTCCTTTAACTTGAGCCCGTTATTCCGTGTCCTGCACTCTGGGAGGATCGAGAAGAGATCCTGGCCCTCCTCTGTGTGACAACCTTTTAAGTATTTGAAGAGTACTATCATGTCTCCCCTCAATCTTCTCTTCTCCAGGCTAAACATGCCCAGTTCTTTAAGTCTCTCTTCGTAGGGCTTTGTCTCCAGACCCCTGATCATCCTGGTTACCTTCCTCTGAACACGCTCCAGCTTGTCTGCATCCTTCTTGAATTGTGGTGCCCAGAACCGAACGCAATACTCTAGATGAGGCCTAACCAGGGCCGAATAGAGAGGAACCAGTACCTCACATGATTTGGAAGCTATTCTTCTATTAATGCAGCCCAAAATAGCATTTGCCTTTCTTGCAGCCCTATCGCACTGTTGGCTCATATTCAGCTCGTGATCTACAACAATTCCAAGATCCTTCTCGTTTGTAGTATTGCTGAGCCAAGTATCCCCCATCTTGTAACTGTGCATTTGGTTTCTATTTCCTAAATGTAGAACTTGGTAACCCCGATTCCACCGCCCCCCCCGCCCCCCCCCCCCCAGCAGTCTGATGATGCTCAAAGTATGCTCTAGTGGACCACTTTTCTGTTGATGGTCTTATAGGGGTGGCCACATGTGAATCATTAAATAAGAGGAAATGCATTTAAAAAAACACCACCCAGAAGGAAAAACAGAGGTCAGCAATTTGCATAACATTTCTTAGGCTAGGCCCAAGACTGGTTGCTTCCTGAAGCAGGGAGCCGCCTCCTCCTCCTCCACACCTACCTCCCGATCAGCCAGCTAGCTTATTTTTCTTGACGTGCCTCTGTGCACCCATCTCACCAGCACCCTGCCCTTAAGTAACCTCCGGGACCACTTGCTTTGCCTGACCTCATGCAAGCACTACGTGGCTCCTGAACGCGGAAATACTTACGGGCAGTGCGCTGGCAAGGCAGGCTCGCAGACACATGCCAAGAAAAGCAAGGTGGGGCCAGCTGTGTTGGAAGGCGCACAAGTGGGGCGGCGGGCAAGTGGGCGGGTGGGGCACAAGGTGAGGTGGGAGGCATACAGGCAAGCCATCGGCTGCTTCTTGGTCCTCCCGTTTGGAGGGGGAGAGGGCAGCTCTTCTCTGTCATACCCTTGCTAGAGGGATCCTCTTCAGAGGAGGAAGTAGAACCCCCAGAAACCAGGGAGACACCACATCAAGCACAGGCACCAGACCAGGGGGGGATCTACACTATTGCTTTTAAAGCACTTTGAAAACGTTTTGAAAACTGTATATGCAGTGCGTCCTGGGCTCCAACCGTTGTCAAAACTGTTATATATATATATATTTATTATTTATTTATTACAGTTTTATACCGCCCAATAGCCGAAGCTCTCTGGGCGGTTCACAGAAATTAAAATCATAATAAAACAACCAACAGGTTAAAAACACAAATACAAAATACAGTATAAAAAACACAACTAATCTATCCTGCAGCTACAAGGAGGATGCCTACCTATTGTCCTGGAAGCTGATGAGAAAAATAAATATGGGTCTCTGAGTAGAAAAGTGAAGGTGTGTGTGCAATCTTAATGTAGGGGAAAATGTACCCCAGATATCAAATTAAGGAATACTGTTATAGGCATCAATAAACTTATCAGAATCCTGTAGCCAATTAATTGATGGTTAGTACAAATTGATATGTGACATGATATGTGGAATGAAGGTGCTTATCTTCCTCCTTCCTATGTTTTGGCCATTACAGTTGCTACGTCTCAATATTGCAGTAACAGTAGTAAACATAACTGGGAAGACTTTCCCTTTGGTCTCTACTGAGCAACACGATGCCCGCTCTGACTTGAGGACTTTGCCTCTTTAGATCATGAGTCTCCAGTTTTCCAAATCTCCTTTCTTCCCAGTAATACATTGTCTTCTTATTTCTGGGACATGCATGTAGCTTTGCCTGGCTTTCCTCTGGGTACCTCCTTTATTCAGCTTGATGTGTCCATCACCCATTGATTCGAGCTTCCTGTTGTTCTCTTACTGCCCTAGCTATTGACCGGTTTTCTTAACACTCTCACATATTCCATGCTAAGCACAGGTTCTCTAACTAGCTCCTTCTTGCCTCCAATTATAAAGCACTTTAAAGCTGTAGTGTAGATCCCCCCCAGGAGGAGCCTGGGCCTTCAGGGCCATCAGCCCCACCAGGGGCTGCCATTTTAATTTCCCACAATCCCCCAGAGTGACGCTGTGTTGGAGGCATAATGGGAAATTAAGTAGCTGTTAGACCCTGCCATCAGCTGCTTCTCAGAACACCAGGCTGGATCTTTATATATATATATATATATATATATTTTCAAGGGCCCATGTGTTGAGAGTGGGTCCTAACTAGGGCACAGGGGCCTCAGCAGCTGCCCAAGCATGCCGAGGACTGGCGCCGGCCTTGACTTCATTCACTCGCTGCATTGAAATATCCACGAGGGGTGTTGGTTTCTGTTTCGTAGAGCAGCTCAAAGGCACAACAGCTGCCTGTTGCTCATGATGTTACCAGTGGGGCTGATTCCTTGGTCTCCTGTTCTTCTGGGGGAGGCGGTGTTTGCAGTGGACAGATGCTCCGTGGCTGCGGGCTCTTTCTCTCGTGTTGACACGTCTATTTGTGTCCCGGATTGAGAGCAGGGAAAAGTCTGATCTCCCCGGCCGATTTGTTAATTAAAGCCAGCGTTCGACATAATCCCACCGCCTCCAGCCCTGACTCTGAGAAATGAGACTTAATGAGCCTTTGATAAATCACTTCTTTGCCTTTTTCCTGCCAGGCATGGCGGTGGAGTATCCTTGGGGAGATCAGATGGGGAGAGAAACATTTGGACAGGGGCTGGCCATGGGAGTTGGCAGTGTGGAGGGAGCAATGGTATGGACTTACCTAGAAAAAGAAAGGTGCACCTCAACTTTCTGTCTGTTTGATGATGATGATGATTTACATTTATATACTGCCCCATAGCCGAAGCCGTCTGGGCGGTATATAACAAGGTCACCAGCTGTGGATTCCATTCATTATTTTATGTATTTATTTATTATTTACTTTTTTGTTACATTTCTATACCATCCAATAGTCAAAGCTCTCTGGGTGGTTCACAACAATTAAAACCACTAAATACAGCATAAAATACAATATGAACTATAGAAGTTTAAAAACTACAAACTATAAAAGTACAGACAACAAGAGGCCTGTTCAGACGACACGCTAAGCCATGGTTAGGCCGCTAACCCTTTTGCAGCAAGTGGTTCGTCAGCATGTTTAAACCGTGGTTATGTGGACACCATGGTTAGGAATGGTTTACATGACACGCTAAGTCATGGCTCACACGACGCACAAAGCATAATGTCTAGCTCAAAATGCTTAACCATTGTGGCTTAGTGTGTCATCTGAACGGGGTCAATGAAATGCAGCAGTAATGCAGAGTGATTTAGAGTGAAAAGACTGAAAAACTGGGAAAATAAAAAGTTCTTCACCTGGTGCCAGGGAGAGCACAATGTAGGTGCCAGGCGAGGGTCTCGGGGAAGCTCATTCCACAACTGGGGTGCTACAGCAGAAAAGGCCCTCCTCCTGGTATTCACCCACCTCACTTCCTTTGGCAGGGGCTCACGGAGAAGGAGCACTGAAGATGATTTTAGGGCCTCAGCGCATACATATGGGAATCCCTGCACATGATTCTCTTGCTTTAGGGAAGGGTTGAGCAGCCCACCACAGGCTGCATTCTTGCGCTTCCCCACCATTGGTCACCACATTTGCTGCAGTGGTGACTAAAAAATGCGGCAATTTTGCTAGGAGACAAGGCCTGTGGGGACCACTCATTTGGTTTGCAAGCAGAATTGGGCTCATGAAAACATCCCAGGGGTGTTATTCTGCCTGCAAGCTTGACATGTGCTCCCATTGTGATTTGTCTGCTTGCAAAATCACTGCCACAGCAGAAAATTTGGCAGCAATTTTGGTGGTGGCTTGCAGGGTGGGAATGTGTGTGTGAGTGATCAGCTTGCCAAATGACAACTAGTGAGTAGAGATGGGGGGTGGAGTCTCTGGAACAAGTGTGGACGAAAACACAAGTGCCCTGTTCATACTGCGCAGTTGCCCTTAAGAACATAAGACCAAGGGTCCATCTAGTCCAGTACTTCAAGCTGCAACCTTTGCCATGTGGCTAGTCTGGTATTCTACATCCTCTCAACTCCGCCCACTTGACCCTGTGATGGTCTCTGGGATCTGTCAATTCTAATGCTCCCTCCCCCTCCAACAAAGAGTGAGTTCCTGGGGGAGACGGGAAACGATCTCTGAGCCTGGGCCTCCTGTTCGATAAGCCCCTGGGAAGATTCCTCCCTGACTCCTAGAGAGTCTTGGGGAATTCCCTCCGCCACTCCCTATGTTAGCTAAACTTCTTGCAGTTCAAACTCCAAATCTAATTCAGAATCTAACAACAAATCAAAAAGCCCAATCCTCATCCCACGAGCCGGCCTCACAGTTAAAAGAAATTGTTTTGATTTTTTTTAAAAAAATTGAGAAATAAAAGCGGTACTCTGGAACTCTCTTCCCAGGGAAGCTAGACTGGTTCCCTCCTTGATGTGCTTTCAGAGGCAGGCAAAACCCTTTTTGTTCCGGCAGACCTTTGGCGAATAAACTGGACCTCCATTTATGCCAAGGACTTTTAAAATTGTCATGTATTTTAAATGTTTAAGAGTTTTAATATTGGAACACATTTACCATATTTCTTTGATTCTAAGACACACTTTTCCCCCCATATAAACATTTCTAAAAATGGGGTGCATCTTAGAATCACGGGTGCGATTATTATTCTTAGAATCAAAGCTTTTTTTTTTCCTGTTGGTGGTACTGAAATTAGTGTGCATCTTACAATTGATGGCGTCTTACAATCGAAGAAATACGGTAGTATCTTTTTAACTTTTGTACATTTCTATTCATAGGTTTTAAGTGTACATGTTTTAAATTTTGCAATGCTGCCTTGAGGCCCAGGACTGGGCAAAAGGCGGGAAACAAATAAATGTAATAAATAATAAAAATAATAAAAAGGAGATTAGGAAGAGCAGGGAACCTGGTGGGCATCAGGATTGCCTTCTCCCATACAATCCGCCCTGCACACTCAGGTCCTCTGGGAAGAATTTACTTCAGCCAACAAAAACTATTCCCCAGAGGACCTTTTCTTCTGCCGCTCCCAGTCTGTGGAATGGCTTGCTGGGAGAGATTCATCAACTTAACAGTCTTCGGGAATTTAAGAAAACCATAAAGACTGATCTCTTCCGGCAGGCCTACCCAGTGGAATTTTAAGATGCCTTTTTAATAATGTGTTGCTTTTAATAGTGTATTAGTTTTAAAAGTTTTATTTAGTTATATGTATTTTATGGCGTTTGCATTTGTGTTGTACCTCGCCTTGATCAGGAGGGAGAGGCGGGTAACAAATAAAATGATGATGATGATGTGAAGTGCCCGTGGGCAAACTGGCATTCAGGAGCACCATGCTGAAGACCTCAGTTATAGTCCCACGCATCTGGTTGGTGCGGCTGGAGGACACTGCTCCAGAAAGCAGGACTTCAAGGAAAGAGAGAGAAGAGGAACGGCAATGTCTAGATGGAAGGGTTTATGTTTGTTCCAGTTTGCAATCCTTGACTCAAAGCTGCACCACAGGACAGTCAGAGGGCACTGGTTAATCTGTCTTTAGTCTCGGCCATAAGGTGACCGTATGTTCGGAATAATAACATTCCTGCAGACTTTTGAGGGCCAGGAAAATCCCCAAGCATTCCTAACACCTCCTCTCTCTCTCTCTTTCCTCTCACCCCCACACTTAAAATGTAAGTTGGCAAAGGGCACAACCCAAAGCAGAGTTTTGTGCGGGTGTATGTGGGGGGTTAATTTCAAGCAAGGGGATACTTTAGCCTATGCTCTATTAAATGAATGCATATTCTTTGGGGATGGTTTTGACATCATCGTCCACAAATGGAACATAATAATAATTAATAATAATAATAATAATAATAATAATAATAATAATAGAAAATTCTTCAGCAACATTCCCCTAGTTCAAATGTGCTTCTGAAATTTACATTTTGCATGCCCAGAATTGGATACTGCCCCATGCCGCCCCACACCACCTCACATTTCCAGCATGAGATGCCACTGAGTTTAAAGCTTTTTTTAAAAAAGATATTATTGTGAATATCTCGATCCATTGCATTATAGGAGGTGTAAATTTGTCCTTCCAACGTAATAGTAGAAGTCTTTTGGCTGTCGTAAGGGCTCTGAAGAGCCATTTGCGCTGACCATGCGTTAATTTCCAGGAAACTAAAGTTCATCCTTATTATAACCACCTCGCAAAAGGAGGCAACTATGGGGCATTGCCAAAGCATATGACTTAAAGAAGCATTAGATGTATTGCATCTCCAGCAATTATGCAAGTTAGACACACCCTTATTGAAAAGACGTTGTGGAGTCCAATAAACCCGAAACCAAAAAATTGTTGAATAAGACGTAGCCTAAGAATGTAAGAAGTTGATACTTACCACCGCCTTAAAATAAATCAAGAGAGGTTACCATTTACAGGGTGTGTGTTTTCCCATGGTCTCTTAAAATGCAAACTTCAACTGTGATTTGCGTGGGGACCAATTTTGAATTGTGGCCAGATTTCATTTGAGGTTCACCACCTGCCTTTATGCATTGCCACTAGAGGGAACTAGATGACAAACGCTTGAGAATTCTTTCCGGGGATCTATCTTCTTACTATTACTTGCACCAAACCAAACAATCACACCTGGCTATATGCGCGTGTGCGGGTTTAATGAGGATGTGAGTATCCGTCACACTTTCTAATAGGATTGCTTGATTAAAGAGGTTACGATGGGCTGGGAAGAGGTGTTAATAAGAACTGCTATGCCAGTGGTTTTCGCCTCTGTAGAGAACCCTGAAAGCTGATCCTGGGTTTTTCAATAAAATCAGTAATGACAAACAGGTTTCTAAGTGATAGGAACTCCTGGATCCATGCACAGCTGCCCCATGCGGTGAGCCATTGAATTATGGGTGGCAGTTTTCCAGTGAATTACCTTCCGCCCCTGGACTGATCTACCCACCCAGGTTGGCCATTGGTTTCTCCCGGGCAGGAGGGCCTATAAGAAGGTCTCCTGGTCTAGTTGAGCCCTGCTTGAGCAATGAAGTATTCTTGAGCTCTGGTTTGTCTTTCGGTTCCAACTTGTTTACTTATCTTTATTTGTTACCTTTATGTTAGGGTTCCATCTATGACCTGGACCTCCTGAGCAACTCTTTAAGGATCCCTTACGTCCTTAAGAGTCCCACCTTCCTTCTTTTACCTTCACTTACCTAGTAATGTGGGGTTTAGGCTGTAGATTTGGGTGAGTGACACTCTAGACACTTGTGGCTTAACGTAAGAGTTTACTAGTGAATTAAAACAACCAAATTACAATAAATGTATTTAGTCAATAGAGCTGAGTGATACATAGGCATTAAAAGAAAATAAAAGTTGCAAAAATGCAAGTCCTTTACCCTAGCTGCATTTAGGCTTTTCCAGTGGCTGCTTCCTTATGCTCTCGATTTTTCCTGTTCTCGCTGGCTGGTTCTCTTTTCTCTTTTTATACCTTCTTTCCACAAGAAAGAGAAAGTACTGTTTGAATCTTGAAAAAATTAAACTTAACTGGAGAAATTAAACTTACCGGGGGGGGGGGATGAAACTACTCCTCTCAGGCATACCCCCTCCCAACAGAATATCCCCAGGCCTCTAAAGCATGACCTTTCTACTTTGCCTCTGTAGGCCTCAAACTTTCTCACTTTATATCCCACCTTTTTCTCCAAGGTCTCTTCCTCCTTTTCATTGTATCCTCACAACAACCCTGCGAGGTGGATTAGGCAGGTAAGCCCCCCCTCACTGAGAATCAGTGAGTGGCCCAAAGTCACCCAATGAGTGGGGACTTGAATCTGGGTTACTCCTGTCCAACACTCTAACCACTATACCACACTGGCTTGTTACTGGCCACTGGCTTATCTCACAGCTTCTGGTCCCTGGCCCATGCCAGACTGCTACGTATCACCCAGTCCTGACACCCACAGACTGCTCACCAATTGCCATTCGTCTTCTGCAGTATTTAGTTAGAGGAGACTCTTGGTTGAATTCTAGGTTCATCCTTGGTTTGTACTGGGCACAAAAGGCAAAGCACAAAAGCCCAGGCCAGCACCCCTGGGGAACTGAGTGCATAGTCCAGAATATGCCCATAGGTAGCCTTCCCTACCCTGTTACTCTCCAGAAGTTTTGGACTACAACTTCCAGCATTCCTAACGTTTGGCCAGGCTGGTTGGAGCTGATGGGAGTTGAAGACCAAAACTTCTGGAGGACACCAAGCTGGGGCAGGCTGATGTACTGAGCCCTAGGGTCCAGTAAAGGCTGTTGGCTCAGTGGAGAGGTGAATCAGTCTGGATTTCAGTCAGAACTCTAAAGGATGTGGCCTTAGGGCCACCGGTTGCCCACCCAGTAGTAAATGATCTTCAGGCTTCCTTGTCCCTTTACCCCCTGGCCATTTTTACCTGTGGCTCAATGGCTCAGTTCAGACAACACGTTTCTCTATACAGTGGGAAAACTCCACTCAACGGTTGAGTTCATAGGGGGGTACTCATAACACAACATGTTCTAACTCCACCATTGTGTGACTGTGGGCTCCTGTGGAGTTGAGTAAAAGTCAATGTGACATCTGAGCGACAGTTTCTCCACCCTCTCTCCTCCCCCGGTCCTCCTGATGGTATCCCAACAGCCATTGTTGCAAAAACACACACACCAAAAGCCCAACCCTGGTGGCTCTCCTAGAGTGGCACTCCCTCCTTTCACCACTCTTGCCAGGGAACTCTGTAGCCAGTGGGAGAAGTCAACACAACGGAAAACTCCATGGAGCCCTCCACATAACACACAATGCAATGGTTGTGCAGGAACTCTCCTCTGTGTGGAGTGCTGTTGTTGTTGTTGTTTTTTTGGGGGGGGGAACTCCACTGTGTAGTTTTCCCTCCAGACAACACATTTATTTATTTATTTATTTATTTATTTATTTATTTATTTATTACATTTTTATACTGCCCAATAGCCGAAGCTCTCTGGGCGGTTCACAAAAATTAAAACCATACTAAAACAACCAACAGGTTAAAAGCATAAATACAAAATACAATATAAAAAGCACAACCAGGATAAAACCACACCGCAAAATTGATATAAGATTAAAATACAGAGTTAAAACAGCAAGATTTAAATTTAAGTTAAAATTAAATGTTAAAATACTGAGAGAATAAAAAGGTCTTCAGCTGGTGATGAAAGGAGTACAGTGTAGGCGCCAGGCGGACCTCTCTGGGGAACTCATTCCACAGCCGGGGTGCCACAGCGGAGAAAGCCCTCCTCCTAGTAGCCACCTGCCTCGCTTCCTTTGGCAGGGGCTCACGGAGAAGGACCCCTGTGGATGATCTTAAGGTCCGGGCAGGTACATATGGGAGGAGGCGTTCCTTCAAATAACCTGGCCCCCAACCGTTTAGGGCTTTAAATGTCAATACCAGCACTTTGAATTGGGCCCGGACCTGGACTGGCAGCCAATGAAGTTGTAAAAGGACTGGCGTGATGTGATCTCGCCGGCCAGTCCCTGTTAGTAAACAGAAACTCCACCATGGAGTTCTAAAACCACCACTGAGAAACGTGTTGTCTGAACTGAGCAAATGTGTCACCTATGTATGGAAGGAAACCGGAGAGGAGATGGTTAGGGATGTTAACTGATCTATTTCCGCCACCACCACCCACCCCACCCCAAACTATTCACCCCAGTTTTCAGCTTGGCATTTTTCCTAGTCACGCGCTAGAAATTCTGCGTGCAGGAGTTTCGTGTCATTCCAGTGTCAGGAAGCCCCAGAACACTGCAACGCCAGATGCACTGGGCAACCGTCCAACGCGTGCCTTAAGCATATGATAAGCGAGGAAGCGACGTTTTGATTCATGAGACAGTAATAGGATACAGCTTGGGCTACAGACTCGAGCTTTGCTCTGTGAACATCCTGTGCCCTGCTTTTCTCTGGTATGTACTTATTTTTGGAATGGGAAGATTCATTCATTCATTTATTCTGAGGCTATTTATATCCTATTTTGATACAGTATATATATGCCCCAAAGTGTCCACAAAACAACTGATCGATGTGACAAATAGAGTTCTGCTCTCTCTGCATACCTTGTCTTCATTCCTGGGACTGCTCCAAGCCTCCTCTCCTAGGCACCCATGTCCTTCTTTTCCAAGCCTGCTGCATTTCAGGCTTCCGGTCTCCTCCTTTTCTAGGTCTTGATGCATGGCTTCCTCTTTCGTAGGCCTCTCCCTCTCTACAGTTAGGAAAGCTGCTTGCACCCGACTGAGTCCAAGTGTCCAATGGACTTCCCTGTATCCCCCTCCCCTGGACCCAGTCTGGTGCCCACAGCTCCTTTGCAGACCTGTGCTCTATCCATGCATTTACTCTTGCACAAATGGACACTTTACGGCCATCATTTATGCAATAGGCGAAATGTGCAATTCCCACCGTCGTTCCACACAGTGAAGGCTTCAGAAATTGTGAATTTCCCCTGTTGCATAATAGGCGGCTGTAAAGGCCTCATGTATGCAATAGGGGAAATGTGCAATTTACAGAGCCTTGCTGAGCCTCAAAAGAACCTTGCATGGCCTAACAAGTGGGGGTGGGTGACAGCAGGGTGAGGGTCTGATAAGAACATAAGAAGAGCCCTGATGCTGGATCAGACCAAGGATCCATCTAGTCCAGAACTCTGTTCACACAGTGGCCAACCAGCTATTGGCCAGGAGGAACAAGTAGGACATGGTGCAACAGCACCCTCCCACCCATGTTCCCCAGCAATTTGTGCACACAGGTTTACTGCCTTGAATACTGGAGATAGCACACAACCATCAAGGCTAGTAACCATTGATGTGGCTGAGTTTACCCATCCATAAAGTAGCTCAGTCAATGGAAGACAGAGAATCTTCTGCTTGCTTTGCCCTTCTGTGACATATGGAGAGCTCAGCCAATCATTGCCAGGAATTTCTTCCTACCACTGCCGCAGAATCCCTTAGCACGTTGCAGTGCAGGTGCCTCTTACTGCTAGAGTGGAGCTAGCGACTCAGTCAAAACCAAATATTTGATAACTGGATTGGAAGAATGTATAACACTCTGGGGAATGTGGAACGGTTATAACCAATGCATATAGTAGGCTTGTTCAGATGACACGTTAAGCCATGGTCAGGACAATCACCCTTTTGCAGTAAATGCTTAGTGAGCGTGTTTAAACTGTGGTTATATAGCCACCATGGTTAGGAATGGTTCACGAACTAAGTCATAATGTTTATTAGGGCTGTGCACTGCTTCAGATCCAAATTTCGAATCCGAAGCAGATCAGGGTGATTCGGGCCTCCTAATTCCGAATCCAAAGTGATCCGGGGAGGTCTGAATTGATCCAAAGCGGTTTGGGGAGGTCCATTTTCTTTCACTGCCCCTTAAGCCTGGAATTCTCTTCCAGAACGTTTGCAAACCACAAGTTCAATCATAGTTTTTAAAGCTCAGCTCAAAACTTTTCTTTTTTATGAAGCTTTTAGAACTTGATTTTAACCTTACTTTTATACTGTTAATTTTACTCTCCTCTGTGCTGGTTTGGTTCATTCTCTTCCCCTTCTTATTGTTTTGTTATGATTCTATTAGATTGTAAGCCTATGCGGCAGGGTTTTGCTATTTTATTGTTTTACTCTGTACAGCACCATGTACACTGATTGTGCTATATAAATAATAATAATAATAATAATAATAATAATAATAATAATGAAAATGGGCACCATGAAATGCATAACCATTATGGCTTAGACGCCAGGTGAAGACCTTTTTATTCTCCCAGTATTTTAACAGTCTATAAATAAATTTTAACTTGGTGTTTTAAATTTGTAATTTTGCATTGCTGCTGTTTTTATCTGGTTGAGCTTTTATATTGTATTTTGTGCTATGGTTTTATACTGTTGTTTTATACTTCGAATGGTTTTTAATTTTTGTGAACTGCCCAGAGAGCTCCGGCTATTGGGCGGTATAGAAATGTAATAAATAAATAAATAAATAAATAAAAATATACAGTTGCCCACTCCAGTTCTCTGACCAGGGTACAGTTCTGGGTATTCCCTGAAAGGGGGGGGGGGAGAATCCATGACTTTCAAACCAGTGCATAGTGTAGACATGCCTTGTGAAGTTGAAGTACCTCCTGTTAATGAGGTGTTTTCTCTCTCTTTCTGGATAGGTATTAAAGTGATTGGTGGCATAAAAGAATTCACCGGCGAGGAATATGGGGTTTACGTCAAGAGGATCTTGCCAGGAGGCATTGCATATGCTGATGGTGAGTAGTCTTTCAGAAGGCTTGGCGTTGGTGACACTGTGCAAAAACAAGTTTTACCCAATTTGCAGCTTCTGGGCTGAAAACAGACTTTGACACATTCCGTGATTGAAATCCATATTTATCTGAGCTCATCATGTAATTCCTGGACCAAAAAAGAAGAAAATAAGAGTTTGACAGCATGCATACATTTTAAAAATGTGCAGAGAAAATGTGTATGTTGAGAAAAAATATTCACAAGTATGCTTTAATCCACGGGCGAAGAATGTGTACATTTCAAAGAAACCCGCAATTGGGGAAAGCAGCCACTAAAATACATGTGGATTTCCATGTGAGAAGAGAAGAACAAAGTTCACAATCTGATATGGACTTGAATCCAAACTCCAAAATGGAATTGAGGGAACTTTGGGGAGCTCACCGGTTTTGCTGATCCAAACATCCCTAGAAATGAATGGCTGCGAAGGACAGGAAATCAGAGTGGATGTAGTGCAGTGGTTAGGTTGCTTGGAGGTGGGGAACCCAGCTTCACACCCCTGTGTTCGGTGTGTTATTCCAACCTGGAGCTCACAAGGCCAATTGGCCGAGCACAGCATGAATGTGATGTCTCAGGATACTCAGCACCAAGAATAGGTCACTGTGGGGGGATGATCACAAGGCTGGGTGGACAAAAGGCAAGCCAAAAGCAGGAAGTGTAGAACGTTTCTCCGTGGATTATCTTGGAGCTGAGCTTGGAGATTTCAAGACCGGGGGCGGGGGCAGAAAATGTGGAGGGTTTTCCTCCATTTCCCCCTGAATTTCCCCCCATTTTTCTGTTGCCATCACCACCAAGCCTTCTCACCTCTTGTTGAGCTGAGGTTAAATTTGTCCAAAGAGATTTTTCTGAGATAATTTCTGAGCATTTTCTTCTTTTCTCTCCTCAAAAGAAGAGAATTTTGCCAAAAATCTGTCCATGTATTGTATTTTTTTTTTGTTGCTGCCATTTTTTCTCTCCACAATGCCCTGGAATGACTCTAGGTCCATAGTCCTGATCCATCCCAGTTTCCAAGGCAGAAGAGCCCTTGACTGAAGTGAGATGGAGAGATGCAGGTCCAGGGTTCTGGGCTTTAACTTGGGACTGTGTCTCAGTCAGGACCCTGGACAGACACTTGGATGCTGCTTCACAATCCATTCGGCTAGAGTTCAGGACCATGGAGAGTGAACTTGGGGCTAACACAGCAAGAGCAAATTACCCCAGCATTGGCCTGGGACAACTGTCAGAAGTTTGTACTCTGGTCTAGAACATCTGGAGAACCCCAAGTTGGGCAAGACGGAGTGTATTTAAAAAGGCTTCAAATGCAACCCTTGGCTTCTTCTAGGCTGAAGAGTTTTGAGTTGTGTGGACACTTGGAGATGCACCTAAGGATTATCCCGATCGTCCAAGGAGTTCAGGTGTCTGAGTTGATTGTCCTTCTCCTTCGCAATCAACAACATGGAGACTCAAAGCTTCCAGCTATTGCGGCTTTATTATGCTATAGGCAGGCCTTTCTACAATTCAGATTCAAGGAAGGGGGATGTATGCTAACCGCACTTCTCTGAGCAGTGAGAACTTCCAGGAAAACAGAACATTGTGCAATAGGCATTTGGTCTTATCCAGCAGGGTTCTGAGTGGTTGCCATTGACTCAGTTCACACAACACACTAAGCCACACTCAGTTGTTGAGCTTGGGTTGTTATTGAACCATGGGTTGTTTGTTGCATCATGGGTTAGTGTTTTGCTGGAACCTAGGACATTTTCCATAGTGTGACTTGTTAACCATGAAGTGTGGCTTATTTTTCTCGAAAAAGGCAACTTGAGAATCCACGGTGGTTTTTTTGTTAGGTTGTTCAGCATGGGTAACAAGCCATGTTATAAGCTCTAAGGAACGTAAGAAGGGCTTTCCACTCGCCCACCCTCCCAGGGATTTTCTTTTCCAGATGACACCCAGTGTCTCATAGCTACTGGAGCATGCTTAATTCTCATTGGGCTCTGGGTTGGTTTTTGGCCATTAGGGGTTTTGTTTTGTAAAGTTTTTCTCTACTTATACAAGGTTCCCCTGAGCGTGGCGATATATACCTCTTGATTCACAATGTCCCCATTTTGGCTCCATTTCTATTGGCACTGACTGCTTGAGGTCATTGTTAGAGGGAGTGATATTGCAGTGCAATATCCGGGCCTAGCATACAGCAACAGAGCCATGAGTGAAAGATGCTTGGGATGGTTACCTGCCTTTGGGCTTGTTCAGACAACATGCTAAGCCATGGTTAAGCCACTAACCCTTTTGCAACAAATGGTTAGTGGGTGTGTTTGAAGAACTTTGTACAGAAACAATCTATAATATGGAAGAATATGCATGTCCTTCTAAATTATCTACCACTTTCCTGGAGGTTAATGCATGGTCGGCACAGATGGCTCTTCAGAGCCCTTATGACAGCCAAAAGACTTATATTATCACATTGGAAGGACAAATTTACACCTCCTATAATGCAATGGATTGAGGACCTAATAACGTTATCAACTTTTGAACGAGTGTTATATAGGCGCAATTTGCAAGAGGATAAATATACGGATATCTGGTCTGTTTTTCTTGAAACCTTTGTATAACTCTCTCTCTCTCTTCCCCACCCCTCCAGTTTATATGATGGAAATGATGATAATTTTACATACACAATCTATGGTGTTTCCCCCGTTTTCACAATGTATTTTTGTTTTGTTTGTTGATATTCACAATAATTTTTTAAAAAAAAATTATAAAAAAAATCCGTGGTTATGTAGCCATCAGGGTTAGGAACAGTTCACATGACACACTAAGCCATAACAGAATGAACACTAAGCCAACAACAGAATGAAATTTAATAGGGAAAAATGCCAAGTTCTACATTTAGGAAATAGAAACCAAATGCACAATTACAAGATGGGGGATACTTGGCTCAGCAATACTACAAATGAGAAGGATCTTGGAATTGTTGTAGATCACAAGGTGAATATGAGCCAACACTGCGATATGGCTGCAAGAAAGGCAAATGCTATTTTGGGCTGCATTAATAGAAGTATAGCATCCAAATCGTGTGAGGTACTGGTTCCTCTCTATTCGGCCCTGGTTAGGCCTCATCTAGAGTATTGAGTCCAGTTCTGGGTACCACACTTCAAGAAGGATGCAGACAAGCTGGAGGGGGTTCAGAGGAGGGCAACCAGGATGATCAGGGGTCTGGAAACAAAGCCCTATGAAGAGAGACTTAAAGAACTGGGCATGTTTAGGTTGGAGAAGAGAAGATTGAGGGGAGACATGATAGCACTCTTCAAATACTTAAAAGGTTGTCACACAGAGGAGGGCCAGGATCTCTTCTCGATCCTCCCAGAGTGCAGGACATGGAATAACGGGCTCAAGTTACAGGAAGTCAGAATCCGGCTGGACATCAGGAAAAACTTCCTGTCTGTTAGAGCAGTATGACAATGGAACCAGTTACCTAGGGAAGTTGTGGGCTCTCCCACACTAGAGGCCTTCAAGAGGCAGCTGGACAACCATCTGTCAGGGATGCTGTACGGTGGATTCCTGCATTGAGCAGGGGGTTGGACTCGATGGCCTTTTAGGACCCTTCCAACTCTGCTATTCTATGATTCTATGATTCTACAGTTTAGCTCAAAGTGCTTAACCACCATGGCTTAGTGTGTCATCTCAACAGGGCCTTTGTTGTTCTTGTTGTTGTTCATGTTACCCTGCAAAGCATGATGTAAATTGCTGATACAGTAAAAATTAATAATGGACCCGTTCAGATGACACGCTAAGCCATGGTTAGGCCACTAACCGTTTTGCTGCAAATGGCTAGTGAGCGTGTTTAAACTAGGGTTATGAAGCCACCATGGTTAGGAATGGTTCACATTATATGTTAAATTATGGCTCACATGACAGACAATGCCACAACGATAATCTCAAAATGATTAGCTACTGTGGTTTAGCATGTCATCTGAACATGGTCAGTAATACATCGTACATATTCAACTAGCCAGGAATAAACTATTGCTCTATCTTCATCTATGCGATACTTTCCCTGTCTGTTTTTCCTTTAAAGGCCGCTTGCAACCGGGAGACCAGATCTTAGAAGTGAACGGAGACAGTCTCATTGGTGTTACAAGTGAGAGGTGGAGTATCAGAATTCAGGATTTGTATTAGCTTCATGTCATTTTTGAGATCTACCCAGCATGCTATTTGCAGGGAGGTTGTTTACTGGCGACCTTATTCCAAACGCAAGTTAAAAGTTTCTTTGCCCCTTACACCAGTCAGGTTCTTGGTTGGATCAGGGTTTCCCTAGGAAGGATAGAAGTCAATATAGGAATTTTGAGATCAGGATCTATAATAGGGTGACCATATGAAAAGGAGGACAGGGCTCCTGTATCTTTAACAGTTGTATTGAAAAGGAAATTTCAGTGTGCCCTGCCCTCTGCTAAATCTGGTCACTCTAGTATAGCTCCTGCAGCTTTAACTGTTGTGATGAAGAGGGAATTTCACCAGGTTCCCCATATATACAAAATGACACCTGCTGAAATTCCCTTGTCTATGCAACTGTTAAAGATACAGGAGGCCTGTCCTCCTTTTCATATGGTCACCCTAATCTATAACAAGAAATTGAGGCCCAAGAGGCCTTGGAGAAGGTGCATCTATGACAGTATTTTGCACAGTAGCTAGCCCTTGTGCATTTTGTACATTTTCCAGTGTTTCTTAGAGACTGTGCACGTGGCCAGCATGCCGCCAAATTTGCCAGCAAAAAGAGATAATAATAATAATAATAATAATAATAATAATAATAATAATAATAATAATAATTTATTTCTTACCCGCCTCTCCATTCTGATCAAGGCATGGAACAGCAGCAAATATAAAATACATAAAACTGAATTAAATCATAATAAACATTGTTAAAACATCCTAAAAACATTCTAAAATTCCACTGGATAGGCCTGCTAGAAGAGATAAGTCTTAACTGCTTTCTTAAATGCTAATAGTCTGTTAAGTTGACGTGTCTCCTCCAGCCTGGGATTCCACAGTCTGGGAGCAGCAGAAGAGAAGGTCCTCCGGGTAACAGTTGTCAATCTAGTTTTTGCTGACTGGAGTAAATTCTTCCCAGAGGACCTGAGATTGTACAGGAGAAGGCGAACCCGCAGGTAGCCTGGACCCAAACCATGTAGGGCTTTAAAGGTGATAACCAACACTTTATACTTTGCCCAGAAACTAATTGTGCCATTTTGATGGCAGTTTTGACAGTGAATTTCAGCAACAAACCGCTATGAATTGGTAAAAAAAAAGGCCAAATTCAGCTTGTTCTCAAATGACATTTAGTCTTTCTACTGCTCTGTAGTGGCTTGCTATCAAAATTTATTTACCACTTTAATTTTGGAGGCAGGCAGTGGCAAGGGTTGGATCAGATGTGGGCCGTATGTGTCCAACCGCTGATCTACCCGGACCCATCTTCGGGAAGGCTAAGTTGGGAACATCAGGGTAGGACCAGGTGTGTCCAAGTTTGAATCCTATTCAGCCACAAAGCTCACCGGGGAACTAACAGCCACTTTCCCTCAGCCTAACCTATCTCACAGGGTCATTGTAAAGGAAGAATGGGTGAGGGAGGAAGAAGATCCATATATTTGACACTGAGCTCCTTACAGGAAGGACAGGGTAAGCGTAGAGATACAATTATCATGCCAGGCTGTTCTCTTTCCTGACATCCCACAGAGCTGTGGATATTCTCAGGACAGCTTCTGCCACCAGCCGTATGCGCCTTCTTATCGCCCGAGATGACGACGCTCGGTAAGGATTTACTTTATTCCATCTGGGGGAATAGATGGTTTTCAGCACAATCTTCTGTGCATTTATTCTGAAGTAAGTCCCATTGTGCACCAAACAAAACAGGAGATGTTTACCAACCCTTAGATATCCAATCTTTAGATATCTACCAACCCTTATGTAGCTACCAACCCTTAGATATCCAATCTTTAGATATCTACCAACCCTTAGGTTGGTATCTACCAACCCTTATGTAGCTACCAACCCTTAGATATCCAATCTTTAGATATCTACCAACCCTTAGGTCGGTATCTACCAACCCTTATGTAGCTACCAACCCTTAGATATCCAATCTTTAGATATCTACCAACCCTTAGGTCGGTATCTACCAACCCTTATGTAGCTACCAACCCTTAGATAACCAATCTTTAGATATCTACCAACCCTTAGGTTGGTATCTACCAACCCTTATGTAGCTACCAACCCTTAGATATCCAATCTTTAGATATCTACCAACCCTTAGGTCGGTATCTACCAACCCTTATGTAGCTACCAACCCTTAGATAACCAATCTTTAGATATCTACCAACCCTTAGGTCGGTATCTACCAACCCTAATGTAGCTACCAACCCTTAGATAACCAATCTTTAGATATCTACCAACCCTTAGGTCGGTATCTACCAACCCTTATGTAGCTACCAACCCTTAGATATCCAATCTTTAGATATCTACCAACTCTTATGTAGCTACCAACCCTTAGATATCCAATCTTTAGATATCTACCAATACTTAGCTATATACCAAAACAAGAGATAACTACCAACCCTTAGACATATAGCAATAAAACAACAGAATTGGGCTTACTGGTGATAAATATGAACAGAACAAATTCCAATAATAAAATGTTTACAAGATCACTGAGGAAGACTGTACATCAAAATGTGTTTGATTCATTTGGTATTGATTATTTTTGGTACGGTAGAGCTTTATAACATGACAACATTGTATTCTCACTCATTGGTTTGATGTATTATTGTTTACAGCGCAATAACAGTATGTCCTTATTGTGTGTGTGTGTGTGTGTGTGTAATCTACATAGATTAAAACAAATACTGTTAGATTTTGTTCTATTTATATTTATTGTATTATAAATATAATACATGTATTATAAACCCTGTTGTTTTCTTGCTGAAAGTCCCGTTGCGTTCCGTTGGGCATGCCTAGAATTGCAGCCCGAGTGTGTTCATTTTAATTAAAGGGATGTATTGATTTTAAATTCTGGGGTGGGATGGAGAGACAACTTTTTTTTATCCAGAAGGCCCCTCTGCAGTGAGGGGACTGAGGGGCAAAAAAGCAGGGAAGGAGCAGGACTACTAGCACCAGCGGCAAGATAGTAAGCTTACAGGCCTGCCGCTAGTAGAGATGTAGTAAATGAAATGAAAGTAAGCTTACAAGTCTGCCATTGATGAAACGTAATGAACACAGGGGGCGTGACCCTCAGTGCAATAGAGCACATCTCCTAAATTTGCATCATTTATTCAGTTTTCATTGTGAAAAATATGGATTACTTGGTCACAGAATTTCAGTCATTAAATACCCTAAATCCACCCTAATCCTGCATTGAGCTGGGGGTTGGACTCAATGGCCTTAAAGGCCCCTTACAACACTACTATTCTCTGATTCTATGATTCTATACCACCACCCAGCTGAATGGGAAAGACATATATGGCACAGAATATTAATTCAGAAGATAATCTCATTTTAAGATGCTCTGGAAAGAACCTATAACAACCCTGCCATTGATGAAATGTAATGAACACAGGGGGTTAGACCATAAGATGTGCCCTGCTGGATCAGACCAAGGGTCCATCTAGTCCAGCACTCTGTTCATGCAGTGGCCAACAAAGGGACCAACAAAGCAGGACATGGTGTAACAGCACCTTCCCACCCATCTTCCCCAGCAACTAGTGCACACAGGCTTACTGCCTTGGATACTGGCAGTAGCACATAGCCATCAGGACTAGTGACCATTGATAGCCTTCTCCACCAGAATTTACCCAACTCCCTCTTTTAAAGCCATTCAAATTGGTGGCCATCACTACAACTTGTGGCAGTGAGTTCCATAGTTTAACTCTGTGCTGTGTGAAGAAGGACTTCCTTTTGTTTGCCCTGAATCTCCCACCAATCACCTTCATGGGATGACCCCACAGGTTCTGGTATGTTGCGATAGCTCCCTGTGTTTTCCCCAAGCTGCCAAGTCATCTCAGCTGCCAAGTCATCTCGTAAGTTGCTAAATCACATCTTTGAAACCCCAGCATACATTTGCAAATCTCAAGAGCCATCTTTGCTCCTGAAAACATCCCCACCCCGGAAATTAAAACAGATAGGACCAAACTCAGGGAAGCGGGTCAAACTTGGAGTCATGTTTGTTTACAGTCCCCTGCTGCTATTGGCTATTCACTAAATCTGCAAAAGGTTATCCAGAGGGGAACTTGGCCTGCAATCAAGTGTGTGTGTGTGTGTGTGTGTTACTAAAGATTGGTAGAGATTTCACTTATATAATCATCTCGCAGAATATTTAATTCACCAATAAACATCTCCAAGATTAAGGAGAAGGGGAGAGGAAAGAGAGAGAGAGAGAGATTTTATGTGAGCCTCTTTATCATTATTATTTTATTTTATTTATCCCTTATTATCTTTCAGCCATGTCCTTGAGCTTGCAGGAGTAATCCTCCTCTTCGCCACGTTAGGGTCAGGGGGTGCTTGCTGACGCAGATGTGGTGGCTGGGGCTGGTGATATGCCCAAATCACTCCTCCTCCCCCCCTCCCTCCCATCTTTTGAGGTCAGCTGTGAGCATCCTGAATGACTCAGCCAATCAGCCGAGGGCATAGCCAATCTTGGCACAGACTCTGTTCTGTTCAGGTCTCCAGGGCATGACCAGAAGTTCATGCCGCAAAGGCGACTCTAATCGCATCAAGGCTGGTTTGCCGCCGGCCCGGGTGATAGTCTTGGATGACTGGGGAACGTTTTCAGCAGGGAGCCTTGCTGAGAAGTCGCTCCTTCATGGCTGGAATCTGGTCCACACGTTGCCTGAGACACTGTGATTACTAGCAATGCCTGGTACACTGGGTCTGAAACTGGGAGGTATACTGGCTGTGAACATGGAGGTTTCATTGATCTATCCTAGCTAGATGGAGTCTGGAGTTGCTATGCAGGTGGTGGGTGGTGACTCTGATTTCAGTGAGGTGGCGGGTATTCATAGCATCCAAGAGAATCATAGAATAGTAGAGTTGGAAGGGGCCTCTAAGGCTATCGAGTCCAACCCCCTGCTCAATGCAGGAATCCACCCTAAAGCATACCTGACAGATGGTTGTCCAGCTGCCTCTGTGTGGGAGAGCCCATAACCTCCCTAGGGAACTGGTTCCATTTTCGTACTGCCTCTGTGTGGGAGAGCCCATAACCTCCCTAGGGAACTGGTTCCATTTTCGTACTGCTCTAACTGTCAGGAATTTTTTCCTGATGTCCAGCCAGAATCTGGTTTCCTGTAACTTGAGCCCATTAGTCCGTGTCTTGCACTGTCAGAACCAGCCAGAATTCTAAACGAGCTTTTATTACATACACACACATGTGCGTGTACACACACACACAGGGGACATAAATCAAACTCTCATTGATGGGCTGCCCATTGATTAAGCCAAACAACATTGATTAACTTTATGATCAATCCATACCATCCACAATTTATTTTATACAACTTCCAAATTTCTAGCATTCTGATGCTGAGCTTTCTCATTCCAGTCATGAATAAACTTATCCCTTTGTTTCAAGAAATTCTTTTTGTTATAGGTCCTTTCCAGAGCATCTTAAAATGAGATTATCTTCTGAATTAATATTCTGTGACATATACGTCTTTCCCATTCAGCTGGGGGTGGGGGTGGTATTTAATGACTGAAATTCTGTGACCAAGTAATTCTGTGACCATATTTTTTCACAAAGAAAACTGAATAAATGATGCAAATTTAGGAGATGTGCTCTATTGCACTGAGGCTGTCACCCCCTGTGTTAAGGATTCCCAGGAAACCTAATTTTAGAAAGACAGAATTGGGTGCAGGGGGTGAATCACATTTGTTTCAGAGCTTTAGCTTTGAAACATCAAGGCAATCTAAACCAATGTGACAGTTTATCTGTGTGGGAACACGGTACTAAATTGCATTTCCTTGTTCAGGAGAGAATTCTCTGAGCTGTTGGAAAAATTCGGATCTAACAGCAACACAGGTTCGGCTCGCAGTTCACCGGTTCTTCATGGTGGGGGTGAGTATTTATTTTCTCAAGTGGTCTGAACTGGCAAATGCTGCTAGCGAAGAAAGAGGCTCAGAACAGAAAAAGACAGCAGCAGGCCAGTAGTTGAGACACGCATAGGGCAGGGAAATAGAATCCCCTGGCACAGTTAATCTTGTATCTGAAGTCCATCCTTGCCTTAGGTAGTTATCAGGAGGAGATAGGAACCAGGCCTGATGAGGAAGGTGGGGTGGAAGCTAGGCCCCAGGGGGGATACCAGCTGAGCATGGAGCCCTTTGAGTGCCCACTGAATTGGGACACCCTACCCCAAAGATAGCATCCCATGAATGAGATTCTTCTAAGGAACCCGCCTCTCTAATAAGCGGAGCCATGAGGCTCACGAAGCAGAAAACACACAAGTCTAGAGTCAATTGAGAGGCTCCAGGTCAGGGAACTGCTCCTTTAAGATTCTCCAGGAAAGGGGCCTAGAAGAGGTTGCCTGGCGTAAGAGGGATAGGCAGGGGACGCTGGTGGCTCCAATGTCAGTGGGGCTGTGAATCCACTCAGCACTCTAAAGGAGCTATCCAGGGTCCTGAAGCAATTTTGGTGTTGGGGTTCAGCACCTTGGATAGCTGCTTTGGAGCTCCGATTGGAACCTAGAGCAGATTCACCACCCTAGTGACATCGGAGCCACCACCCTCCACTGGTGATAGAAGACTTCTGTTGAGCTCCACACTGTGTCCAGCCAAGTTATCTGTCTGGAGCTATCCAACGTCCTGCAACTACAGACCAATGCTACCTGATTAAACTATCCTCAGGTGTGTGTTATGCTCCATGGCCCCGCTCACTCATGGATAGGGCACAACAGGACAGGCAGCCCCTGAAGATCTTGCACAGAAAGCCCAAACTACCGAAAGCATGTGGCCTCTTCTGATCTCCATGACCCCCTTCTCTGGCTGCTCCCAGGGATATTTTGTTAAAGCAGACATGTGATGCAGTGTCATCGTGCCCAGTTTCCCCAGCCTCACTCCATGATTTCATTGGCTGCTGCTGCTGCATGTGGAGAAGGGAAGTGCTATGATGTCACTTCCGGTGTTTGCTTTAACTAACCAATAGCAGGAGGTGCAGGGAGTTGTGGGCGAGCATATGAGCATTTCAGCTAAGTGACCTGTAATTTTGTCCTCCACGATTTCTCTGGACCGGCTACGTTGTCACCCAGTGGTATTTTTGTCCGATCTCGTTCCCACAAGATGGAACTCTTGTCGCAAAACCCAAAGCAGTTTAGCAACAGAGATGTTTCATTATTTTATACTAAGGGCGTGGCTGAAATTTAATGTCTTGGATTCCCCATGGTACAATGGGGAGTAATGAGAAGGAAGGAAAAGACACTATACTTTTGGGGCCAGTAACTATCACCCCCTGGGCCCAATCTGGCCTGCTGTCGACCCATCTCCCAATTATCAATCCCAGATCCAAATGAGGGGATACGGGAGAGCTGTGTCCCTGGTAAGAGGGGTGAACAGCAGGCTTTTTGGAGGCATGAGGACTGGAGCCATGGCACCTTAGCACGTTCTGTTCTCCAACAGGCTTTCCAGCACAACAAGCTGCTGCTCAGGGAAGGGTCTTGTTCACCTCAAAACACTGTCTTTGACTTTGTTCTTCAGGCAGATATTTGGAAAGCACATCCTCAGGGTCCTCATCTCGTTCCCAGAGTCCTCTCTTGCTCAGCCCGGCAAATTCTCATGGGCCGCTGATTGGAAATCCAGGACATTCGCCCCACACAACCTCACAGTATGTACTGCATTGCTTTTAAGAGGTGTTAACATTTCGCTGGCATTCATTGCTCATGTCGGGGTCACCCATTCTGCTTCTGCACTTCTTCAATATAGAGCATCCTAGATAACAGGGGTGTACATGCATGTGCTGTGGATGACCATCGCAGGGACCTCTCAGCTGAGCTGCATTTGCAAGCTGAACTGTGGACTTTTTCCTGAAAACCAGGAACTCTTCTCAGTTTCCTCCTCCCTTAATTCAACATTTAAGAGCATAAAAAGAGCCCTGATGCTGGATCAGACCAAGGGTCCACCTAGTTCAGCACTCTGTTCACACAGTGGCCAACCAGCTGTTGACCAGGGACCCACAAGTAAGACATGGCGCAACAGCACCCTCCTGGTGCACACAGTTGCTGGGCAACTGTGTGCACCAGTTGCCCAGGAACTGGTGCACACAGGCTTATTGCCTTGAATACTGGAGAAAGCACACAACCATCAGGGCTAGTGGCCATTCTCCTCCAGGAACTTACCCAACCCCCTTTTAAAGCCATGCAGATTGGTGGCCATCACCACATCCTGTGGTTGTGAGTTCCATAACTTAACTATAACATAGTTGCAAGAAACTTTTATGAAAACTGAAGGAACACTGCTGAAGGTCTACTGCCTTCATATGTAGCTTGGGTGCTCCTTAGAGGCATAGCGTCCAGCCACTGTTGGAGGGTGCCAGAGTAGATAGATAGACCCTTTTCTGATCCAGCAGAGCTGCTCTTATATCTTCTGATAACCTTCTCTCCTTTTTTCCTTGCAGTTGCTCCATCGAATCCGGGATCCAGAGCATCTCTGTAGCAAAATCTGCTGGATTGGGGTTGACCATCGGTGGAGGGGCCAACAGACCAGATGGACCCATGGTTTATGTTCAAGAGCTGCAACCAGAAGGTGACTGCTACAGGGTGAGCCAAACATTTTGGTGGCTTCAGATGGATACTGCTTCATGTTAAGACACAGGCAGAGGTTGTCCCCTCTAGCGGCTATTGTTAAACAGGTTGTGTCGGGACGGGTGTGTATAAGACGGGTGTTGCATCTCAGATCTGGGAGCTCAATCCAACCCACCTGGGGGGCGGCCTCTGGGGTACCCCAGAAGATTATGCTCCCTTCCCTTCCCACATCACCAGGTGGTTCCAAAGGTCTATCTAGTCCAGCACTCGGTTCACATTACGGATGCTGGAGAAATTTGAGATGAATATGAGTTTGAATTTCTAAGAATTTAACCTGTGGAATCTGCTGGGGATCTTTGAGTTCTTCTTCTTATTTATTTATTTATTTATTTATTATTTAGAGTATTTTTATCCCGCACCTCAGCCAAAAGGCTCTCGGAGCGGCTTACAATGTATCAATAAAGAAGACAGTCCCTACCCTCAGGCTTACATTCTAAAAAAAAAAAAGGCATGACACACAAGGAAAAGTGGATGGGGAGGGAAGAGGGAGAAAATAAAAAGAAATTAAGGAGACTGTTTGGGCTGGTGGGAAGGCCCTGCTCTGTCCTCTCATCTCCCAATGAAGGGGCAAACCAACAGCTCCTTCTTCCCCACAAGGTGAAGATGTTAGCCCTGTGGGGAGGGGGGTCCAACTGAAGCAGGCTCCGATGGTCCCTGCCTGCTCCAGTCTCCCTCGCATCTTCTTCCCCACAGGGTGAAGATGGCAGTTAGCCCTGTGGGGGCGGGGGGTCCAACTGAAGCAGGCTCCGATGGTCCCTGCTGCTCCAGTCTCCCTCGCATCTTCTTCCCCACAGGGTGAAGATGGCAGTTAGCCCTGTGGGGGCGGGGGGTCCAACTGAAGCAGGCTCCGATGGTCCCTGCCTGCTCCAGTCTCCCTCGCATCTTCTTCTTCTTCTTCTTCTTCTTCTTCTTCTTCTTCTTCTTCTTCTTCTTCTTCTTCTTCTTCTTCTTCTTCTTCTTTCCTGAAATTTACACAGATTTATTCGTAGGAAAATGTGCATGTTTTCTGCCGAGACTGGAAAATATACATGGGGAAAAGTTGAATGGCAGGGACAACAGTATGCTAAACGTTACCTATTAACATAAATTATATACATCGTTGCGAACCCTCTTATGGGATTATTTGCATATTTTCCCACCTAACAAATAAGGAAAAATTCCAACCCATCTCTGAATGGATGCTAGAATGAAGGAAACCATGCAAACCATGAAACACACACAGGATGGATTTCACAAAATCCGGACATCCCTATTTCCCTCGTCCCCATTACCACCTGACTACGGGTCATTCCATGGTTTCCTTGCTTCTGTGCAGTTTTTCCTCCATTCTGTAAGGTCAAAATGCCCCTTGTAAAGCTTCGTTCCTGACCATAAGAGCTTTAAACTGCTCTAGGCTGGGGTGTTCGTTTGTTTGTTTGTTTTGTATTTTGGCCTCGTCTGAATTGTCTTCAATCTTGCCCACCACTACAATGCGGCCCCCGAGACTGCTCTGAAATGGAATTTGGTCCCCAAGCTGAAAGACATTCAACACCCCTGGTGTATAACGAAGGAGAATAGAGTAAATAGAGGAGGCCTTGTACATCTCACCCTTCCATGAGCCCTGCTGCCATACAGGGCTTCTTCTCCACTGTCTTGCAGGATGGGCGTCTGCGGACTGGTGATCAGCTAATTGCCATCAATAAAGACTCGTTGGTGGGTGCCACGCATGAAGAGGCCAAAAGGATACTTGCGAAAACAAAATTCAGGTAAGGGAGACTTCGCCGGAGCCCTGTGGATGACAGCAGCGTGGCGTTAGAAGGAATCCAGTGGATCATCTCTGAGTCTTATAGCATTGAGGTAGCAAAATCTGCCCTTGTTTCCACCTTCCAGGTCAAAATGTCAACCTTGGATGTGGTAAGAGCAAATACACTGCTGTTCATGCAGACTAGATTAGACCCAGGTGTCCAGCATAGGCATCAATATGTAGTCTTGCTATTTACTGTTTTACTCTGTACAGCACCATGTACATTGATGGTGCTATATAAATAAATAAATAATAATAATAATAATAATAATAATAATAATAATAATAATAATAATAGTGAGTGTGCGGGTGTGTGTGCATTGGATTTGGTATCTGAATTTAGCAATCATGAGTGACATCCCTGTGAAGCAAACCCAACGTGTACTTGCACAAGTGGAACAAAATCCCCTTATTTCCAATTCCATCACTGAGCAGATGACAGAAGGAAAGATTCCTGACAATCCATGAAACACAGATGGAAAAGATTTATGGAACACAGATGGAACAAATCTGTGCATCCATAGTATAGGAGCTGTATCCCAAAACACCTGGAAGGAACACTTATTTGCCTACCCCAGCCCTAAACTCTAGTTATGTCTAACCACAGTTTGTCCATGTTCAGGCATAACAGGTAACTGTGGTTAGTTAAAAACATAAGCAAAGGTTTACAATCCGGTCCTTGTAGATGCACTAGAGAAGTCGCAGGGAAACAGGACCTGATGATCGAGGCTTGTTCATGTAACACTAAATAGTTAAATATAGCATAATGTCTGAACACAGCCGTTCTTGGTGCAGATATATTTGTGTTCAATAAATAGCCACTACTGTGCAACTTTCCCTTGCCAGCCTCACCCTAAACAAGTTGCTCTTCTGTTTTAAGACACGAGGGAAACACTGAAGTGGCCTTCATTCCTGGAAGGGGGCGGTTGCACCCGGGACTCTCGGCTCACAACAGCTTCCATTCCTCGCCCACCAAGGCCATGGGTAATGGCCTGGGCTCATGCCGGTTGAAAGTCCACGTGAGGTCCCCTGAGGTAAGTGTCGTGATTCCATGCCCTCACGCCGAAATGTGAGACAACGAAGAGGTTCACTGAGCAATCCACAAAGTCTTTATTTAGTGAAAAACAACAACCCCTCTTTACACCTGAAGTGTCTGTGAAGGCTAGGAGCTACCCTCTAAGTCAAATTAGCCAAGCAAAGCAAGGCAGTTGCCTATCAACTAAATCAGAGCTTTCCAAACTGTGTGTCATGACACGTTAGTGTGTATGCTGCAGTGTGTAGGTGTGTCGCACGAACGTAACGAGAAACGCATACGTTTCATTCATACTGACAGAATTATTGAGCGATTCTTGTGTTGTCTAGAACTCATCTATAACGGCCGGGGAAGGCAACGGCAAACCACCCCGCTATAAGGCCTGCCAAGAAAATGTCAGCGAAAGCTGGCGTCCCTCCAAGAGTCAGTAATGACTCAGTGCTTGCACGAGAGGTTCCTTTCCTTTTCCTAGAACTTCCAATGAGAAGAAGAGGTGGAGATATTTTTAAAACTTTAGATTGCTTCATGAAGGAAAATAATTTGCAGTGGTTAAATTGTGTAGGAATATGTACAGATGGCACACCCTCAATGGTTGGTTCAACAAAAGGTTTTATAGCTTTAGCAAAGAAAGAGAATGAAAATGTTATAATTACTCATGGCTTTTTACATCGTGAGGCACTGGTCATGCAAACCACTGGAAAAGAATTAAGAAAAGTTATGGACAAAGTGGTTCAAATTAAAAGTGGTTCACATTAAAAGTAGACCTCTTAAATCAAGATTATTTGCTCATATTTGTGAAGAAATGGGGTCACTCATAAATGACAACAATCTTGGAAATGTATGTTATTATCTTACAAATCATATATTTTTAAAAATATAAATGAAAGGTTTTCATGAGATATGTTGTGTCCCCATACATTTCGTTATCACAATTTATGTATGTGTCCTTATCTCTTATAAGGGGTTAATTTAACCTCTGGTTTGCTAGTAAAACTGAATTACTGTGTCGCAAAATGATGCGTGTCTAAAAAGTGTGTCACCAACATGAAAAGTTTGGAAAGCTCTGAACTAAATGGATGGTTTCCCACCACGCCTAACTGGTTTTACCAGACTCCTCCTTCTAGGAGAGTCCTCTTGACCCACCTTCTGAGCCTCCCACCTCCTCTCTCCACCTGCTTGATCCTATGGCGGACTCTGGGATCTCTCAATTCCAGTGCTCCCTCCCCCTCAGACAAAGGATGAGTTCCCAGGGAGGGGAAAGACGATCCCTGAGTCTGGGTCTCCTATTTGATAAACTCCTGGGAAGATTCCTCCCTGACTCCTGGAGGGCCTTGGGGAATTTCCTCCCCCACTCCCTGTCTTGGCTGGGCTTCTTCTAGTCCTTCCTCCGAGTCTGACTCAGCATCTGAAACCAAACCTGGAGCCCCAGCCCCATCCTGACACCAAGTCCTGTTGCAAGTCCCGAGGAACCCATGATATCCCACCCAAACGATCTCCATTTCCAATGGGATTATTATCACCTTGACGATGTTGGCCCCAATCCTCCTGGATTAGTCGTTTGGGAAAATGGTGGCGTCTACTCATTTGGGTCCTGCTTGTCCTCTTCTTCTCCTTGGTGGAACCTGACGCTTCTCTTAGCTGCCTCTTCTGTGTTTGAAGACCCAGCTTGTTATTACTAGACTGCTTCCCCCCTTATGCCCTGTTGTGATCTTTCAGCGCTGTCTGGGAAACACAACTGCTAATGGAGGGCCGTAGAAAGGGCCCAGGATGAGACTGGTAGTTACAGCACTGGAAAGGCTGGACATAGGCTGATTCCTTCTCCCATCCAGCTTTTTGCAGTACATGTTTTTACCACCCTTAATGAAGCTGGGTCCATATTGCAGCAGATGAACCTGCTGTGACTGTTCCAACGATGGTACCTCTGTCTTTGCCTTCCTGCCCCTGAGAGGGAATCACCTGCCTCTACGCTGTTCAGGATCACAGCTTTTCCCTGCCACGACACAGGCTCTGAACACCAGGCCCAGCCGCGGCTACTCCCTGCTCCAGCCAAGCACCACCGCTTGATACGCCTGAGGCAAGGGATAAGAACCACCTTCCTCCAAACTATGTGGAGAAAGGGGTTTAAATGGAGAAGGATTTCAACCTATAAAATATGAGTTATATGTGCTGAGGTGAATTATTGTCAGAGTGGGTGCTAAATGTGTAAACCTCAGATGATAAATGCCAATCAGACACGTGGGATTTTTGTGGTAGTTAAAAACAAAATAATTAAAATTTATTTTTAAAAGTTTCAAAAAACCAGACCCAGGCTCATTACAGGTTGCTAAATGCCTGGGAGAAGAGAAAAGTCTTGACCTGGCACCGAAAAGATGACATTGTCGGCACCAGGCGGGCCTCGTCAGGGAGATTGTTCCACAGTTGGGGGGCCACCACAGAGAAGACCCTCTCCCTTGTTGCCACCCTCCAAGCTTCCCTCAGAGTAGGCACCAGGAGGAGAACCTTAGACGTTGAAGGTAGGTTCATTCCTTCTGTTGCATTCTTCTCTTCCAGAGCAGACATGACAGTCCCTTTCCTGTGCCTTCTCCATCACCAGATATCTGCCCGCCAGAGCTCACCATTTCTGGTAAGCCAGAAAAGGCCACTGTGGTCCTTCCTGAATTGTACCACCGCAAACTGTGGGGGGGAGGGGCTGATAGCACATGTAGATGGTTTCCCTACATCAGTCTTACCTGCCTATGGTTTTCATGAACATGGCACCCCGTGAAACTGAAACCGTCCATTTGGACAGTGCTAGAAGTGGGTAACTGCCACAATGGGATGATCATAGAATCATATAGTTAGAAGGGTCCTACGAGGCCATCAAGACCAACCCCCTCCCCAATGCAGGAATCAATGTACATGGCGTTCCCAGGTAGCCACCCTTCCAGAAACTGACCAGGCCTAGACCCGCTTAGCTTCATCAAGGTTGCAGCTTCCCATGTGAATGGCCGTCCGCTGACTTTAAAGCTTTGCTAATAGCAGCTGTGAAGGGCTGGGTCCAGACCAGGGCCACAGCATGGAAACCCTCTTCTTTCAGACAATACTGCTATATGCTTTGCTAGGGAAATCCTCTATGCAAATAAGCGGAGGTTGGGCAGGTGCTGCTGATGTCATATGCCGAAGTTCATTGAAGGAGAAGGCTATCAGTGGCCCTGATGGTTGTGTGCTACCTCCAATATTCGAGGCAGTAAGCCTGTGTGCACCAGTTGCTGGGGAGCATGGGCAGGAGTGTTGCACCGTGTCCTGCTTTGTTGGTCCATGGCCGACAGCTGGTTGGCCCCTGTGTGAACAGAGTGCTGGACTAGGTGGACCCTTGGTCTGATCCAGCAGGGCTCTTCTGATGTTCATTAGATTTCATCAGTGGCAGGCTCATATGCTTAATTTCATTTCATTTACTACATTTCTACTAGTGGCAGCCTCGTAGGCTTACTGTCTTGCCACGGGTGCTAGTAGTCCTGCTCCTTCCCTGCTTTTTTGCCCCTCAGTCCCCTCACTGCAGAGCGGCTCATGGATGATGCAAATGTGGATCATGCACAGTGAATTTCATCTCCAAAATGTGCATTTGCTGCAGCCCCTCCCCTCTCTTGCATGCGCCGATTGCCTGCCTCCACTTCCTTCCTGCTCCCCGCTGGAGGTGACAGCCTAATCACGTGGCTGCAACCGGGGCCCGCCTTTGCGCCACACTGATTCACCAAGCAGGGCTGCCCATCCTCCCACTGGCAGAAGGGCTGCCCTGCCTATCAGGTATGCAGTGCAGGACTAGAGGGACCCTTGGTCTGATCTAGCATGGCACGTCTTATGTTCCAATGTTCTTAATTTGGCTTCGGTTCGACAGGTGGCTGTGTCCACCTACACCGTCCTAGCTCGGTGGTGCCTCTTGCAGAAGTGTCTGAGGATTAGTAATGGGATATAGAAACCCTTGGTTTCAAGGTCAATGGTTCAGTTATAGGTGAGGAGTGATAGCCAGTCGTCACAGTCCACGGCCTCTCCCTTGGTCTGTTCTAGGGTGATCAGGAGCATTCTTACTCAAAAGTAAGACCCACTGAACTCTGTAAGGCTTACTCTGAGCTAAGTGTGCAGAGGTTGCAGCCTAAGAGGGAATCTACATGTCGTACTGAAGGCGCCTGCGTGCGCCTCCAGTCCGCCCTCAAAACGATGGTGTACACGGAGAAAGAAGAGATGGAGGAAGAGGCGGAGGAGGAGGCAGCAGGGGAACCGGCATGGCGGGAGTGTGTGTGTGTGTGTGTGTGTGTGTCGCCTGAGCAGCCCTGAGCGAGAGCGAGGAGGACAATGGATCGTGGAATTCAAGGGAAGACAGGAGAGAGAGAGAGAGAGAGAGAGAGAGAGAGAGAAATTCCTCCCCTTGGGAAAGGCCGGGACGCAGCGAGCGCCGCCTCCTCTTCCTCCCCTTCGCCCTCCACTGCCAGCAACAGTTTGCCTCTCCAAGGAGCGTGCGGGGGGGGATCCCCAGCCACACCAAGTGGCTGCGTGGAAGGGGGTGGCAGAGGAAGCAGAGTGTGTCTCACACACACACGCGCGCACACACACACACACACACACACACAGACATCCGGGCCCTTTGCATATGCCTCTTCCTCCCCCTGCTCTTTGCTAGCCGGATCTACACAAAGAGTTTCGGGTGGCTCTTACCCCGGCAGCAGGAGGCCGGCGGGGAGGCGGCGGCGGCGGCAAGAACGCAACCGGTTCCCCAGCTGCCTCCTCCTCCGCCTTTTCCTCCATCTCTTCTTTTTCCATCTACACCATCGTTTTGAGGGTGGACTGGAGGCGCATGCAGGTGCCTTCAGTACGACGTGTAGATTCCCTCTAAGTCAGAGTTTAGAGCAGAGTTTGGGACAGAGAGCAGTTGGGTTGCCCTAGCTGGCAATTCTGCATCTACGGATGGATGGAGTGCCTGTAACTCTGCTCTAGGGATGTCTGTCACTGGGAAATTTGGTCCCTTTTTTGGCTCGTTGGCGTTCTGGGGTGTGTACCACTCACTTTTCAACTGCAATCCGAGCTGCGGGCCACTCCCTGAACTCTGGGAGCCTTTTTTGTGCGTTCTTTGGGATGGGGGAATTTCTGTCATTTCTGAACGTTTCTGAGCATTTTGCACAAATTGTGGCCAAATTTCCGCAAATGACACAAATTCGGCCATAATTTCCTTAACTTTCATGAACGCGGTCTGCAATTTGCACAAACTTGGCCATAATTTACAGAAGTTTGGCTGTCATTTGTGCAAATTACACACCTTTCCCCCCTCCAAAAAAAATGAGCCTGACTTTGCTGTAGATTGAGTCAGAAACAAAGTCCAGGGCGATGGGCCTGGGGAAATTAATTGAATCCCACCCACCCAAATGGATTTCTCCAACATTCCTGTTCTGCTCCTCCTATTAACCCCACCCTCAGTGGCTTTTCATGCAATTTGCTATGACATTATTTGTAGCCACCTGAGATGGATGGCGGTGGTTAAGGTCTTCACAGCCTTGGTTCCGCTTCTATCTGATGGGTCGGTGTCAGGTGCTCTATGCCCTGGGCTTTGACTGAGGTTTCTTCTTGGCCCCAGGGCTTTTCAACCACCAAGAGGGATCATCGGGCACAGAATAGTCCTAACACTTCCGGCACTTATGCAAGTGTTTGCCACTCAAAGTGGCTTGAAACGGAGCACAATTAGGGCTGGATGAATCCATCAATTTCAGTTTTCTCTCAGCAGCTCGCTTCACCAATCTTATGTTCAGTTTGTCCCAAACCTGAGATCTCTTTTTCAAAGTATGCATGAAAATCCGTATCCATTCATTTGCACCTTTCTTCCATTACATGCATTTGCAAATGCTGTTTGGCCTGGGGTACATATTTTTTGCAAGAGATTCCCCCCCCCAAAAAAAACAAATGTATTTTGGGACATTATTTGTGCTATCATACCCATGCTAAAGTTCAATCGCAGCTTTTAAAGCTCAGCTAAAAACTTTTCTTTTTCCTAAAGCTTTTAAAACTTGATTTTGTTCTGACTTTATACTGCTGGTTTTACCCTACCCTGTGCCTGTTTGGTGCACTCCCTTCCCCTCCTTATTGTTTTATTATGATTTTATTAGAATGTAAGCCTATGCGGCAGGGTCTTGCTATTTTATTGTTTTACTCTGTACAGCACCATGTACATTGATGGTGCTATATAAATAAATAAATAATAATAATAATAATAATAATAATAATAATGTATAAATAATTGTGTGTGTGTGTGTGTGTGCGTGCCCTTTTCCTTGCGCTCATTCCAACAAGCCTAGCCCTAGACTGGAAAGGGCACCGCGGCTTCAAAGCAAAGTTGAGTTACGTTCCGCACGGCTTCTGCCACAACCAGGGAGGCAGAACTCTGCTTTGGACCTGACGCTGCAGGGCCATCTGCGAGAGCGACCTCGGGGCTGGCCGGCTTTTCGCTTCACCTGGAAAATCTGTGTTCTGAGTTAATGAGCAACCCCCCGCCCTGGATTAGCTAATCCCGATTAACAAGGAGACGGAGTGTGGCCGGGGCGGGGGAGTTGCTCCGTCCTTGAACCCTGCGTGGCTAAATGCTGGGTGCCAAATCCCACAACCTCGTCCGTTCCCTGAGGCCACTTCCAAAGCTGCTGTGCTTGGCAGGGGCTGACGGATCTCGGGATTTAGCCGGATTACTCTTGTGATGGTGGCTCCTCGGCTGCTTCTTCAGAGCTTTCCCTGAAATCTTCTCCTCCCTGCTTGAAAGGCAAAGGGGGTGTGGCGCTGACCTCCAGCTGGGCTTGCACAATGGGAGCCAGTGACTCACACGGAGCCGATACTAGCCTGGCATGCTAGCCTTGCAGGTGATCGAAAGCGTCTCCCTGTTTTGAGAGTCAGGAAAAGCTGGGGGCATCGTGGGGCCCTGGAGGGCTGGCAGTCCAGAGGTGACTGGGCTGGGTTCGGCTTGGTAGGTCCTGGCTTGCACACAGAATCATAGAATAGTAGAGTTGGAAGGGGCCTATAAGGCCATCGAGTCCAACCCCCTGCTCAATGAAGGAATCCAACCTAACGCATACTTGACAGATGGTTGTCCAGCTGCCTCTTGAAGGCCTCTAGTGTGGGAGAGACCACCACCTCCCTAGGTAACTGATTCCATTGTCATACTGCTCTAACAGTCAGGAAGTTTTTCCTGACGTCCGGCCGGAATCTGGCTTCCTGTAACTTGAGCCCGTGATTCCGTGTCCTGCACTCTGGGAGGATCGAGAAGAGATCCTGGCCCTCCTCTGTGTGACAACCTTTTAAGTATTTGAAGAGTGCTCTCATCCGCTCCATCTTCATGGATGGAGGGCCGACTGGCATCTATAAGCCTCCCGATGTTGGGGGATGAAACTGCAGAGGAGATGCCAGCCGATGCGGCGACACTATTGGTTAGGGCAACACGGATGCTGGCTGAGCCGGGTAAGGCATGGTGGTCAGGGAGGCCAAGGCTGCTAGCTGAGCAACAGTGACCCCACAACACACGGAGAGGCACACTGGATCATTTCATTTCAGATCAAACTCAAGACCTATGTCGTCCAGCATTCTGTTCACGCAATGGCCAACCACCTGCCCATGGAAAACCCACAAGCAGGACATGAGTGCAACAGCATCCCCGCGCCCCTGTGGTGTACATAGGCATGCCACTTCTGATACTGGAGCTAGCAGAGAGCCATCAGGACCTTGGATAACTCTGCACCTGGGATAGCACCTTTAGAGTTCTGACTGGTTCCGACTAAAACCCGGAGCGGATTCACTGTCCCACTGGCATCGGAGCCGCCGGCCAACATAGGCTCCTTGTCTCTTTGCAGGGCTCCATAAGTGGGGAGAAGGTCCAGGTTGGCTTCTCGTGGTGTAGGCTGTAGGACCGGAGTGGCAACCGGTGACTACAACTCACATCATTCCTGATCATTAGCCTTGCTGGATGGGTTTGATGGGGAACTGGAGTCCGACAACCCCAAGAGAGAGTTAGGTTGGGGGAAGTCGTTGCAGGAGAAACCCAGCCACACATAGCAGCATCTTCTCCAGCGGGCAGGATGACAAGCGGAGAGAGCACGTCAGGGTGCTAGGAGGACTCATGAGCCAGGAGACAAAATGTTTGGTTCTGGGTCGATAACCCAAACGAGCTGGGTGAAGTGGGGAAAGGGGTGGGGCTTCTAGGCAGCGACCCAGAGAAGCTTCCGTGAACGTTGTGGGCTCCATAAAGTCTAGGCGTCACCACCTAGTGGTAATCAGGAGAACTGCAATAACAATGCAAATGGTGGCACATCTGTAACACCCCTTTCCAGATTCCTTTCCCCAGAAGGAAGCAGTGCTTTAATTCTGCCCCACAGAAAATTAGGGGGGGGAGGGACTGTGGAAAGGTGCAAAAAGGCTCTCATTCTTTAGGCATCTGGAGCCATTGGGGCACCTTTGTTGCAGGCAACAACATCCCAAAAAGTAGAGTGGGCCTTCTTTGATTGTCTCCATATATGACGTGTGATTCCCCCTCTTACAGCTCCTGCTTTCCCTTCCAACCAGCGAGCGGCTCCACCAGCCAAACCCAAAGTAGCCCTGGATCCCCACATTCGCCTCAAGGATGACAAACTTGAACTGGTGAGTTTCCACTCCAAACCAAGGCTAAATTTTTTAACGTTCACTGTTTTTAACTTTTGTAAACCGCCCAGAGAGCTTCGGCTATGGGGCGGTATATAAATGTCATAAATAAAAGAAATAAATAATTTTTCCAACACAATGGGTTATCTCAGTGGGGCAGATTCACTGCCCCACCGGCTTTGGAATCATCAGCCCCCACTTGTTCATCTCTTTCCGAAACCATACTTAAGAGAATTCCAGAGAACCTGAACCTCAAAGCATAGTTGAGAAACTTGGGGAAATGCTTGAACAGTGAGTCTTCAGAGAAGAGTAGTTGCACAGCATAAGTTAGGGTGACCATATTTGGGAAGCCGAAAAAGAGGACACCTAGTGTGTGTGTGGGGAAGCAGCTTTCTGAGTCCTGCAGAAAGTACGTTATTCCCCCGCCACCTTAAAGAACCCGATTGGAGTGGAGGGGAGGGGAAAGGATTTCATTCTGCACCACCACCATCCACTCCAATTGGGGCCTTTTCTATAATGTCCACGAATGACCCACTTCCCCCTTTAAGACCTCAATTGGAACTCGGGGTGGGGGAATGACGTGCCTCAAGAAAGCATGTCATTCCCTCCTGCCATGCTAATGGCAGCCTTAAAGGGGAAGGTGTGTCATTCCAGGACATGATTGAAAATTATAGAAAATCCCCCCTGACACCATGGAAAGAACAAAAACCAGGACAAATCCGGGGAAATCCTGACAGTTGGTCACCCTACATAAGTCAACAACAAGAGTCCTTGCCCCTTCTCTCCATGCCTGATGCAAGATGGTTCCATCAAGAAGGTCCTTGTCTTTGACTTTAAAGACTGCAATGGGCCTACAAGGAGAAGTCTATTTGTTTGTTCATTAAACTATTGACCCCTGCTTTTCTACCCCCACCCCCCCCACAAAAAAAAAACTTCCAATTGCTAATAATATGAAAATAGGAAACCAAAAGTAGTGATAACAGCATAATGTATATCAGGTTGGATCCATCTTTAGAGTTAGAATTGATTTCAATGACTGGGTTCACACAACATGATAACCCACAATTAAGGCTGAGTATGGGTTGAGTGTGGCTCGTTGTTGAACCATGGGTTATTTTATTGTCTGAACACAGCTTTGCTAACAAGCCATGGTTTGTTAACTATGAACAGCCCACAGTACACAACACAGCAGGGGTTCTCCACACTGTAGCTCTTTCCAGCACCACTTCTTATTTTCCCAGGCATGTTAGTCTTTTAATTTCTGTTGTTTTAAATCCTTTGCATTGCTGTTAGGTTTTATTTTGGCTTTGACTTTTCTTTTATACTGTAGTTGTAAACTTGTAAACTTCTATATTGTATATCTTACATTGTATATTATTTATTTATTTATTTATTTATTTATTTATTATAGCATGTTTATCCTGCCCTTTAGCCTAAAAAGGCTCTCAAGGAAGCTTACAAAGATATTTCTTAAGACAGTCCCTGCCCACAGGCTTACAATCTAAAAAAAAAGAAAAAAGAAATGACACAAAAGGAAAGGGGATTGGGAGGGAGGAGGAAAAAACAGAGAGAAGCAAATTCAGGCACTAGATTCTTAGGTGCAAAGCTCAGCAGCTGCTTCCTTTCCCTCTCCCTCTAGTAGCCCCATATAGATGAAGGCACGATGGAAGGGTGCCAGGCTGCTGCTTCCTTTCCCTCTCTGACGTCCACAGTAGTGACAGTTGTTAGCAGGAAGGAGGGGGCTCTCAGCTGGAGCTGGACCCAGGCACGATGGAGAGGTGCCTGGCTGCTGCTTCCTTCCCCTCTGAGGGCCTCAGCAGTGACAGTATTATGGTTTTAATGGTTGTGACCTGCCTAGAGAGCTGCAGCCGCTGTGCAATGTACAAATGTAATAAATAAATAAATCCCAACGTTTTCCTTTTTGCTGCCTCTTCTCTCTCCCACGTCTCCCACCCCTTACTACTCTACCTTTTCCCGTGTTGACTATGTGGCTCCTCACATGAAGATGCTGCAGTACCTGAGTCTCGATGTGAGCGAAGAGAAAAAGAGGCAATTGCGGCAGAGTCTGACAACGGACTCGCAGGGAACAGTGGCCTATGGAGGTGAGTCCACGTAAGCCTTCTCCAATCTGGTGCCCTCCAGCCGTGTTGGGCTTCAACGCCCAACATGTTCAGCCAGCAGGGTCAGTGGCTGTGCCGGCTGGAGGGGGCCATGTCGGGGAAGGCTGAATCAAAGGCTAGTTGGTTTTGATTTGTGTGTGCATGGCGGCATCGTAGAGAAAAGAGTAATCTTGGATGGAGCAGGGGAGGCATTTTGGGACAACAGGTAAGGAACCAAAAATATTTAATACATATTAGTTACATTTGTAGCCTGCCTTTCCTCCAAGAGCCCAAAAAGTGGCATACATGATCCCCCTCCTCTCTGTTTTATCCTAACAACCCTGTGAGGTAGGCTGGGCTGAGAGTCAGTGATTGGTCCAAAGCCACCCAGTGAACTCCATGGCTGAGGGGGGGCCTAGAACCCGGGTCTAGAATCATAGAATAGCGGCCTACAAGGCCATCGAGTCCAGCCCCCTGCTCAATGCAGGAATCTTGAGTCCTGGTCCAGTATTCTAACCACTACACCAGATTGATTCTCATAAGAACATAACACGTAGGACTATCGAATAGAAATGATTTTGAAAATATATGGGGAATATTTTTAAATGTTGTTTTATCAAAGAGGAAAGGATGTACACCTTCAAAAGAGTCATTACAATTCTGGAAAGATGTTTAATTAGGGAGTTTAGTTGGTCCCTGGGGTGTGTGTGTGCACTTATTAGTATTTATTTATTTATTTATTTATTTATTATACCGCCCAATAGCCGAAGCTCTCTGGGTGGTTCACAAAAACTAAAACCATAATAAAACAACCAACAGCTTAAAAGCACAAATACAAAATACAGTATAAAAAGCACAACCAGGATAAAAACCACGCCGCAAAATTGATATAAAATTAAAATACAGAGTTAAAAGAGTAAAATTTAAATTTAAGTTCAAATTAAGTGTTAAAATACTGAGAGAATAAAAAGGTCTTCAGCTGGCGATGAAAGGAGTACAGTGTAGGCGCCAGGCGGACCTCTCTGGGGAGCTCATTCCACAATCGGGGTGCCACAGCGGAGAAAGCCCTCCTCCTAGTATTATTTGTTGGATATGATTGTGTGATTATTTAGTGTTAGTTATATAATTTGCAAGTTATATATCTTATAGTCTATATGAAAGTTTAATAAAAAAAAATTAAAAAAAATAAGAATATAATATAACTTGCAAAGACAAGATCCTCGCTGGATCATACCAATGGTCTGTCTAGCCCAACATCCTTCTTCCCACCAGAAGCCTCTAGGAAGCTGATCGGCAGAATACAAAGAGTCTCTGTAGAGATGTTGCAAGGATCTGCTAGAGTCTGCTGGACTCCTCCACATCCATCCCCCCACCACCCCAGATCCCACTCAGCAAGCCAATGGATTGGACGCCCAGCTCCCTAGGGCTTGGCGAGCGCCTGGGTGCAACCCGCCATTGTTGCGAGCCGCCATTTTGTGAAAACGTTGGCTCCGCCTCTTCCGGGAAGGAAATGTTGTATGAAGGGGCCCTTGACGCAATATTCCCTTCCCAGTAGAGGCCGACCCACCATTTTGCGCAATCCATTCTGGGTTTTAGTCAGAACTCTAAAGAAGTTATCCAAGCTGCTGAACCTATTTTTTGGGGGGTGGGGATTAGGGTTCAACACGTTGGATCGCTCTTTTAGAGTTCTGGCTGGTTCTGACTAGACCCAGAATGCATTCGCGGCCCCACCTAAATCGGAGCCACCAGCCTCCAGTGTCTTGCATCGCTCCTTAACCTTCTCCTTTTCTACAGGTCTCTTGATAGTTGCTTCGTTGTATTGTATTACCGGGCGTTTGCGCCTTTGTTTTTGCAAAATACCTTGTGTTTTTCACAGTGGGGAAGTAAATGATTCACAATAAATAAATGTGTTTCTTCTCAAAGCATCTCAGCTTCTCTGGGCCAGCTTTTAGCAAAATAAAATAATCAAGGGGGCACCATTTTTTAAATGCTCCCCCCGCCTTGCAATAGCTATTGATAGCTGGGACGGTGCTGCCCTCTAGGGGTTGCTAGTGGAAATAGTTCTTCTAAGGCTTAGCCTGTGATTCCTGGAGCTCCTTTCATTAGTAAGGTAGGGCTGCTTGTATTCAGGGATTGGTCATTTCTGGATCTCCCCCGACCCCAAACCTACGGGTAGCTTCCCCTCTTGTGCATGGGTGATGCGGTTTTGGCTACATAAGCATCGGCACACGCAGCGATAGAGGGAATGATTTCTATGTCAAGAAAAGTTTCATTTGCTGATGGAACCTTGGCAGGTGCCCAGAAGGGATGGATCTGGAGAGAGAGAGAGAGAGAGAGAGAGAGAGAGAGAGAGAGAGAGATGTGTGTATGCAGAGTTGGTGTGCTCAGTGCCAATGGCTAGTTTTGTCTGAGACAGGCAGATCAGATGTATCGGGGGCCCGTTCAGACATAACGAAAAAGCACGGCTTCCTGCCAGGTGAACAAACCTGCATGAGCTTTGGGCTCATCCGCTCCACCCTCCCTTCCACCTTTGCAACCATAAGGAGATCAGGAGCATCTGCTTCTGCTTTTAAATAGGGATCTCCGTCATCTGCCAATCCAGGTCTTTGGGGCCCTGGTGGATTCTCACTACACAGCTGGTTCAGCTCATTCATGAGCTGAAATGTGGGGTTCCCCAAAAATCTGGTAATTCTCTCTCTCTCTCTCTCTCTGTGTGTGTGTGTGTGTGTGTGTGTGTGTGTGTGTGTGTTGTAAATAGAAATTTGCAGAAATTTGCACAACTTTCTATTTACAGGGGAAACCTCTGGAAAATCCACATGCAGGCCCACTTTGATGCTGGCTCAACTTGCATTCATGAGCTGAAATGTGGGGTTCCCCCAAAATCTAGTAACTCACTCTCTCTCTCTCTCTCTCTCTCTCTCTCTCTCTCTCTCTCTCTCTCTCTCTCTCTGTGTGTGTGTGTGTGTGTGTGTGTGTGTGTGTGTGTGTTGTAAATAGAAATTTGCAGAAATTTGCACAACTTTCTATTTACAGGGGAAACCTCTGGAAAATCCACATGCAGGCCCACTTTGATGCTGGCTCAACTTGCATTCATGAGCTGAAATGTGGGGTTCCCCCAAAATCTAGTAACTCTCTCTCTCTCTCTCTCTCTCTCTCTCTCTCTCTCTCTCTCTCTCTCTCTCTCTGTGTGTGTGTGTGTGTGTGTGTGTTGTAAATAGAAATTTGCAGAAATTTGCACAACTTTCTATTTACAGGGGAAACCTCTGGAAAATCCACATGCTGGCCCAGTTTGATGCAGATCAAGTCGAGCCCGCTTGTGGATAAAAGAGCTGAGGTCTAGAGGCCTGAGCTGATGATAGCTCAGTGAGCTCCACCCCCATCCCCAGATGGATTCCTCCAACATCCCTACTTTTAAATAAACAACAAGTCCTTGTTAAATTTGAATTCACAGAACTGTGGTTTGTTCAAATTATACTTAGGGAACAAACTGGGATCGCACTGTGCTTTTAGACTCTGGCTTGTTCATTAACTAGAGTTTAAACAAACCACGCTTTCCCAGGTTTGGACGTTATGGGAACTGTGGCTTGTCTTAAAGCCGAAGCAGATGCTTCTGGCCTCATCACAGCCATGAAAGGGAAGGGGAATGAGCTTGTAACCATGGGCCGTTGAGATGGTTCGGACATCATGCCAAGCCTTGGTTTGCAAAGCCAGTCAATAGTTTGTTGACACCATCTGACAAGCCATGGTTTGTGATGTAGGCGAGACATGGGTGAGGAGCCACCAAACCAGGATCTGAAACCAGTTTGCAGCTGGTTGGAAAACTGTGGCTAAGTATTACATCCAAACATTACTTCACCCTTGGAGTCCACTGTTTAGGATACCATCCAGGGATTCTCAAGGAAGATGGGGGAAGAGGGGAACCTCACAACCCATGGTTTGGTTGTATGTCTGCAACACAAATCCTAGTTTACAGTGCAAACAATGGTTTGGACTTAAATCTCAACCAACCTATTCTGGTTTCCAAAGTTAGTGGTACATTAATACACCTCATCAGTCTTAACTCTTCATTTCTCTCCCCCCCCCTCCCCCCGTTCCCGTTTCCTCTCCCATCACAGACTTCCTCCAATCTCTCCGGGATCTGCTACCAGAAGAGCTAGAGGAGGCTGGCCTCAGTTCCAATTCTGTGCTCTTCACTCAGCATGAAGTGGCCACCTTACTGGACACATCAGCTTTTCATTCTCTGGTCAGCTTTAGACTAGCCCAAATTTCTCATTCATTTTCCTTATGCCTGCTCCAGGGAGTGGTCAGGGTGTGATGGAGAATGTGCAGTTGTTTTCAGAAGTGTATGTAGTTGCTTAACAACGAAACGGCCGTTCGAGTGATTCAAGAATTTGCATGCAAGGTTGATGCGTCTTGATGGTCATTTGGGTTGCAGACAGGGATATGTAACCCAACCAGAACCAAGAATTGTACGTAACATAGTTGTGTGTGTGACTAAAGTCATATTAGGGCCTCTTTGTTTTCTTCAGTTCTAGGGAGTAGGGGGGGATTTTAGTTCAGTATATGAGCCTTTCTGTTAGCCCTCAAACCTGAGGGCTGGACAGGCCGCTCCCTCAGTGTATACTTTGCCAATAAACACACCAGGTTGGAGAATGCAAGTTAAAGTTTATTCGTAAATGTTGCAACATTGGAGCTCCAGCGGGAAATGCAAATTAAGAGCTCCTCGAACAAAGGGATCCTCTGGAATATATAGGCTCTGGTTACATCACTCGTTAGTAACATAATTGGTCAGTGCTCTTATCTCTAATGGACTTTACTGGTCTGTGCTCTGTTAACAAACTAGGTTACATTGCCAATACAAGGTAAGGTGAATACAATTCATACATCACAGCTTACATTCGACACTGATTGGTTGAAAGTTTTTTCTTTGTCTAAGATGCACTTAGAATCTGCCATGAAGGAATGTGGGGGGGGGGGCAGTTCTTAACCTTTCACCTGGAGCATAGACTTATTTTACAGAATGAAATTCCCTTTTACACACATCATTTCTACACGAGACGTTTATTGTGTTCATATGATTGCTCATTCATGGTACATGCCAGCATCCTTCAGGGCCCCTCCCGCTCTTTGCAACTATTATCATGGTTTTCCACCCCCCCTTTAACAAAAAAAGTCTGCTATTATTTAGGTAACATGCTATAAAGTCCCATGTAATCACACAATTTGGCAATATCATAGTGCCATCTAGTGGTTGTATAATGAAACGTATAGAATGGCAGAGAAAGAAAGAAAAAACGGGGGGGGGGAAGCATGCGTAAAGGACCTGAGCTTAATCCCGCAAAGAATCCAAAAGCAGAAGGCTCGGAAAAGGTGCAGGATAACAGCCTTGTGTAGAAATGGCCTTTGTTTCACCAAACATCCCTAAAATGTACAGGAAGTCTTCAAGGTGTCAGAAAACCATGAAGTCCATACAAGAATTTTAATTGTGCTCCCCCATCAAACTTGTTCGTCTTGCCACAAGAGTCAGGGGTTGGGTCTGGACAAAGTTGGTTGAACTTAGGTCCCATGGAAATCAATGTGAAAGGTTATTTGGGGGCATAAGTCTCACTGATTTCAATGGGAACCAACTGCAATTAATGGAGAGGTTTTCTAGATGAGGCTTTTTTAACCCACTATGACTGCTTCTAGGTACTTGGCAGAAATAAGATCACATCTACACGTAGGTGTGTGTGCGCGTTCATTTAATAAGTTTATTTAATGGTAGCTCCATCCTAATTTTACTATACAAGGTCTCAAACCCATTTCTGCTTTGTGGGTTGACTTTGCTTTAAGATAGGACCTCTATTAATAATTGTTGTTGCATGGGGAGCAACTATTGCCACTTTGACAACACCATGGAGAGTTCTGTCTGTGCATATCGCTTTAAGAATTTCAAGGCTCAGAGACTGAATCCTCGCGGAATACAAAATTCTCCAGCTGGATTAGCCATTGGTATTGTCAACAGGTTCTTTTTGCCCATTTGGGGTGGCTGGTCATTGTTTTGGGGGATATGTCGAGAGACGCCCATATCTTGCAACAGCTGTTTACCATATACAGTAGGGGTGTGCACGGACCCCCCACTCCGCTTCACTTTAAGATCCGCCATTTTCGGATCGGCCCGCTCTGCCCCGCCCCCACTCCGCCTGTGCCCACTCCGCTCCACTCGGAGCTCCGGATCCGGATTGGAGCTCCGGTCCCCCCCCCATAGGGGGGGTTACCGGGCCCTGCCGCCATCGCCGCCCATGTGGCGACGGCGGCAGAGCCCAGTAAGGGACCAAGGGGGAGGGGGCCTTACCTGCCTCCGTCCGCGGTCCGTCACCGTCTTCAATTGAGCCCGTGGTTCCACCAGGAAGTCTGGGCCGCAAATGCAGCCCAGACTTCCTGCTGGAACCAAGGGCTCAATTGGAGACGCTGACGGACCGCGGACGGAGGCAGGTAAGGGAGAGGAGGGCGGGGGGCGTTACCGGGCCCTGCGGCTGTCGCCGCATGGGCGACAGCGACAGCGGCAGGGCCTGGTAAACCCCACTTACCTTTCCGGCGGAGCTCCGGATCGAGGCGAAGGATCCGCCTTCACCTCGATCCTCTCCGCCACGCTCCGCCGGCCCCCCAATCCTCTTCGCCTCCGCCTTAAGGGCAGGCGAAGCCCCCCGCTCCGCTACTGCTTCTCCGGTCCGATTAGAAGCGGAGCACATCCCTAATATACAGTGTTCATTAAAGCCTCCGTGCATAGGAAAGTTTTAGTTCATTTGGCTCTAGGTTAAGCCATCCTAAAAAATGATCATGGATATTTGCATTGTCATTTGCATTTCGCCTATTTTTATCATTAATTTGAAACGTTACAGTGCTAGTATTAGTGAAACAAGTGGGTTATGGTCATAATGAGGCGCTTCTTCTAATGATGTAATGGTGTGCTTTTTTGGTTTTTGTATTGCTGTTTTGTTAGCCGCTTTGGGCCCCTTTTGTGGAAAGCGGCATATAAATTAGAGGATGATGGTGATGAACTGTGCCTGGCCTACTAGTCATGTCCCATGCAATCCTTATTACAGACCTGTGACTCCATCAGTGGCAATGAGAGCGAAGAGTTGGAGCAGCTACAGCTAGAAACCACGGAACTGCGTCAAGAAGTCCGGCGGTTAAAGGTGAGAGACTCGTCTTGGGTGGAGTGGAGGCAGGGAGGTTGATTCCAAACAGCCAACATCACAGAACTGTGGGATTGTGGCACGTTCAGGTCAGTGCCTTGTGGAAGTGGTGTAGTCCAGGAACGTCTCTACCACCTCATCTGTTTCTGTTCCAGCCAGCATCACAAAAACGAAAGTGTGGGGTTGTGGCACGTTCAGGTCAGCCTCTGGTGGAAGTGGTACAGTCCAAGAATGTCTCTACCACCTCATCTGTTTCTGTGAATGAGGCCGTAAGACCGCCTTCCTCAAACTCGTGCCTTCCTGATGTTTGAGGCTTCAAATCCCAGAGGACCAATGCTTGGGGTTGTTGCCCAAAACATCTGCAGGGCACAGGTGGAGAAAGGCCACCCTATGAGAATTCTCAGAACTGTCAGGGGCCTACAGATGGAAGACTTTCTGGATCCCTTGTCTCTCCTGTCTCCATTGCCAGCTCTAGGTTTTCGAGGTCCCTCAGAAAAGAGATCTCTAACGGATGATCCACCCTCACTGGGTCTATCTTCTCACTGCTATTGCTCCCATACCTCTTTCTCACCATTGCTTGACAGGCAGAGAGCCATCTCCTGCTCCTACTCCTCACCACCTCCACTGTCTGGGCCAGAGCAAGAGGCAGGTGAACAAGCAGGATGCCATAGGGAAGAGGAGGGGCAACTCCAGGGGGCTCTTGTCAATGTGCCCCTGCTGAGGTGTGGGCACCTCGGCAAATGCCCAACCATGCCTACCATTGCCTTTGGCCCTGACCTTCTTCATGTCTCTCTTAGGAACATTAGAAGCTGCTTTGTATGGAGTCATACTACTGGTTCATCTAGCTCAGGATTGTCCTCACTGACTGACAACAGCTCTTATGTTTTGTTTTGGGGATGGATATATATCACACGCGCACGCACATTTATATACTGCCCCATAGCCGACACTCTCTGGGCCGTTTACAAAAGTTAAAAACAGTGAACATTCAAAACCATCAAAAGCATAAAAACAATCATATCCTTTTAAAGCAAACTATTCTGGGGTCAGTTAAAATAAACAACTCAGCACATGCTGTTAAATGCCTGGGAGGAAAGTCTTGACCTGGCGCTGAAAAGATAACAATGTTGGTGCCAGGTGAGCCTCGTCAGGGAGATCATTCCATAATGGGGGGCCAGCCCTGAAAAGGCCCTCTCCCTTGTCGCCATCCTCCGAGCTTCCCTTGCAGTAGGCACCCGGAGGAGGACCTTAAATGTTGAGCGTAGCGTACGGGTAGGTTCATGTCAGGAGAGGTGTTCCATCAGGTATTGTGGTCCCAAGTCGTGTAAGGCTTTATAGGGCCAGATCTACACCAAGCAGTATACAACACTTTAAAAAACAGTTTGAAAACGGTATGTGTAATGTGTCCTGGGCCTGAACAGTTGTCAAAACCATTCTAAACCGTTATAAGCAGTAATGTAGATCCTGCCTAGGTTAAAACCAGCACCTTGAATTGGGCTCGGAAATGTATAGGCAGCCAATGCAAGTGGGCCAGAATCAGTTCCATATGTTCAAACCTTCTATATATATATCTAGTCCTACCTGGAGATGTCAGGGATTGGATCTGAGACTTTTTGCAAGGGGGAACAGAGCAGTACACAACCTATTAAAAGTAAATCAGTTAAATATAATTAAAAACATCAACCCTAAAATGCACCAGTTACACATAATTAAAGACACCGACCATAAAATGAAACTGAAAACAGAAACACACACACACACACACACAGAGTGAAAATAATAAATAATGATGCCATGACAGATGAATTGGTTTGCAGACCACTAAAACACCAAGTATTGAGACATATTCAGCCTGAAGACCCACAGTAGTCGCAGGTCCACCGAGGGCAGGGCTTTGGGGGAAAGCCTGGTTGGGACGGGGGACATGGGGACATCACAATCTCTGTTTGCTTCGTCTCTTTGTTTCCTAGTCTCTCCTGAAGGAGGTGGAAAGCAACAAGAAGTCCATGGAAGATGAGCTTCAGAGATTGGACCAGGTCAGTGAAGGGTTGGGAGATTGATTACCCGCCTTGATCGCATCGCCATGGCTGAGCAAGTAATTAACGGGTACAATTGCAGTCCCAGCTCACCGTGCGAGGACTCTGGCTGTTCACTAGAGATGCCAATGAAGTTCTCCGAACTCAAGACCAGAATAATAATGATAAAAAAGTGTTTGGGGGCTGCTGCGGTGAAACCCACCTCAAGAGGAAGCACTGTCCCCTGCAAGTGAATGGCTGTCGAACCTGTGAATATGGTAGTATCGTGGCTTCTGCACTTTACCAATCGTGAACCCTCACAGGCGCGTCTTAGTGTGCACAGAGGTGTGCTTGGTGGCTGCTCCTCTCCTCTCGAATGCTGTACCCTCCAGCATCTGAGAGAGGAAAATAGTGAAAGCCGTCATTGCCCTACCGAAGATCACTGAGCACATTGTCGAAAGCTTCTCCTCGGCCATCTGGCTGCTGAATTCATCTGGTCTGCAAGCACTTGCCTTCCGCTCTTTTAGGAGCTTGGAGGGTGTTTTGTACTTCGGGTTAAAAATATGCTCGCGGCATCATTTTCCTAGAATAGATGATCGGCGGTTCAAAATATTCCTAAGCAACTGCAGCACGTGAAAGGCTGCGGCTGTTAAGGTTCGTTGCCTATTGTCTGATGCTGAGAAGTATGTATCTTTTAGAACATCTGAATTTCTTGTCCATGCTCTACAAAGACGTGCCATAAAGTTTAAAGGCTGTATGGGAAATTATTCAACTCTTAATGGTCTACTAGTAGAGTTCTAAATTGTATGATGGCAATTTGCTAAGACACAATGAACTATGATTGATTGATTGAAATGGTGGGTTGCGCATGGGGTGGGGGCCTTTGCGAGGCATGTGCGCGCACGTGCGCGCACATGCCTCACAAAGGCCCCCACCCCATGCGCAACCCACCATTTCAATCAATCAATCAATCATAATTCGTGTCTTAGCAAATTGCCATTTTACAATTTAGAACTCTACTACAACCTGATACACTCTGAAATGTCACTTTCAGAGACCCAGGAGAGGGAGCTGATCTTTGAAGAACAGCCCTTTCCCCCAACCTGGTGCCCTCCAGGTGTGTTGGACTACAAATCCCATAGTGCATTGGACTGCAATTCCCATCATGTTGGCTGGGGGTAATGGGAGGTGTAACCTAATCCATCTGGAGGGGACATTTCTGTCTAAATTTGCATAGGAGTTTACCTTTAAGCTCAAATATGCCAGTATTTGGGGGATTGGGGCCTTGGCTTCGGGCTGAAAGCGGTTCAAAACCCCTGCCATACAGAAAAGACACAAAATGATTTCACTCCAGCGAATGAATTGATTCTAGGATGACAATAACATCCCCTTCTCTCTCCACGCTCCTGCTCCCTCCGTCTTAGAAAGCCCTGGGCTTCCTCTCGGAGAACCGGAGCCTGCATAACAAGCTGCAGGTAGCGGAGGTGTCACAGCGGCAGGCCCACAGCGCCGAGCAGGATTACGAAGAAGTCATCCATTTGCTGGAGGCCGAGATCATGGAGCTGAAAGCACAGCTTGTGGAGAAGAAAACCAAGCAGGTTTCTGAAGCAGAGGTCAGTCTGGAGGGAGAGGCAGTGGAGGCCGGGGGTCTCCGAGGTCACTGGGGCAGGTGAATCCGCTCCGGGTTTCAGTCAAAACTCCAAAGGAGTTCTCCAGGCTGTGAAGGGCCTTGGGGAGCCCTTTTAGAGTGCTTCTGACTGGTTCCAGAGCGGATTCACTGCCTCACTGACGTCGGAGCCACCAGCCTTCACTGGTGAGAGGCTATGTTAGTACAGACACCACACTCCGGAGGTGTTGGACTATATCCCCAGTCTGTGGATGATGGCAGTTGCAGTCCAACACCTCTGGATAGCACCAGGTTGATGGAGGCTGTATTAATGAATTGATGTTTCTGGGGTGCTTTATTATTATTATTATTATTATTATTATTTATTTATATAGCACCATCAATGTACATGGTGCTGTACAGAGTAAAACAGTAAATAGCAAGACCCTGCCGCATGCTTGCATGCAGGGCAAGGAACGGGTTGGTTTTCATGGGAGGGGAATGAGGCATAGTTTGTGTAGAATGTTGAAAATTCCTCCAGTGTTACATTTGGTTCATCCTGACCTTTTGATGAACGGTCAAAAGGTTTGCATGAAAACCCAGAAGCATTTGGGGGCATGTCGCTTAATATGTACACCAGTTGCTGAGGATTATGGGTGGGAGGGTACTGTTGCACTTGTGTCCTGCTTAGAGATGTAAAATTTCTGGGAATTTTGAAGCCATGGGGAAAAAATCCATTTTCCCCATTTCTCCTCCCCACCCACCACAGAAAAAAATGGAAATTGGGGGGGAAATTGGAAAAAAATGCAGTATTAGCACTTTTTACAGATTGAAAGTCACTTTGTTACTTTAGGAACCTAAAATGTAATTATGTACAAGTTGGTTTTGCATAAAATTATCACATTTGTTATATTAAAAGTACAATGTATTCAAACAATTATTACAAATTGAATTTACTTTTTATTTATTTATTTTATTATATTTTTATACCGCCCAATAGCCGAAGCTCTCTGGGCAGTTCACAAAAATTAAAACCATAATAAAACAACCAACAGTCTAAAAACACAAATACAAAATATAATATAAAAAGCACAACCAGGATAAAACCACGCAGCAGAAATTGATATAAGATTAAAATACAGGATTAGAACAGTAAAATTTAAGTTAAAATTAAGTGTTAAAATATTGAGAGAATAAAAAGGTCTTCAGCTGGCAACGAAAGGAGTACAGTGTAGGCACCAGGCAGACCTCTCTGGGGAGCTCATTCCACAGCCGGGGTGCCACAGCAGAGAAGGCCCTCCTCCTCATAGTCACCTGCCTCACTTCCTTTGGCAGGGGCTCACGGAGAAGGACCCCTGTGGATGATCTTAAGGTCCAGGCAGGTACACATGGGAGGAGGCGTTCCTTCAAATAACCTGGCCCCAAACCGTTTAGGGCTTTGAATGCCAATACCAGCACTTTGAATCGGGCCCGGACCTGGACTGGCAGCCAATGAAGTTGTAAAAGGACTGGCATTTTAATTTTGGGGGGGTAACAAATGGAGCTACAAGCTCCTGAACTGCAAGGAACCTCTTTGGTTTTGCCAGTTTATGAGGAACAGGCCCAAAACAATTTAAAAAACACCCACAGAAGAAACCATCAACAGTAGTAACAAAGAAAATGATTTCTCCGCTAGTCCTCCACAGTATCGAGTGGACATAAAGCACCCATTCCCATAAAAAGAACTGAGAAAAAAAGGGGGGGGGACCAAGATTCAATGAACACACATGAAATTTAATTGATCCTCCCAGAGTGCAGGACATGGAATCATGGGCTCAAGTTACAGGAAGCCAGATTCCGGCTGGACATAACTTCCTCACTGTTAGAGCAGTACAACAATGGAACCAGTTACCTAGGGAGGTTGTGGGCTCTCCCACACTAGAGGCATTCAAGAGCAATCCGGACAGCTATCTCTCAGGGATGCTTTAAGGTGGATTCCTGCATTGAGCAAGGGTTTGGACTCGATGGCCTTAGAGGCCTCTTCCAACTCTACTATGCTATGATTCTATGATCTTTCTGGGTAGCAAGCAGATAGCCTCAGCACACATGGTTTCTCCCTTGGGGAAGTCCTGAAGGAAAAGGCTATCAATGGCTACTAGTCCTGATGGCTATGTGCTGCCCCCAGTATCTGAGGCAGTATACCTGTGTACACCAGTTGCTGGGGAACATGGGCAGTAGGCTGCTGTTGCACTCATGTCCTGCCTGTGAGTTTCGTGTGGGCAGGTGGCTGGCCGCTGTGTGAACAGACTGCCAGACTAGATGGACCCTCGGTCTGGTCCAGGATGGCTCTTCTTGTGTTCTTAAAGTCATCTCTTCTTCCCCTCTTGTTTTCTCTCTTTCCAAATCAGAGCGATGTCCTTGAGCTGAAAAGGCGGTTGTCTCTAGTGGATGGGCAGCTGAGAAAATCTGAAGTCACCCGGAAACGGCTGGAAATCTGCAACAGGAAGCTGCTCCTCTTCGTGCAGGTGAGGTGTTGAAATGTCAGCAGCCATTTAGAGCGGAGTTTCTTGTCCATCGGATGACCTGCAGTGCAAAGGAGCGGATGGTCATAGTACCGCTGGGGAGGCTGCAAGGGTTATTTGGACTGAGGGGTTTACTGGCTTATCCCGTTGCTCTAAAGGTATATCTGCACCACAGACATTACCAGTACTGCTGCTGATACTACTACTACTACTACTACTATTATTATTATTATTACTACTACTAGTAGTAGTAGTAGTAGTAATACCCAAGAAGGCAAACTACTACTAGTAGCAGCAGTCATAGTTGTAGTAGTAGTACTGTAAGACTTAACAATTTTTTTCCAGTGTGAAGTGCTCCTCTTCTGTGTGCCAGCCAGTTAGCCAAGCCCTATTGAATGATACTCCATTGTATTACCATTGACCCTGGTTTTCCGTCCCCTGCATGAAATACTCAGAATTCTCTGATCACTGACAGGGCCGGTGCCAGACTATTTTGCGCCCTAGGCAGGTGAGCTGCTTTCACCCTCCACCCCACCCCAGCGTACCTGGGTGCAGGGGCGCCATCTTGCCCACCCAGCTGAAGTGAAGCCAGGACACTGGGGTGGGGGTGCTGGCAGGCGGGCGGCTTCGGAATGGCACACCCAGCCGGAAGCTGCTCTGGGAGAGTGACTTCCGGGCGTGCCGTTCCGAAGCGAAGCCAAGATGTTGGAGTGGGGGGCGGGAGGTGGGCATGGCTTTGCTTCAGCTGGGTGGGTGCCCAGCTGAAGCGAAGCCAGGACACTGGGGCAGGTGGGCAAGCCGCCCTCTCAGAGCCGCTGTGGGAGAGCGGCTTACAGGTGCAGTGTTTGGCGCCCCCCCTTACCTTGGCGCTCTAGGCGGCCGCCTGAGTGGCCTCTATGTTAGCACTGGCCCTGGTCACTGAGCAGGCCTTCTCTGCATTCGGCTATTGGGTTGGGCGTTGTTGTTTATTTGTTTGTTTTGGTCTCCTAAGTCACTTTTCCTAAAGATTTTTTAAAAAAAAAACTTCTGCAAATCTTTATTCACCCTTTTTCCTCTTGCAAGGAATTCAAGCTGGCATTCTCCATTTTATTCTCACAAATGGGCTGGGCTAGGCTGAGAGTTCTTCCTATTCTCCATTTTAGCCTCACAACAACTTTGCGAGGTAGGTTAGGCTGAGAGACAGTGACTGGCCCAGAGTCACCCAGTGAGCTTCATGGCCGAGCGGAGACTGGAACCCAGATCTCCCAAATCCCAGCCCCATACTCTAACCAAACTGGCCTTCTTGGGATTTCCCTGACACTACTGATACCTCTGTTTTGTAAGGATGGCTAGGTAAGGCCTGGCACTTGGAGAACGGAATTATTAGTATGAATTATTAGGGAACATGACAGAAGAGGATTGCGGTTTTTCCTCCTAGTGCCCATTTCCCGCCTTTATTTTCTGTAGCTAGGTTTTAGCATCAGGATTAAACAGTATCATTTAAATTGCTTTGATCAATTTGCATAGGCTGCTTTTTGATTTGCTTTTGTGCTGTGCACTGATGTAGGCCTTCCTTGGGATTAGCAGCAAAGGGAGTGAATTTTAAAAGGATTGAGGAAACAGCAACTCCCCTCCCTGGGATAGGTGGGAGTTTCATTCCTGTAATACTTTCCCCCGCTTTTTCCCCCAGAACGCCCATAAGCTTTTGAGCACACCTTGCGCATCACCGGACGAGAAGAGGTGAGAAGTGTTCTTGGGAATCACCTTTAGCATTTGCATCGAGCGCTTTACGGCTGTGTTCCAAGTGCTTTGTGTAGATACGGTAAACCTTGCAATAGCCCTGTAAGGCAGGCCAACATTTCCCCTATATTGGAGACAAAATTATGCGAGGCATGGAGAATGTGGACAGGGAGAAATTTTTTCCCCTCTCTCAAAATACTAGAACCCGGGATCATCCCATGAAACTGATTGGTGAGAGATCCAAGATAAATAAAAGGAAGGACCAGCGCATAGTTAAATTATGGAACTCACTACCACAAGATGTAGTGATGGCCACCAATCTGGATGGCTTCAAAAGGGGGTTGGATAAATTCCCGGAGGAGAAGGCTATCCATGGCTACTAGCCCTGATGGTTGTGTGCTATCTCTAGTAGTCGAAGCAATAAGCCTGTGTGCACTAGTTGCTGGGGAACATGGGAGGGAGGGTGCTGTTGCACTATGTCCTGCTTGTTCACCCTGGCCAATGGCTGGTTGGCAACTGTGTAAACACAGTGCTGGATTAGATGGACCCTTGGTCTGATCCAGTTCTTATGTTCAGCCTCTAGAGGCTGAAGCCCTAGAGGCTTGGCTTCAAAGGCTACCTAAAAGCATTGTGACTCAGGTGAGATTGGATCCTGGAACATCCGGCAGGGAAATCTCAAAAACGATCTCTTCTTTCTTGCAAGAGTTGACAGTCAAGCCGCTGAGGACAAAACAGGGGGGATCTCAGAAGCTTCTCTTCCATCTTCAGATCTTGCGGGCTTGTTGATAGCAGAGGCGAATGAACTATTGGAGCCCGTCTTCCTGTCTAATGCTACAAAGGATGGTAAGTCTCTTTCACGTCCCCTTCTAGAGAGAAAGTTCTCGATGAGTGTGAAGCAGGTCCGTTATATAGGAGAGGCAAGGACCAAACTCTTCTCTCGGGGCATTCCTGCCTTGTCCCAGTTAGATATGTAAAATTTCTGGAAATTTTGAAGCCATGGGGGGGGGGGACATCCTGTTTTCCCCTATTTTTGGGGGGGGAAGGAATTTTCTGGAAAAATTGGGGGGAAATGCAGTATTATTAGCACTTCTTACAGATTGAAAGTCACGTTGTTACTTTAGGAATATAAAATGTAATTATGCACAAGTTGCTTTGGCATAAAATTATCACATTTGGTATATTAAAAGTATAGTAAATTCAAACAATTATTGAAAATTTAATTTACTTATTTAAAAATTTTGCTTTTCTTTTTTTCTTTCTTTTTTTGGTAACAAATATAAGTACAAGCTCCTGAACTGTAAGGAAACTCTTTTTCCTTCTCTTGTGAAAATGGCAGTGCTGCCCCCTAGAGGCAGAAATACATCTCACTCTTGCATTTGAGAGTTGTAGTCTCAGTTTGCAACCTAGGACTTGCTTGTCCTCGGTGCACAGAAATTGTAATAAACTGATACTGTACATAGTTTTTAGAAACCATTTGGAGAAGTAAATATATGAACACCTTGTCTTAAACACTTTATTCATCATGCTAAAATAAAACATTCCATAATGCTTTTTTTCTTCATTCCCCGCCCCCCAATTTTTCAAAAAACAAAAGAAAAAATGGAAAAAAACCGGGGGGGGGGGGGTTTGTATTGAATTTTTCCAGGGTTTTTTCCAGGCCTTTACATCTCTAGTCCTGGACTCAGCAGGCATTGATTAAGCCTATCTGACCCCTTCTATCCTTTTGGAAAACATTCACTGTCCAAGGTGCTGAAGTTGCATTCCTGGCTGCCCATAACTCAACCTGGTGCCCTCCAGATGTACTCTCTGTTGGCTATACTGCTGGACAGTGTTGTAGTAAAGCCAGAGATTGCAGGAATGCAGCACCAGTATGCGGTGTGCGTTTTTATTAGCAGGGGTCCTAATGTCTTTCCCCCCATCACCAGAATTCCCTTTTCCCTCTGAGCTTACTTGCTATCCTCATAGTAGCTGGGGTGGGGGGAATTGATTTTCCCAGCAACCATGGGCCTGTTCAGAAGACACTTCCAGCCCTGCTGGTTAAGTCTTTTGGTTAAGCAGCAGGGTTTAAAGTGTTGTGTGTGATGCATTTTGCTAAACCCTGGTCACTTTCTAAACCCAGTCGGACCGTCTGCTGTAGGGTTAACGGCTCTAACTCTGGCTTAAAGTGTCGTGTTAAAGTTACATATAGGATTAGATAGTAACCTGAAAAGTAAGGAATTAATATGTAATCTATTGTTAGTGGCAAGATGGTCAATAGCCAAGCATTTGAAAGATGATAAAGGGATCCGTCAGCATACACAGAGTAGTATTTGTTGACATGACAGAGCTTTCTGATCTTCTGCATTTTTTGTTTGTGTTGGCAGCTTTACTGCATGACTGGGAAGACTGCTCAACTGGGGACGGAATCCCAGACTACAAAGAGTGAGTACCTAGGCAGCTTTTCCTCAATAGGCAGCTTGTGGGTCACCTCTGGCCTTAGAAAAAAGCCTTGGCCCCTCTTACTGTCATGATTCCCTACCAGGGCTGGCGTCAAGGGTAGGCATAGATGGGCCTGTGCCAAGGATCTGCAATCCAGCAGGGGGCCCACTGACAAGCACCCCTTGGAGTTGTGCCACCTCTTCCCCATTTCAGATGGCTTATTCCCCTGCATCTCACTCTGGCCCAGACAACAGTGATGGTGAGAAGGAGGTGCAATAGATGCCACTGCCTATTTGCTCTCTGGATCTCCGCCTTCAAAACTAAGGGAAGTATTGCCACGCTTTCTCTGCATAAGGCAACTCTGCTGGAAGTCCCGTCAGATTTTCCAACATATTTAAGCTAGAGCAATTTCAATTGTAATACCTCTTAGTTATCTCCAACATATTTAGAGACCCCTCATAAAATGAGGCCCTAAGCCTTGGGTTACTTGGCTTGTTCCTAAATCTGGCACTGCTCTCAGAAGGCTAAAGCTGGCACTCCCTCCCCTGCCCCCAAGTCTCACTGTTTCATGCCTACTAAAGAAACATGGCAACAGGGACCTCTGATTGTTCATTCCCTCTACCCCACCCCGGCTTCTGAAATTTTTACCCAAAATATGAAGCACAGCAATAAGGACTAGAAACTTACTCTTCTCCCAGGTCCTCTGATTCTGAGTCCTGTACATTGTAGCACTTTGCATGCTTGCACAGTCCAGTTACACATGGGAGCAATAAGCACTTCTCTGGCCGTATTCTTTCTATTTGCACAGCACCGTCGGTGTACAAGAGAGTCCTACAGCATAATCAGGAGAGCCCTGCCCTGAGCTTACAATTTAAAACTCGGCAGCAGAGAGAGAACAGAAAGGGAGGAAAGGCAAGGGTAAGGTGGATCAATTCACATATTTAGGCTGTTGCAACTAGAAGGGAAGAGTAGGAGCTAGACAATGGCGCAAAGATCCTGACATTTCTAACTACAGGGCGACGTGCATGCAGGATCCTCCAAGTTCAATGCTGGAAATTATTTGCATTAGAATCAGGAAATTCTAGTGGAGCCTGGTGGCTTCAATGCCAGTGGGGCGGTGAATCTGCTTCAGGTTTCAGTCATAAGCAGTCAGAACTCTAAAGGAAGTATGGGTTCAGCACCTTGGATAGCTCCCTTAGAATTCTGACTGAAGACTGAAGCGGATTCACGGCCCCAGCCTCCACTAGTAAATTCTCTCCCTCTCCCCTGGTTATCCGAGTTATCAAACGTTCTTTGAAAATGTGATTGAAAATGCATTTGAGTTTATTATAGATCAAACACATGTCTTCTCATATCCGGACAATCTGCCAGGCCACCCACGGCTTCCTGAAACGGAATGGTTTTGCTATTCAGTCTCCCCTCTATGATAGAGATCAGCTGCATGCATTTTTTTACCCTCCTCTCAATCCCTTTTGAAAATTAAAGGAGTAGTGAGGGAAGGAGGTGGCAATTTGGGATTATCACAGATAGGGATTGGGAAGGAATTTATTTGGTAGACATTTGAATATAAGGACATAAGAAAGCCCCTGCTGGATCAGAGAGCTTTGGCTATTGAGTGGTATAAAAATGTAATAAATAAATAAATAAAAATCAGACCAAGGGTCCATCTAGTCCAGCACTCTGTTCACACAGTGGCCAACCAGCCATCGTCCGGGGATTAACAAGCAGGACACGGTGCAACAGCACCCTCCCGCCCATGTTCCCCAGCAACTGGTGCACACAGGCTTATTGCTTCGAATACTGGAGGTAGCACATAAACATCAGGGCTAGTAGCCATTGATAGCCTTCTCCTCCAGGAATCTATCCAACCCCCTTTTGAAGCCATCCAGATTGGTGGCCATCACTACATCTTGTGGTGTATATAGGAAAGGAAAGGAACCTCTCGTGCAAGCACTGAGTCATTGCTGACTCTTTCGCTGATGTTTTCTTGGCAGGCCTTATAGTGGGGTGGTTTGCCGTTGCCTTCCCCGGCCGTTATTACCTTTCCCCCAGCTAACTAGGTACTCATTTTATCAACCTCGGGAGGATGGAAGGCTGAGTCGACCCGAGCCGGCTGCCTGAAACCAGCTTCCGCTGGGATCGAACTCAAGCCGTGGGGAGAGTTTCAGCTGCAGAAACACTTTCGTTTTGGACTAATACATGAGCCAGAACTCGCATTTCCCACAAAATCCGCACTTTTCTGAATTTCACAATGGCGTTCTCAGTGCAAATGAGGCAAACAGAAACAGGTATACTTGGGAGAAATGCACACCAAAATGCAAATGCTTGTGGAAATGATGTTCAAAAATACATTCAATTTGGTGGGAAAAACTGTGCAGGTTAGGCAAGTTTGTGTACAAAAAATGCACGACTTAGGAGAAATTCGTGCAAAAATGCATGCGAAGTTTTCAAGTGAAAAAAGAAAGAAAAAATAGTTTGGGATGAATCGAATTTAAGGTTGGAAAAATGAGAAATGGAGAGGAACTGAAATGGACATATTCGTTCATTCCCAGTCACAGACAGTTAGAAATAGCGTGCAGGTTTTTGCTTGGGTAGGTGGGTGGGGGTTCACAAGATACCCTGAGCAGACTCACCTCCTCCTCTTCAACACCGTCACGGTGGTCCTCTCCTTCTGGGCCCCATCCACACAACCTACCACAGCAGAGAGTGCAGGAAAAATGGAGGATGTGACTCCATCCCTTCATTCTTTTCACTGCTTGCTCACTTGGAGGTCAGAGGAGAGGAAGCAGTTACAGCCAGGAGGAAGAGGAGGGCCTGTAGGTTCTTCAGGGGGGCCCTGGCAGGAGGTAGAGTCTCAACAGGTGAATGGAGATGCTGACCCATGGGAGAAAGAAAAGTTTATTGATTGATTTATTTATTTTATTTCACTTATATACCGCTTCCATAGCCGGGGCTCTCTGGGCGGTTTACAGAAATTCTAAAAATTAAGATAAAAACGAGTATATAAAATTTAAAATTCTAAAACACAGAACATACACACATAAAGCATTAAAAACCGTTAGAAAACTAAACATGTGGGTGGTTAAGACGTGCCGCCATATGCCTGAGCAAAGAGGAAAGTCTTAACCTGGCGCCGGAAAGATAGCGGCGTTGGTGCCAGGCGAGCCTCGTCAGGGAGATCATTCCATAGTCTGGGGGCCACCACCGAAAAGGCCCTGTCCCTCGTTGCCACACTCCGAGCCTCTCTCCAAGCCTGGGAATGAACAAAAAAGTTGATTCTGTTGGATGGAGTTTATTGCTGGCTCCAGGTTTTGGAGGGCCTTTGGGCAAGACACAGCCCCACTGACATCGGAGCCACCAGCCGCCACTGGTTGGTGGTGGAACTCGCTTTAACCAAGGAGAGGGCAACCTGCAGCCCTGAGCCTGATTTCATGAGCCTCTTGACATGCCATCGGTTCAGACCTCTGCTAACATATTTCTATGTTTTAATTGTACATGTTTAATTTTGTAAGCCGCCTTGAGTCCCAGTACTGGGAAAAAGGTGGGAAATAATAATAATAATAATAATAATAATAATAATAATAATAATACCGTATTTCTTCGATTCTAAGAGGCCATCGATTGTAAGATGCACACTAATTTCAGTACCACCAACAGAAAAAAAGCTTTGATTCTAAGAAATAATAAACGCACCCGCGATTCTAAGATGCACCCCGTTTTTAGAGATGTTTATATGGGAAAAAACGTGCATCATAAAATTGAAGAAATACGGTAATAATAATAATAATAATAATAATTGTCCTTATCTGGCAGCCCTCTGCATGGGGAGGAAGAGGGAAAGAGAGAGAAGAAAGTGACAGAAAGTTGTGGGAGGCGGAGGAAGAGGAGGGACACACCCACTGGCTCTCTTTGCCACTGGTTTCAGCCCACTCACACCCCCTTACAGATTACTCACGAGGGAGCGCAAACCTAAACAGAAAACAAAAAAGGCTGTCCACCTTTTGCTTTAACCTTCCAACTCCTGCCATCTTGTATCATAGCCCCAGGTGAAAATGCCAGATAATGTTTCCAGTTTCTTTTGCCATTGTTGTTGTGTGGTTCCATCCCATGACCCTGCCATGGCATTTGTTCTCAATTTTCTAGCCATCTGCACCAGAAGACAACATGGCCCCCTCCTCCGAGCCAGAGCAGCGATGGTGTTCCGCAGTCCCCAAGCACCTCCAAGGATCCTCTTGAGAAGCCTGCATAAGTCTCCTGCCTCGGTTGGACTCCGGTTCTTGATCTTGTATATTCCAAACCCGGACAACTGTGCTTGGGGAGGCACAAACAGAAGGACACAGAGCCGAGAAGAAGAACCTTCTATTCTTAAGAAGAGCAATTCTCCTGACCCATCCAAAATTAAGTGATGATCCTGTCTTTTGGGTGGCCACCTTTGGATTGCTACACACAAGGCTGATCTCTCTCATTTTGCAGCTTTACGGGAAAGTGTTGCTGAATTTCAGAATGCCTGAACTTCTTAGGCAAGAGAGCAGGAGAACTGGTAGCTTAGAGTAACCAGAGCAGCAACTTACTGCTCCGGGGATACCCGGAGGATTTTTCACATTTCTCATGAAAAACCAAAGTTCATTTGGTTGTAGCTTTCCTTATTAGCTCTGTATAGAAACTTTCGATGCATCTCTCTGTCTCTCTCTCTTTCTTTCTCAATTGTATAAAGGCTTATTTGAACTGAACCACTTGGATAATAAGATGACAACCGGATGGTTGTTGGTCAAACATCCCTGAAAAGTAGATGCACTAAATAACTAAATCCATATGGGTCTCCAAATGCTCTAAGACTGAGGAAGACTTTCTGGACAACCCATCCCAATACCAATCCAGTGTAAACAAAATAAATTTTAAAAATGGGGGACAAAAATACGATAATTAAAGAATGGTTTTTTAAAAAAAAAAAAATATGTGGCTAGCAAATAATATAATAGAGATCTGATGTGTTCACACAGTTCTGGCAAATAAAATCAAGATACAACTCTTGAGACTGCTGATTCTCCAAATGGGTTGGAGCCTTGATGGTTGGCTGTGAATCTCTGGATAAATGTAACCAGTCTGGGGCGGTAGTTTCAAATGAAGCAATTTGTAAGATCTTAATATGTACGATCTTAAATATGAAATTTTGCCAGATTCAAGAAGGACGCAGACAAGCTGGAGCGTGTTCAGAGGAGGGCAACCAGGATGATCAGGGGTCTGGAAACAAAGCCCTATGAAGAGAGACTGAAAGAACTGGGCATGTTTAGCCTGGAGAAGAGAAGGTTGAGGGGAGACATGATAGCACTCTTCAAATACTTAAAAGGTTGTCACACAGAGGAGGGCCAGGATCTCTTCTCGATCCTCCCAGAGTGCAGGACATGGAATAACGCGCTCAAGTTAAAGGAAGCCAGATTCCGGCTGGACATCAGGAAAAACTTCCTGACTGTTAGAGCAGTACAACAATGGAACCAGTTACCTAGGGAGGTTGTGGGCTCTCCCACACTACAGGCATTCAAGAGGCAGCTGGACAACCATCTGTCAGGGATGCTTTAGGGTGGATTCCTGCACTGAGCAGGGGTTGGACTCGATGGCCTTGTAGGCCCCTTCCAACTCTGCTATTCTTTGATTCTAGGATTGTGAAAATTCAAAATTGCAGACTTCAGGCTTTCTGCATTTCAGGGCGTTTCTGCATTTGAGTTCATACAATATATTCTGGTGAACTTTTGTCACCACAACGTATACTGACACTTCCAAAAGACAGGCCAGATCAAAGGACACCAGTGTGCATATTTTTTTTTTCACTCATTAGGTTAACACTTCCCACTTCCCTGACCAGTATGATATTTCAGGGATCACTTTTTTACATCATCTTTTTCTTTATATGGAGAGAATACTGAAGCCTTATGGTGTTTTTGTAAAATCTCTTTATAGATTATGCAGGGAGAGCAGATAGAGAGCAGCAGACACACCTAGGTGGAAACAGTTCTAGCCCTATGAGTGCAATCCTATGCAGAGTTATCAGGGCTTAAGCCTCATTGAAATCAATGTCATTTACTTCTGAGGAGACACACAGAGGAGTAGGCCGCAAAGCAGTATCAGCTATAGTTGATCTGTCCATTAAAACGGTTTACGGTTCCTGTCCTTATGCTTATTATTTAAAATATCTTAATTGCCTAACAAGTACTCAAAGAGATCTACAGAATATGTAAAAAAAACCCAACATGAATAATGCAGTTCAAAATCTTGCTGCACCATACAGAAGCAACAGTGTACAGGGGTATGATCAAGCGTCCGCCCATAACCCCACTTTTTAACTTTCGAAACAGAAAAACTTTTTAAAAAGAAGCTGTAAGTATCAGGCATATCCCTATGTTTCTTTTTATTCATTAATATATTTGTACTCCACTCCTTTCAAGCAGGAGATACACCAATCTATAGTTTTGTAGAGCTTGTATGTCCATTAAATGTTAACCTTGGGTTGCCATACCAAGGGGTGAATACTGCCTTTGTGAGGGGGGGGGGATTTATTTCACGTTTGTGTTGACTTTTTCCTTTGTCAACCTGGTCACATCCAGCAAAAGTCTGTGCTCTTCAGTGTCTTCTTTTGAGGCTGGCAAGTGCTCTGGTCAAGGCTCAGATAGTCCCAGGTGTAAACAAATAGTCCAAGGTCATACATGGAAATCCAAATAAAGTAGAAGGGAGGGGCGAGGTTAAAAGCAGTCCACAGGCTGACCCACAGACATCAGTGGTGCCAAATGTCAAAGCCAGGTATCCAGGAGGATGGTCCAGATAGGTCGTCGGGTAGGGTGACCCTATGAAAAGGAGGACAGGGCTCCTGTATCTTTAACAGTTGTATTGAAAAGGGAATTTCAGCAGGTGTCATTTGTATATATGGGGAACCTGGTGAAATTTCCTCTTCATCACAACAGTTAAAGCTGCAGGTGCCCTGCCCTCTTTTAAATCTGGTCACTCTAGTATAGCTCCTGCACTTTAACTGCTGTGATGAAGAGGCAATTTCACCAGGTTCCCCATATATACAAATGACACCTGCTGAAATTCCCTTTTCTATGCAACTGTTAAAGATACAGGAGCCCAGTCCTCCTTTTCATAGGGTCACCCTATCATCGGGGGTCCAAGAGTCAGCAAGGTCTGGAGAAGCATGGCAACATAATGAGGTTAAGTCACTGTTGTCTGCAGCGGAGAGCCGGTTCCAGCTGTGCTGATTTATACCTAGTTGTTAATCAGCACAGATGGCTAAGTAGGCCAGCATGCTGTTTTTAAGTGGGGGCCCATGCTGTGGTCTCCTTGCTTCTCTGCTGCTTGCGTATGAGCCTACTCCATTCAGAGGTATGAATCATCTCCAGCTCTGCCTCCTGCATTTCGGGGAGTCCGTGAATGACACTTGAGTGGTCAGGCTGCTCTTCTCATGGTTCCAGGGGAATGCTGTCGGCTGGAGCCTCCAGCTCTCTGACTAACTATGGCTGGGGCCCACTGTGCTGGCTCTCCTCCTCCTCTTCCTCATCCAGTGCATCTCCCCCCAAGTAAGGTATGACAGCCAGAATCTCAGGCCCTCATGTGCAAGACCACCTGTCTGCACGCACGATTCAATGAAGACTGAACTGGCAACAGTGGGTAAACATCAGCACAGGGGAAAACTCTGCCTTGTTGGACATCTGACATGAACAGGAGCCGAGTATGCCACAAAACAGGGGTTTTGAACCTCTCCAACCAAATTCAATTTTGGAGTTGCTCTCAAGGTGGGGGTGGGGGCAGAACTGAAGGCAAAGAGTCCCAAATACGAAAAATACCAGCGTATTTTAGCTTAAAACTTCTTACTGCTTATACAAACCTATGATGCGACCACACTTGAAATACTGTGCACATTTCTGGTCACCACAACTACCACAAAATGTAGTGATGGCCACTAATTTAGATGGGGGTTGGCTAAATTCCTGGAGGGAAAGTCTGTCAATGGCTACTAGTCCTGATGGCTAGGTGCCTCCTCCAGTATCAGAGGCAGTAAGCCTATGCACACCAGTTGCTGGGGAACATGGGTGGGAGGGTGCTGTTTAACCCAACAACAAACTATGGATTTAAACACTGGGTTATTCATCCTTCAACCACCCAGAGTTCTAGGTTGGTACATGGCATCAAACAACCTGGGAACGAGGCGTTCCTGGGTTGTTTGTGAAAGCTGATGAAAAGCAGACGCAATCCATATGTGGGAAGTAGCATGTTTGCTTGCTTCCATGCTACCCCCAAAACCCATGGTTGAAATAACCCATGGGTTGTTAATACGTGCAAACCAAGCGATCGTTGTCTGTGGTATGTACATTGGTTGAAATAACCCATGGGTTGTTAATACATGCAAACCAAGCGATCGTTGTCTCTGGTATGTACATTGGTTGAAATAACTCATGGGTTGTTAATACGTGCAAACCAAGCGATCGTTGTCTCTGGTATGTACATTGGTTGAAATAACCCATGGGTTGTTAATACGTGCAAACCAAGTGATCGTTGTCTGTGGTATGTACATTGGTTGAAATAACCCATGGGTTGTTAATACGTGCAAACCAAGCGATCGTTGTCTCTGGTATGTACATTGGTTGAAATAAACCATGGGTTGTTAATACGTGCAAACCAAGCGATCGTTGTCTCTGGTATGTACATTGGTTGAAATAACCCATGGGTTGTTAATACGTGCAAACCAAGCGATCGTTGTCTGTGGTATGTAAATTCTAGTTTGTCCTTCTCCCTGGTAGAAGGGAGACAATGGTTTTTAAGAAAGCTGAAGAATGATGGAAGCACAGTTTTCCACACACTCATTTTTTCCATTCCATTGTTGCCCCTGATAAATAGGTTTTGTAGGTTTTTATAGTGCTTCAACATCTTGCAAAACCTGTTTACAGAGCAGCAGTGGTGGGCCAAAAGAAGCAAACGTGTATAGTTTTAGGCAATGGGAAACTATGCTTCTATGTGTTCAGTGGTACTGACGTCCTACTCAGTATGGTTACGATTGTAAGGTTGTTCCTGAGCCTCAGGAACACAGATGGTTGCCCAGAAAACCATAGCCGCAGCGACGGTTTTCGTAATTCAGCAAAGGCAATTAAAGAAAGGTTCTTCGGAAACAGTCCATCTGCTTAATGATGAAAGCACAGTGATTTTTTCTGCATTGTTAAATACGTTCAGAAAGAGAATGGAAAGCAAGCAGGCAAGGCAGGGCGGTTGCAGGATTAGCCTTGCAGCAGTACAGCGACCTTCTGTCAGCTCAGGATTGGAAGCGTAACCAAAAAGTTTCCACCACCGACTGCAGCATTGAACGAATTCTTTTGCAAAGAACCGGGGGGGGGGGGTGTCATAAGAACATAAGTGCCATGCAGGATCAGACCAAGGGTCCATCTAGTCCAGTGGTTCCCAAAGTGGGTGGTACCGCCCCCTTGGGGGCAGTGGGATTGCATATGGGGGTGTTAAGAGGCAAGGGGGCAGCAGGGGGCGCTAAGAGGCAAAAGGGCGGCAGGGGAGCACTTGAGGTGGTCTTTTCCGAGAAGCGCCTCTCCAGGTCTTAAAACCCAGGGACATTTTAATGGGAGAAGGTAGTTTGGTCCCAAGCCATATAGGGGAAGAATCCACACATATATTAATACCGTTTAAGAAAAGTCCTTTTAATTGTGAATTGAAATGTTTCAAAAATGCTAATGAAGAGACATACCCTGCTTGGTGTGCAAAACAGAGGCGTTCGCTCTCTTTCCCCTCCCTCCCTCGGCAAGCCTGGGGTGGGTGCTCCCCATTTAAAGGGGCTGCGCGCAGCACAGCCCCTTTTTCATTCTTAGCTCCTCAGCTCAGCTCCTCCACCCGGCCAGGTGGACTCCGTGGCTTGGAGTACTTGGGGTCAGCTTCAGCTGATCCGCCAGCTGAAATTCCCTTGTCTATACCACTGCTGAAGATGCAGGAGCCTTGTCCTCCATTCCATATGGACACCCAACACACATTCCCACCTATAGCACCTATAGGGATGCTTTAGGGTGGATTCCTGCATTGAGCAGGGGGTCGGACTCCATGGCCTTGTAGGCCCCTTCCAACTCTTCTATGATTCTATGATGCACAGCGATAACGATGGGGCCACCCGGGCGTCTATCAAATCTGCAACCTACCTGAAGGGGGGCGGAGCCCTCTGGTGGGGTAGCGGCCCGTGGGCGGAGCCTGCCAAGCCGCCTGTTCTGACTCTTCTCCTCCTGGGTGGGCGTGGCCTGGCCGCGCAGTGGGCGTGGCGTCTTGAGCAGCAGCACCAGAAGCAGCAGCAGCGAGGGGGCGTCGGCAGCAAGTGGGAGAAAGAGCCGGAGCGCGCGAGCGAGCCACCCCGTCCGCCGGCAGCGCGTGCGAGCTTCGGCGGCCGCTGATTGGCTAAAGCGCGCCGGCCGGCCTTTTCTTTCGCCCCTCCCCTTTTTCTTTCTCTCGCGCTCTCCTCCCTCCGCGGCCGCCTCATCTGTGGAGAATCGTCGCGCTGAGGTAAACCGAACCTCCCACCGGCTTCAGGCAGGAGGCGGCGGCGGCGGCGGCGGCGGAGGAGGAGGAGGAGGAGGAGGAGGAGGAGGAGGATGGCGGCGGCGGGGCTCGGTTTGCCTGCGGGGCTTCCTCTCGGCTTGCCCTCGGTGTGAATGGTGAGTGTGTGAGGGGAGAAAAAAGGGGCCGGGGGCGGCCGTGTCTCTCCCTCCCCTCGTTCCCTTCCCGCCCTCCATCCATCACCATCCTCCTCATCCTCATCATCCTCATCTAGTATTATTAGCCTGGATAAATGTTCACACCAAATGATCCTGCATTATTATTGGTGGAGGCTATGAGGCTAATTAATTAATTAATTAATTACAGTAATAATGCAACCCCAATCCTATTCAGACTAAATGATCCTGCATGGTTATTGGTGGAGGCTATGATCATAATTACTTAATTACAGTAATAATGCAACCCCAATCCTATTCAGACCAAATAATCTTACATAATAATGAATATTATTATAGTTGGGGGGGGGGGGGTCTATGAACCGCCTTCATTTTTGTGAACCGCCCAGAGAACTTTGGCTATTGGGTGGCATAGAAATGCAGTAAGTAAGTAAATAAATAATAATAATAATAATGGTTATAATATTTGGCTGTGTTCATCAACATCATAATAACCAAATAATATTCGGACCAAATAGTCCTGCATGATAATATTTATTAGAATATTTGACTATGATAATAATAATTACCAAATAATATTCAGACCAAATAGTTCTGTATAATAATATTAATTAGAATATTTGGCTATGATGATGGTAATAATAATAATAATAACCAAATAATATTCAGGCCAAATAGTCCTACATAATAATATTTATTAGAATATTTGGCTGTGGTGATAATGATAATGATGATGATAATAATAATAATAATAACCAAATAATATTCAGGCCAAATAGTCCTGCATAATAATATTTATTAGAATATTTGGCTGTGGTTATAATGATAATGATAATGATGATGATAATAATAATAATAACCAAATAATATTCAGGCCAAATAGTCCTACATAATAATATTTATTAGAATATTTGGCTGTGGTTATAATGATAATGATAATGATGATGATAATAATAATAATAACCAAATAATATTCAGGCCAAATAGTCCTGCATAATAATATTTATTAGAATATTTGGCTGTGGTTATAATGATAATGATAATGATGATGATAATAATAATAATAACCAAATAATATTCAGGCCAAATAGTCCTACATAATAATATTTATTAGAATATTTGGCTGTGGTTATAATGATAATGATGATGATAATAATAATAATAACCAAATAATATTCAGGCCAAATAGTCCTGCATAATAATATTTATTAGAATATTTGACTATGATAATAATAATTACCAAATAATATTCAGACCAAATAGTTCTGTAGAATAACATTAATTAGAATATTTGGCTATGATGATGGTAATAATAATAATAACCAAATAATATTCAGGCCAAATGGTCCTACATAATAATATTTATTAGAATATTTGGCTGTGGTGATAATGATGATGATAATAATAATAATAACCAAATAATATTCAGGCCAAATAGTCCTACATAATAATATTTATTAGAATATTTGGCTGTGGTGATAATAATAATTACCAAATAATATTTGGACCAAATAGTCCTGCATAATAATATTTATTATAATATTTGGTTATGATAATAGTAATAATAACCAAATACTATTCAGACCAAATAGTCCTGCATAATATTTATTAGAATATTTGGCTTTGATGATGATAATAATCATCATCATAATAATCAAATAATATTCAGACCAAATAGTCCTGCACAATAATATTTATTATAATATTTGGTGGTGGGTATGATGATGTTAATAATTACAGTAATAATACAGCTATCATTATTGCTACTACAGATCACTCTAAAAATAATGATAACTATTATTACTGTTGTTATTATTATTATTATTATTATTATTATTATAGTAATCTGTAATAATATTGTATTATTATTACAGGGATACAACCACCCCCAAAGTCTCTCGCCTCGCCAGCATTTCTTGAGATGTTGAGATGCTTCAGGTAAGAAGAAAAGGAGGGGGGAACCCCCAAGCCACCATCTCGATATAAAGAAGGCTATTTCATATTGCTTTTGAGGCCAGTGCCAAATGCTTTGTTCCTAATAATTTGTCCGTGTATTAATGCCAAAGGGATTTGACACTTGGATTGCTTTGAATGGGGCCTCAAATATATCTCATCATCAACTTTATTACGGTCACCGACCAGACTTTATACATGCACGAGAGTAGGGCAAAATTACATACAGATTTGAAAAGTATGCAGCAGAATCAATTCTGGAGAGATCCTGTTCTCATAGCATTCAAAAAGAAATTTGCAAATTCCTCGATTGTGTCAATAGGTGTATTATACAGACACAAATTTCTGTTTCCTTCCCTCCTGGGGGATGGGGGTCTTCCCCAATCTAAAGCCCTCCACATGTGTCAGAATCACTTGGTGATTCCCATCACTTGGTGCCCTTTAAGACTGAAGAAGCATTGGAAAGATTCTTTACCACACATTTGGAGAGAGATAAGCATCCCCCGAGGAAGGTCAGTCTTTTCTGAAATGCATTGGGTATAATAAAAGGTTCTTTTTCAGGCACCTGAGAATATTTTCTCTTCTCTTTGGGGATACAGAAGCATCTTCCCGCCCTATTGCTGTTTCCTATACTATAACTCCCATTACTTCCAGCCTGCATGGCTGTTGGTCATGCAGGCTGGGGATGAAGGGGGCTGTAGTCCGATACACATCTGGAGGGCATCAGGTTGATACATCTGCTTTGGGTGCACAAGGTCCCTGTTTCTAAGCGCCAGCATCCCTAGCTTTGAAAAAGATCCCTGTTAGCCGGTGATGAGGAAAGATTTATTTATTTATTTATTTATTTATTACATTTTTATACCGCCCAATAGCCGAAGCTCTCTGGGCAGTTCACAAAAGTTAAAACCATAATAAAACAACCAACATGTTAAAAGCACAATTACAAAATACAGTATAAAAAGCACAACCAGGATAAAACCACGCAACAAAATTGATATAAGATTAAAATACAGAGTTAGAACAGTAAAATTTAAGTTAAAGTTAAGTGTTAAAATACTGAGAGAATAAAAAGGTCTTCAGCTGGCGACGAAAGCAGTACAGTGTAGGCGCCAGGCGAACCTCTCTGGGGAGCTGGTTCCACAACCAGGGTGCCACAGCGGAGAAAGCCCTCCTTCTAGTAGCCACCTGCCTCACTTCCTTTGGCAGGGGCTCACGGAGAAGGGCCCCTGTAGATGATCTTAAGGTCCAGGCAGGTACATATGGGAGGAGGCGTTCCTTCAAATAACCTGGCCCCAAACCATTTAGGGCTTTAAATGTCAATAAATCATTGGACTGGCAGCCAATGAAGTTGTAAAAGGACTGGCGTAATGTGATCAGAGATGTTTCTCTGCTTGAGTTCCCAGAGAGCTGTTGGCTTCAAGGTAGACAATATTGCGATAGATAGACTAAAGCTCTGATAATATTGGGATGGATAGATAGATTAAAGAGCTTCATGGCTTCATGGAGGCCAGCAGTATGCTTGGTTTGGGGAGAAGCCGTGGCTCGGGAAGAGCACAGGGGTGTGTATGGAGGGGTGCTGTTTGCACTTTTGTCCTGCTTGTGGTTTTCCCGTGGTCATCTGGTTGACCACTGTGAACAGAACGCTGGACTAAATGGGCCCTTTGGTCTGATCCAGCAGGCTTCTCCTTATGTTCACATGCTTTGTGTGCACAAGATCCCAGGTTCAATCCCAGCAGCTCCAGTTAAATGGATCTCAAATAGCAGGGAATGGGGGGGGGGGGGAACCTCTGCCAGAGAGTACAGAGAGCTGCGGGTGGTAAGAGCAGACAATACTGGGCGACGTGAAAAAATAGTTTGACCAGATATAAGGCAGATTGCTATGACCTAGCAAATCCTGCCTCCATCTTCATGAGTTTCCTCCCCACCTTGCCTCAATCTGTTTCATTTTCATGCACTGTCAGAACTCATTTCCCCTCCAAAATCCATCTGTTCTTTCCTCTTCTCTGTTATTAGTAATATCTTAGGATCATAGGAAGCCGCCTTAGAGCAGATCAGACTATTTGTCCATCTAGCCTCACCTGCAATCAGATCTTTTTAGCTGGAGGTTTTATTTATTTATTTATTGCATTTCTATACCGCCCAATAGCTGAAGCTCTCTGGGCAGTTTACTAGGAATTGAACCTGGAACCTTGTGCATGCAATCCTTCCCAAACAACATCTTAATAGTGTTGCCTGTGAGATATTTGTTTTATCAATAAAACACCATCATATAAGAAATCCCATCTTCTTTATCCAAACCCTTCACATGGTATACCCCAGTCCCCTTTCTCTTAATAGCCAAGCTCCTCCTAACTCCTAACTCCATTCAATATCCTTTGAATGACCCCCACCTCAGGCATGTTTCCTGGGACCTCTTGCCAAAATTTCTGCAGCAGTAGAGTTCGGAGTTTCAGGCACAGAGCCATCTCCTCCCTGCAACACACACACACACACTTCTGTCGTCCTGAATATACTGTTTTGCAAGGAAATGGAAATGGCACAACTGGCACACAAGCTAATTAGAAGATTATCCATTGTTATGATCTACTATTTGTATGTGTGTAGGTAGGTAGGGCATAGATATTGCAAGGATCCTGGGAAAGGGAAATGTCTGTGTACTCTGTGTATCAATTTGCATGCATACATTTCGAGGGGTTCTTTGAAAGCAACAATAGGCCACTCTTTGTCAGGGTGGAGGGCAGAATGTGATTCTGCTGTAATGGGTCCCTGGGTGCAACTCTTTATTATTGGCCATGGGACTGGGTTGTAACCATTCACATATGGGAGAAATCAAAAGGTGCTCTTGAAGACATTTGTCTAGGCTACTTTCTTATTCTTAGCCAGATATAGGCCTGAAAAAATGTGTGTGTGAGTTTAGGAGGGGGGCATTTTCCTACTGTTTGTTTTTCAAAGTCTGTTACCGCAAAATGACATTTTGGAAAGCTGGATGTTGATAAAAGCCCTTTCAAATGTTGCAAAATGCAGAACGCTGTCAGGTATTTGCTGCAGGCATACAATGCTCTTGCAGCATGGTAACAAGGCCTTTGTATAGCAGTCTTGCTGCTTGTCTGCTTTAAATTCCTTTATCTTCTGCATCAAGCGAAAGAAACTGACCAGTGTTTGGAAATAGACAAAATCAAGAAAGTAGGATAACAGTTCATGTAGATCAGAGTGGACAGTTGGTGTCCCTTCAAATGTTTTGGCCTGCAATACTCATCAGCCCTAGCCAGAAGAGCCAATGGAGAGGAATGATGGGAGTTATAGGCCAAAAAATCTTGAGTGCCATAAGATGTCCATCCCTTACGTAGATCTTAATTTTTCTTAAGCCCATGAAGATTGAAATGAAAGTATAGAAATGGAAGCTGTGAATCTTTAAGACACTGGTTTTGATTAGAAACAAACTTGAACTATGCTTCAATAATATGTTGTATACTGGTTTCGGAAGTTAGTTCTGTGAACATAACTGTGATGAACATAAACCTTGCTGTATCAGATTAAGGGTTCAACTTGTCCACTATGTCAAGGACAACCATGGCCACCCAGTTACTTCTAGAAAGCTTACATAGAGGGCATAGCAGGGTTGGTTCTTCCACGTATTCAGAAGTGCTGTTTGTGATGATGATGAAGCCCTTTTAAGAGCTGAATGTAGTTATGAAATTTTGCGCAATAACCAAATGTATTGCTAGTCTTTAGTACTGTAATCTGTAAATTACATAATAGAGACATATTTTCCTGAGCATTTCTCTAGATATAGAAATTCCTTCTTTTCTTCATTATAATATCAAGTACATATTTCTAAGCCCAAATAGAGTAACCCTTTGTTTGTGATGGTTCCTATTAGCATCTATTTTTATCCCTGTTAATCGGAACAAAATAATTTAGGGTGCAGAAGCTTGCATCTCTAATGTTGGGTATATTTGTAGCTATTGTTTGAATAAAAATCATTTTCCCTTTTTATTTCATAAATATATTAAACAGTGCTATTTTATGTGCTCAAATTGTAAGCAATGTTATGTATTTAAAATAGCAAATAAAATTTAACCTCAAGTAAGTATTACATTTCTTTCCACTTTTATTTATTTATTTATTTATTTTAAATATTTCTATGCTGCCTTTCTCTCAAATTGTATTATTTTCTGAGAAACCCAGAAATGTGCAGAATTTTTGCAGTTTTTACATGGGCTCTCTTGTTTATGGGTTCTCTGAATAATTCATGTACTGAATTCCTTCGTTCTGCTTCCAGTCGCTGTTGCCCGTGTTTATATCTTCAGAGGAAGGCTGCTAATGCCCTCCCTCCCTCACACACACACACATACACGCCCACTCACAAATTCTTCAGGTTCCACTTTCGTATGTGTGTGTGCACACTAGTGTGGTAATAATTTAGTCCCCATTTTATTCAAAAAGTGCTCCTCATGTACAGCCTGTTTGAAGCTGCCTTGCATTGAGTTGGTCCATCAAGCCTAATATTGTTTCAATTCAGACAACACATCAGTCAACACAGTATTTATTTATTTATTTATTACGTTTCTCCGGAGCAATAGCCGGAGCTCTCTGGGCGGTTCACAAAAAATAAAACCATTCAATGTATAAAACAACAGTATTAAAACCATAATATAAAAAGCTCAACCAGATAAAAAACCAGATGAAACTCCATTCAACGGTTGAGTTTTTAGGAGGTACTCCACACACAACATGTTCTAATGCCACCGTTGTGTGACTATGAGCTGCCATGGAGTTGAGTAAAATCCATCACAATGTTTGATTGACAGTTCTAACGCCCTCTCTCCTTCCCCAGTCCTCTCAATCCTATCCTATCAGCCTTACCGGTGGCTCTCCTAGAGTGGCACTTCCTCCTTTTACCGCTCTTGCCAGGGAACTCTGTAGCCAGTGGGAAAAGTCAACTTTTCCCACTGGCTACAATTGACTCTTCCTGCCTGAACCAGAGGCTTGTGTTTCACAGGAAAGAGTTAATCCTGAAGTTTAAATTGAGTTTGTTTGTGACACTATTGCTTCTTACCAAGGGGAAAATTACCCTGCAATTAAATGATGAATCTGGCACCTAGGGTAAAAGATACAGCTAATCCAGGTTCAGGATTTAGATCTCATAAAGTTGCTTGCTTTAAATAGATCTTGCTGCCGCAGGATAAAAGTACACTGAGACAGACTTCTCGTGGAGAAACTTAACTCTTCTTTGCGCTTTCAAAAAAGTCAAATCTTTTCTGCAGCCTACACAGAGCCTTGCTAACAGAATAGCCTTGCTAATAATAACACTTGAGGGGGTGTTCAGCCACTACTTGCTCCACTTGCCTTATGGTTCCTTAACCCTGCCTGCTACTTGCAGGTCCCTTTCTATCTTCTTGCCTGTCAAGAGCCAAAATAAACAACCACTGCCTGTACTATGCTATGGCTTCCCCTCTATCCTCTCAGGCCAGGAGGCAGGGAGAGTGCCCAGAGAGGCAATTGCTCCAACATTGCACCATGGGAAAGCAGTGATGCATTTAAGTTGACTGCTCTCAATACAGCTCTTAAGACTGCTCAGAATACAGCGAAGAAGCTGAGATAGGCTGGCAGACCACTCCCAGAGTGGGTGTGCTCTGTATCAGCTGGGAGAGAAGTAGACAGGAAACGCAGCAGAGCTCAGACACTTTGGCATGTTACACAAATGTGTCTTTATTTAATGAAGGTCCAAATATGTGGGTGACCCGTTTTTAACAATGGGATTCCTTTTGCAGGTTTCTCAATATTCCCCAGTCTTCGACAAGGTTGCCCTTTTCTTTTCTAGGTCAGAATCTTTTATAAGTCGGTAGCTCACTACCTCAACGCCTGATATTGGTCAAAACCTTGGGTCTTCCAAACATAAATCATGAATATTGAAAAAGATGCATCTGCTTTATTCAAAACTTATAGCCTGTATGATTCTGAAAGCTTGGAAAGTAAAAGTAAAAATATTTCATTAACGTTTATATTAATGTTAGCAAGTGGAACAGCTAGAACACACTAAGGGTGCAATCCCATGCATGTTCAGACTGAGAAAAGTTCTACAATTCCTAGCATGCCCCAGCCAGCATGGGCCTAAAAGTCTCACCTCTCAATTGACTCAAACTAGGCCCCACGAAGCCAGCATAGATGCAAAGATCAAGGTCAAGTTTTGAGTCTGAAGCACAAGGCAACTTTCAGAGGAATAGACATGTTAAAGTCAATTGCAGCAATAACAACTGTCATGTGGCACTTAAAGATTAACAACGAACTGTGATGTATGGTTTCATAGACCTAGAACCTACTTCATCAGAAACATGTAGTGTTATCCTCAATTGATAGATAACATGGATACAGAGAAGTTATATAAATAGTGGTGGCTAATGGTCATGAAATGCAAGAGTACAGACTGTAACAATTCTATTTAAAACTCAAATGTATATGAGATGAATATAGTGACCATTCACAACAGGAGAATTAGGTGACATAATACAATGTGCTTAGCTTTGTGACGTTGATGTTATGCTTATCTCAAGTGCATTTAGGTTTTGCATAGAATTGTCACAGACTATACCTCTTGCATTTCATGACCATTAGGCACCACTATATTATATGTACTTGTATGTGTGTGTGTGTATGTGTAGGTATATATATATGTGTGTGTATACATATACATACACACTTGTATGTGCATATACACATAATCTATAGAATAACAATTCATGCCCTAGTTCACAAAAGCTTGTGCCACAATAAATCAGTTGGTATTTAGGGTACTGCTGTTGTTTTCCAAACAGAAAGGAGTTTGATGATTATGGGGAGCCACAGAGCCCCCATTCGCATGTCACACTATGCCAGGGTTCCAAGCACTTCCTTTGCAAGTGGGACTAGCTAAACAACCCATGGACCTTTCTTCCATGGTTTATCATGACATGCAAACTGGGAACTCTGGCTTGTCTCCCAACAAGCCAGAGAAATAGCCTACTGTTTGTTGTTATTTCTTTGGCTTGTTGTGGGAGAGACAAGCTAGAGTTCCTGATTCACGTATCACACTAAACAAACCACAGACGGAAGGTCTGTGGTTGATTTAGCGACTGGGCAGTGTACACAAGCAGGCTGTTCATAAATGATAAGCCACATTATCTCAGAACACTGGCTTATTGTGACATGTGAACCAGGCCAGAGAATGCCTCTCTGTAGGGGTTGCTGTTGGCATGCAATTTATAGAAGGATCTCTCAAGCTTACAGTTTTGAAGGATAGATTGGGAGATGATGGTGATGGTGGTGGCCTTGGGAATGCATATTTGTGGAAGGTGATGAGAATATAAAACACTAGCTTTTTGAAACCTAAGCACATGGATTAGTTTGGAAGTGAGTTCATACTTCTGCTGTCTAGGCTGCCTTGATTAGGAGTTCCTGCTGGGGAGGATCAGTGTCAGTCAGTCATGTTGAGTAGGCTTAACAACTTGCATGGTAATATAAATGACCCTGAAACTGTCAGGGTCTTGTTTCCAATGAGAGCACCTAGCAGTGAGGCTAAATGGATACATTCAGTGGTGGGATTTCCCACTTGCTGGTGCCATGTAGGCGAGGCTCCTTAAATAACAATAAAAGGGTTACATAACTATATAGGTGCCAGGCCTCAAAGAAAATGGGAGTGTGGGTTGGAAAGAATTGCTTTGCTTTTCAATGTGTGAACATGGAGGAAGACTTAGTCACAAGCCTTAGGGAAGCAGAAATGGGAGTAAAGCTTTCAGGGTGGGTGACAAGTGACAGAAGCTTAAATGGCTTCCTGTCACAAAGTAAATTACTTATATGGCAATTACTTGGATCTCCTTTTTTAAAAGAGAACACTTTCAGCAGAATTTATACAGAAGCCCTTTTTCATCAACTTTCCCAGCGTTTTTAAAAGTATTTTTTTTAATCTTTCTGACTTCTAGTCTTAAAATTGCAAGGCAACATACTGCAGAAACTCTTGAACATGCTAAAACAGGGTGTTCCAAACTTGTTCACTATGAGTGAATACCTCCCATATCAACTTGTCTTCCAAGGACCCCATCTGCAGAGTTCCTAGGGGTTTGCTTTCAAGCTATGTGAGTTAAGATTTCTTCATCAGACCTGAGATGAGGTATGCCTCTTTCTGGAGTATTTTTCTTTGGATTGTAGCTGGGGACTCAAAATATTGAATGAATGTTTCTCCATATAAAAAGGTTCCCTGCACAGAGGAAGCCAGCATGTTAGGAAGGAAGCTAAGCTAGACCCCTTCTCCCTGATATCCCATTGTTGCATTAGTATTTTTCATTAAATGAATAGGCGTATACATCTGCTTTGGATGAACACAAATATAGAACTGAAGTGGGCTGCCTTGGAGGTATTTGGGCCACTTCCAAAGCAAAGTTGGTCTTTCCCAGTTTGTTCCAGAGGAAAGAAGGCTGTCTCTGAAGCTTTTGACCCACTGTAGAGCTTTGCAGGGTATTAGGGCAGCTGTCAAAGCCCTGATACATGCTTCCAGAGCAGTCCTTGCTTGCACTGTTGGCATGGGACTGCTCTAAAAGCATGCATTGTGGCTTTGACAACTGCCCATTTATACAAACTTTCAGAGCCTTTATTTTCTGCTATGCAAGTGAATGGAGACAGTGCTGTTTCCATAGGGGAAAAATAAAGTCTGCATCCCTGGAAAAGGCTGCTGAGTGGAGAAAACTCAACCCCTGGCAAGGACCCTCAATGAGGAGACATCTGCAGATCTGGAAAACCAAAGTATCCTTCTGCCTTGGGTCTAAAATAAAGCAGGTCTTACCCTAAGTGAACTGAAGTGGGGCACTAACCAAAGCAAATCCCAAAGCATTTTTTTCTGTGTCCATCCTTAAAACCTAATGAAAAAGAGCACAGACAAACCCTGCCACACCAACATAATTGTTCACTGAATTACTTTCCAAGTGCAACCTTCTGAGAATGAACTACAACCCCAGTTCATTGTCCTAAGAAGTACATTAGAGAAAGCATAAGTGATCTTGGCATTAGGTGATGTTACGTAGTCTCTGTGCTGTTGTTTTGTTAGAATAAGCAATCTATGTACTTAAAAACCTTTTAGGGGTTCAGATGAATGAAATAAGCTGATGTCTATGAAAGCTATGCCCCAATAATTCAGGTTCAGGCCTAATCGCCACCTGAAATGGCTGCCTTCTGTTTCTGTCATTCCAACCAAGCCATTGCAAATCCTTTTGTTGAGGGGATTTGTATAGGTATAGTTGAAATAGCCATAGTTGTGGGAGGAGCGGCTTCATACAATTGGCTTACTTTGTGGTTGATCTATTAGTGACCACCCATACATGTGGCTGCATGTGTGAATTGCACCTAAGAAGCCACAGCAAAACTTCAAAACCTGATAGTTCATTTCTAGTGGCCATCTCCTTAGGTTTGCAGTGAGATGTCCTATTCACAATAATTTGGTGGGTCCCTGAATTAAGTCCTGCTTTCTGAGGGGTACAGGAAAACCCTTGGTGCTGTTACAATGGGTCTGTTCAGACAACATGCTAAGCCACGGTTAGGCCGCTAAACCTTTTGCAGCAAATGGTTAGTGAGTATGTTTAAACCATGGTTATGTAGCCACCATGGTTAGGAATGGTTCACACGACATGCTAAGTCATAGTTCACATGATACACTAAGCCATAATGTTTAGCTCAAAATGCTTAACCATTGTAGCTTAGTGTATCATCTGAACAGGGTCATTCTCTTCCACAGTATAGTTTTGGTTCTGATTGCTCTCTTCTCTGTAAGCCTGTGATACTGGACATTAGGTTGACTTAATTATGTATCTTCATTCCTAGTTTTGTGTTCTCAAGTAAGCAATAAATGGAAATAATTTAAGTTTGTCTCGTCCATAAATGACATGTACCTGTTATTGCAACATGTTGATATGGCTAGCAACATAAAGGAGGCATCCTCTTTTGTAGAAGTTGCCAGCTCTCACAGCAGTGTCATGGTGAAAAGTATGCCACGCACACTTAAGAACAGGGATTTTCAATAATTGCATGTGGACAAAACACATTCATAACACATCTTTAGCCTTTCTGTCAGCCTTGTATCGCTAGCATTCTGTTTTTCTGTCGTAACAAAGTGTCCTCATTCTATTCTCTGTTGGTGTTCTATGATGCTGGGTGGTACTGTTCGTTCTGCACTTTGATCCTGAATCCACTTTGAGGGGCCTGATCCATGAAGGCTAGACCTGTATTTCTATTTGGAGGTGTATCGAGTTCAAGCATATCTAGTATTATGCCTGGCCATTATAGTGTCAGACTCTGTACAAACATAAGAGTAAGGGATGCCTTTGTCCTTAAGAATAATCCTAACTTTTACAGTTTTAGAAAAAGAACCCCTGAGAATATGCATGCTGTTTCTGCTAAGTGTTTAGAAATAAAAGGGAACTAGAAGGGAAGAACCACCTACTAGCAAAGGGCTGTTCAGTCTGTGTAGATTTTGGTCCCCTGGCCTGTGTGCATGTTGTTTGCTTTTTTTCTTTTCTTTTATTTTTTTTTACAATATTTGTATACTAGTTTTCAACCATAAAGAGTCTCAAAACTGCTCACAATAATAGCCATTTAATCTAGTGTTCTGTTGGTCCATGACAAAAATTAGAACAAAGATCTCCAAATACTGAATCTTTTAATGGAAAATATACTAGTTGAGTAGCCAAAATAGACTGAGCAGAAAAATATGTGCAGTTATTTGATATTTGTACTTATTAGGATTTGGACATTGATAACGGGGCTCTTGTTTATAATTTACTGTGCACTGTCAGGCGAGAAACTATTCTGTGGTCTTCTCAATCTGAGAACCTGGTTACATATTATGTAGACCAAACACTAATTGTTGGAGTATTCTGAAGGTTCCCACCTGACACAGGCAGAAAACATTGGAGGGAATCGTAGAGATTTTGGTCATCTTTTTCTGTCATATATTTTCTTAAGGGGTTGGGGGAGAGAGAAGCAGGGGCATTGAGTCAGTGTGTGGCTTATGTGTGGCTGTTTTTCACACATCTAATTTAATGTGCAGCAAGGTGGTCCTCACACCAAATTCAAACAGTTTGATTTCATGATTATTATTTTTTATAGGTAGCCATCTCATTGCTGAACTCAAAGTTATCAGAATAAAGTAAAAGTTAGCTTTGGCCTTATGTTAGAGACCTGAGTGTTAAAAGTTGAATGTTCAGCCCTGTGCATTGTGAGTTTGCCTTGCTCAAACAAACTTGCATGCGCTGAACATCTGTTTCTAGTCCAATCTAGTTGCTGATTGGTATATGCTATTTTGGGCTTGGCAGTGGAAAGTATACACAACACACATGATGATGGCCATGCCATTTTTGTATTTACCATAGTAAATTAGGAGTGCTGTTTAATCATGTCAACTTAAGATATAGTCCACCCACGGTTCAGCATGTAATTTGACAATGTATCTGAAAAACATAAATGTAGTTGCTGAAAAGCACCAGATTTTTAACCCCCATGTTTGCAGTAAAACGTTTTTAAAAAGATAGATGCATTATTGTTTATATCCCACCTTGTACCTTGCTTGGGTGTTCTTCATTCCATGGGCACTCAGTCCTTTCTCATACACCTACCCTGTTTCCCCGAAAATAAGACAGTGTCTTATATTAATTTTTGCTCCCAAAGATGCGCTAGGTCTTATTTTCAGGGGATGTCTTATTTTTCCATGAAGAAGAATACGGTACACATTTATTGTTGAACAAAAAAAAGGTCTTATTTTCGGGGGGATGCCTTATATTACAGCGAGAGGCAAAACTGGAAGTAGGTCTTATTTTCGGGGGATGTCTTACTTTCGGGGAAACAGGGTAAGTAGCTTTATTCTGTCAAGCATTTTCATAAATTTAGTCAATGACAAAGCAACAGCTTCTTGCCATCAGTTTGCATGGTGCTTTCCATGCTATAAGAGAACAGGTCCCTGCCACCAACACCTTACAATCTAATATTCAATATGGGAAGCAACAGAAGGGGGTGGGTGAGCCAGGGGCAGGGGTAGTTGCAGAACACACCAGTTCTAAATAAATAAATCCTTATTTATTATTGCCTTTCCAAAAACAAACAAACCCTCAGTTGTTAATAGCAATAACACCTAATAATCAGATTATTTGAAGTATTGTTTTGTTTGTTTAGATATATTTATAGCCCACTCTTCAACTCTGAAAAGTTTCCAGAGTGACTTAGCAATTAAAAAACACAATGTCATTTTCTTATGTACATGGATAGGCAGACATCCTTCCCCCCTCCGCCCCAGCCACTACTTCCGCCTCCCTCTGTTGTTTTCTCCAAAGTTTGGAATTGGCTTTTTTCAGTAAACTGTAGTTAAAACTAGCCAAGTTCTATGGGCAACCCCATTTATATAGTTCAGCAGATGCATGTTCTGATTTTGCTGTGCCTGCAATTTGATAGGTGATCCTGGTTATATAGATGCGCTTAGCATAGGCAGCAAAAGCCAAGTGCTTAATAATCTTTTCTTTTTTAAAAAATGTGGGGGAAAGAGAAGGATGCTGGTAGCCTGGGGATTTATTGCAGTAATTTCTGGCAGCTAGAAAGCTTGATACTGTAACAGATTCCCTAGGTTCTTTTCCAGCACCTTTTACATCTGGTAGCCTCCAGTGCAATAGATTTTGCTCCACTTTGGGATAAAGTTGGGAGCCAATTTAAACATGTGTATACTTTGATTTATTATTTGTCTGTCATATTTATATGTTGCTTTTCAACAACAACAAAATCTCAAAGCGGTTTTCATCGTAAAATAGGGCAACGGTATAAAACATTTGCATTCTAAAGTTTCCCCTACAAATTCATCTACTTTGAATCTTGGGCAGGTGTTGTCAGTAGCTCTTGCTATTGGAACTTAGAAGGAGAGGCTGCTGAAATCACTGGGGAACAACACGTCCTCTCTCCAGCCCTCTTGCTCTTATGGTTGCCAAGCCAGGCCAACAGTGGCCACAGGGGAATAGCCTCCCTGCCCTGGAAATGTGTTACCACACACCAAGTCCAGGTAATGCAAGGTGTTTGTGTCCAAAGAAAGCAGGGGCTTCTTCTCTACTGGCCAGGTAGTACATTGGGGAGGGATGGTGGTCCAGAGAAAGCTGCAGTGATGTCAACATTGCTAATGTGCTCAAAAACAAGGGAGCAATTCAGTCAGTGAACGGTAAGTACCGTTTGTGTCAGGAAGAAAGCTTTTTCTGTGATAGCTAACGTTACATAATAGGAGCAGTTATCTTATGAAATACACTTGTATAAATTGGTCCCTAGCTTTATCTCAAAGCAGAGTAAATGGCAAATGCTGAATTCTTAACGTTTGTACTTTCATAAGTTCAGCCATCATTTTTTAAAGTATAGATGCGGAGAGCCCCAGTGTAGGTCAAGTCTCCTTTCAGAACTGTGACCCTTCTATGGGAGGTGGTATGGATTTCTTAGATGGTAGGTCAACAAGTGCAAAGAAGACCACAGTTAAATTTGGTTTGTAGATGGTATTCTTCCACTATGCTAGCACTTAATCGGATGGTTCCTGCACACTCCAGGTATCACAGTTACAGCATTAAGTTATAAGGTACCCCTTGCTTCTTGTGACTCGGGTGTCTGTTATATGATACCAGCAAAGCTTTTCGTAGCTTGACTCTGCTCTGTTAGCGCTCACCAACACTGGCTTTATATGCTCTGTTTTTAAAATATCACTGGTACTACTCTGATAGGTATAACACTTGTCCATGATTTCACAATTCGCAGATGGCTGCTTAGTCGACTTGACGTGTTTAGAATTGTTCTGAAAATTTATGACTGATGCAAGAAATTCCCAAACTTCAGGTATCTAAGATCATTGAATGTCTGTTTTTTTTCTCTCTCCTTCACTGGAGAACCTAATTGTAGAACCTTTTATTAAGGGCACTAAATGGCTTTTAGATAAAGTTTCCTGAAAGTTTAACTCTGTCATCTCCCATCTTTGACTTGAATCTTCTTCGATTATCTCTCTGTCACTGTATTGATTCATTCCTTGGATGGTGACCACCAGTCTGAGATCTGTGCCTTTTCATAACTAGAATGTTTGAAAAGCTATGCCTAGAGACTTCTGACATTCATGGGCATTTAGTAGTAATAGCGGAGGCAGCATACCCTACTGGGTTTGCTGAAAGCAACTCAATAAGCTTTTTGTAAGAGTGGGTTCATTATTTCTCAGGATTTTTGTTATTGGCATGCGTGTGCGGGTTAAAAGCTGTTGCTGGGGGCAGAAAGAGAAATTCCTGAGTTTTAGCTAAATGAACTGCAGAGATGGGTGTTGTAAATACCACAGGCGTTTTTTGTTCCTTGCAAGGTAACCAGTTGGTGTTGAATCACTTGTCAAAATGGTGTAATTTGCTCAACTGCATGCCTAGGACATTTTGTAAAGTATGAAGTCTTCCATTTGGTTTTCTTTTTCTTTCTGTTATTAAAAATCAAATGAGTTTAGCACAGTTGGACACACCTCTGAATGCGGTTGGGTTTAAGCAGCCTTTAAAATCAAAATTATTAGTCTTAGGGTGGTGATATAATGACATCAAACACAAAATAAAAGGAAAAGGTTATAGCATTTGGTCTACGAGAACTGACTACAGAGGGGCTTCCGTTCTTGAACATTCATGTTAGAAATCCGATCCATCTTAGTTGAAATTCTGCTTCTGTTTTTTCCTAGTTTTGACCTTCAGGAAAGTGCAGAAGTTCCATAGCAAAGCTCAAAGGGGTGTGTTTAGACTTATGTGTGACATTCAGAGTAGATTTCTTAACAAGTCACTGTTTTCTTTCACTACAGGTGTGAAGTAAAAATGGTGCAAAAATATCAGTCCCCTGTTCGAGTCTACAAATACCCCTTCGAGCTCGTCATGGCAGTAAGTACTTCATGTTTCTACTTGTCTTGTCTCTTTCGTAGCTCAGCTGAACCAAACATCCTTCTGAAGCCTCTGATTTGTGTGGTGGCCACTAGGATGTGTGGCTTTGCTGTTTTGATTCTGTGGTTTCAGCTGAACCTTAGACAGGAACAACCTGTGATTGGGCTTCTTTTCATTTTGTGCTGCAGCTTTACAATTTTCTTCCAAAAAAATACAGTTTCATAAGTCAGTGCTGAACTGATTTGTGGTAAATACCAGAAAGGAATGTTAAAAAAAGAAGAAGTAAATGTCTAGTGGATGGTCCTGTGAAAGTGGTGACCTTTGAGTTATTGCTGCTTCCTCATTATCAGATTTTTAAAAATTCAATACAAAAGCATTGAACCGATTGCTAATGAGAATCTTTAATGTCTCTTGGAGCAAATCTCATTAACAGCCTCTCTCCTTAAGTAGAATAAGCTGTTCCCCCTTCCATCTGAACCCAGGCCTTGCACCATGCTTGAGCTGTCTGTGCAAAACCAAAAACAAACTTAACAAAAAACACACTCTTCCCCCTGGTCATTCTTGTCCCATCTAAATATTTGCTTTGTGAAAATCACTGTTTATTGTGCATCTTGTTGGAAAATGAGGTTGGGAAGAGGCCTTTGACAAATACACTCCTATATCCCTTGTGAATTGTATCGTATTACTTTTGCTATTGAGGAGTTTTGTCTGTAGAGCTGTCCTCTTTGACTTTTGCTGCAAACTACAATTCAGGGAGAGAAGCCGGGCAGGCATATACGATCTGTGTGCTATTAATGTGTGGGTTTTTTGCAGTTGTCATTGTACCGATTGTTTCCAAGTAAACATGGTTTCTCCAGTGACAGTGTCGGTTATGCTTTTCTTCTGTAGGCTGCTGGCAATATTCAACACAAAGGCTCTGGCAAATGGAACAAATTCCTATGTGCACTTCAGCTTTATTAGGCTTTCATTTTGTAGGATCACACAGATGGCTGATGTCAACTGCTTGTCAGTAACTTGGCTGCTAATACAGGAGGGTAGCTGCTAGATAAATTTGTTGTAAGTTTGTTAGTATATCCCCTAAAGGCTAAATATTGATGCATTTATATTTGTATGCTCTCATTGCATTTGATTTCAGGACGTTTCTCTGTATGACAGGCCCTGGAGAGGAAGGTTGTGGGGACTGTAAGAATTTCCTAGATGGTCCATGAATGTTCATCTTATTTACTGTTAAACGTTTATAGTTTTGCAGAAGGTGGAACTAAGGTACTTTTTTTTTTTACCAAGCCACTGATGTGCTTTGGCAAAAATAAGAATAGATTGTGGATCTTCTGGAGCCTTAGGTAGGATATTATTTAAACGGTGTGGATTCCTAAAGTGAACCTAAGAGCTTCTAAGAAAACCTAAGTAGCTGTGGCAGCTACTGCAGGTTACAAAAAGGTTGGCACTTAAAAGAAAGTGAAACCATGCCAAAATGAAACTTGATCACACTCTGGTAGCAAACAGTAAAGTATAAATATCTTACTTAGAGGACTTAATTTAAGGAAAGGCAGCCCTAGAACATTTTGATGTCGCAACAAAATTACTCTGAGCATATGCAGAGTGCATTTATCACCAAATAGCCAACCAGATGTATCATACTTTGACTTAAAGAGCTTCAGTATCAAAGGGCCTATCTTCTAGGCCAAGTAGAGTCCCTTGCATCTCTCTCGTTTTAGTTTTGGAATCAGCCAGTTTCTTGTCAATATAAACAGATTCTCAGGAAGAATATGCCTTTGTGCACATGTAATGTGCAGATCAGTAGACATGACTTTGAGGGGGGTTATGCTTTAAGAGGAAGTTGCTGTAGATATTACCTGTAAGTTTGCTCAGCTCTCTCTTTTGTGGAATGGAGTTTGAGGTTCACTTGGGTGTTGAGGCATCCAAGAGGCAGCTGGACAACCATCTGTCAAGGATGCTTTAGGGTGGATTCGTGCATTGAGGAGGGGGTTGGAGGGGGTAGGCCCCTTCCAACTCTACTATTCTATGATTCTATGATAATAGCATTAACGGTTTTCCCCACAGATTTTGCTTTCTGAGGACAATAAATTGTGACTCCCCAGTGTGATCATCCAAATTCTGTGAATGTGTGAACTGCATCTATCTTAGAGAGATATGCAGGAACAGTTGGACAGTCATGTGGTGCGCTGTGTTGTGTTATGTAGATACTTGTATTCATGATGAAATTAGGTTTTGATTTACTGGGAAATGTTTTTGGTGATTATTTCCTCCAGAGGATTGGAATGGGCTTGCAGAACACTGTTTAATGGGACTTAACTCATCATTTATTTATTTCAGCTATCTTTCCACTTAATAATGAGCTCAAAGTGAATTATAAATGTTAAGAAATAGAATAAAATCAATTTTTAAAAAAACAATTCACTATGTTTTATAATTAGACAGCCAATAAAAATCAATCTCAGCAACAATAGAATACCTTCAACAGCAACATTGTTCAAGACCACACTTCATAAGTAATTCATTGCATCACCATGTTGTGGTTTGACAGTCTTTCATAGTAGATCCTGTGTGTAAGAAAGATACCTTAAAGAATCATTGTGATAGTTTGTAAACAACTTGTTCTTTCTGTGTGGCTGAGTTATTTAATGAATTTACAGGATTAGTTCCCCCATCCTTATCTCAACATGTACTGATTCATCCTATGAGAAGATGTCACCATATCTAGGTCAAACATAATCCTGTTTTTTGAAATGGCCATTTCCTAACCCAGGAGGCCCAATATTTAATTTTTTATTTAAAGTTTCTCAAATCAGATCTTAACTTGGATATGCATAATGTGGGAGCCTTTTACTCCTGCAAGCTTTGCATTCATTAGAGTATTCTCCCTGCAGCAAAAGGAGCAGTTTCTTAGCAGCTGGAATTCCTTTGAAGTAGTCAGAAGGCTGCAGATGATTTTGAGGAGAGCAGCTAAAGCTCTGGGTGTCTCTATCCAAATGACGAAATGACAGACTTGTCCCCAGCGGCCTGATATTTACTATATCCTCGGATGATTCTGTACACGAGATTCATTTTAAGCCCTCCAGGCCACAAAGGAAATACATCTATAATAGAACTTGACAGTTTGTGGTTTGTGAATGTACTGCTGCTTAGGGGTGCCTTTATAATATAGGTTCAGACACAATGCGATGCTGGCTTGGAGTATTCATTGAACCCTTATTAAATTACTCATAGCTGTACTGTCATGGAATATGCAAAAAATTAATAAATTCATGCTAATAATTGCCGTGGGATTAATAAAATGTAGATATGCTGACCCAATCTCAGAGCTGTGTAAATTGTGTCTGACTAATCAGTATGTAATTGCTTGGGACGCTTCGTCTTTTTCATTACAGAATTGACTTGCAAATGTATCCCCCCTAAACAAAAATAACCTGGAAGCAGTCCTAAGACTTACCAGAAAGAGGGTTAGGGCAACAGCTTCTGAACAAGCATTACCATTGTTTTGGAATTAGAATGGGAGGGGCCATAGCTCAGTGTGATAGAGCACATGCTTAGCATATGAAGGTCCCAGGTTTGATCCCCAGCTTCTGGGTAGGACAAGAGAAAGAATCCTCCTGAAACTCTGGAGAGCCATTGCCAGTCAGTGTCAACAATAGTGGGCTAGATAGACCAAGGGTCTGACTCAGTACAAGGCAGTGTCCTATGTTCCTATGTAGAAATAGCTCCAGATATCAGTGAACTTCTAAAGTTCTCATTTGTTACCATATATGTTAAAAATCAGGTCTATATTCTAGTGCCCATGTTTTATTTATTTATCATTTATTACATTTCTTTACTGCCTAATAGCCAAAACTCTCACCAGGAACAGGATCAGGGTGGCTGTTTGCACCTTAACTTTAATATAACTCATTAATCTTGACCATATTCCGTGTAACTGACATGAGTAAATGGGTTTGCAATGACTTGTCCACAACTAGAGTGCACAGGAAGCATCTTCAGCCTGTTGTTGACACTGTAAGAAGGTGATGAGATCTTGATGTCAGGGTTTCTCTTTCTGGAAAAGCTCCCCATAAAATTAACACCTGGCCATGCATTCTGTAACTGTGAGTACTGGGAGCAGCTCTTGGGCTTTGTCCAGTTCCTGTACCTTTGTTGCTCCTCTCAGTATTCTGCAATTGGAGTAAAAAATAAGGAACAGTTTACATTTGAGTTGAATATCAAGGCAGTTTCCTTTCCAGTCAGGTTATCCCTCCTGTAAAGGCATGGAAAGTTCCCAACCTACTCCACGCTGAGAGCAAAATATCAGTATAGGGGATACCAGATAGCACATGCCAATTCCATCTTCATGCCTTAACCAGCATAGCTTGCAGACTGCAGACTTCTTTCCTGCCGCCTCTTAAAACTGACAAGCATTTTGTACCAACTTATGGCTGCACTTGAGGATTGTTGCTTGGAAGGTCCCCCACCTCACCCACGCACCCAAGGACTTGAAGGGAGAGCAGCATTCCTGCTGTGTAGCTCTTTTGTTGCATTCATGTGAGCATTGTGCTTCAGCCTGGAATCTGCACTCAGTCATAACCTTTTCCTCTTGTTAGCGCTTGCAGCCAGATCACCATGTGCTGTGATAATATGTTCTTGTGCAAAGCAGGTTCAGACTAGGTCACTCCTTGTTGAACAAGACAGCTGTATGGATCCTGAGAGTGGGTTACATATTGCACTTGGTGTTTCTGTTGAATTGGTATGCTAACACAGTGCTATGTAGAAAGAGGAGTCTTTGATGTCGAGTCATCTTTCAGACATGCAAAACTGAGTGCTTGGACTCCTTGTAATTAAATATCCCAGCCATGGCCTTTGCGGGAGATGCAAAGCAGGTAACTATAAAGTGCTGACCCAGGTCCCAGTTTTGATTACATATTCCGGTTAACTAAATCTTACTGCAGACTCTGGCAGCCTGAAACTGTCCTGTCAATCATACATTGCTTTGCAAGCCAGCTGTTCTCTTTGGCTGAACTAGTGCTTTTCGTTGGCCTGGTTGTACCTGCCAATAAGGTTTGCGTAGTTTATTACCCTTGAAAGTTTCTCTGTGCTTTGTTCCCTCCTCATCTTATCTCGCTTTGTTCGAAATGAGAAAGTAGGTAAATATACACACAACAAATAGTTGTTCCAGTGTTCAGCATAGTTGGCAACAACTGTTTGCATGTAGTCTTTTCAGGAGTGGTTTGAGACAAGGCGACAATTTCTGTTATTTTGAAGGAGAGAATAATCTTTTACAATATCTGAAGGGTTCTGTTTCCTTGCCCTCCTCTCCGTTAGAGCTTTGTCCCCATCGCTATTAAATTCAATGGAACACGAGTGCTCACTGAGTTTAAAAGAGTTGGGGAAAAGGATCCCCTGCCAAAAACAAACAAACAAAACCAAAACAGCTGGAGGGGGGAGGAAGCCCACCCATCTCAAAGATCTTGTTCTCCCAAGCTGTTTTCTGCATGACAACCTTTTCCCACCCACCTCTATTAGTCAATGGGGCAATCTCGCTCCATTGACTTTAACAGAGGTAGAGGAAAGCATGGCAATTGTGGATGCAGATGTGTATGGGGTTCTATTCAGCCCTTACTGAGCCCTGAGGTATGTTAGTATCTAAAACCAGGCTGAATAAAAAAGAGGTTCTCCTTGAACTGCAGCTCCAAGTCTGCAAATCCTGGCTTAACATTTATATATCTTGAGAAAAAATATATAAAACAATATTAAACACCCACAGTATACAATTTAATCTATGCAGGCGAGAGGTCATGGTAATATCATTAAATGTAATTTAATCCTTAGCAGAGATGGCATGTTAAAGGCGAGCTATGTTAAATATCATGTAGGCTGTTCAGTGCTTGCTTGATTTCTGACCAGTTTCTGTGCTGTAAAGCACAAAATGTATCTTAATTGTCCAATGTGGTGGTTATAGAAATCTAAAGGCAGTTTTTCAGTATAAGTCATTCTACACTTGCCAGATCCCCAAATGGGCCTGAAATAGACCGTTGTTTATTTCTTAAAACCTTTTTCGTTTTTTGCTTTGGGGATTTTGCCAAAGATAGCAGGCTTTTCATGGTATAGTCTCTGGAGACTGTCACTGTAGGCACTTTGTGTCTTACCTTCACCAGTGTAACATTATTGTTGGTCAGCCTTTGTCAAGTAGCAACATGCTTTTCCTACCACCCAGTCTACCAGCCATTGCTTAAAACAACAACAACCAAGGTAGTTGCATGTTTCCCACAGGTATTGGTTTCCAAGAGCCAGTTGGAGACAAGGTATTGCTACGAAGACAAGATCCTTGTATATGAACTAGGAGGAGTTTCTGATCTTGCTTAATAATCGTCTGTAATATGCTGACAAAGTTCATATCTCCCATTAAAGAAATGTCTTGGATGGGGTCAAAGCCAGGGTTGCTCTCCTTAGAGTCTTTATGGGTTGCTGCACTCCTTATATAATCGACTTTGGTTTCCTTTCTGGAACTGAGAGGATATTATGAAATGCCAATAGAAAACCTAATTTTCCAGCTTCTTTACCAGCCTGTATGAGACCTGGATGTTTTAGGCTGCACTGGAGTAGAGTTGAATAGACATGGTGTGTGAATGTTTTTAATGGCTACTGATATTTCTGCCCCCTCACCACCACCACCCGGCCCATTCACCACTACATAGTGTGAGATCAGGAGTGGTCGTTAGGCTTGTGTGTTCCTCCACCCTCCTCATACATATTAGGTAATGTTCAAATTGAGTGATGCTGCAGCCATTTGAACAGTGGATCTCTCTTTCTCTGTGTATTGAACTAGAACAGGCTTAATACCTTGCTTAAATGATGGATATTGACTTTCAAGAACTGATAGCAGGTTGGTTGTGACAGTGAATGTGCAGACTTCAAAGCCCACCATAAACCATACTGCATTGCATTCACTGACACTGAAATTTGATTAGTAGTCCAGTTGTGTGTGTATGTCATCTATTCTGTAGGCATTAACCTGCTTCTGTTGTCTGAAATAGTCAGTATTCCGTTTGGAGATTTTTTAAAAAAAGAGAGGTGGGATATGTGTTTAGCTGCCTGTGCTATTTTAGGAATAATAGTATTCCTAGCTTTAGGACACATTCTTGTGTGTAAATTTGCAGGACCATCTTTCTGATAGTGAGAAGGTCCTCTCCTAAGGGAGGGAAGGGGGCACTATCCATAGGTTTGCAGACAGTTTTCTGAACTCTGCAATGCTTTGGTTGGTTTTGTCTGCAGATAAGTGGATCTTTCTGTTCTTGAAAGCACAGACTGCTATGTCTCATGCTGCTTCCAGAACTAGGTGAGCAGCATCTGTTTTGTAAGATTTTGCCTTCACTTGCGTGGATACTTATTATGGATTTGATTCCTCCAAGTGTTCTAGGTTGGTTTCTTTCTTGCCCAAAATAAGTTTTACAACCTGGCATGAAGCATGTCTTCTTGAAAGTAAGGCACACTGAATTCAATAGGACCCTGTTTGTACTACAGCCTTCATTTGGGCTCTTACAAGGCAGTGGGTTTTTTTATAGGCATGGAAATGGATATTGAAGTACCAACAGCAAAAAAAAAAATGATAACCTTAAAGTATTGACTCTGTGTCTGTTTCTCAGGCTTATGAAAAGCGCTTCCCCACATGCCCAGAAATCCCTGTCTTCCTCGGCAGCGAGATCCTTCGTGAATCCAAGAGTGATGATGGAGCCATTCATATCATTGAACGAAGCTGTAAACTGAATGTGGATGCACCTCGTTTGTTGAAGAAGGTGGGGGCTTATATTTCTCATAAGAACTTAAGAAGTGCCCTGATGCTGGATCAGACCAAGGGTCCATCTAGTCCAGCGCTCTGTTCACACAGTGGCCAACCAGCCATCATCCAGGGACCAGCAAGCAGGACATGGTGCAATAGCACCCTCCCACCCATGTTCCCCAGCAACTGGTGCACACAAGCTTATTGCCTCAAATACTGGAGATAGCACACAACCATCAGGGCTAGTAGCCATGGATAGCCTTCACCTCCAGGAATTTATCCAATCCCCTTTTAAAGCCATCCAGATTGGTGGCCATCACTACATCTTGTGGTAGTGAGTTCCAGAATTTACCATTACTATGCACTGTGTGAAGAAGTACTTCCTTTTATTTTTCCTGAATCTCCCACCACTCAGCTTCATGGGATGATTCCAGGTTCTAGTATTTTGAGAGAGGGAGAAAAATGTCTCCCTATCCACATTCTCCATACCATGCATAATTTTGTACACCTCTATCGTGTCTCCCTTTAGCCTCCTTTTTTCCAAGCTAAACAATCCCAGTTGATGTAACCTTCCCTCGTAGGGGAGATGCTCCAGCCCCTTAATCGTTTTAGTTGCCCTTTTCTGCACTTTTTCCAGCTCTATAATATCTCTTCTTAGGTGTGGTGACCAGAACTGTACACAGTATTCGAAGTGTGGTCGCACCATAGACCTTGCATTTGCTTTCCCCAAAATATGCTGTCATGTGTTCCTTGCTTCTTCGTCTCCTTTCAGTCTATTCTTATTTTCCTTTTTTCAGATTGCCGGAGTAGAGTATGTCTTTTTCGTACAGAAAAACACAGTGAACTGGAAGGAGCGAACTCTTGTGATTGAAGCTCATAATGAGACATTTGCCAATCGTGTCATTGTCGTGGAAACATGTAACTACTCGGTGGGTATTCCATCTATCAGATCTCCCTTCTCCTCTGCAAAGTCCATGGGATTGGTTGGCATATTGATGGTTCTTGTAGCGGCTGTCCTTATTATTATCAGCCAAGTTGTTTGTGAGCTAGTACAGTAGACTGCAAATGAATGGTTTGGAATTGTGTCTCTGCATGCTTGTTTGGCAAGATGATTAGCTTTGTCAGTGCTTATAAGAGAAAAGAAGTTATTTCCACTTGTTGGAGTTGTCATAGTTCTGGGATTGAAAAGAGGAAAGCTGCTTTGGGAATGCTAATTGGCAATTGAAGGGCATGGCATACATTTCAGAAGTAGACATAAAGAAAATGAAACTATGTTAAGGGTTTTCTCTCTCTCTCTTTAGCCGAAATCTAGAATATCAGCACTGTATTGGAGTTGAAATGTTACCGGGCTCCAGTGCTTCTCCCAATAGGCAGAATTCTAACATTCTGACACAATGCTGTGTCACAATTCTGACACAATTCTAAAATTTACTGAACTTGTGGGTTTTGCTCGGGTTGGATGTGCATTGGCTTTATGCCAGTGCACAACTACCTCATGTGAACTATACTTCACCAAGCTGCAACATCTAATAGAAGTCAGGCAAAGATGTCTGATGTGAACATGGTCCCAGAAATTGGAAGTTAATGGAAACAATATTTAGAACAGAGTTTCTTCTGGCCCATATCAACCATTGTTTGTTATATTGTTAAGCACTTCAGAATTCTTTCTCTGCATTGGGGTTGCATCCTAGGTGAATACAATTTCTAGATTCCCTAGCTGATGCCTTCATCTACTTTTTGCGTATTATATTTTCTGAAGCCCCACCACTATGTGTGATTCTAACAAGGGTGCATCCTCTGTCATGTAAGCCTGTCTTTGGCTCAGTTGAGCTTTACTGCTTTGTTCTGTGACATTTAAGAGCAACGTGGTCCATCTCTGGAAGCAATTAAATACCCTTTTGTGTTTGGTAAACAAAAGCCTGGATTGTGTTACTTACCTGCTTTATTGGCGCCTATTCAAGAGTGCAGCTTCTTGAAAGCTGAGAAGCTTGGAAATACTGCTGCTTTCAGTGACCTTTGTGACTAAAACCCACAGGTCTCTTAAATTTCAGCATGTTCCTAGGGCTGCAGACAATGTGCTCTGTGTGACTGCTCTAACATACAGGGGCATTTCTATTCTACTGTCATTTTGGTTCTGTCTTAGGTGCTGCTTAAGGGTGGAATGAGACATGAAGGCGGCAGACCTGTGTCTTCAAATGTAGGTCACTGCCAAACAGCTGTAAAGCCGGGCAGGTGATTTCAAGTGGAAATGTGGCAGGTGGGAAATACTGAACCTTTCCACTTGTCGTTTCCCATCTCCACCCTGTTTTCTGCTTGCGAGGCTTATTTCTAGTCTTGGAGCTTGGCTAGGAGAAAAGGCTCTAGAGGAAAAGCATCAGAAGGCTTCTGCAGTCCCTCCTGCTCATGGCTTTTTAAACGTGAAATTGTGCTCCTTCCTGCTTTGCAGCCATTCAGTTTGAAGACCCAGGTCTCCCACCATCACTTTTAGCTTTGCCCTGAGAGATGTTCCACAAGGCCCAGACTTGAGGCATTGTCACTGCAGGTTCCTGTAGGCTCCTCAGCTGTTGTTTGTTGCTACTAGGTCTCGGTATCCTTTGGTGGATCTTCTAGCTCCTTGAGTTCTGTGAGGTGGTGGTTTCATGGAATGGAGCAAGAAGGAGGGGTGCTGTTATGCCATGTCCTGCTTGTTCATCCCTGGCCAATGGCTGGTTGGCCTCTGTGTGAACATACTGGACTAGATGGACCCTTGGTCTGATCCAGCAGGGCTCTTCTTATGTTCTTAAGCTTTTGTGGAGCCTTTCCAGGCTTTCCGAGTTTTTTCTCAACTTGGCGGCTCTAGTTCTTGTTTTCCTCATCCTATTTATTTTAATGCAGAAGCTTCTGTCCATTCTTACAGAATGGGTAGCCTGTCTACTCACCTACTGCAATGATTAAAACAGGAACTAAACCCTGCCCCACCCCCCGCCGCACACATGCTCACACACCGAAGTGTAAGGAATAGTTTGTGTTTAGAAGCAAAGCTGTTGAAACATTGGACTGGCAAGTAGGAATGCTGAGGAATAAATGTTCAGATAAGCCAATTTTCCAAGATCCAAAAGCTCTAGAGTTTTGTAAACTGCCCAGAGAGCTTCTAACCTTTGTAAACTGCCCAGAGAGCTTCGGCTATGGTACGGTCTATAAATGTAATAAATAAATAAATACAGTTAGTCTGGTAGAGATAAAGATATCTGAGCTGTTTTTGTCTTTCTTCATTTCAGCTGTTAACTACACACTTTCTTCCTGTTTGCTAATTAAACCCCGAGAAACTTCCAACCTTCTTGGAAGGAGAGCAAACAGCCCAGAGAGCTCCGGCTATTGGGCGGTGTAGAAATGTAATAAATAAATAAATAAATAAATAAATAAAGTGTGCTTGAAGGCGCATTTGACAACTGGCTTCCTACTTGCTTCTATCCTGAATCAGCCTTTCTGTAGTCTCGTCATGCCGATTCTAACTGTCCCACATCTGTGTCTGAGGTTAGGTTCACCCTGAGAATGAAGACTGGACATGCTTTGAGCAGTCGGCATCTCTTGACATCAAATCATTCTTTGGCTTTGAAAACACAGTGGAGAAAATTGCAATGAAGCAATACACAGCCAACATCAAGCGGGTAAGCATCAATTGTCCCTTCCTTCTGTGAATTGCAGTGTATTTGTCTAAAATATGTTAGACCAGCCTTGTGTTTAATTACTCGCCTAGTTGTCATAAGCAACTTGGGATTTCATGTGAAGTGCATGGCATTCAATCCAAGCTCGTGAGCAGACTGGTGAAGGACTGACAGAGGGATTCATTCTTCCTCTCATAGGCCACTTTGTTCCATGTTGGCCATAGTGAAGCACCTTCCTCTACAGCAGGTTGGGAGAACAGAGATGAATTGCTCTGTTCCTGCTCCGGTACTCCACTTGGTTTCCATCCAGGCCGAGAAGGCAGGCAAAACCCTTTCTCCATGAACAATAGGGAAATTAGCAGAGTCTTGTATCCATCCCTTGTCTGCCCTTCCATTCTTTATGTGCTGGCCAAGAGGAAGGCGAGCCCCTTCCTCTACAACCAGCATGGAAATGCAGCAACCTGGCAGAGGAGGGACAGGGTGATTCATTCCGCCTTTTCCGGCATTCTGTGTTGCATGTGGAGGAAAGCAAGCCCCTTCCTATATAGCCAGCATGGAAACCAAACATGCTAAAAGAGCAAGGACAGCAAGGTACGTCCCTTCCCTGCCAGCCTCCTTGCTAGAAGCCTTTTTTTACTAGTCTGCTAAAGTGTCTGGAAGTCTCTGAGCAGGCTAGTGGGGGAAAAATATCAGGCTAGTAACTTTTTCGGCCATGCATATAAAGCTGTGTTAAACTGAAGAAATAAAGTTGAGACGGGGAGCAAAGGGAGGGAGGAAGCACAAAACCTGGTGACTTGACTTCAGGGTTGCTAAAAGCCACTAATTATTTGAGGCAAAATTTGCTGTAGGGAACCTTGGAAGAGTTACTCCAAACACCATCGAGTCTCGTTCTGACCACAAGTGCAAGTCAGCGAGATAGGAGGTTTTGACGGGGTGAAGACAGACAGTTCAAAGGACAGCAGCTATATGTCAGTCAATCTACCAGTCAGGAGAGCCGTTAGCTTTGGCCTCAAGCTAGGGTGACCATATGGAAAAGAGGACAAGGCTCCTGTATCTTTAACAGTTGTACAGAAAAGGGAATTTCAGCAGGTGTCATTTGTATGCATGCAGCACAGTTAAAGCTGCAGGAGCCCTGCTCTCTTTGGTATCTGGTCACTCTAATATAGCTACTGTATCTTTAACGGTTGTGATGAAGAGGGAATCTCACATCATTTTAAGCTATACCTGCTGAAATTCCCTTTTATTATTTATTTTATTTATTGCATTTGTATACCGCCCCATAGCCGAAACTCTCTGGGCGGTTTACATAATATTATGCAACTACCAAAGATACAGGAGCCCTATTCTCCTTTTCATATGGTCACCCTATCTCAAGCAACAGAATCTGGATACAAGATGGCAACTTGTTCTGAGCCCTTGTATCAGAGTGCCAAACTCTTTTCAGTCCATGGGCTGAATTCAATTTCTGAGAAGCTCTCAGGGCCCACATTACCCTGCTGGGCAGGTCCGAAGGCAAAAGAACCAGGGATAAAAGGGGCAGGGTCAAAATACCAGCATATTTTAGTTTAAGCCTCCTACTGCCAGTAACTAAGCCTGAGGAGAGACATTTCAACCTTTTAGAATCGGGGGTGAGGGGACTGTGTAAAAGCCAGCAAACCACCAAGCGATCAGTGATTGGGGGAAGGAGGCACGGCCAGGAGAAAGAGGGCACATGGCCATCTGAGGAGAGCCAGATTGGGGCTTGCGGCAGGTTGATTTAGGTTTCAGGCATGAGGGTCAACAGCCCTGCCTTATATCCTTCCCCATCTGGCTACCCATCCTAGGATGCACTCTTCCTGGGATGAATAGGTCAGGTTCAAATACCAGCTTTTCTTAAAATATGAAATCAAGTCTTTAAAAAAATCTTCCTTGTTTATTTCGTCTCTTCCAACACACCTCTCCCTGCAATACAATGTTTTAAATCTGAAGATTATGAGAGAATGCTTATTCCTCTGATATGTTTGTATCTTCACTGTTTAGTCTTCCCCAAAAGATGGCTCATTTGTTCAGTTCTTTTGCATTTGCCTCTGAATAATGACACTCAGACTTTCTGGATTAATTTTGTTAAAGGGAGTATAGACAGCATCTACACTACTATCTTTTAAAATATGTACAGTATATATGTATCTGTTTCTTGTAAAACACTTCTATTTTGAAAAAAAAATTGAGTAGTTGGGGCTGGGAATGTGGCTTTTGGGAGGCTGTCCGACAAGATCATATACCATATTTCTTCAATTCTAAGACACACTTTTTTCCCCATATAAACATCTCTAAAAACGGGGTGCGTCTTAGAATTGCGGATGTGTCTTAGGTTTTTTTTCCCTGTTGGTGGTACTGAAATTAGTGTGCGTCTTACAATCGATGGCGTCTTACAATCGAAGAAATACGGTATATCTAGATTTGAGGCCCGGCATTGGGCAAAAGGTGGGATACAAATAATAATAATAATAATAATAATAATAATAATAATAATAATAATAATAATTGAATCTAGATCCATACCCAATACTCTATCCACTGCACCACACATTGCATATATTTTTCTTCATGTGTCGAAACTTTCCTATATGATCTGATCTACATAGGTTGAGAAGGAGGATTGCAAACTGAATAAATCATTTAATTTCAGGGCAAAGAAGTGATAGAGCATTATCTGAAGGAACTGATTTCCCAGGGCATCACTTTTATCCCCCGGTGGACTCCTCCAGCAGTCGAGAGAAAGCTGGACAAGCGGACTCCACCAGGATGTGAGAGCGGCACCGTCCCAGCAGAATCCCCCCCACATGGAAGTGACAAAGAACAGCGAGGCAACACCTGCCCTTCTGTGGAGCCATCCACCCCTGATGGTATGTGCTTGTAAGCCAGCCGACAGATCCTGGGCATCTAGCTAGGATGCTTTCTGTATTTATCAGTTTGAACCTTGAGCAGACACCAGAACTTTTCCTCTTTCATGCCTAGCCTATCGTTTGCCATCCTGTATTTCAAATATCTACATTCTGTATAATTTGAAAGAGTCTGATTTTGACTGTTGGACTCCTGCAGTCTGGCAGCTGCATCTCCTGAGGCATCTCATCCCTGTTCTATAGTTTGGGAACAAACGTATTGCTTGGGAACAAAAAAAAGAAGAAGATCATATTATTGCCCTCAGAAAACCCCTTCCCTTCATTCTCCCCTTCCTCTTGTTTGTTTTCTCTTTGTTCCCGTTTGCTTCCAGCACAGCTGCAGTCCCATAACATTCCCCTCTTGGTACAAAGTCCCTTTTACTAGCGGCTGGCTGCACATGCCTGCAGGTGCACATCTGCTTCTCTGCTCCAAATGCTAGCAGTGGAGAGAACCCTTTCTGCTTTTCTCTTGTTCCAATGGGCTGCACTCTTATATCCACAGGGTGCCCAAAACGTAGCAAAAGGTTTGTGTTTTGTCCAAGTAGTCCCCTTCAACACCGTTAATGGACTAGCATCCTCTCCTGAGGCTTTGTGGTAAAGGCAGGGCTGAAAAGGGGTGATCTTGATTGCTGATTCTACTTCATTTGTCTTAGTATTGTTACATTTTTTTTATTATTTAGATAAGACAAATTCCATGTTTGGGAGCAATTAGGAAAGGAACTGAAAATAAAACTGCCAATATCACAATGCCCTTATAAAACGCATATAAGGAATACTTTGTACAGTTCTAGTCACTGCACTTCAAAAAAAAAAAAGATATTGTAGAAATGGAAAAGATGCAGAAAGGGGCAACCGACATGATCAAGGGACTGGAGAAACTCCCCTGTGAGAAAAGGTTACCATGTTTGGGATCTTTCACTTAGAAAAATGGCAAGTAAGTGAAGGGGGGGACTTCATAGAGGTGTATAAAATTATGAATGATGTGGAGAAAATAGATAAGGGGAGGGTTTTCTCCTTGTTTCTAAGACTAGAATCCCGGGTAATCCAATGCAGCTGAATGGTAGAGATTCAGGACAGATAAAAGGAAGTACTCCTTCACACCGTGAACAGTTGAACACTGGGATCAGCTACCACAAGATGCAGTGATGGCCCCCAACTTGGAGGGTTTTAAAAGGGGATTAGATCTGTGTATGGAGGACAAGGCTGTCAAGGGCTACTAGGCATGATAGCTATATGCCCTCTCCAAGATCAGAGGCAGTTGCTGGGGAACTCAAGCAGGAGGGTGCTACTGCACCCATTTCCTGCTTGAGGGTTTCCCATAGGCATCTGGTCGGTCACTGTGGGAACAGAATGCTGGACTGAGTAGTCCACGCTTCCCCAATGTTGCCTTCCAGATATTTTGGACTTCAGCTCCCATCAGCCCCAGCCAACGTGGCCAATGATCAGGAACGCTGGGCATTGTAGTCCACAATATGGAGGGCACGAGGTTGGGGAAGGCTGAGAATCGGCCGTTGGCCTGATCCTGCAGAGGTCTTCTTACAATTTCATGATTTGCATTTATATCCCGTCAATATAACTCAAAGCAACGCGGGTAACGTTCCCATGTGATCTCTCATATAGGCATTCACCAAGCACAGGTCTTATCTTCAGCAAGACTGCTGCTTCAGGTGACTTCAGACCCCAACGTTACCCCAAGGAATTAGGGATTTAACATCAGTTTAGTTGCATTTATGGATCTGTCTCCCATAAAGGGCTCACAAAACAAATAGACAACATAAATGGATATATGAGGTGGTGGTGGGGGGATGGAGAGAAAAACGGAATTTTAAAATACTGAAATCAAGAACAGCAAGCTCAAACCCACCCACCCACCCACCCCCACCACCCCACACACACATATACACATGGGACAACTCTCAGTTGTCTTTACCTGCTTACCTTTCCTGGCTCTGTTATTTTAAGACATTGTATTTGGAAAGGCTAGCTTATTGGCACCCTACGAGTAAACCCTCCCAGGGACAATGGTTTTGTTTCATAAGGCTAAAACTGTTGTTGTAAGTTCACTGTCAGAACCAAAACTAACTGACAAATTTGTTGGTGGTCTTCTTGACTTGCTTCCCTCTGGGACTGTTTTCTCCCTCTTCCCAGCTGACAAATTAGATGCTGATTATATAGAAAGGTACTTAGGACAGTTGACTCCCATGCAGGAAAGCTGCCTGATCAGACTCCGTCAGTGGCTGCAAGAAACACACAAAGGCAAGGTAAGCCCCTGTGGCAAAGGCCGTCTATTTAAAAGGAGAACATATTAAGTAAAATTACTGGTCCTGTACTCCTAATTACTTGATTATGTCACTGGTGTCCTTGCATCAGCAATCTACTCTGTATCTTTTGAGTTAATGTACCTTACCTTTCTCCTGTTTTATCCATTGGTAACGTGGGATAAAGTTGTCCCCTGTATTTGCATTGGCTGTTTAAAAGGCAGAGACCATTAGAGAAAGCAAAACAAGCCAGTAGCTTGCGCTAAAATTTAGTAGTGTTTTAGGTTGCTGTTGGATACAGGAATTATTTCATGTGTAAAACAGCCCCTAGAGCTGGTCTTTTCCCAGCAGTTGTCTTGAGATGTGTTTAATGGGGAAGTAGCTTTGGTAAGAAGATGAGCACAATAGATCCACTCTTCCCGTCTTTTTTTGCTCAGATTCCCAAAGATGAACATATCCTCCGTTTTTTGAGGGCTCGTGACTTCAACATTGACAAGGCTCGGGAGATGCTTTGTCAGTCACTGACCTGGCGCAAACAATATCAAGTGGACTACATCCTGCAAACATGGAGACCACCGTCGCTTCTGGAAGAATACTATACTGGTGGTTGGCATTACCAGGACAAAGGTGGGAAACTTACTCTAAGCCACTGTGACGTGTCTTGGGGGTCACCTATGATCTAATATGTGAATGTAGGTTGGGCTGTTAGCCATTTGTCAGGCAGTCACCTAAGGATGCCCTGGAGGACTACTTCGTGCTAGGCAAGAAACCGGAAAGTGGTCTTGTAACATGGGAATGGTCTGTTGTGATCCTAAAAGTCTTGAACAAAAAGGGTTTGGGGGAGTGTATCAGAGAATTACAGCGAATTGATAAACAATACCATATCAAAGAGTTGGGAACGGTGAGCTGAAGAGATAGCGATGAGAATTCACTACAATTCTTTGACATAGTACTGTTTATCAAATTTAGGCAAACAGTTGTTATTACATTTGAAACTGTTCTTCCTTTTCAGAGCATTTATTTATTTATTTATTTATTTATCATACTTATAACCCGCTCCTCAGCCAAAAAAGGCTCTCGGAGCGGCTTACACTTAGCAAAAAAGACAGTCCCTGCCCTCAGGCTTACAATCTAATAAAGACATGACACACAAGGAAAAGGAGTCGAGGGAGGGAGGGAGGAGAGAGAGAGAGAGAGAGAGAGAGAGAGAGAGAGAGAGAGAGAGAGAGAGTCCAGCAGGAGCAGGCCCCGATGTTACTTCTGCCTGCTCCTGTCCCCTCGGTCCTTCTTCTTCCCCACAGGGCCAAGATGGCAGTTTGCCCTGTGGGGGGGGGGGAGAGTCCAGCAGGAGCAGGCCCCGATGTTACTTCTGCCTGCTCCTGTCCTCTCGGTCCTTCTTCTTCCCCACAGGGCCAAGATGGCAGTTTGCCCTGTGGGGGGGGGGGGAAGAGTCCAGCAGGAGCAGGCCCCGATGTTACTTCTGCCTGCTCCTGTCCCCTCGGTCCTTCTTCTTCCCCACAGGGCCAAGATGGCAGTTTGCCCTGTGGGGGGGGGGGGGAGAGTCCAGCAGGAGCAGGCCCCGATGTTACTTCTGCCTGCTCCTGTCCCCTCGGTCCTTCTTCTTCCCCACAGGGCCAAGATGGCAGTTTGCCCTGGGGGGGGGGGAAGAGTCCAACGAGAGCAGGCCCTGATGTTACTTCTGCCTGCTCCTGTCCCCTCGGTCCTTCTTCTTCCCCACAGGGCCAAGATGGCAGTTTGCCCTGTGGGGGGGGGAAGAGTCCAGCAGGAGCAGGCCCCGATGTTACTTCTGCCTGCTCCTGTCCCCTCTGTCCTTCTTCTTCCCCACAGGGCCAAGATGGCAGTTTGCCCTGTGGGGGGGGTGGGGAAGAGTCCAGCAGGAGCAGGCCCCGATGTTACTTCTGCCTGCTCCTGTCCCCTCGGTCCTTCTTCTTCCCCACAGGGCCAAGATGGCAGTTTGCCCTGCGGGGGGTGGGGGAAGAGTCCAGCAGGAGCAGGCCCTGATGTTACTTCTGCCTGCTCCTGTCCCCTCGGTCCTTTTTCTTCCCCACAGGGCCAAGATGGCATTTATCTCACCTCTATCCCATTAAAACAGGCTATTCTGCCTTTATTGTTTGGAAGATGTTAGGATACAACTGTCTAAGAATGCTAAATTGTCCTTCCAATACTATCGGCTTGTAAAAAAAATTGTACTGTATATAAATTGTCATGAATTATATCTATTGTAACACCTGAGGTGTTTCACTGGGGAGCTGTTATTGTGTTGTTTAAAAGCAGCATTTAAAAATTGTACCGTTTAAAAAATACCTGTATCTAAATACCAGGTATCTAAATACCTGTAATAGTTATTTATTTACTGCATTTCTGTACCACCCAATAGCCAAAGCTTTCTGGGCGGTTCACAAAAATGAAAACCATAAAGTACAACTAAAGGATGTTTAGTGACATCCTTTCTGATATTGTTGGTTGAAAATCTAATTATCTGTTAATACCAATTACATTATTACATACAAAATAATTTAGTCCAGTGTATTATGATCGGTTCCTTGCATTTGTAGCGTTTGGGTTTAACGAAGTTCTTTGGGAACCTTGTCTTTGTTGTTTAAGTTGGACTGACACCGTTTCTCTTCAACTTCATTTCCACGTCTCCTGTAGAATTTTGTTTTGCAGGGCAAAAAATTCTTTCTTTCAGCTGCTTTGTGCATTCTTTGTTTTTAAAGATGGGAGGCCCCTCTACATACTTCGTCTTGGCCAGATGGACACCAAAGGTCTTGTGAAAGCTCTGGGAGAAGAGTCACTCCTTCGTCACGTAAGAGATGCCTTTGCGTTATCTATGCAGTTTTGATAGAATCATAGAACAGTAGAGTTGGAAGGGGCCTATAAGGCCATCGAGTCCAACCCACTGCTCAATGTAGGAATCCGCAGTTTCTCTAGAAAAGCTATGAGCCTTAAAGCCTCACTTGATGAGCACAGAGATGATCAAGGGATCTTTGGAATCTTGTCTGTAGGTTTACTTATTTATTTTAACTAAATATTTATAAGCTGCCTTTCTGTCCACCCAAGGCAGCCAACAACAACATAACAATAAAATACAATGTGCTGTAACATCTAGAATAATAAAAGAGGAAGTGTGTCTGTCTATCAGCACTGTAGCATCAAGATCATGAAACCTAGACACCTAAAACCTGGCATACTTACTAAGAGTTACTTGGGGTTATTTGCTTTTTAAAAAATGCATTCACTCATTTGAATTAATGTAATTTAAACATACCTGTGTGTTTGGCGCCTGCAGTACCATCTTCTGCAGTACTAGATGGAATGCATCCCAAACCAGCCCATACCTTTGCAGTTGACACAGTTTGAAGCTGGGAGGAGGAGTCCACTTCTCACCCTACTGTGGGGCAGCCCTCACTCAGAGGAATTCAGATCCCTCCTTCAGGTGGCTTTAGGAGTGCACCATGATAGGCCATTCCTAGGGTGTGGCTTCATTCAGATGGGGTGGGCAGAATGTGTCCAACTCTGACAGCTGCATAATTTACCTTGAAGGCTTCTCTATATGAAACGAAGGGCCCTCTTCATCACCACAGTTAAAGCTGCAGGAGCTATACTAGAGTGACCAGATTTAAAAGACGGCAGGGCTCCTGCAGCTTTAACTGTGGTGAGGAAGAGGGAATTTCACCAGGTTCTCCATATATACAAATCACACCTGCTGGAATTCCCTTTTCTATGCAACTGTTAAAGATACAGGAGCCCTGTCCTCCTTTTCATAGGGTCACCCTAACTACACATACGCATGCATTACTATGGATAGTATCAAGCAATAACTTAGGATATAAATGACTGTGGATGATTGTGTTGGTGTTCATAGGCCACGTAATTAACCTGAGGTTTTAACTGAAGGAATAAAGAGAGGAGCCTAAATAAATTTCATTCCTGTTTTCTCTTTCATTTTCTAAGAACATAAAAAGAGCCTTGCTCTTACTGTACATCTGTTCCAGCATCCTGCTTCCACCTGTGGCCAGGTAGCTGCTCCTGGGAAGGCCACACCCTGGGCTTAAAGGCAGCAACACTCCCCTATTGGGGAGCATCTGGTATTCAGAAGCATACTGTTCCTAGGCTTGGAGGTCCCATTTAGCTACGGTGGCTAATAGCTTTTAATAGGCTTGTTCTCCAGAAATTTGTCTAATCTCTTCAGTCCTTGGTTATTTTATCTATTTAGCAGCTTTTTATAAATGGGGAGACTAAAGAAGTTGTAACTGAAATATTTGGCGTTCAGAGCTCAAACTTGGGGGCTTAAAGCTTGTCTTCCTTTGTTTACAAGCAGAGATCGCCTTGGAGTCTTTCAATATATGCAGCATATTTTGTGTCACTTCTTTTATCATAGAATCATAGAATAGTAGAGTTGGATGGGGCCTATAGGCCATCGAGTCCATCCCCCCCCCCCCGGCTCAGTGCAGGAATCCACCTTAAAGCATCCCTGACAGATGGTTGTCCAGCTGCCTCTTGAATGCCTCTAGTGTGGGAGAGCCCACAACCTCCCTCGGTAACTGATTCCATTGTCGTACTGCTCTAACAGTCAGGAAGTTTTTCCTGATGTCCAGCCGGAATCTGGTTTCCTTTAACTTGAGCCCGTTATTCCGTGTCCTGCACTCTGGGAGGATCGAGAAGAGATCCTGGCTCTCCTCTGTGTAAATACCTTTTAAGTATTTGAAGAGTGCTCTCATGTCTCCCCTCAATCTTCTCTTCTTCAGGCTAAACATGCCCAGTTGTTTCAGTCTCTCTTCATAGGGCTTTGTTTCCAGACCCCTGGTTGCCTGATTATATTTGTTTTTCCCGTAGTTGGATCTGTTAAGGCACATTTGGCCCCTAAATTCATGAGACTGTGTTGGACTGTACCAGCATTGAAAACACACACACAGGTACACAAACCACATTCTAGGTATCCTGGTAGAAGAGAGATAGCAGGCTTGAAAAAGACATGGTAACTTTTGTTAAAGGAATAGAAAACCGGAAACAAGTTCCTCCCAAAAGTTCATAAATTCTTTGGTTCTCTCCCTCACCTCTAATTTTGTATTTAAAATGTATATTTTAAATACAATTTTTTTTGCATATTTTTCATACTGGATGTCATTGACAAATTCTGTAGAATATGTAGTTTATGTAAATGCTCGGTAATTGAACCTTATATGCAAGCTTTACATGTAGTACAATATGTAGATCATGCTGCAGCACTCATGATCCACTCCTTCTTTAGGTACTGTCCATTAATGAGGAGGGACAAAAGAGGTGTGAGGAAAACACCAATCTCTTTGGCCGCCCAATTACGTGAGTATGCTTCTGGTTACACCTGAGCGTGTAAAACGTTTAACTTTTTAAAAACATCTTAATGGGTTTGTTCAAACTATACACTAAGCCATGGTTAAGCCACTAACGCTTTTGCAGCAAGTGGTTAGTGAGCGCGTTTAAACCATGGTTATGTAGCCACCATGATTAGGAATGGTTCACACAAGACCCGTAATGTTAAGCTCAAAATGTTTAACTACTGTGGTTTAGCATGTTGTCTGAACAGGGCCAATATCTTGTCCTAAGACTAGGAGCATTTTCACAGCTAGTGCTAAGGATGCCTTTTTGTCTGGAACAAGTCACTTCTAAATATAAAGATACAGAAAAAAGGAAAGGAGTCCTTTTTAAAACTGATTTTACATTTTGATCCACGTAGCATCTTGAACACTGTTTACAATGTTAATGCTGTACTGAGCAGCACTTGTGAAAACACCCTAAGCCTTGTTTGGGGAAATTGTCTCTGCCAGTTTCTGTTTCACACAGGATCAACAAGTTGTGAAGTTCCAATGCACCGTTTGGGAAATGGCTTTATTGTTTTCCTCTCATTCAGATCCTGGACCTGCCTAGTTGATCTTGAAGGGCTGAACATGCGTCACCTCTGGCGCCCTGGAGTAAAAGCTCTCCTTAGGATTATCGAGGTGGTTGAGGACAACTACCCAGAGACATTGGGAAGACTTCTAATTGTGCGAGCACCCAGGGTTTTCCCTGTTCTGTGGACTCTGGTAAGTGGGGATGTGCGAGGGGGCGGGGGAGAGTGAATGCCTTTGCTATGTCTGAACAGGGGGTGAAGGTTGTGTGTAGGGGCCCACCAAGAAGTAAAAGTTGCAAATTTAAAAGGACTATTTTGACAGATATAGGAACATGTAGCTGTTTGACTTATTTTCTTAATCTAGGTTCTTGTCTGGGTATTTGCAATATGAGATTCTTCCATGCAGAATCCATGTTTTGATGCAAGAAGAGGCTAAATGATAATAACTGTAAAATACTTGCACTATGAAAAGGCTAGGAATGCAACTGTTTATTTATGGATTGAATTTATATACCCTGTTCTTTAGCCAAAACAGGCTCCCAGACTGGCTTATAAAGATTAATAATGAGGCAGTCCCTGCCCTCAAGCTTACCATCTAAGAGATATGACACAAAAGGGGAAAAAAAGGATTGGGAGGGAGGAGGGAAAAAAGCAAACCTCAGGCACCAGTTTTAGTTTCTAAGTTCTTGTGGATGTTCTCTCTGGCAGGGGAGAGTGAAACAAGCTCCCTGCAGCTGTTCCGTCTCTGGCTGATGTATGAGGCTATGCTGTCCTTCCAGGAAGGCAGGGGTGCAGCCTCCCAGTGGCCCTTGGTTCTCTGGCCAATGGGTGATGATTAGGTTTTGTTGCTATTTTTTCTTTTCCCTTTCATTCAGTTACACATGAGGTTTTGACTGGGAAAACTCTAAATGGTTCAGGCCCAATAAACATTAGAGACTGATTGGGTTCAGACAAAACAATAAACCAATGGTGGTTTAAATAGTCGAGGGATGATTATTTAACCCACCGTAGTTTATTGTGTTGTGTGGATGGACTTATTTTAACCAACGGTTGGTTATTTGGCTGAAATAACTCACTCAAAGAACCAACACTGTGCAAAGTGGGCTATTTGAACCACCATTGGTTATCATGTTGTGTAGTGGGCACCATTTTGCTGGCCACAGTTGGGTTTTTTTTGTCAGCCACTGAGTTGCAAGGCAAGAGTGGTCAAAGTGGCAGCTGCCGCTCTAATCCAGCCAGCAAGATAGCTTTTCGGCAGCAATGGCAATGGGATGCTGGTGGGAAGGACTGAGGCGGAGAGAAGGGGGAGGATGAGTAAGTCAACTCAGTATGGACTAATGGTCAACTCAACGCTGATCCTAATCCTAATTGATTATTACCATGCTGTGTGGGGTAGTACCCACTAGATAAGCAAATGAGTTGATTATTATCCCACCGTTGACTATCACGTTGTCCGAAGGCAGCAACTGTCTCCTCTGTGTTATTATGATTGCTAAGATCAACCGAGGATGCTTTTTTTAGTGAGAACGTCTATGCACCAAGTACAGATATTAAGAGCACACAGAGAGTTATTCTCCAAGTCCTCCCCACCATTACAGGACATACAAGAGTTGGAGACTCACCAAAGTCCAAGATGAAGCATCCTTTGGAAGCATAGTGACTTGTTTCGGTTTGCTTTGGAGGTCAAAGTTCAACTGACCAAGGATTCCATTTTTAAAATTTATTTCAGCCTGATTTAATTTTATTCTGGTTTTGGAGCGATTTGCGTGTTCTCTTTAGGTTATTATGATATGCTCCTGAACCTTAAGCCTTTGGGTTAGGGGATTTTTGAATAAGAACAGTGTTTACTGTCTATTTCAGGTTAGTCCATTTATCAATGAGAACACCAGGCAGAAGTTCCTTATTTACAGTGGCAACAATTACCAGGGTCCTGGAGGGCTTGTAGACTATCTAGACAAAGATGTGATTCCAGACTTCCTTGGAGGAGAATGTGTGGTAAGTTTGGAGAACATCCATAACGTAAAATCTTTGGGTGGAACTTTTATTTATCGTGCAGGAAACATGACATCCTATTAAATGTTTGGTCATATTAATGTGCAGTGTTCCAATTGTGATATGGCTTCCTGTTGAACACTGAATAAGCGTCAAGGCACAACTTCTGCTCTTGGCTTTGGAGAGAAGGCTAAAGCTTTAATAGAGATACAGAAATATGGTTTGCTAGTCTGCTTCTGCTGTTATTGGTGCTTGCTTTACAGCAGGGGTGGGCAAGTTGTGGTCCTCCGGTCCCATTAAAACTAGCCAGCAGAGCACAAAGATGATGGGAGTTGTCCTAAAAATGTAGTGAATGCTCTTGCGGTCTTCCTTGGCTCTCTGACTGCTAGCCTAGGCTGCTTAATTTACCATGGTTTATTGACTTGCATAAGGTTCTCTTACTAATTAGTATAGCAAAGGTGTTTTTTTAAAAAATTATTAGTATGAGCCAGACAATCTCCAATGTCTTTAAGAGCTGGATGGAGGACGTGTTGGTTTGCACAGTGTTCATTCACAGTGAACAAGCCTATTTTTTGCTCCTCCCACAGTGTAATGTGCCTGAAGGTGGTCTTGTCCCCAAGTCACTGTATCAAACGGATGAAGAACCTGAAATCTCTGATCATATCCGTCTCTGGACAGAAACCATATATCATTCTGCAAATATCTTCAAAGGTGCTCCCCATGAGGTAGGATGGAGAGGATCTTCTGGTCAATAGAAGCGTTGGCAGGAGTAGCAGCCAGGCAACAGAGTCTGTAAGTCTTGAGCGTCTGGCGAATATCGTGTTCCAGGCCAGGCGACAATGGCAGCCCATTGCAGATTTCTGTAGCCATGAAGGCCAGAGCACAACAGCCTGTCCCTTGAGCCCTCCTTGTCCTTGCCTGTCACCAGTGGAGGCTGGTGGCTCCACTGTCAGTGGGTGGTGAATGCGCTCCGTGCTTGGATAGTTCCTTTAGAGTTCTGACTGGTTCTGACCGAAACCTGAAGCATATCTGAGAACTGCTCTGCTTTTGCTTAAACCCGACCATTTAGCTAATACACAGCTTTGAATAGCTGGATTGGGCCTTTGCATGAAGGGATTGTGGTCTTCAAGGTGCAGATCTGGGTTGAGAAGCTTGCAGTGAAGCGGGAATCAGTTATGACTTCCTTGAACCCAGACATTGCTGTACTAGTTAACTGATTTGCTGGATAAGGTCAGCATGGTATTGAACAAGAAAGGTGGGTGGATGCTGGCTTTTGTCTGTCATCTAATCTAGATAGTAGTGGAGATCTTGGAAGGGGAATCAGTGATCACGTGGGACTTCGACATCCTGAAAGGAGATGTGGTGTTCAGCCTCTTCCATTCCAAGCGAGCTCCCGAGACCAGCCGGAAGGATCCTACGATGCCAAACGCGTTGGCTGCTGGGGATAATGTGCAGCTGATTGGCAAGAGCTGGGTCCTGGGAGTGGATTACAGCCGTGTGGAGTCCCCACTGGTTTGCCGGGAAGGAGAGAGCATCCAGGTCTGTTGTGCTTCCAAACCTCACATCCTTTGGCTTTTAGGTTCTGCAGAAATTAGTCGTTCCCTGAAACGAGGCCATTTCACACACCATGAAACTCCATCCTGCAATTTTCAACTTGGGCTTGGGGCATTTTACCAACCAACTGTCCAGAGGGATGGAGTTCTGGTTACTACTACTTTTATAATGTTGCCAACGTGCAAAGTGGTTTGCCAGACTTACTGCATGTCATCCTTGTTGCTGCTGTCTTTGACCTTAGCTAGACCTACCTTATAGTCTGCATTGGAGGAGGGAAGATCTCGCATTGTGATTAACGCGAGATCCCTCCTCCGTTTACACGTGAGTCGCAACGACCTCAGGAAGAGAGGCGTTGCGCCCGCCATTATTATTTTTTAAAGAAACAGGAGCGCACGAACGGTTGTGCGCAAAGGTAGGTCCTTTTTTGAAAAATAATTTAATTTCCCCACTCCCCCCACCCTACCTCCGATGGGTGCAGCGCTCAGCCTGGGACTGTGGAAAAAGCGGGCCCAAAGTGTAGGGCAAGATCCCAGGGCAAGGGAGGGATCATCCCTCCCTGATCCCAGGATCCCCTGTGCGTCATGTGGATGCACAGGGACAGTCCCGGGGTTCGACCCGGGATTTCGCCCAGTCTAGCTAAGGCCTTTGTTTTGTAGATGGGGAACTGAACAGGAGCGAGTGACTTGCCAGAAGCCACCAATGCATTAATGTGTGGGTATGGATTGGAATCCAGGGTTTCCATGCATAATATGCTCAGTCCACTGCAATCCACCACCCCACCACCCTTGAACACTGGAGGAACTCGGTAGCATAGTTCTTTGCAAATGTCTTAGAGCAGTATCTTTCAAACTTTTCTCCTTCAGGGAACCTTTTCTACATGAAGATGTCTGCCAAGGAAAACCTGCAGCTTTCCACAGAATCTTAGTACACGGTCAGGGATCCTGCAATATGCTTAGGACGCACTCAGTCCGTGCAGAGCCTTGGCCGTGCTTCACCATTGCCCTATGTGTATTTGAGAGTGCAATCTACAACATACCCAATATTCCTCTTGGGCAGTGTACTGCAGGGGAAGATATGTAAGATTATCATTGAGGAGCCTCTGATAAGCTTCTGAGGAAACCCAGATTTCAAAATGGATCATAGTCTGACAACCCATTTCAGAACTCCTTGAAAAAGACAGAATCCTTCCTCCATTAGCTACAAAGGCCCAGTTAGCTGGAAAGCGGTAGTGACTCAACCTATCGACATCCATAGGCGTCTTACACAATTCTTATAAACCCCCTGATACGAGCATCCATTTTACTTCACTTTGAACCTTTTTGCTCTTTACCATTTGGCCATGGTTTCAAGATGCTGAGAATAAAGATGGCTTTGAAACAAAACTAAACCCGGGGGGTGGGGGGAGCCCTTTATATTTCCCTGACTGTGTTTCTCAACATCTATCACTGTTCAGGGTTCCCACGTGACTCGCTGGCCAGGCTTTTATATCCTCCAGTGGAAAATGCACAGCCCAACTCCTTGTGCTGGGACCAGCCTCTCTCGGGTTGACGATGTCTTGGCCACCCTGCAGGTCTCCAATCACAAGTGCAAGATCATGTATTATTACGAGGTGCTTGCATCCAAGGAGTTCAGGTAGGAGGGTTGCTGGGGGTGGGATCTATTGCATGACTTGCTCTGCGGGAGCCAGCCTTATTTGATTCACCTCTGTATTCTAAATCCATTGTAATGTAGAACGTGTTCTGCTCAATTTGTGAGCTAACAAGCTTGCAATATATCTGCAGCTCATGAGGGCCAGTCATGTAGACGCATTCCCAATTTAATCCAGAGACAGGACTGCATTTTTTTCCTTGCTGGGAACATTATCATCTGAGTGCCGTCCTCCAAGGCAACAGACCTCTGACTTCTGGAGGCATTAGCTGCTTCCTTCAGTCTCTCCTTCCATTGTTGATACATGTCTTCCATCTGCTCTAGCTAAGTACAGCTGAATACATGTAAACCTGGAAAATGGTGGTGCCACACTCTACTCTAGTAACCAATATCCACTTTCCACAGGATATGTCAGAATTGCCCCTCGGAATATATATATTTTTCAGAGTGGAAGTTCAGCAGCAAGTGTATGATTCCTAATCCTCATGTTTGCCTCTGAGATGTAGATAGGGGAGGATTTTCAGGGAAGAAATGAATCAGGTGCCATGCTTAACTTTCACCAGCCTGCTATTTTTCTTCTGCCATTTCCTCTTCTTTTCTCCCAGCAAAGAAAAAGCAGTTTAGAGTAGGGGTTTCAAAGGGGGGAGGGAGCAGCAGTGGGGTTTCCTTCTGTCTGTCACTTCCCTCTTGCATATTTCCTCTCCTTTGCTCATTGGATAGATTATAAAACAGGAGAAGGAGTCCCATGTGCGCATTGAGCATCTAGTTCTGGCCTCAAAGTCTAGCAGCACATGGGAACTCTAACAAAGCCCCGGTCTTAAGAGTGTTTGTACAAATGCTCCCTTCTTCAGTATTTCCAAAACGTTATGACTGGCTTATCCAGAATCTCATCGATCAGAGTCTCAGTCTACATTTACAACATCCCATAGTTTGTTAAACCATGAGTTGTTGAAAATGAAGCAAGAGTAAGTGAGCTGAACAATCCAGGGTTTAAACAAGCTTGAGTGAGTGAGTGAGTGAGTGAGTAAGTGTGTTGCTCCTGACCAACTGTTCCTGCTGAGCTAAACAATCCAGGGATGCTCTGTCCTTGGGTTGTTGCCTGTGACATCTGAACCCAGAATTCTAGGTTGCTGGATGAGGAAAAAACCTGATTCATAACCAAAGATTTGTTCTTGGGTTACAAGTCTGGATTGTTCATCCCCCAATAACCTACCATTCTGGATTCCAGTGTCACAGACAACAACCCAGGGATGGAGCATTGTTTTGCTCAGCAGGAGTGGTTGGTAGGGCACCAACACACTGATCATTCCTCCTTGTGTGAATCCTGGTTAGCCATGATGTGTAAACCAGCCATTGAGTTGGTGGGATTATTCATTGTGCCATTAACTATGGTTAATTCTCCCTTGTGAATAGCTACCATCATAAAAGCCATCTCTTCTGGAGACAGAAAGGTTTTCACATGTCAGTTGAATTTTCTTAGGACACCTTGGAGCAGGTCAGGTCCTGCAGCAGAAGAGAACAAGGAAATGAGAACACTGGAACAAAACAAGTTGATTACGTCTTCAAATGCACTTGGGTGCCATTAAGGGCACAATGTAAAAAATGCTTCTCTTCCTTTCCACCCCAGGGGCTCCATGACAAGTCTGGAATCTTGCAACAGTGGATTTTCACAGCTCAGTGGCGCTACAACATCTTCCAACCAATCGCAGAGCAGCTCTCTGGTTTCTAGATAACGTCATCCAGGACAGCGTTGAACACTAAGCAGTGAACTGCTGGGCCTAGAAGCTTTCTTCGGGTCTTCCCCATAGACTGAGCCAGAGATCCTCATGGCTGGCTGGCAACGCCTCGGGATGGCCATCCAGGGGACCACAACGAGCGGCAATTTGGGCACAACATCGTTTCTAGGGAGCTGCTTGAAATCCTCCGGGTGTTTCCCCCCCTCCCCCCAGGAATAGACTTACAGCTTCCAAGTCTTGAAGTTTGGCTTTCCTGGATTGCGTATTAACAAATCTGTGCATATCACTTTTGCATGAATTTTACATAATTCCTATGGTTAAAGGGCTCTTTCCAGTCAGCATAGCTCTACATCAATGTAGAGCTATCTGGTATTGCCTTACCTATTAGGACCTGTAGAGCTGTCTTTACGTGTAGCAAAAACTAGTCTAGATTCTCGGGGCATCCACAGTGCCATTTGTGTTTTAACAAGGTGCAAAAGGTGCCTCAGTAGCAGGGATTAGCTGCAAACTTCTAATATGTATATAAACAGATTGGGGCCGGGGGGCGGGGGCACACCAGCTTTCCAGGTTACTTCAAGTAGGAAACTTAGCAGTTAGATACCTGGATATTGCTAGCTAACATGCTTTGGCATCCCTGAGAGGCCCAGAAACCTACACAAGTTTTCCTGCAGTGCACTGAAACAGCTTCTTAGAAGAGTAAAGCACTGATTTCCCCCCCCCCTTTTGTTCTCAGGTCTATGAGCAATAAATGAGTAATCTCTTGCCCTACCCCTTTCTCAGGGTAGGAAATGAGTTCCATTACAAAGGGCTAAGCAAAGCAATATTTAATTTCTACAGGCACAAAACTCTTCCTCAGTGTTGAAGAAGCTATTATTTTTGAAAGCAGGAGTGAACTCAAGTTGGGGTGGGCACTTTAAGTGTGTGTGTGTGTGTGTGTGTGCAGGTGTGTGCGTGCGTGTATGAAATGCAAAATTCTTAAGACGTATTTATTCAAGATTAAGTCTTAAATTAATAGCTTATTTGTATCATTTTATAGGCACAGCTCAACTATTTATTATGGAATATTACCTTCCCTTTTGGGTGCTCAGCGCCTGGGGCTGAGAAGAGGAGGGCGAGTTATGATCATTTTAAGCTTTATACTGTTTTGCTGATACACGGTTTCATAACTGGATATTTTTGAAGCACAGGGCTGTGATATGCAGAATTAACTGCACAGGTCCCCCTTTAATCTCTAGAAATGAAGGGTTTGGTTTTTATAAGCTGTGGCTCACATTGTAACGAAGGAACTTCTCTGATTCCTTGAATGATCAAGGACTTTGATTTTGTAAGTTTTTGATGTTCTGAAAAGACAGCCACGGGGATTAATCCAACACCAGTGTGGAACAGACATGGTTCATACAGAGAACATGATTTCATGAAATTGCATGCACATGGAAGGAAAGGAGTGAGAAAGGTTGAGAGATTTGCAAGTAAGCATCAGAAACATGGCTTTCCCTGGGCAAGGTTTATATCTGCTTCCCCCGTAATTGGGGGAGAAGAAGAATCAGGCTCGATTCCAAATGCCTCCTCTTGCCTGTGCGTTTGTTCGAAGACGCACTGCATTGTTTGGGAGAGAAGGGAAAACCGGCCACCTCAGCAAAGTGCGTCACAGTATTCTCGTCCCTCTGTGCAGAGGGACTGCAGGGAATTAGCTGCCCGAGCTTGTCTTAAAAGCCCAGTTCCCAGCAATCCTTTTGAGGAATGGTCTGTAATGCACGTAAGTTGCTTTATCTTCAGGCAAAGCTAGATTGCATGGCACATTCTCCTATCGTTGGTGTTTTTTTTTTTTTAATGAAGGCAGCACAGAGGGGAGAAAGCAGGAAGTGGGGGGGGGGCAACTTTGAACAGCAGAACTGGCAGTGGAGAAAGAGTTTTAAGCACATGGGTGTGCATGCGCACGGGCACAAAGCCACACAGTTCATCAGTTGTTGAGTTGATCCTTCTCATATCCATGGGGGAAACAGCAGTCTGCTCATTTAAACTACTTGGCAATGGAGGAACAACATTCCTAAAGGCCTCATCCAGAATTGAGTGGGACATCCTGAATTTCCTTTTATTGACCAACGGCATGTTTCTCGCTCGCTTAACGGGGTGTCAGGAGTCGCTTTCGTTTGTGAACTAAGCTTCTCCTACGACTGCCGTGGTGGCCTGTCTTCCTTTCTAGCTATGGTTTGACCATCTCACTATAGTCTTCATCTCATTGTACTTCAGCTTTCCCCAATCTGGTGCCCTCCAGATTCGACTTCAGCTCATATCAGCGCGGTCAATGATCAGGAACAATCCAAAGTATTTGGAGGGCAACAGATTGAGAAGGCTGTTGTACATCCGAGCACAAGTTGCACTGTTGCACCTAGGAAAGTATACATATGTGTGTGTGTATATATATATATTTGCCATGTTTGCCCAAGGCATACATAATGCAGCACCTTTGCTGAAGTTAAGCCGGTGCAGACTTTGTCAGTGTTTGGATGGGAGACTGCACAAGAACATACTCTGCTTCGTGTTCTGTCATGGGAGGCAGGCAGGATATAAATGTCAGGAAAGTGCAGCACAATGCCGTGCATGTTTACTCAGAATTAAATCCTACTGGGGCTTACTCCCTAGTAAGTATGTTTAGGATTGCAGACTTAAATTATTAGCACATGGGCAGAACAACCATCATGAATTCTGCAGGACGTACTCCAGATACTGGTGCGCAAGTGCAGGAGGCTTTGGCAGCCCTCGTCAGTTCAAGTGCTCAGTGATGCTTGTGTCTTGGGTGTAGTCCCTCCTGTATTGATTCTGAGCCTGGTAGAAACCTGGGCCCAAGTTGTAGAGATAGTGGTTCCTTACATGATTGTCAATTCAGCTCAGTACTGTTTAGGGAGTGTAACTGAACAGTGAAATAATATTTTGGTACTGAAAGGCGTCATCTGCACTCTCTCTTCCTATTACTTGAACACTGGAAATACTCTCAGTGGGCTGAACAACAATCCAAAGTTTCATCAGTGAATCTTTCCTATTTCAAGCAGGGTTTGCTCATAAATAGGTTAGTTCTCATTTAGCTGTTTTAACTAATAATAGGAGTCAATCCGAAATGGCTGCCAGTTGCTCTTCTTTACAACAACAAGCAGGAAACGTGAGATGCTCTTGCTGCGTCCAAGGATCCAGGGACTTCTACCACATTCAGCTGAACAGCACCGGAGCTCTGGGCTGGGATTAGCTCCAAAACTGGGACAGGCATCGTACAGCACAGTAGCACGCACCGTCTCGACACCAAGGGGCTTGCAATAAATAAAAGGGAAACTGGAGAAGAAAGGGTGAAGAAGTAGCAAATATCCAGGTTGCAGGCTGAACCTGCAGATATGGGTTTGTTGGATTCATGTGATCAGCCCAGAAACCGTCTGCACTTATTATAACTGTATGAGACGCTGGGCCCGCTCAGAAGACATCTTAAGCCTGGCTTTAACCATGGTGGTTAAGCCAGAAAGCTAGGCCATGTTCAGAAGACACCTTAAACCACTTCTTTAACCATAGTGAATAAGTATTTTTGCTTTATTCGCCTTGGTTAAAGCCGTGGTTTAAAGTGTCTTCTGAACGGGGCCACTAACTACACTCTTGGGGACAGGGCTATACTACCATATTTCTTCTATTCTAAGACGCCATCGATTGTAAGACGCACACTAATTTCAGTACCACCAACAGAAAAAAAGCTTTGATTCTAAGAAATCATAAACGCACCCGCGAGTCTAAGACGCACCCCGGTTTTAGAGATGTTTATATGGGAAAAAACGTGCATCTTAGAATCAAAGAAATATGGTATATAAAAATGTAAACTGCTTTGTTTGTAAATCACTTAAGAGATTTTACTATATTAAGCGGTATACAAGTATTACTAATAAATAATAGAATATCTGAATTCTGCCGAAGGAAATTTCTGTTATGGGTACTGGGCACATTTGCACAGACTTAATTTGACCTACAGATTTCTGACTACACTATCCTTTATTGACCCTTCAACATTTGTTGGCAAAAAGCTGGAGACTGATGGGAGGAGAATTAGAAAGAAGGCATGAGGGACCAGTGGCCGTGGGAAGGGTGGTGTGAACACAAACTTCCTTTTCTGACCAGTGGAAATTCTGGCTAAATTGCCTTCCGTACCTGGGCCTTTAAAAAGCGCTGCATTGAGTCTGCATTCATGAGGGCTAGGATCTTAGGTTTTTGTGAATGCCAGTTAAGACTATTAACTATCTAGACTGCATGGTGGGCAACACATGCAAGTTCACATGGAATGAAGCCTTGTTTTTCAGGTCACTACTAGCCACTGCTGAATGTTGAAACTAAACATTTGGCTGCTTCCAGTGTTTGAGATTTGAGCATAGTGCCTTGCAGAGTGTTGATGGAAAGGGAGAGAGCCACAGCTGGCATCCTTTTTGCGCTTTAGTTCATAAGAACAGAACAGAACATTTGGGCCCCAAAATTGCATCGTTTGACTCCCATTTTCCTATAGAGTTAGTATTTTGGTGGGTATGTGTAAGACCAGGGGTGTTTCCAGATGGAGGGCATCTATTGCTCCTGAGCAGAATACATTTGCAGCTATTCCAGCTTTTCTGTGGGCAGAAAAAAGAAGCCGTGCGAAAAGAGAAGGGCAAAGAGGATGATCTGGATCTGGAAACAAAGTCCTGTGATGAGAGACTGAAAGAACTGGGCATGTTCAGCCTGGAGAAGAGAAGATTGAGGGGAGACATGATAGCACTCTTCAAAGACTTGAAAGGTTGTCACACAGAGGAGGGCCAGGATCTCTTCTCAATCCTCCCAGAGTACCTAGGGAGGTGGTGGGCTCTCCCACACTAGAGGTATTCAAGAGGCAGCTGGACAACCATCTGTCAAGGATGCTTTAGGGTGGATTCCTGCCTTGAGCAGGGGGTTGGACTTGATGGCCTTATAGGCCCCTTCCAACTCTACTATTCTATGATTCTAAGATGGGTCAGTTACAAGTGGACGATGACATCATCCTGTTAATGAAGCAGGGCGCTTGCATGACAAAAGCCTCATCTGGAAGCACCCCCGGAACATCCTAATACACTGATCTGCAACTAGTTCTTACAGGTGAGCCACTAAAAAATAGATTGTCAGCATGTGAATGTTCCTTGGCTGTAGCCTCCACTTCCCTCCACAAGCCCATACATGCACACTTTGCTTCTTTGAAGGGCCAAATGGAAACCCTTGTGGGGGTGGGAGGAGTTACCCTAAAGGGCCACCAGTTGCTGATCCCTATCCTAGTATTCAATATGTTGAACTCAAGTGCCATATGCATAAGCTGCTGTCTTTGATGCTTTTAGACTAGATTCTTCTTTCTCCCCCTTCGTTGTGCTAGTTGTTTAAACCACTATACTGTGACCTTTTCAATGCAAAAATAATATTTAATTATGTCTAGATAGCCTTTACTATAAGCCATGCGGAATGGTTTACTATCTTAAGGGGGGTTTACTGAGATTCTACAAGTAGTACCTTAGTCTCCCAGTAGACCTGCAAGTGCTACTAAAATTATCCCCAAAGGCTGACTTGTCAGTATTGATGGGTTAAACGGGTGCCAGCGTGATGACAAATCACTTTAGTGGCACTTAACTCCTGAACTGCTTAAATGGACATCCTGAAAGAGCGAACCGCCAAGCTAATATGCTGCTGCTGGTGGTATGGGGGGTTTGTCTTTTAACAAAGATTTATTCCTGTCAGCAAGAAATTTTCAGATCACTATTTGTATGCATGTTGGTGGTCCGCAAATGTCATGCGAAAGCTATGTTTCGGCAGTGTCTCCGTTGGAGGCTGGATGTTACTAATGTGCTTCTGTTTCCCATTTTGCTGTAACTTAAAATAAAGTAATCTGAAGAATTGTTGTTTTTAACTTTTAAAGCATTTAGGAAGGTGGGTAATCTTCATTGTGGTAGTTCCTGGGTGTTATACAATGGCCCGGTGCAAACACAGCACTTTCTGATAAGCTAGCCGTGGTAAGTGGTCAGGAGTGACCCATGGGTTTATGGATTCCCTCCTCACACCCACCCAAATTCTTCCCTCCCTTCCAATTTCAAAACTAGTCCCACTGTGGCATTACGTCCGCACAGAGATCTATCACTAGCCAGGGCTGGCATTATTATTATTATTTAAAATGAGTTCAGTTCCAGGATTTGAAGGTGGTTTTCAAACGCTGCTTAAAGATAACCATCGTTAGTATTTCCCTCAGTGCAGATGGACCGCTAAATCATGAAAACACTAAAAAGAGAGGAGGAGACCACATCTTTCCTGACTTCATTGTTTTTCCCCTCGCAATAATCCTGCAAGGTAGGCCTCTATTCCCATTTTTCAGATGGAGAACTGAGGCAGAGAGATAATACCACCAACCAAGGCCTCTTAGTGAGCCCATTGTAGAGGCAGGACTGCAATCCCGGATCTCCTGGCTGCAGGCCTGTACCCAGTCTGCTCAACCCCACCAGTTGGAGAAATTCCTGGATTAGAGGATTACCAATGGCTACTAATCCTGATGGCTATATGCTGCCTCCAGTATCAGAGACAGTATGCCTATGTGCACCAGTTGCTGGGGAACATGGGAGGGAGGGTGCACTCATGTCTTGCTTGTGGATTCCTGGTCAACAGCTGGTTGGCCATTGTATGAACAGAACATTGAACTAGATGGACCCTTGGTCTGATCCATAATGGCTCTTCCTAGGCTCTCTCTTTACAACCATTATATTCATCTTTCTTTAATTCCTATGATGCCTCCCAACTTTCCAGGACGATGGCTGGAATTTTGCTTGTGTCTGTAAATACCAACCATTATATACATTTTAAGTTTTTTTTAAAAAACAAAAAAACACTATGCATTGGGAGTACATTTTAATGACTTGTGGCAATTCATTTCATTTGCACTATCAGCTGAGCAGCGGCGGGTATAAGCCACCCTCACAGCATCCTACAGAGGAAGAAAAAGCACTGTTGTGATTTCACATGCGCCTTCCGTCTTTGCTGCACAACCCCATCTTTTTAGAACACGCTCTGCCTCTTACACGGGGCTTCCTCCCAATGTGTCCCGTTCCATTCGCCGTACATCCCTGATGTTGTAGGCCCAGGCTCTTTCTAAACCATCTCCGGCAAAATGGTTGGGTGTCCAGTTAACGAAAGGGAAGCGAGCAGCCACCACGCAGGCCTCATCCGGGAGCTCAGAAAGCAGCTTTCTTTCCAGGAGAGGTACCTGTCGAGAGAGGCAAGGGTTTGCGTGAAGATGAGCAGGGCAGCAGCAGCAGCAAGAGGAGCTGAGAACAAAGCTCAGTCTGGACAAAGCTTTGGGGAAGCTATCGAAGCTGTTCTGAATAACTTCCAACTAAAGCATGAGAACACATTTTGTGATGATCTAAAATTCTGGAGGAAAATTCTGTTCTATTAACGCTGGCCCTGGCTGGTCATTTTTAACAGATTCCGAGATAGATTGGACAGGTGCGATTGGTTTATGTGAAGATTCTGTGTTTTATTCACATCAACTGACTATTTCCATTTGAATCAAGGCAATGAACCTATTAGGGACATGATAAATGAGATGTCCTACATTTTCTGCATGAAATGAGCTAATAGAGCTAGACCAGCCTCCTGCTGAGTTTCTGAAATTACGTTGCGTGATCCTAATTGTTCCATTTGACTTCACTTTTAGGAATTGTTTTTAACAGTGGCTGTTACGTGCTGCAATCACAGCTCGTATGCGCAAGATTTCTGTGATATGCATCAAAATGCACGCAGAGGAAGTTAAGACAATGAGACCTCTGGGACCTTTAGAAAATAAATCTGTACATGTGCAGTGAATGTGCATATCTCCACATATGCAGGAACTGGGAAATGGTTGCTAATTTGCTTCCAATGCTTGGGGAAGATGCTGGATGAAGAAAGGGCAAAATTACAGAGTCCGTGAAAAAGCTTTACTCTGCTAATGGCATTTCCACTGCAACATGTACCATTTGCTCTACATTCTGCCTGCATCATTCCATTTAGCAAGGGCAGACTGTAAGAAATCTACTGCATGAAAAGATTTGGTGTCTGTATACCACAAAGCAAAGACCAGACAGTTTTCTCTTCGGCTGACCATGAATGAGGTCAGCAAAATCGTAAGTATCTCCAATGGACCAGCATCCTGCTAAGTTCCTCTGCTTCCTACCAGCATCAGGGCAAGGTGATGGGAATGGCGAATTTCAAACTGCAGCCTCTGCAGAAATGAGGCCCTCCATACTTTTGGCTGACTTTGCAGTCAGGGGGAAAAGCAGCAGCTCAGCATCTGGCTCTGGCTGAGTATACAGCAGCCTTTGTAAATGGAGCACGCAGATGTGATGCCTCAGCAGGACAGCGCTGGGCGCTTCTAGGGCATTCGCTGTTCTTTAGGAAGGAAGGAACTCAATTCTTGCCACCTGGTCCCAGCAGGGAAAGCCAACCGATATGAAAACGCAGGAAACCGCCAATTTTAAATCAATGTGTTGCAGAGGTTGTTAAATGCCTCTCTGGCTGTCGGTAGAGGAGGACAATCAAAAGATGTCATTCTATGCTTGGCAGTCCTCAGCGGAAACAGTTGGATTGATGCTGACCACAATGGCTCTTGTTGTTCTTGATCAGAGTGAGATGTGGGGGGCGGGGAGGGGGGGGGAAGCATAGCATTTACTTAAGCCCTCTCAGCTAGGTGCCACCCTCACCCTGCTTACAATTTCAGATGGGAAAAGGCTAGACCAAATAACAGTGCCTCAATATAGTGAGTATATGGTAGCCAGGTTGGTCACCGGTACATCTAGGGGTGAGCATATTACCCCAACATTAAAATCACTCCACTGGCTGCCAATTAGTTTCCAGGCAAAGTACAAAGTGTTGGTCATTACCTTTAAAGCCCTAAATGGTTTGGGTCCAGGTTACCTGCGGGATCGCCTTCTCCCATACAGTCCGCCCCGCACACTCAGGTCCTCTGGGGTGAACTTACTTCAGTCAGCCAAGACTAGGCTGACATCAGTTTCCCAGAGGACCTTTTCTTCTGTCGCCCCCAGATTGTGGAACGGCCTGCCAGAGGAGATTCGTAAAATTAACTCTCTGTGTAATTTTAAGGCAGCTTTAAAGACTAGCCTTTTCTGGCAGGCCTATCCAGATCAATGTAAAAACAAGAATTTTTTAGATGTATTGATTCCTGTTCTAATGTTGTTCCCTGCCTCGATCCAAAGGGAGAGGCGGGTGAGAAATAAATAAAATTATTATTATTATTATTATTATTATTATTATTATTATTATTATTATTATTATTATTATCTTTGCACTATCTATTCCAGAGGTCCCCAGTCTTTTTGGACCTGTGGGCACATTTGGGAATTTGAGAAACTGCTCTGGGCACGACCCCCATCACAAAATGGCTCCCATGGAGGATGTGGCTAGTCAAATCATGGCTGCCATGGAGCCTGGCTAGTCATAAGAGGGGTAAGGGAGAAAGATCGAGGCTAGAGGCTGGGAGGGAGAGGGAAACAGGAAGGCAAAGGGGTAAAGGAAAGCGAAAGGAGGGGGGACCGCAAGGGAAGAGGTGGGGGAAAGAAATAGCTAGGGTAGAAGCTGGAAGTGGAGAGAAACATCAAGATAAAGGGATGGGGGCGGAGGTAGAGGAAGGAAAGGCATTGGGTGGAGAGAAATAGCAAGGCTAGAGGCTGGGAGTGGAGAGACAGAGAGAGAGAGCAAAGGGGAAAGGCCTGTGTGGACGAAAGAAGGTTATTTTAGGGCCAGGAAGCAACTCTTTCCTCCTCGTCCTTTTTAACTGAAGGCGCCAGGGATGGAAGCTGGTGATAGAGCCAAGAAGAGATTTCATCTTGCATAAGAATGTAATGTGCCAAGGTTTTAAAGATGGCTTCTCTGCCAAAGGGTGGCTACAGGCCAGATTTGCATTCCTTAATGGTGGACATCATGTGGTAGCAGACAAAAGGGAAAAACTTTCAACTAATGGAGCATCGAATGGAACCTATGACTCATTGAGATTGTGCACCATAACTTGAAAATTGAATGTAACTTAACTTGCTAATCCAGAACGGACCAATAGAACGGTTAGAAAGAGTCTAACACCCTCTTGTAGTCAGGGCCTATATATACTGTGAGATTCCTTTGTTCTTGGTGCCTCCATTTTGGAGAACCAGAGAGCACCCCCATACTGCAGTATCGGAAATAAATGGATTAAGAGCATTCTCCAGCCTCGTGTGTTTGATGGGCTACTAACGTGCCGTGGTAGCGAGTCTTTAACCCCTGGTTGAGGGACAACACTGGGACCTTCTGCATGCAAAGCATGTGCCCACATCCCCCCAGAAACACAGTGTCTCTCCGAGGGCTCAGCTGGAGGCCTTGCCAACTCTGCAACCCAAGATTCCTTAATTGGATGTGCCAGAGGGATGGACCTTCTGCATGCCAAGCATGTGTCCGACCTGCACGTTTAAATTCATAAGAACTGCAAAAGGTCTCTGTTTGATGCATGGAGTCTACATCCTTCCTCCTAAAGTAGCAATTGGGCACCAATCGGAAAAGAGAAATTACCTCCAGTCGGAAAAGCATTCTATGGGAGCAGTTGTCCGTTTGCTGCCACATGTTTCTGGCTGTGATAAAGCGCCATGCACAATTCTAGCGTCACTTTATCAAAGCCATTGGTCCTTTTGATATCATGGCGCCTGGTCTTTGCTCTTACCGTCCGTCTTGGTTTTACTTAGCTGATGTAGAAAACTCGCAAGAAAGCTTCTACTCACCACACTGGGTGCCAGGAACACAGTTACGTTGTTGCAGTCAGAGAGATCCGCCTAACAACAGAAAAATATAACTTATTCATTCAAGGTGTGCGCCATCACGGCCTGTGACAAAATGTTGCAGCATGGTGCTTCTGCTCCATTCCACACCTCTCCAAAAGATAGTCTGCATTCTGGGCCCACTGGACACGCTCAGTGCTCACTGGGTTGTTTCGGGATCCAGCAGCCCACCCCTTTCAGCATTTTTTCTCCTAAAGATTTTTTTTTGTATTTGGGGTTTATGTATGTATTTATTTGTATACCGTTCCACATCTAAGCAGATTTTGGAGCGGTGAACAACAAGAGATACAAAGATAAATCGAGAGATAAAATGATACAAACATGATACTGTAAGTATATAACAGTGGCAATTAAACCATGGCTGTGGAACCAAGGATAGCTTCCTAGAAAAGCTGTTTTCAGGAGATGCTGAAAACAACACAGGGTTGGGGCCTGCCTGACCTCCAGGGGCAGGGAGTTCCAAAGATAGGGGGCCACCACACTGGAGGCTCTTCTCCTGGTGGACTCCAATCGGGCCATAGGTATATGTAAAACCACAAGGATCATGCCCTCTGATGACCTCAATCACAGGACTCTTGACTTCAGCAAAGCTTTAACTGTTGTGATGAAGAGGGAATTTTACCAGGTGCTGCATGCATACCAATGACACCTGCTGAAATTCCCTTTTCAATACAACTGTTAAAGATACAGGCGCCCTGTCCTCCTTTTCATAGGGTCACCCTAGTTTATCTGTAGCGCTGCAAATGTAGAAATGTTTCAAATAGAAACGTAATCCATCTCACCATAGTGGGGAACTCTGTGACCAGGCGACCTGATGCCTGCTCAGTCTGTTGTCCACGTGCTAAGTGTTGGTGGACAACCTCAAGGTCCCTGAGTGTTGGTGGACAACCTCAAGGTCCCTGAGTGTTGGTGGACAACCTCAAGGTCCCTGAGTGTTGGTGGACAACCTCAAGGTCCCTGAGTGTTGGTGGACAACCTCAAGGTCCCTGAGTGTTGGTGGACAACCTCAAGGTCCCTGAGTGTTGGTGGACAACCTCAAGGTCCCTGAGTGTTGGTGGACAACCTCAAGGTCCCTGAGTGTTGGTGGACAACCTCAAGGTCCCTGAGTGTTGGTGGACAACCTCAAGGTCCCTGAGTGTTGGTGGACAACCTCAAGGTCCCTGAGTGTTGGTGGACAACCTCAAGGTCCCTGAGTGTTGGTGGACAACCTCAAGGTCCCTGAGTGTTGGTGGACAACCTCAAGGTCCCTGAGTGTTGGTGGACAACCTCAAGGTCCCTGCCTGCTCCCCCTTCTGATGTGTCTTTCTCTTTGAACCAGATTTAGAAGGTCCTTCAAATGCAGGATGCTTTCAAATAGAGGATTGTCCTCTGTAAAGCAGAACACATGGGTGGCCACTCGACTAGGAGATGCTATGATTACTGGAAAGAGAGAGCTGTTCCTTCCACCTTAGAAGAAACAGGCTTCCTGTCTTTACCTTCTTGTTTCCCTGCAAGAAGAAATTACCTTCCAGAGATCTTCACGCCGATAGAAAACCTTTCCATAGCATCCTGCCCAACAGGCACGGAAGTTGGACAGCTGCAATAGCCATGGAATGAGTTCATAGCCAATAGCTGGTCTGAAGCCTTGTTTATAGGCCTCCAGGACCTAAAAGCAAAGTCAGAATCAGTCACAGGGTCTATTAGTGCCTGATGGTGCTTAGGTTACAGGGCTTGTGTGACTCAACAACTTTGCACATTCAAGTTATCCCACACCCAGTGGAGGATGGTGGCTCTGATTTTGGTGGGGCTGTGAATCCATACTGGGTTCCCCTGAGGACCAGACAGAACAACTTCCAGGCCCAACTGGTAGGATTTACTGGGAGGGACGTAAGACCACATCTGCCTAAACCTCGGTCTCTAAAGGTGCTTCCAGATAGAGGGCTTCTCGCATAGGGTAACCATATGAAAAGGAGGACAGGGCTCCTGTATCTTTAATAGTTGCACAGAAAAGGAAATTTCAGCAGGTGTCATTTGTGTATATGGAGAACCTGGCGAAATTTCCTCTTCATCACACCAGTTAAAGCTACAGGTGCCCTGCCCTCTTTTAAATCTGGTCACTCTAGTATAGCTCCTGCAGCTTTAACTGTTGTGATGAAGCAAGAATTTCACCAGGTTCTCCATATATACAAACCACAGCTGCTGAAATTCCCTTTCCTATGCAACTGTTAAAGATACAGGAGCCCTGTCCTCCTTTTCATATGGTCACCCTATTCTAGCATTACCTATCAAAATGCACTGCACTGCACAGCTATTCTGTCTTTCCCTCTGTGAAGGTTTGAGGCCTACAGAAGCAAGGTAATAAAGGCAGGTCTAGAGGCCTGGGTTTTTCTGTTGGGAGGGGGGGTATTCCTGAGAGGAGTAGTTTCATTTCTCTGGGTTAAGATTCATTTCTCCAAGGCTGAAATGCTACTTTCTGTTTTTGAGGGAAGGGGGTATAAAAAGAGAGGAGAGATCCAGCCAGGGAGGGAGAGAGCCAGAAAAGACCAGAGCATGATGAAAGAGCAGCAAGAAGCAGCCTGGAGAAATAAATGCAGCTAGGGTAAAAGAACTTGCATTCACAACTTTTCTTTTCTTTTATTGCCTTTGTATCACTCAGCTCTATGGATTAAGTAATTTGCTTGTTTCAGTTTACTTTCAAACTGTTGTGTTAAGCAACAAGTGTCTGGAGTGTCACTCACCCTACATCTGCATCCTAAACCCCATGTTGTCGGGAGGGAGAAGGTAAAAAGAAGGAAGGTGGGACTCTTAAGGAGGCAAGAAATCCTTAAAGATTTGCTGAAGGGATCCAGGACATGGAAGGAACCTTGGCATCCTCCCTCCCAGATTATTCGGTGACAAGAAAAAAGGATGGAAGAAGCTATGGGAAGATGCCTTATAGGGTCAGACCAGTTGTCCATCTAGCCCAGTATTTTGGCATTCCCAAACCTGGTGCCCTCCAGGTAATTTTGGACTGCAACTCCCAGCATTCCTGGTCATTGGCACGCAGGCATGGGCTGATGGGAATTGATGTCCAAACCAGTTTATTGCTTACATCCACTAGCAGTGGGTCCCCAGGTCTTAGGCAGAGAGGGGATTCTTGCTCCTGCTGCATGACCATTTAACTGGGGATACCAGGAATTCAACCAGTACTTCTTAACATGCAGTGCATGAGTTCTGCCCCTGAGCTGCTGGCCTTTCCTCAAACATCAGGTGCTTCCAGACAGGGGTGTTGATGGTTACCAAAAAAAATCCCTCCCTCAAACCCATAGGGTGCAGATCTGCATAAAATCTGCATATGCCAATTTATATCTATATATGCAAGCTTAGAAATAACTATGAGACAGAACTCTAAAGGTGCTATCAAAAGTGCTGGACCTATTTTGGGGAATTAGGGTTCAGCACGTTGGATAGAGCTCAGCTCCTTTAGAGTCCTGGCTGCTTCTGACTGAACCCTGGAATGGATTCATAGCAAGGGGGAAAGCAGCCAATGCTAACCAAGGGCAGGGCTGTGGGAAGCCACCGGCAAGGATCAGGGTGACAGCATGAAAAATAACTCTGTGTTAACTTTACGTTTGTTTATTAATTGGGGCCTTCTTCCTCCACCACCTTTCAATCAATCCTCAAGGCAGGTTACAAAATGCCAAAGCACCACGAAAACGGGTTAAAAGCGCACAAAGTAAAGCCCTCGTTGCTCTCCCATCCTCCTGCTCCCCCCTCCCCATTGTCAGATGGCTTAGACTGTAGGCTCTTTGGGGGCAGGGGCCTTTTGAAGCTGTCAAGTGACCTGTCGATCCGTCGCAACAGTGCTGTAGAAACGGGAGCGGAACGAGAACCTAACTCTCCCGTGCAAGGTTTATTTCAGCCGTGCCATAGTGCTAAGCGCTTTGCAGGAGGCGGGGAGGTTTATCTCGGCCCCAGCTGACGGCTGAGCATCGCAGGCTTGCGCCTGCTCTCGAGATGTGCAAGCTACTTTGCGAGCAACCTGCCCAAGCATTTGGCGGCTCTTACAATTCTCCCATCGCCTGACCCTAAATCCACCAGCTTCCCGGAGCGTCCTTTCAGCAGTGACATCATATTGCTCACTTGCTTGGCACTCGATGGGACGTACGGCACCTGAGTTGAAGGAAAGAGGGTGGTGAGCTTTGGAAAAGGCAAGGGGTGCGGGGTGTGTGTGTGTGTGTGTGTGTGTCCCTTCATGACAGTTGAAGCAGGGCTGCCATGTTTCAACCTGCAATTGCTTAAATCAGGCTTCCCCCCACCCTGGTGCCCTACCGATGTGTTGGGACTCTCACTCATGCCATGCTGGGTGGGAAAGACAGATGGTGCAGTCCGACACGTCTGGAGGAGGCAATGTTGTGGAAGGGTAAACAGGAGAGGGGTTTTGTGTGGAAGGACACCCAAAATTCTACAGTTCTAGAAGTCAAAACCAATTCCTGGGCTCAGAGTTCTTCAGTTCTATGAACAAATCCTGTCAGACTAATTTTTTGATCGGGTAACCTCCCTTGTGGACTGTGGGAATGCTGTGGATGTCATATATCTTGACTTCAGCAAAGCTTTTGACAAAGTGCCCCATGATATTCTGATTAACAAACTAGCTAAAAGTGGGCTAGATGGAACAACTATTAGGTGGATCCACAGTTGGCTACAGAATCGGACTCAAAGAGTACTTATCAATGGAACCTTCTCAAACTGGGGAGAGGCAACGAGTGGGGTGCCGCAGGGCTCAGTCCTGGGCCCAGTGCTCTTCAACATTTTTATTAATGATTTGGATGAGGAGGTGCAGGGAACGCTGATCAAATTTGCAGATGACACAAAATTGGGTGGGATAGCTAATACCCTGGAAGACAGAAACAAACTTCAAAGTGATCTTGATAGGCTGGAGTGCTGGGCTGAAAACAACAAAATGAAATTTAGTAGGGATAAATGCCAAGTTCTACATTTAGGAAATAGAAACCAAATGCACAGTTACAAGATGGGGGATACTTGGCTCAACAATACTGCAAACGAGAAGGATCTTGGAATTGTTGTAGATCGCAAGCTGAATATGAGCCAACAGTGCGATATAGCTGCAAGAAAGGCAAATGCTATTTCGGGCTGCATTAATAGAAGTATAGCTTCCAAATCATGTGAGGTACTGGTTCCTCTCTATTCGGCCCTGGTTAGGCCTCATCTAGAGTATTGTGTCCAGTTCTGGGCTCCACAATTCAAGAAGGATGCAGACAAGCTGGAGCATGTTCAGAGGAGGGCAACCAGGATGATCAGGGCTCTGGAAACAAAGCCCTAGGAAGAGAGACTGAAAGAACTGGGCATGTTTAGCTTGGAGAAGAGAAGATTGAGGGGAGACATGATAGCACTCTTCAAATACTTAAAAGGTTGTCACACAGAGGAGGGCCAGGATCTCTTCTCAATCCTCCTGGAGTGCAGGACACGGAATAATGGGCTCAAGTTAAAGGAAGCCAGATTCCAGCTGGACATCAGGAAAAACGTCCTGACTGTTAGAGCAGTATGACAATGGAATCAGTTACCTAGGGAGGTTGTGGGCTCTCCCACACTAGAGGCCTTTAAGAGGCAGCTGGACAACCCTCTGTCAGGGATGCTTTAGGGTGGATTCCTGCATTGAGCAGGGGGTTGGACTCAATGGCTTTGTAGGCCCTTCCAACTCTGCTATTCTATGATTCTATATCTTTTGCAGCAGCTTCTGGTTGGTGGGTCTTCAGGTACTGCGAGAAAGTAGAGAAGAGCCACCCTGAACTCTGCCCTTCCCTTTGATGAAGCACCGCGCTAATTGTCTAGTGTCCAGAACTAGAACATCTGGGCACGTGCACTGCTGTCCTCTTGTGGTGAACCATTTGCATTGCACTATACTTGTGCCTGGATTTCATCTAACACACCAGCTCAGCTGCCTGCAATATTTGTACGTAAGACAGAAAATATCATTTAGCAATTAACACATCGATTCCATGATCCCTGGGTGAGCGTCCCAGGATATGGAAAGAGAGGCTGGCTCTGGTGCTATACAGGATGATAAGTGTAGGCTGGTATTTGTCAAAAGAATGTTTTTATTTAAAAGTTCAAGAAGGCTCAACGTTTCGGATTGTCAGATCCTTCGTCAGGAACACTGATTGACACTTTTCCTGTAGAGAGTCTTCGTGGAGAGCTGTGTTTTCTTATCCCAAAAACTGTGCTGCTACAGGGAGGGGCAGGGGGCACGTGCCTCTCCAAATTAGGAGCTCACCGCCCCACTCCACCCCACCCCCGGCCTCATTGCTTACGGTGACCACATGAAAAGGAGGACAGGGCTTCTGTATCTTTAACAGTTGCATTGAAAAGGGAATTTCAGCAGGTGTCATTTGTATATATGGAGAACCTGGTGAAATTCCATCTTCCTCACAACAGTTAAAGCTGCAGGAGCCCTGTCCTCTTCTGTATCTGGTCACTCTAACTATACTCCTGCAGCTTTAAGTGTTGTGATGATGAGGGAATGTCACCAGGTGCTGCATGCCTACAAATGACACCTGCTGAAATTCCCTTTTCTATGCAACTGTTAAAGATACAAGAGCCCTGTCCACCTTTTCATGTGGTCACCCTACATTGCTGGACTCCTGTCATTACTTGAAGGAAAGGCACTTTTCGCATATACAAGTGCAGGCATATATGATCATCTCTGTAGCTCTTCTACAGTTCAGCTGCAGCTCTTGTGCCAACAAAGGTTACCTGATTTGCAGCTACCTGACATATTCTTCACGATGCCAACAGACCAGTGGCTTTTCCACCGAGAGGAAAGAACCTGGGGTCACCCCATGAAGCTGATGGGTTGGAGGTTCAGGAAGGATAAAAGGAAGGACTTCTTCACACAGCGCAGAGTTAAATTACGGAATTCACTAGCCTAAGATGTGGTGATGGCCACCCATTTGGATGGCTTTAAAAGGGAGTTGGATACATTCCTGAAGGCTATCAAGGGCTACTAGTCCTGATGGCTAAGTGCGACCTCCAGGATCAGAAGGCCGTATACACTGGTTACTGGGGAACATGGGTGGGAGGGTGCTGTTGCACCGTGTGTAGCTTGTGGGTCCCTGGTTAACAGCTGCTTGGCCACCGTGTGAACAGAGTGTTGGACTAGATAAGTTGGGCCCTTGGTCTTCTTATGTTTGGAAGGCTGCTGCTGCCTGGTAACCCTCCCAGGGCCACAAGCCAAAGAAAGGAGCCAGGGGAGGGTACTTTGCCCTGCCCTTCTCAAACCTGGTGCTGGCCCTAGGTCCCCCTCCCCCTGCTCTGTTTACAAAATGATGGTAAACCTGATACCTGTAAAGAAGACACTTTGCGGCCGCCAAGTGCCAGACATCCAGCCCAGGCAAGATAGACCACTAAGCCAGTGTCTGCTACAATCTGAAAAGGGCACCAACGATTCCCCTTCCCATGCAGCTCTGTTGCCAGTTCTTCCAAGGCATCAAGGTCCATCCCTGCGAAGACCAAGAGTTCTGCTGTTCAGTTCCGAATGACAACTGGAGCGCCACTGTCTGCATCTGCTGCATTCAGGACGTTGCCCCAAAGTACCGCTCTCTGGATGTGGAACAGCCGAGGACAACAGGGCCAAATCTGAGGCTGTAGTGCTATAGATCCATTTACTGCGGGGCAAACTCCGTTGAGCAAAGGGAAACTTCTTTCAGAGTAAATGTGCATAAGACAGCACTGCTAGAATTCAGGCGCTAGGGCCTGTTCAGGCAACACACTAAGCCATGATTATGCTGCTAGCTCTTTTGCAGTAAATGGATCGTGAATGTGTTTAAACCATGGTTATGAAGCCACCATGGTTAGTTAGGGTGACCCTATGAAAAGGAGGACAGGGCTCCTGTATCTTTAACAGTTGCATTGAAAAGAGAATTTCAGCAGGTGTCATTTGTATATATGGGGAACCTGGTGGAATTCCCTCTTCATCACAGCAGTTAAAGCTGCAGGAGCCCTGCCCTCTTTTAAATCCGATCACTCTAGTATAGCTCCTGCAGCTTTAACTGTTGTGATGAAGAGGGAATTTCACCAGGTGCTCCATATATACAAATGACACCTGCTGAAATTCTCTTTTCTATGCAACCGTTAAAGATACAGGAGCCCCGTCCTCCTTTTCATAGGGTCAGCCTAGGTTAGTCATGGTTCACACGACACGCTTAGCCATCATGTTTAGCTCAAAATGCTTAACCACCATGGCTTAGCATATCCTCTGAACAGGGTCCTAGTGCGGTTCAAGGGGCCTTCATGTAGCCCAGCAGGACATATTTAGTTTGTTTATTAGTGGTACTTACTTACCGCTTAATAGAATAAAATCTTTAAGAGGTTTACATACAAAAATGCAGCTTGTAACAAAATAGCAAAACACTTGACCATCGTGTGTAATGATCGGAAACAATAACTAAAGCGTTACTGTAACAGATCCTAACGGAAGGGCTAAGAAAACAAGGCACGTCGCATTACGAAAACATCGCCTGCTCCGAGAATTCTGGGAGTGTTTCCAGGTGAAGTTTCTGCTGTGCAATGGCCCTGCTTCGTACAGGAAATTTTACAGGGATGCCAGACAATGACGATAACGTCCATTTATAACTTTCCCATGCTTTCCCACCTCCTTTTTCCTTAATCAGAAAATTTAAAAAAAAAATCTGCTGAAGGGGAAAAGTTGGGAAAATACGGCTGGTGGCGCTAGGGTGTCTTTTACCTGGGCATAACCTGCAACAGGGGAATTTGCTCCAATCCTACCCACTAGGGTGACCCTATGAAAAGGAGGACAGGGCTCCTGTATCTTTAACAGTTGTATTGAAAAGGAAATTTCAGCAGGTGTCATTTGTATATATGGGGAACCTGGTGGAATTTCCTCTTCATCACAACACTTATAAACACAGTATAAAAATGTAATAAATAAATAAATAATAATAAAAAACACTTAAAGCTACAGGTGCCCTGCTCTCTTTTAAATCAGGTCACTCTAGTATAGCTCCTGCACCTTTTACTGTGGTGATGAAGAGGAAACTTCACCAGGTCCTCCACATATATAAATGACACCTGCTAAAATTCCCTTTTCTATGCAACTGTTAAAATTACAGGAGCCCTGTCCTCCTTTTCATAGGGTCACCCTAATTCACATGAGCCGAGACAAGGACAGAGCATTTTTTAAAAAAAAACCAAAAATTGAGGATCTTTTAATGGTAATTTTTGTGTATGATGGGGAAAGGGCAAAAATCCCACTGCTCTGGGCCTCCAGATTCCTCTGGCGCATAGGAGTCTTTCACATTGCAACGTTTTATTTCAGGTGCCGCTTGTAAATGTTGCATTGCGAGAATGATTAATATCTGCTCGTTTGCAGTCTGGGGAAAGTCCCGTCTTGAGCACACAGCACCGGGCAGTCTAGAAAACGAAAGGGGCTTGTGTGTCACAGCGCTGTTGTTGCACCCTTTGAAAGTCCAATCAGGGGAACAGTTGCCACCCAACCAAGGGACAAGCTTCACAACTGTCCCATGCCCTGGAATAATTTGCCCCTTCTTCATTCCCTGCCTGGCAAGCCAAGCTACTCTTGTTTTTCTACCTGTCTAGATCTAGAAGAAGCGGAGCTCTCCTCCAGGCCAGGCCGTCCCGTCCCCCAATGGGATTCCCTCCTGGCACCGCCCCCCTGAGCAGCACGAGTTCCGCCCCTATGGCAGAGACGTGGTGATTTATTAGCGTGGCCCAATTTATTTATTTTATTTAAGAACATAAGAAGAGCTCTGCTGGGTCAGGCCAAGGGTCCATCTAGTCCAGCACAGTGGCCAACCAGCCGTTGGAACCACGTAGGGTGACCCTATGAAAAGGAGGACAGGGCTCCTGTATCTGTAAAAGTTGTATTGAAAAGGGAATTTCAGCAGGTGTCATTTGTATATATGGAGAACCTGGGGAAATTCCCTCTTCATCACAACAGTTAAAGCTGCAGGAGCTATACTAGAGTGACCAGATTTAAAAGAGGGCAGGGCACCTGCAGCTTTAACTGTTGTGATGAAGAGGGAATTTCACCAGGTGCTGCATGCATACAAATGACACCGGCTGAAATTCCCTTTTCTATGGAACTGTTAAAGATACAGGAGCCCTGTCCTCCTTTTCATATGGTCACCCTACTGGCTAGGGACCAACAAAGTAGGACACGGTGCAACAGCACCCTCCTGCCCATGTTCCCCAGCAACTGGTGCACACAGACTTACTGCCTCGAATACTGGAGACAGCACACGACCATCATGGCTAGTAGCTATGGATAGCCTTCTCCTTCAGGAATTTATCCAACCTAGGGTGGCCATATGAAAAGGAGGACAGGGCTCCTGTATCTTTTGTATATATGGGGAACCTCGTGAAATTTCCTCTTCATCACAACAATTAAAGGTGCAGGTGCCCTGCCCTCTTTTACATCTGGTCACTCTAGTATAGCTCCTGCACTTTAAGTGTTGTGATGAAGAGGGAATTTCACCAGGTTCTCCATATATACAAATGACACCTGCTGAAATTCCCTTTTCTATGCAACTGTTAAAGATGCAGGAGCCCTGTCCTCCTTTTTTCATATGGTCACCCTAATCCAACCCCCTTTTAAAGCCATCCAAAGTGGTGGCCATCACTACATCTTGTGGTAGTGAGTTCCATAATTTAACTCAGCGCTGTGTGAAGAAGTAATACTAAAAGTAATTAATAATACATATTTCTAGGCCATCTTTCAGGAGAGGAACATTCCCAAGGCACCTAAAGATTGTTCGGTCATTTGATGGTGGTATGGGGGATTTCACCTTTAAAATTCATGAAATCATGAGCATCTGGTTTTGATTTAACGGATCTGGCTTCTTCCTAAGAAAAGGCCAGCATCCACGGGGATTGGTCCCTTTTGATTGTTAATCATCATTTTTTTTAATAATAATAAACATGTTTTTTGTAACAGGGCAATCGTATTGCACGTCTCCTCGGAAGTAACTCCCATGGCGTTCACTGGAACTAACTCCCAGGTAAGTGCCAATAGGTCTGCAGCCTTGAGTTCGACTTTTATCCTAGAAAGGTGCTTCATACCTGTTGAGACAGGTAGATGCAGCGATTGTAGCCCCTAGTAGAGGCTGGTGGCTCTGATTTCGGTGGAGCGGTGAATTCATTCTGGGTTTCAGTCAGAACCAGCCAGAACTCTAAAAGAGCTCTCTATGGTGCTGAAACCTTTACCCAAAATAGGCTCAGTGGCTCCCTCTTTCCATCAAAAAGTAAGTCCAGGTAGGTCTATGCAACGCCGTTTAGGGTGACCCTATGGAAAGGAGGTCAGGGCTCCTGTATCTTTAACAGTTGTATAGAAAAGGGAATTTCAGCAGGTGTCATTTGTGTGTATGGAGAACCTGGTGAAATTCCCTCTTCATCACAACCCTTAAAGCTGCAGGAGTATAGTTAGAGTGACCAGATACAGAAGAGGGCAGAGCTCCTGCAGCTTTAACGGTTGTGATGAAGAGGGAATTTCACCAGGTGCTGCATGCATACAAATGACACCGGCTGAAATTCCCTTTTCTATGGAACTGTTAAAGATACAGGAGCCCTGTCCTCCTTTCCATAGGGTCACCCTATAATGCCGCAATGCCTCTGTTTCATAGGAAGGGGAGTTGGAGAAGAAGCCCTTTCTTTGAAGTTGGTCTACAGCAGCCTTTGCCAAGCTGCTGCCTTTCAGATGTGTTGAACTACAACTCCCAGCATGATGCTGGGAGTTGTAGTTCAACACATCTGAAAGGCAGCAGCTTGGGTAAGGCTGCAGGGTGCTGATACCGGAAGTGGGTGCTCATGTCTTCGCTCAGGCGTAGCTCTATGGGCCGGGGGGCGGCCTCTCTAGCCCCCTTGCTGGCTCTCACACGCTGAGGCGACTCTATGGTTGCGGGGGGGCGGGGCGGGGCGGCGGGCTCTTCGCGGGCAGCGGCGGGAAGGGAGGAAGGCTGGAGGAGCAGCCATGGCCAAAGGTATCTCCGCTGGGCGAGCCGGGGATATGGGGGTCGGGTGGAGCCAAAAGGGGGCAGCCCCACGGAGCTCCCCTCCCCGTGCCTTGGCCGGGCGTTTAGCTAGCTGCGCGACAGGCAGAAATCCACCAGGTGTAGCCTTCTGCTCCCGCAGTGAAGAGCTTCACCGGTTGGATTTCTGCCTGCCGAGGTCGTTGTTAAAGTGCCCAGAGCCCTGCTTGAATAGGTGTGTGTGTGTGTGTGTGTGTTATATTGATTATTTAACAGTTGCATAACGGGCAGAAATCCACCAGGTAGAGCCTCCGTTCTCGTATCGAAAGCCTTCACCGGTTGGATTTCTGCCTGCCGAGGTCGTTGTTGAAGTACGCAGAGCCCTGCTTGAATAGGTGTGTGTGTTAAATTGATTATTGTACAGCTGCATAACGGGCAGAAATCCACCAGGTAGAGCCTCCGTCCTCGTATCGAAAGCCTTCACCAGTTGGTTTTCTGCCTGCCGAGGTCGCTGTTGAAGTACGCAGAGCCCTGCTTGAATAGGGGTGTGTGTGTGTTATAATGGTTATTGTACAGCTGCATAACGGGCAGAAATCCACCAGGTACAGCCTCCGTCCTCGTATCGAAAGCCTTCACCGGTTGGGTTTCTGCCTGCTGAGGTCGTTGTTGAAGTACGCAGAGCCCTGCTTGAATAGGTGTGTATGTTATATTGATTATTGTACAGCTGCATAACGGGCAGAAATCCACCAGGTAGAGCCTCCGTCCTCATAATGAAAGCCTTCGCCAGTTGGTTTTCTGCCTGCCGAGGTCGCTGTTGAAGTACGCAGAGCCCTGCTTGAATAGGGGTGTGTGTGTGTGTGTGTGTGTGTGTGTTATAATGGTTATTGTACAGCTGCATAACGGGTAGAAATCCACCAGGTAGTGCCTCCGTCCTCGTATCGAAAGCCTTCACCGGTTGGATGGCTGCCTGTCAAGATCTTTGTTGAAGTGCACGGAGCCCTGCTTGAATAGGTGTTGATGTGTTATAATAATTATTTAACAACTGCATAACAGGCAGAAATTTTCCAGGCATCATCTTCAGGTCCCTGCATTGAAGACTTTCTGCCCTCGTTTGTATCTGGTCAAGCTGTTTTTATAAGGGTACTGTTGTTTTTAGGCTTTTTTTGCTTTTAAACTTTGTATATTTGTTTTAATGATTACTGTTTTTAACTTTTGTAAACTGCCCAGAGAGCTTCTGCTATGGGGCGGTATATAAATGCAATAAATAAATAAATAAATAAATAAGAGGGCAGGGCTCCTGCAGCTGTAACTGCTGTGATGAAGAGGGGATTTCACCAGGTGCTGCATGCACACAAATGACACCTGCTGAAATTCCCTTTTCACTACAACAGTTAAAGAGACAGGAGCCCAGTCCTCCTTTCCATAGGGTCACCCTACATCCTGCCTATTATGCAGTTGTTAAGTGTGCAAGAACTATGTTAGAAAAACAATAGTATAACAACAATAATACTGTAACTTTCTCTCATCTCTGATTTGTGCCTGCCACGCAGCTACTAAACGCACAGGAAATCCTGCCAGGAAATAATATTTTTTTTCTGGTGCTTCACAGGCAGAAATCCAGCAAACGACACTTTCCTGCAATTTTGCTCTCCCTGACAGTTGTCTTAGGGTGTCCCTCCCCTTTTTGACTATGCAGTCAGAGCAAGTAGTTTAAACAGCCGGCATGACATGACCAGTTTAACTGCTGTGTTTTCTCTGCAGTGTGGCAGCACCCGTATCTGAATGTCTTCAAGCACTTTAAAGTGGAGGAATGGAAAAGGTCTACCAAAGAGGGCGATGTGACAGCTTTCATGGTAATGTCAACGGTTCCTGGTCTTCCTTACGGCGTTAAATGTAGCCTTGGGGTTAGGCACTCACCTGGGCCTCATCTACACCAAGCAGGATATTGCACCATGAAAGCGGTATATAAAAGGCAGGAGCCACACGACTGCTTTATAGCGGTATCGAAGTGTGCTGACAACTGTTGGGGTCCATTGACACAGGCCATCTGCCGCTTTCATACCGCTATATCCTGCTTGGTGTGGCGCCTGCGTTTTATATACAGCTTTCATTGTGGTCGCGTTCAGATGGACACATTACGCAACGGAAGGGGGAATAGGCAACTCACCGTGCGTTACTTTACTGGTGTTCCCCCAGCGCTCATCAACATTTTTATGAATGATTTGGACGAGGAGGTGCAGGGAACGCTTATCAAATTTGCAGATGACACAAAATTGGGTGGGATCGCTAATACCCTGGAAGACAGAAACAAACTTCAAAGTCATCTTGATAGGCAGGAGTTCTGGGCTGAAAACAACAGGATGAAATTTAATAGGGATAAATGCCAAGTTCTACATTTAGGAAATAGAAACCAAACGCACAGTTACAAGATGGGGGATACTTGGCTCAGCAATACTACAAACGAGAAGGATCTTGGAATTGTTGTAGATCGCAAGCTGAATATGAGCCAACAGTGCAATGTGGCTGCAAGAAAGGCCAATGCTATTCTGGGCTGCATTAATAGAAGTATAGCTTCCAAATCACGTGAGGTACTGGTTCCTCTCTATTCGGCCCTGGTTAGGCCTCATCTAGAGTATTGCGTCCAGTTCTGGGCTCCACAATTCAAGAAGGACGCAGACAAGCTGGAGCGTGTTCAGAGGAGGGCAACCAGGATGATCAGGGGTCTGGAAAAAAAGCCCTATGAAGAGAGACTGAAAGAACTGGGCATGTTTAGCCCGGAGAAGAGAAGATTGAGGGGAGACATGATACCACTCTTCAAATACTTAAAAGGTTGTCACACAGAGGAGGGCCAGGATCTCTTCTCGATCCTCCCAGAGTGCAGGACACGGAATAACGGGCTCAAGTTAAAGGAAGCCAGATTCCAGCTGGACATCAGGAAAAACTTCCTGACTGTTAGAGCAGTACGACAATGGAATCAGTTACCTAGGGAGGTTGTGGGCTCTCCCATACTAGAGGCCTTCAAGAGGCAGCTGGACAACCATCTGTCGGGGATGCTTTAGGGTGGATTCCTGCATTGACCGGGGGGTTGGACACGATGGCCTTGTAGGACCCTTCCAACTCTGCTGTTCTATGATTCTATGACATGTTGCCCCATCGCTTGGCTGAAACTCCCATCATCCTTCCAGGCGGCTGGTGCTCTTCCCAGCCCTATCCCAGCATGCATTGCAAGGTTCTTCTGGCTGTAGATGAGCGGCCGGGGCACTTTTGGCCGCTCCTGCCAGAGAACTCTATGGCCTACCTAAATAGCGCACGGAACACACAACAGAGCCCTCAACACAACATCTTAATCAACGGGTCTCTGGATAAGCAACAGAGCAACCCGTTGGTTTTCTCCCATGGGTTAAATTGACAAAAGAATGTGCTGCGAGTTCTGTGCCCATTGTACGTTGCCCCCCAGACGACACAATAATCAACACAACGGATGATTGCCTCTTTACACCCACCCCGGTTAATTATCATGTGCAAATGTTGAGTCGTCCGTACCCTGTTCACCTGTGGTGAGTGAAAATAGCTTGCAGGTGATCAGGTGAGGTTGCACTACTGCTGCATATGAACTTTCCCTTCCAGGAGTGGGAGAGACAGAATGAGAGACACAGTCGTTTTCTACTGCTTCTATAGTCCCTCTTGCTTCTGTTATATTCTGTTACCAAATGATGCCCTTGGCATTCTGGAATAGGAAATACAGAAATGTTTTGCGGAGTGCCTTTGTATTTCTGGACAAAATGAAGTAGAAGGTCTGCACTATCATTTGTCTTGTTGCCTGCTATATAAAAACCTGATGGAAAGATATTTCTTTCTGATCACACTACTAAATCCTTCAGTTTTCTGAGCTTTTTTTTTTGCAAAAGTCCCAGCCAGGCACTGGCCAGACCCTGAGCTACTTCGTTCCAGTAAGATTGCTGCATTATTTGCTTTTACACCAAAGCCTGCCTGCTTTCACAAATGTTAAAACCTTCGGCTACTGGAGGCCTCAAACTTCTGGGAGGGTTTGCGGGAGCCTTGTTCTCTGTTCTTTCCGGTTCTGCATCACATCAAAGGCAGCGCAACAAAATGGTTTGCTGGGATTTGCTTAACCTTGTGTTCATTGTGCTTGCGCCACATCACATGTTGGAGGTGGTATTCTTGGATTCCTCTGTTCCACGTGGCAGGTTTTTTTTTATGAGATTTGTGCTCCAATCTTCTCTATTTTATCCTCTCTCTTCAGGACAAGACTCTGAAAGGGACCGTGTATCGCATCAGTGGTGCGGTTCCTGCAAGTAACTACCTCCAGCTTCCCAAGACCAGTACGCAGTCCCTGGGCCTTACTGGTCGGTACCTCTACATTCTCTTCAAGCCGGCCCCAGCCAAATATTTTGTGGTGCACCTGGACGTTGCCACGGAGGTGAGCGGGAATTCTCTCCTGATGGCCAGTGCTGTAGTCATAGGAGCAAGAAGACGATGTGAGGTGTTTTGCAGGGGTCTCTAGTAGCCTTGTGTGGTGCAGAGCAGTAAAGCAGCAGTTTCTGCAGCTGAAACTCTCCCCACAGCCTGAGTTCGATCCCAGCGGAAGCTGGTTTCAGGCAGCCGGCTCGGGTCGACTCAGCCTTCCATCCTCCCGAGGTCGGTAAAATGAGTACCCAGTTAGCTGGGGGAAAGATAATAACGGCTGGGGAAGGCAACGGCAAACCACCCCACTATAAGGCCTGCCAAGAAAACGTCAGCGAAAGCTGGCGTCCCTCCAAGAGTTAGCAATGACTCAGTGCTTGCACAAGAGGGTTCCCTAGTGGTAGTTGTTTGCTGGACCATTGAGCAGGGTTTGCCTTTCTGGCGGGCTCTATAATAGGATCCTGTTGCTAGCTGCTTCAAAAATAGCATGGTGCTGGATGCAGAATTTGGCTTCCTGAGCAAGGCAGCTTTCATTTCTAGAAGATGAAAGTGTCTAGTCCAGGGGTGGATTCCCTGGATGGCCATCCAACCTTTCCCTCATTCTGAAAGCTTGAAATGCCTCTTCCAATTCTTAGTTACTGGCAGTAAGTCTTTTATACTAAAATATGCTGATATTTTTGGCCTTTCTGCCCACTGCTGCAATGCAGCTCCCTGGAGCTACTCTGAAATTAAATTTCACCCTTGGGCTAAAAGAGCTTCCCTGCCCTTGGCCCAGTTGTTATGGTTGTGAAGTTAGGCCTGAAAATACATGGGCAAGGCCTGGTGAAATCACAGGAGCCCATTATGGCAGCCAGGTTGGTCACCGGTACATCTAGGGGTGAGCATATTACCCCAACATTAAAATCACTCCACTGACTGCCAATTAGTTTCCGGGCAAAGTACAAAGTGTTGGTCATTACCTTTAAAGCCCTAAATGGTTTGGGTCCAGGTTCCCTGCGGGATCGCCTTCTCCCATACAGTCTGCCCCACACACTCAGGTCCTCTGGGGTGAACTTACTTCAGTCAGCTAAAACTAGGCTGACATCAGTTTCCCAGAGGACCTTTTCTTCTGTCGCCCCCAGATTGTGGAACGGCCTGCCGGAGGAGATTCGTAAAATTAACTCTCTGTGTGATTTTAAGGCAGCTTTAAAGACTAGCCTTTTCCGGCAGGCCTATCCAGATCAATGTAAAATCAAGATTTTTTAAGATGTATTGATTCCTGTTCTAATGTTGTTCCCTGCCTCAATCCAAAGGGAGAGGCGGGTAAGAAATAATAATAATAATAATAATAATAATAATAATAATAATAATAATCCTGCTGAATATGATTTCCTTTGCCCAGGAATGGGAATGCAGTGACCTGAATAGCTTCTCTTCCCCCCCTCCCGACCCCCGGCTCACTTGTAAACCTCCAAATTAGATTACTGCAATGCACTCTACATGGGGCTGCCCTTGAAGATGGTTCAGAAGCTGCAGCTTGTGCAAAATGCAGTGGCCAAATTGATAACTGGAACCAGAAGGTTCGAGCATACAAGACCCACTCTAGCCTGCTTGTATTGGCTGCCTGTACGTTTCTGAGCTCAATTCAGGGTGCTGGTTTTAACCTATAAAGCCTTACACGGCTTGGGACCACAATACCTGATGGAACGCCTCTCCCGGTATGAACCTACCTGTACACTGCGCTCAACATCTAAGGTCCTCCTCTGAGTGCCGACTCCGAGGGAAGCTCAGAGGACGGCAACAAGGGAGAGGGCCTTTTCAGTGGTGGCCCCTCAATTATGGAATGATCTCCCCGATGAGGCTCGCTTGTTATCATTTTGGCACCAGGTCAAGACTTTTCTCTTCTCCCAGGCAGTTAACAACATATGCTGAGGTTTTAACTGACCCCAGAATAGTTGTTTTAAATGGATATTTTCTGTTTTTATGCTTTTGATGGTTTAAAATTTTTATATTTGTTTTTAATGTTCACTGTTTTTAACCTTTGTAAACCGCCCAGAGAGCTTTGGTTATGGGGCGGTATATAAATGTAATAAATAAATAAAGAAAGAAAGCATGGGCTTGCATGGAAAAGGTCCCCAGTGCCATTCCTGAAAAGGGGTTTTGGGCAACAGGGAAGGGAAATTCTTCTCTCTCCTTGAACCCTGCTGCAAGTTCAGGTAGACAGTACTCAGCTAGATCTCCTGCCTCGGTATAAATACACCAATATCTGTAATGTCTTTACGACTGGAGGTCGGTTATATTATTTATTTATATGATTTGTATCCCCAGCATCCAACATAGGAAAAGAAAAGCATTTTTGGCAGCTAAATGATGCAAAGTAGTAAACTATGCAAAATAAAACAGAAACATGCAAACATCTCTACGAGTCGCGATATAACGTTTATTTTGAGATAACTATTATTATTTCTGAAGCGCAGAGTGTTTTCGGCCTGCGCAGTGAGAAACCTGACCCGAGCGAATGTATGTCTTTATTTCCAGGACAGCCAGGTGGTCCGTATCTCGTTTTCCAACCTCTTCAAAGAGTTCAAGTCGACAGCCACGTGGCTGCAGTTCCCCTATGTTTGTGGGGCAGCCAGAGGGTCGGTCTACGAAAGCACAGCCAAACCTTCCAAAAGAGGTAAAATGCCTTCTGAAGTCCCCCGTCCCCATCCCCCCGCTAGCCCTGCGAGCTTTCTGATTTGGACCCCGTGCAGTGATGGTCACTATTTTTCAAGCCCGAGGAACTTTGGATCCAGGCACTGCTACCGAGGCTATTTGGGGGAACCTTTCTCGAGTTGTGTGTGGGCCTCCCTTCTCCCCAAATCAAGCAACAACTTTGCTGGAGGCATTTTGGGCCCTCTCTTCCCCCTCTACATTGTCCAACCAAGGTCTCCTCTCTCCGTCACTAAGGAGGTAAATTCCAGCAGGCTCACTCGGTCCTTGGATCGGGATGCAACTTTTCCTCGTCACCGAGAGACTGCTCTGCTCTACTCAGTGTGGCAGAATGTCCCAGCGTAGGTCCGCTTTGCCCTCTCTGCCTTGCTTGCACATTCAATTTCCCCTCCACCACTGGTGTCTAGGCAGTGCATCGCTGCAGCTCGCCAGTCACAGCGCCCTCCGCCACATTGCTCCTCCACCCCCACTGCCGATTGGCTGATTGCTCCTGTGCCCTCCTCTTCCCCCGACTCCCCACTCCCAAAGCCCCCTCCCGTGGCCCAGATCACAGCAGCCAGCCCACTGCTAAAGCAAACGATAATGCAAGGTTAGAGGGCCTTTGCTGAGAGTCACCAGAAAAAGGAGAGAGAAAATGAGAGAGAAGCAAAGAGCCAGCGGCCCAAGAAGAATACTGCTCTGGTGGCTAAAATCCAGGTTCTCCAAGAAGCCAGGTTGTTGACTTGGCTGTGAGTTGATCTTGTGGGGCGAGCAGAATGTAACTATGGGTGAAGAAGTAGAGCTTTTGGCAAACACCCCCCCCCCAAAAAAAAATAATATTGCTTGGGCATTTATAATACACGCTTTGGGCTTTTCCCAGCACTTCCAATTCATCTTAGCAATCCTTCCAACACTCCTGTAAAGGAGACCGTGATAGTTATTGTAGTGGAATTGCTCCGTTTGGCTTAGCAATTCCCCGGCTGGAGAGGGGGGATCTCACTCAGCCAGCCCAGACACACGCCCCTTCACTGCCGCTTGTTAAGCCTTTACAGTCTAGGTTCTCAAGGAAACCACACCACACTCCAGAAGTAGGGACCAAACGCTTTTATTCTTTACACACATACACTCCCACAAGGGCCCACACGCTAAGGTTAACACTTAGGAGGTTTGGGGGAAGAACACAGACAAAGGAATAACACACATAAACAGCAGGGACTGACACTTCACCCTTCCCTTTCACACGCTCAAGCCTAACAGGATTCACACTCGCTCCCCGCTTAACCACCCCCACCAGCCGTTACTCTGGCAAGGTCCCTTGCCCCAGTTGTACCCAAACCTAGTCTAAAACAAAACAAACACCTAATTTCTGCGACTCAACCTTTACTGCTCACCCCGACTTGGCTTTACGCCACTCGAGCTAAACTCCTTCCCATAGCAGCCGCATGGAGCCTCTGCAGTCCAGCCTGGATGCCCCAACTCGCCACACATACGCTGGACTCCTGACACCCACAGGAAAGAGGCCGGACCCTTAGGTGCCTAAGCCTTTTATCCCTTTCTGGGAACCCCTTGTCACCAGACCCATACTGACCAATGGAAACCCCCTAGCAATGGCTTGGGACCACAATACCTGACGGAACGCCTCTCCCGACGTGAATATACCCGGTTACTACGTTCAACATCTAAGGTCCTCCTCCGGGTGCCTACTCCGAGAGAGGCTCAGAGTGTGGCAACAAGGGATAGGGCCTTTTCGGTGGTGGCCCCCAGACTATGGAATGATCTCCCTGATGAGGCTCGCCTGGCACCAACGCTGCTATCTTTCCAGCGCCAGGTTAAGACTTTCCTCTTTGCCCAGGCATACGGCAGCACATCTTAATCACCCACATGTTTAGTTTTTTAATGGTTTTTAATGCTTTATGTGTGTATGTTCTGTGTTTTAAAATTTTAAATTTTGTATACTTGTTTTTATCTCAATTTTAGAATGTCTGTAAACTGCCCAGAGAGCCCTGGCTATGGGGGTGGTATATAAGTGTAATAAATAAATAAATAAACCCACACCTCTCCCGAAGGGGGGAATGCTCCCAGACATTGCACAGCTGCAATGGTTCCAGCCCTGGGAGGCATTATCAGATGCCAGGCACTTCTCGCCCAGCGTGGCCGTGGCATTTCGCTTGCTACTCCCTTTTCAGACACAAGAAACCCCTCTCCCTCTCCCTGGGATGAAGCAAAAGATGTGCTCTTAAAGGGGCCGTGGGCCCAGCCCATGACAGCTATCATCAAACCTTTGGGGACAGAAGCTGAGAAATCTTAGTTTCCCTAAGGCTGCCTAGTACTTTTTGTGTTTTGGGAGAGATTGGAGGCTTCCAGGGTCACACTCTTAGCTGCCCCACGACCAGTCATTTGAAAATGACAGCAGGGGGGTGGGGACAGATCTGATGGCCATTCTTGATTTAAGGTTTGGGAGCTAGGATTTGTGTGTGTGTGTGTTAAGTACGTTCAGAAACTCAGGCGTGTGCTTGGCATGAATTTGCTTTCCTTTTCCCCCTCCTCCTCCTCCCTCCCAATCCCCTTTCCTTTTGTGTCATGTCTTTTAGATTGTAAGCCTGTGGGCAGGGACTGTCAAGAAATACTTTTGTAAGCCGCCGTGAGAGCCTTTTTTGGCTGAAGGGCGGCATAAAAATCCTTAAATAAATTAAATGAAGCTTCGGCTATTGGGCGGTATAAAAATGTAATAAATAAATAAAATAAATAAATAAATAAATGTTTTGTGTCCTCAGATCTGGTGGGCCTGGCCCCCAGCAACGCGCGGTGGACTTGCCTGCTCCTTGACCTCCGCCACATTCTCGCCCTGTACTTGAACCGAAGCTACAGCCATCTCAAGAGCGTCAAGCTCTGTTCCAACCTGCTGGTGAAAAACCTGTTCACTAGTGACTTGCTCTTCGACCCAGGTGAGAGTTCAAAAGAGCTCGTGCAAAGACCGCTCTCTTCATGGTTGTTTAAAGCCAACTGCCGGCTGCCAAGACCTTGTGGTCAAGGCAGCTTAACGATTAGGCTGCTTGAGAGGATGTTTGAGTTTTAGGGCTCTGATTTGCCCTTTACTTCCTAAGTCCTTCTCAGCTCTTCCTTTTTCGATGCTTGACCCAGCGATGTGATCTGCAAGGCCAAAATAATAATGATGATGATGACAGCGGCGGCAGCTAGGAGCATCATGAGTCACAGTTGTCACTTTGATGGAGCCAAATACTCAGGTTGCTGAGTATTTGGCTGCATCAATGCAAAGCTTTGCATATACAAAGCCTTGCGTGACTCAGACATGAGTGGGGAAGTGGAGGCATCTGGTTTCATGTCTAGCCCTGCTCCCCCTGGGTTGGAAGAAGGCGTTTCAGGTGATCAGTCAGAATCAGACTCTGAAGTAGAGGAGTCAGTGTCAGAAACAGGCCAGCCTGTACCGGTGGGGGAGAAAGCTCTCACGGGCTCTTCACCAGCTGGGAATGAACTCTCTCTAGAGCTTACCTCTTCAAAAACAAACAATACACAGTCAGTGGGAAGCCAATATTCTTCCAAGGGGAAGAGCATGGAGAGGTTAGCCAATCCTAGAGTATGCCACAAACTTAAACAGGCAGAGCTAAAGGAAGGCGAGAGAAAGTCAGCCTGGCTGGCATCCCGTCAGAAGCTGCCTCAGAACTAGTCTCTCTGAAGTTAACGCGTCTTGGGAAAGGGCTTTCCATTCTTCTTAAAAAGACAACTGTCTTGCTTAGTTTGCATCATTTTACCTAAGAAAAAGTTCCTAGAGGTTAGACTCTCTTCAAGTGGGAAGAGATGTTTATTACTTGAATAAAGCTTTGTAGATTACTTAGCAAGCCTCGTTAGTGTCTCCCAAGAAGGCAGGAGGTTGTGAGAAACACGTCATCTGGCAGCACCGAATGCAATCATATCCTCATCCCTAAAAGGCCAGAGATCAATACAGGCACTGGGATGCGGTATAGCATCAAAATATGCATATTAATTCATATTTCCCGAATTTGAATTAATATACATACTAAAACAGCTAGAGCATGGTCGGAACACAAGAAGAGCCATGCTGGATCAGACCAAAAGGATCACTTACTCGGCCATTCTGTTTCTACAGTGGCTGACCGGATGCTTCTGGGAAACCCCCAAACAGCACAATGAGTGCAGTAGTAACCCCCATCCCTCCGCAACTGGTATTGCGAAGTAGAGTGCTTCTGATACAGGATGTAATATTTCGCTCTCATGTCCGGCAGCCATTGGTAGCCTTATCCCCCATAAATGTGTCTAATCTCCTTTTAAAACCATCCAAGTTGGCGGCCATCGCTACATCTTGTGGGGGTGAGTTCCATAGTTTAACTACCGTATTTCTTCGATTCTAAGACGCCATCGATTCTAAGACGCACCCCATTTTTAGAGATGTTTATTTGGGAAAAAAGGTCATCTTAGAATCAAAGAAATACTTCCCTCACCGCCCAGCCAACCTCTCCCCCCTCCACACACTTTCTTCTAATGGTTGTGTCCTTTTCTTTTTTCCCTCTGTGAGAGAAGAAACTGCCGTTTGCGCGGGAAAAAGGGGGGGCGTTGAAACAAAGAGTAAACTTAACTCTCCAGTCCCGCTCTTTACTTGTCTGTGCACCAGGGGACGACGACACGCGAGTAAGTCCCATGGAAATCGATGGGACTTACGAATAAATTTGCCTAACAAAAAACCAGGCGCTTACCCAACCAGCTCCTCCTTGCTCGCATGGCTCACGGCTGCTGCAGGAGCTTCCACTTTTCCTCTTACCGTATTGCTTCGATTCTAAGACGCCATCGATTCTAAGATGCAGTCCATTTTTAGAGCTGTTATTTAGGGAAAAAAGTGCGTCTTAGAATCGAAGGAATACGGTATGTGCTGTAACCCCAGCATGTAGAACTCCAGACTTTCAATTAGTGATAGGATGCTGCTGACTAGCTTGCATTGGTACAGATTCTGGGACATTAGCAGCAGTTTCTTGGCACACCATTGGATTCTGCTGCCGTATTGGCCTTTGACAACGGCAGTTTTCGCAGGAAGTTGATATACAGAGACTCGTTGTAGGGGCTGGAATACTTTTCTCATAGAAGTGCTTCTGTCTCCTTCATCCCTTTGTGTGCTTCTAGCTGTGAGCTTCTCTGAGGCCCATCAGTCCAAACTGACGTTGCGTGGCGTTTCACCCATGCCGCGAGAAATGGCGTTTCCTGTGCCAAAAGGCGAAACTTGGCATGACCTCTACGATTATGTTAGGTATGTTTCGCTCAATTCTGTTTCTGTAGTTCTGTGTGGAATTCCAACTCTCCTGCTTTTGTTTCTATTTCTCACTGATGTGTCTGTAGTATGGAGGTTAAAGAGGTGTGTGTGTGTGTGTGTTGTAACTGAGTGCTATGTTCCTTTTATGCATGTTAATTTATTGATTTACGGTATTTTTACCCTGCTCTTCGGCCAAAAAAGCTCTCAGAGCAGTTTACATATAATCAATTAAACAAGACAGTCCTTGTCCTCAGGCTTACATTCTAAAAGACACGACACAAGAGGAAAAAAGGAGGAAGGAGGAGGAAAAAAGCAGAAGTCAGGCTTCAGTTCTTAGTTTCAAAGTTCTTATAGGTGTTGCTTCTGGCCAGGAGGAGTGAAGTGTTCTCCCTGCAGCTGCTCTCCTGATTTTCGATTTCTGGGGCCAAGTTGCTTTCCCCCTTGCCATGATGTTTCCAGGGAGACGGGGGGAACAGCCTCCCAGTGACCCTTGGCATGTATATTTCTGACCTGTTGCATTCTGTGTTCTGCCCACGTATAACTAGGGTTTGACATACTCAAACATCAGCCAAATCCAAGGAGATCATAGAATCATAGAAGAGTAGAGTTGGAAGGGGCGTGTAAGGCCATCGAGTCCAACCCCCTGCTCAATGCAGGAATCCACATTAAAGCATCCCTGACAGAAGGCCTCTAGTGTGGGAGAGCCCACAACCTCCCTAGGTCATTGCTTCCATTGTCATATTTCAGCCGAACCAAATAGACATGTGGCCAGCCCTGCTCAGTGAGAAAGGAGATGCCCCCGCAGAGACCGGTGTTGGCATTGATACTGCATTGGGCATCCCTGGACAGCCATCTGCCAGGTATGCTTTAAGGTGGATTCCTGCATTGAGCAGGAGGCGGGGGGTTGGACTTGATGGCCTTATAGACCCCTTCCAACTCTGCTATTCGATGATTCTAAGACCTTGATGGTAGTGCTGTACATCGCGTGTTTCATTGGGCTTTATTCCTCCTCAGTCTTTATAAGCCTCCTAGCTTCTTTACAACTTTCTGGTCCTAGTTTTAAAACCATTTTGAGCTCAAAGTTGTGGAGGTAACTGGCTCCTTTCTCCCTATCTCATAAGGTCCAACCACATTCATCTTTTCCTCTGACTCTCTTCCCTTTATTAATGTATTGTTAAAATTACATTTTTAATCTTGCCTTTCCTCCAAGGAGCTCAGGGTGGTGTCAGTAGTTCACCTCTCCTGCCCTTCCCATGGTATCCTCACAATAATCTTGTTGGGTAGGTCTGACAGAGTGGGAATTTGAACCTGAGTCTTCCCAGTCCTAGTCTATCCCATCCTTCCACCACAGTGTTGCACTATTTCTGTGCCAAAGAATCCAGAGCGTGCAAAAAAAACCACACACAAAATCCCTAAAAAGTTCAGATTTTTTTTTTAATAATTGAGTGGGTACATCCATAATCAGAAATACTTGTGTTTCTTTATTATTGCATTTACAGCCTGCCTTTATTCTTCCAAGGAACCCAAAGCGGCTTACATTATCCTCCTCCTCTCCATTTTATCCTCACAACAACAACCCTGTGAGGTAGATTAGACTGAGAGTCCATGACTGGCCCAAAGTCACCCACGGAGCTTCATGGCTTTGTGGGGACCAGAACTTGGATCTCCCGGGTCCCCATCCAACACAAGAACCACTGTGCCACACACTGGGTCTCAGATAAACTGGATTGATTTTCATTTTGAGCTCTTTAATGCTTGTGTGCTATGTCTGAACACTCTGCCTGAATTGCTGATTTAATCAAACCTGAAAAAACCCTCACCCTAGCTCAGATAGTTCTGGCGAACTCTTTCATCCTGCTGAAATTCTGTGTCTGCTACATTGGTGTTAAATTAGGTGAAGGCATTTAAGGCCATACACCACATTACATGTGTCTGTCTCTTCTGCCAAGACTCTCGTTCACGCACTGGTTATCTCTTGGTTGGACTACTGCAACCTTCTTCTCTCTGGCCTTCCTTCGTCTCACATCAGTCCGCTGGTCTCTGTCCACCACTCTGCCGCTAAGATCATCTTCTTGGCCCGCCGCTCTGACCATGTCACTCCACTTCTGAAATCTCTTCATTGGCTTCCAATTCACTCCAGAATCCAATATAAACTTCTCCTGTTGACCTACAAAGCTTTTCACGGTCTAGCTCCTGCCTATCTCTCCTCTCTCATCTCACACTATTGCCCCGCTCGTGCTCTCCGCTCCTCTGATGCCATGCTTCTCGCCTGCCCAAGGACCTCCACTTCCCTTACTCGGCTTCGTCCTTTTTCTTCTGCTGCCCCTTACGCCTGGAACACTCTTCCAGAACACTTGAGAACTACAAACTCAATCACAGCTTTTAAAACTCAGCTAAAAACTTTTCTTTTCCCTATAACTTTTAAATATTGAGTTTGTTCTGACTCTATACTGTTAGCTTCACCCTACCCGGTGCCTGTTTACACTTCCCTGTGCCTGTTTGCATTCTCTTTCCCTCCTTATTGTTTACTACAACTTTATTAGATTGTAAGCCTATGCGGCAGGGTCTTGCTATTTACTGTGTAATCTGTACAGCACCATGTACATTGATGGTGCTATATAAATAAATAAATAAATAAATAAATAAATAATAATAATAATACATGGGCAGAACACAGAGTGCATAGACAACAATTAATTCTCAGGCCGTTAAAGCATGTCGTTTCACTTGTGATTTTTTTTAAAATTGTTTGTTTTTGTTTGTCCGTTTTGTTTTGTTGAAACCTGCAATAAAAAAAAAGTTTGTTTTGTTTTGTTGAAACTTGCAATATAAAATTGACTAAACAATGTAGCTCTGTTCTCTTCTCTGATCTTCCTGTACAGGTTTCCTTCTGATGGATCCAAGTTGCCGTTTGACTCTATTCAAAAAGGCACTTTGAATCCTGCTGCAGGTACGGGACGCTGGAGGGAACTGGAAACGCTTTGGGCAGAAATCCCCCCCACCCAAGGACAGGTTCTGTCCTGCATGAAATAAAGGTAAGAAAGAGGACGTAAGAAATATGGTTCAATTTCCTATATGGACATTAACAAGGAGTACCCCAAAATTGTGGTTCAATATTGTGTGTTTACACATTAATCAGTGAATGTAATAATTCTCAACCATAGTCCAATTTACAGACAACAGTAAATGGTCAAGATTACAGATATTTATTTATTTATTTATTTATTACATTTTTATACTGCCCAATAGCCGAAGCTCTCTGGGCGGTTCACAGAAATTAAAACCATAATAAAACAACCAACAGGTTAAAAGCACAAATACAAAATACAATATAAAAAGCACAACCAGGATAAAACCACGCAGCAAAATTGATATAAGATTAAAATACAGAGTTAAAACAGTAAGATTTAAATTTAAGTTAAAATTAAGTGTTAAAATACTGAGAGAATAAAAAGGTCTTCAGTTGGCGACGAAAGGAGTACAGTGTAGGCGCCAGGCGGACCTCTCTGGGGAGCTCATTCCACAACCGGGGTGCCACAGCGGAGAAAGCCCTTGAATATACAATCAAAATCTCAATAGTGACAACAAATAAATGATAATGCGAGCCAAATGTACATAGTAGTGACACAACAACATCAATCGAATCAAAATCAAAACAGACATTCCGGATTGTGTATTCCATTTCAATGCCGGTCTTCTTCAGTTGTAAAATCACTGTTCGTCACTTCAAACAGTCCCCGGGGGACGCGGCACTGTGACAATAATATACAGGCTTACAACTGAAGAAGACTGGCATTGAAACGGAATACACAATCCGGAATGTCTGTTTTGATTTTGATTTGATTGATGTTGTTGTGTCACTACTATGTATATTTGGCTCGCATTATCATTTATTTGTTATCACTATTGAGATTTTGATTGTATATTCATATCTGTAATCTTGACCATTTATTGTTGTCTGTAAATTGGACTATGGTTGACAGTTATCACATTCACTGATTAATGTGTAAACACACAATATTGAACAATTTTTGGGTACTCCTTGTTAATGTCCATATAGGAAATTGAACCATATTTCTTAGGTCCTCTTTCTTACCTTTATTTATTTATTACATTTTTATACCGCCCAAAAGCCGAAGCTCTCTGGGCGGTTCACAAAAATTAAAACCATAATAAAACAACCTTCTCTATGTGAGGGCGACTCCCTTTTCTTTTTGCTGCATGAAATAAAGCCATGTAAGCCAGGCTTCATGCCACATTTTATTTATTTATTTACAATATTTATGTACGCACCCCCCCATTCAACATTTCGGAGTGGTGTACAAGATAAAATAAAAACAGAATAAAAACACATTTTTTAAAAAAGAGTGGGTGTGAACAAGGCATATACCGGGCTGGTTCACATGATTAATGCTGTCCACTATGGCTTATTTCAGCCACGATAGGTTGTGGCACGGGCAGGCGGCCGTTTTGAATATTCGTGTCGTGCGAATCTAGCAAGGATGGCTTATGCATGCGTTGTCCATCATTACTTATCTTCTTGTTCAGGAAACCCTGGATAAACGTCTATGGGATTTGAGCGTTCCCTAGAACACAATTTGAAAACATCAATGCAAGAAACATAAGAACCTAAGAAGAGCCCTCCTGGGTCGGACCGAGGGTCCGTCTGGTCCAGTACTTTGTTGACGCAGTGGCCGGCCAGGAACCCACAAGCAGGTGCAACAGCACCTTCCCACCCATGTTCCCCAGCAACTGGTGTATACAGGCTTACTGCCTCTGATACTGGAGGTTGCCCTTAGCCATAAGGACTAGTGGCCATTGATAGCCTTCTCCTCCAGGAAAAAGAAGTTGGCAAGAGAAGTTGGCAAGAGAAGTAGACCCCTCATAATAATCCCCACTTTCTTCTGGAGGTCTCCAAGAGCTAACAGTGCAGTCCTATACATGTGTCCTCAAAAGCTTGTCCAGTGGAGTAATTGAACACAGCGGGACTTATTTCTGTGAATGCATCACAGAGATCTTTCTTCTATCCTTTCAGTTCATATAGAAGATGATCCAATTAGCCAGGTGCCGAAGGAAGTATCTCTGAGCAAACCCGTTCGGGACAGAGTATCTCTTATCCAACAAATTACCAGTCCCAAAGAGGTGAGTAAGCCTCAGCCGTTATTTCTTTTGCTCTGAGCTGAACACGTTCCAAAATTCACTGAGCCTCTGTAGAACGTAGATCTCTGTGACTGCTCTAGGAAATGGTGCTCTATAGCAGCTGCCTCTGGCAAACTGATTTTGGCCCTTATTGGAAGTGGGAGGGCGACGCAGGATATTTTTGCTCTGATCCCTGCTTTTCAAGGCTTACCTTTCCCTCAGATGCCACGCCAGTCTCCCCTTCTTACAAAGACCATCCCCAAGATCCACCGGGCAGCCTCTGAGCCTCTGCAGACAGCGCGCACCCTGGACCATGCATACTGGAGAGAAGGGCCGCAAGCCGGAGGTGATTCCAGTCTCCTGAGGCCTGTAGTGGACGACGGCAGCATTCACGTTTATGCCCACAAAAATGGGGATGGCACTGCCCACGCAGTCAGTGTGGACTCTGATGAGGTAAGGAACGGCCCCGTGCACCATAACCATGCCACAGCAGTTTCACATGCATCCCCATGACCAGCTGTTCTAGTTGAATAAAATCATAGAATAGCAGAGATGGAAGGGGTCTACAAGGCCATCTAGTCCAACCCCCTGCTCAGTGCAGGAAAACACCCTAAAGCATCCCTGACAGATGGTTGTCCAGCTGCCTCTTGAAGGCCTCTAGTGTAGGAGAGCCCACAACCTCTCTAGGTAAGTGGTTCCATTGTCGTACTGCTCTAACAGTCAGGAAGTTTTTCCTGATGTCCAGCATTATACAAAGCTTAGAACTTGGACAGGAGGACACTATTGGAGCCAAAACCGGAAGGAATGTCAACCTATGCTATCAGCTAAGAATGAATATGTAGAATATATAGTACAATACAAAAGATTTTTACATAATGTTTTCATACTGTGCCTGGGTCCAGCTCCAGCTGAGAGCCCCCTCCCTCCTGCTGTCACCTGTAACTGCTGAACTTTGCAACTAAGATTGTAGTGCCTGAATTTGCTTTCCTTTTCCCCCTCCTCCTCCTCCCTCCCAATCCCCTTTCCTTTTGTGTCATGTCTTTTAGATTGTAAGCCTGTGGGCAGGGACTGTCAAGAAATACTTTTGTAAGCCGCCGTGAGAGCCTTTTTTGGCTGAATGGCGGCATAAAAATCCTTAAATAAATAAAATAAAAATAAATTATTTGGGGTGGATCACAGGAATAACTTAAGGGATTTGAAAGGTATGTGAACAGCATACAGGAGTCCATTCAGTTTGAGGTTAATCACCATTATTATTATTATTATTATTATTATTATTATTATTATTATTATTATTATTTATATACCACCCCATAGCCGAAGCTCTCTGGGTGGTTTACAAAGAATAAAAGACTTGAACATTAAAAATCTCGCCTCTGCTGTGGTCTGGGCCGGAACGAGAGTCAGGCGAACAAGCAGGTTGCAGGAAAAGGAGGAACAAGCCCAGGCCGTGGGCCAATGTTGGGGTGTGTGGCCCGTTGGACAGGGCCCAGCCGTACCTACCATTGATGCCAGCCCTGTCTAGGAAGAAGCGTTCTATGGTCGTTGCCTCTTAGATCATTGTGAGACTACAGCCGGCGAAAGTGTTCAAGTCCTTATGGGGAGAGAAAAGCCTTGTGGGATTCAGCCACGTGACAACAGAGAACTTCACCTTCCTTGTAAGATTGCACAAAGAACGTGAACATTATAGAAACAAATCAGTGCTGACGAACCCCATAAGGGGTACCTGTTTACCTTCCTCCACATGAATGCCGCCTCTGTTGATGTGTGCTTCCGGTCTGCTCTGCTTACAAAAGTCAGGAGTCAGTACGGATCACCAGGGCAGTTGCTCTCGCCCTTACTCTAGCTCCTCTCATCATGAGCAGGTCATTTGAATGACTGGCCATGAGTGGCAGCTGCCATTTTGCATGCACCAACCGTCCCGCAACAAATGTGTGCGCCGCCATATAGTGCCCACCCACAGGCTGCAGTTCATGCTGTTGCTTTCGAAATAATATGTAGCTAAGCACCAACGCAGATGAACTTTTGGGCAAAATATCTGGGGTTAAGTGGGTATTTGATGTGCGAGTAGGAACTTAGTAATGCCAACACGACTATTTTGCTTGCTCGCCAGAAACCCCTCTAATAAAAATGTAGCTAATGAGAAGTCAGTCTCTTTAAGTGTGTACTTACTGGCAGTGTGTGAATTTCATACAATTTCTCTCTCTCTGGTGTTGTTTCTGTAGTGCCATCAATGTGTCTAGTGCTTTACAAAATATGAGAGGACAGATCTTTGACCCGCAGAAAGAAAGGCAGGAGCATTCTCTACCCAAAATACTGTTCCCCGCTCCAGCATTTTAATTTGTTCTCTGTCTCCCCGCAGAATATGTATACGCAAATGCCAGGACCAAAGGTGATCTCTGCCAAGAATTCTGCCCGCTCCACGGTGAGAGAACAGATCTGCTCTTCTGCTGTTTTACCGTATGGCTCTTTCAGTGCCCACGGCCTTTTTATCTCCCCTTGTTTCCTGGAAGAGGAGATGCCTTGAGCTCACAAATGTAGCCATGTCAGATCCGCTGAGCCACTTCTAACCGTCTCTCTGAGCCTCTGACTCTCTTCTCTCATCGCTGCTTGCGGTGGCTGCTGGTGGTCTAGTTCTGGCTACCAGCAATGGGTGCATGGGGCATAGGATGAATGCAGGACCAGTGGAGACCAGTGGCTCTGAAGTCAGAGGGATGATATATCCACCCAGGTTTCAATCAGAACCAGACAGAACTTTAAAGGAGCTATCCAAGGACTTATTCATTGCACAAAGTTCTTTAGAGCTCTGGTTCTGACTGAAACCTGGAACGGGTTTTCCGTCTCGCTGACATCGGCGCCCCCAGCCTCCACTGCATAGGACGCTGCCTAATGCCAAGTCATACCATTGGTCTGTCTAGCACAGTCTGCCTAGTTTATTGTACTAGCCAAAGGCCGTGACAAATACATCAAGAGAAAGCATCCCTACATATATACAGTAATACAAATACCTCGAAAATACACAGATAACTTGAAATTTGTTGTTGTTGTTTATTCGTTCAGTCATTTCCGACTCTTCGTGACCTCATGGACCAGCCCACGCCTGAGCTTTCTGTCGGCCGTTGCCACCCCTAGCTCCCCCAAGGTCAAGTCTGTCACCTCCAGAATATCATCCATCCATCTTGCCCTTGGTCGGCCCCTCTTCCTTTTGCCTTCCACTTTCCCTAGCATCAGCCTCTTCTCCAGGGTATCCTGTCTTCTCATTATGTGGCCAAAGTACTTCAGTTTTGCCTTTAATACCATTCCCTGAAGTGAGCAGTCTGGCTTTATTTCCTGGAGTATGGACTGGTTTGATCTTCTTGCAGTCCAAGGCACTCTCAGCATTTTCCTCCAACACCACAGTTCAAAAGCATCTATCTTTCTTCGCTCAGCTTTCCTTATGGTCCAGCTCTCACAGCCATAGGTTACTACGGGGAATACCATTGCTTTAACTATGCGGACCTTTGTTGTCAGTGTGGTGTCTCTGCTCTTAACTATTTTATTATCAAGATTTGTCATTGCTCTCCTCCCAAGAAGTCAACGTCTTCTGATTTCCTGGCTGCAGTCAGCGTCTGCAGTAATCTTTGCGCCCAGAAATACAAAGTCTGTCACTGCCTCCACATTTTCTCCCTCTATTTGCCAGTTATCAATCAAGCTGGTTGATAACTTGAAATTTACCCTAACTAAAACTCAGCTTTCGCTCAGCAGTCTGAATCTCCATGGCAGCTTATGGCAATTTTGTCTAGTTCTCTCTTATCTTTTTTGCTGCCTGTGCAAGCAAACCCACTTTATTTATTTATTTATTTATTTAGAATATTTATATACCGCTCCTCATTGAAAAAATTTCGGAGCGGTGTACAAGGTAAAATGAAAATAAAAACAGAATAAAACAGTTAAAACAAAATTTAAAAAGAAGCAAAAAACAACAACACAGAAATCCAAGGCTGCATGTTAAAGAAAGGCTTCTTGGAATAATGATGGTTCAGGAGGCGCCGAAAAGAGTACAAGGTTGGAGCCTGCCTGACCTCCAGAGGCAGGGAATTCCACAGGAGGGGGGCCACCACGCTGAAGGCTCTTCCCCGGTGGATTCCAATCGGAGGATGGATCTAGGTGGGACCACCAGGAGCAGGCCCTCGGATGACCTCAGTGACTGGGCAGGTTGGTAAGGGAGAAGGCGCTCTCTCAGGTATCCTGGTCCCAAGTTGTTTAGGGCTTTGTACACAAGTACAAGAACCTTCAACCTGGCCCGGTAGCGAATAGGCAGCCAGTGCAGTTCCCTCAGCAGAGGAGTTACATGCTGGAAAGGGGCAGCCCCAGACAACAGCCGAGCTGCAGCATTCTGCACTAGCTCCAGCTTCCGGAGCAGCTTCAAGGGCAGCCCCACAGAGAGCGCGTTGCAGTAATCCAATCTTGAGGTTACCAATGCCTGTACAACTGTGGCCAAGCTATCCCTGTCCAGGAGAGGCCGTAGTTGGCGAACCAACCGAAGATGGTAAAAGGCACTCCGAGCCGTGGCGGCTATTTGAGCCTCCAACGACAGAAATGGGTCTAAGAGTACCCCCAAACTACGAACCTGTTCTTTCAGAGGCAGAGCAACCCCATCCAGAACAGGCAATGAGCCTGTCGCCCGGACTCGGGAACCGCTCACCCACAGGGCTTCCGCCTTGCCAGGATTTAGTCTCAGTTTATTGGCCCTCATCCAGCCCATTACTGAGTCTAGGCACTGGCATTTATCACCCCCTGGATCCACCCAGTCAGACTTTATGTGTCACATAACCATTGGTTTCACTCAGAAGAAAAAGAACTGTTTCTCCTGGCAGCCGTTCTCCAGGGTGTCAAATGGGAATCTTTCCCTGCCCTACCTGAGGATGCTAAGGATTGAACTGGAGACCTTCTGCATGCAAAACACTGAGCTATAGCCCTTTGTCCAGGGGAGTCCTGCCCCCACTCCACAGCACTGCTCGGTAACGTAGCAGCTTGCTTGCTGTAGTAGAAAAGCTGGAAGCTAATAATGTGAAGTTGTATTTTGGGCCGGCAGAGGTAGAGGATGTTATACACTGTATGCCTGCTGATTGAATCTGATGATTGGTTTTCAGAGGCTCTTACCAGATCCAATCCTGAAGCTGAAGAGGATTATTGGGTTTGGAGGCTGCAGTACCAGATGGGTCAGTATGTCCATATTGATTTCGTCTACGTACTCGGTACTTAATCAAGCAAAAGGTGTATCGGTGTGTGTTTTTAATGGTGTTGGGATGTAAGCTCTCTAAAAGCATCTATGTTCTTAAGTGCCCTTTCTTGAGAGGAGGCTTTCCTGACCATCCAGTTTGGTGGATCAGATCTGGGACTCCAGAGTTCAAACATAATCTCTTTCTCTCAGAGTCCCTTTCTAAAATACATTATTCGAAGAAATCTGGGTTTACAGTTAAAATCATAGTTTAAAACTTGTAAGAATGATCAGAACTAATAACATAAGGAACTAAAATACAACACATGGGGGCCATGGACTTGGCATGTTATCCTGGGCAAAATGGCTGACCTTTTCCTTCCTCGGGCCTGGTCACTTCTTGATTTGTCATGGGGAGGCACCTCGCTGGGTGACCTTTGAGCCAGTCTCTCTTGCTCTCAGCCTAACCGACCTCAGAGGATTGCTGTGAGGATAAAATGGGAATGTGGAGCCATGTATGCCACCTGGAGGGAGAACAAGATAAAAATGTAATTAAATATTTTTGAAAAAGGAGGACTTGATTCCAGCTTAGAATGAAATCTGTACTCCTGCCTGTCCTTCCTATGCTCTACAGCTTCCTGCTCCTCAAAGCCAAAACTACTCCAACATGTTGATTGAAGGAGGCCTTAATTCTTGTGATACACTTCCCCCAAAAAAGGTTACGTGGTGTAAGACTGTGAGCATGTGCATGTCCATTGGTACACATGTATTCTTTTCCCCTAGCTGTCTGTCACTTGTCTTTTTCTTTCTTTCTCACACAGGCTCTGTGGGCTGCAAATGGCTCTGTGGTGGTCTATCCCTGCCATGCTCTGATCATAGCAGTAGCGCTAGACTCTGGCAGGCAGAGGTTCTTTGCTGGCCACACTGATAAGGTAACATTCTCTATTATTATTATTATTATTATTATTATTATTATTATTATTATTATTAGCTTGTCAATGAAGTATGAAAGAGACTCATAACCTACAGCATGAAGTATTCATAACATTAAAATGCTGTATTCTGGGATGTGTCTAGAGTTAGAAGTAATAGTCCATTAACCCACAGACTTCATTCAGCAGTTACATATCTGTAGACTGACTTCCTGCCTTAATTAACAAAAGTTAATTACTTTGTTTTGATGGCATTTTCCTAAGCATTCTTTCTTTGCAGACATAGAACCGAACTTTTAAATTTTTGCTGAAGCTGTTTTTGCAGGCCCTGAAATGTATTGGAAACTTTCTTTTATTTTTGCGTTCTTTCTCAAATGTCCTTGTATAACTCTGGATATATCGCTTCCGAAGTCTCCTCAAATTGCATTTAGAAGTTCACACGTCACTCAGACTTTCAGATTTCCAGCTCAGTCTCTTAGCCACTTCGCTCAACGTCAAGCTAATTGAACTGAGATGCACAAGAAAATCGCTTCCCCATTGAGGCTGTAATCCTATACATTGAGGCCTTAGGTGAGTCAGATTAGGTAAATGGGGAACACGGAGGAGACAAGCTGGGAAGTGGTGCTTAGGTGCATTCAGATCTGTAGTATTAAGCACCCACCTGCCACCCGTGGAATGTTACAGCCACTAAACCATGATTAAAACGTAAGAAGTTGCCCTGATGCTGGATCAGACCAAGGGTCCATCTAGTCCAGCACTCTGTTCACACAGTGGCCAAACAGCCGTCGGCCAGAGACCAACAAAGCAGGACATGGTGCAACAGCACCCTCCCACCCATGTTCCCCAGCAACTGGTGCACACAGGCTTACTGCCTCGGATACTGGAGGTAGCACACAACCATCAGGGCTGGTAGCCATGGATAGCCTTCGCCTCCAGGAATCCATCCAATCCATACTATTGTTAACCCATAGTAATTTGGTCATAGCCCAAATAGATCACAGTTTTTGGCTACGAATGGCATGACAATTAGCTTGATCGTGGATGTAGCGGCTAAGAAACTGAGCTGGAAACCAGACAAATCTGCCTTTCAAATCTTGCCTATGTCATAATATCGTTTGAAGGCTTCAGGCAGGCTTTGTTCAGTCTTATCCAAACATTGCAGACGCGGCGCTAAGAGTCCTGGCTTTCCTTACGGTGTTGCAGTTGTAAGGATTACAGAAATAGCGAAGATATAGTTCTTCAAATGCTATATAAATGCATAGTAGGTAATGGTGGTAGTTGCATCAGCAGCTATTCTGTGGAGGAATCCAATGTTTGATTCTGTTACCTGTTTAATAAAAATCCCGCATTATGGGTAGCCTTGTTGTCTTCAACTCCTTGATAAGTTTTCCCAAGTTGGATGAATAAGTATGGCTTGAAATTGGAGCAGTTGGTGGTTTTGGGGGTGAGGGAGTGCTTCACATGAAAAAGACACATTCCCCTGAAAGTAACACTCTTCCACTTAATAGTGTCGCAGGGGATCCTTTCTACAACAGCATGATTTTTTTTGCAGGTGGCAGCACTGGCCTTCAATGGCAACACCACTTTGCTGGCGTCTGCGCAGACCGGTCAACTGAGCGTGATGCGTCTCTGGGACTTCCCGACGGGGGAGTGCCTCAGCATGTTCAAAACGGGCATGCATTCGGTCTCTTGCCTCAGGTGAGTGTCGGAAACACCTTAGGGGACTGGCGGTTTGCATGAAGGAAGTGGAAGCATTGCTGGATTGGACGGTGTCAAGGTCATCCAGTGTGCTGCACTTCAAAGCTGGGTTCCCAGTTTGGTGTGAGGAGACATCCAACACTGTGTTTAAGGGCTTTGCTAGACCTGCCGACTTACGCTGGCAGGGAGGCGGGGCCAAGGCGCGCTAACGTTAGCGCGCCTCGCCCAGGCTTCCAGACGGCGGAGCCGCAGGGAGGACGCAAGCCCTGCGGCGTCCGCCATTTTTTTGTTGTTTAAAGGGGCCGCGGGTGGTAAGTGGCTTTTTTACTTTTTTTAAAAAAATGGGGGGGGGGAAGGATGGGAGGGTGGGTGGCACGGGGGGAGGGCGGGTGCGATCGCAGCATTGCCGCAGCATGGGCGGCATTGCCCGGGCAAGCGCCTGCTCGGCTGCTTGCTTGGGCGGCGGCGGCGCGATCGCACCCGCCCTCCCCCTGTGCCTCCCATCCTTCGCCCTCCCCTCTCTTCCCCCCCCCGCCAATCGGTACAGTGCTCCTATGAGCGCTGTGCCAGGTCCGCGGCTTTTCGCGGCTCCTCGCGAGTAAGCGAGGAGCCACGAAAAGCCGCGGAAGTCTCCACACTTCCCCCAGCCCCGGCCTGAGGCCGGAGCTGGGGAAAAAGCGCGCCATAAGCGCATTCGCTTATGGCGTGCTAGACCAGGCCTCACTGCGGCCTGCTGCCGGATTCCCCTGTGCGTCATCTGGACGCACAGCAGGGAAACCGGGTTGGAAGGCGCGCTAAGGCCTGGTCTAGCAAGGCCCCAAATCTCCCCTTTGCCCAGGAAGGGTAGAGATCGTTTGATCAAGATCCCTGCTCCAGTTTGCCCTGGCCTTTTGCCCAGGACAGAGCTCTCCTTTCAGTTTATTTCTTCTGACACTGTATCTAAGGTCGAATCTACACCTTGGCTCAGTTCAGACAACACATTAGACAACGTAGTGTGAAAACTCCACTCAACCGTTGAGTTTCTAGGGCTAACTCCACACACAACATGTTCTAACTCCACCGTTGTGTAACTCGCCTTCCGTGGAGTTGAGTAAAATCCATTGCAATGTTTAATTGACAGTTCCTCCACCCTCTCTCCTCCCTCGGTCCTCCCGATGGTATCCCATCAGCCACTGCTGCAAAAAACCCAATCCTGGCCGCTCTCCTAGAGTGGCACGCCCTCCTTTCACCACTCTTGCCAGGGAACTCTGTAGCCAGTGGGAAAACTTAACGCAACTCCATGGAGCCCTCCACACAACAATCAACAAAACAGTTGTGCAGGGAATCCTCTGCACACCATGGATATTCTGTGCGGAGTGTTTTCCAAAAAAAACCCTCCACCATTGTGTGGAGTTCTCCCGCCAGACAACACATTTCTCAATGGTGGTGTAAAAACTCCACTGTGGAGTTCTAAAGCCACCATTGAGAAACAGGCTGTCTGAACTGAGCCCTTGTGTCATATCATTAGGATCCCATCCTGCTAACGCTGCCTCCCTCTTGGGCACGTATACCTCGAAGGCCACACAACGACATTTGTTGAATGAATGAATACGTTTTATTTGTCTATGGCACAAAGGCCGTTACAATCACAACCATAAAACAAGATGTCAGGGAACGAGAAGTCATATAAAAGCACCAGACTGGGAAAAGAGGCTAAGACTTAAAAAAATAAAAATAAAAATTAATATAGGCCCTCGTGACAATAATAACAGAAGATTATAGCAGGTCAAAAGTCAAAAGCCTCTGCAGTCTACGCCAGATTCCTTTAGAAAATTTTGGCGGATTTTTGAGCTGCTGCAGCAAATGTTGCAACCTTGATTGTATTCACTTTACTATAATCTGCTAACAGATCACAGATAATATCAGTGGTGGGCGTGGCATTTGTTGCAGTATCTTGGATAACGTGGAATAAAAGCAGGAAAGGATGCTACAATAGCGGTATATAGAATGTGTAATGTGCCTCAACAGTTAGCAATGCACTTCAATACACCTATAAAGCAGTAGTGTATATCTAGCCTAAGTTTCAAGACTTCATCCTTCTTTGTATTTGCATTTAATTTCTTTATCCCTGCAGGACTGACCTTTCTCTTTAATAAATAACTAAATATGTTTTGAAGCTGGCTTATTTGCCCAGGCCGTTTGCCCATCAAACTCAGCATTGTTCTACTCTGAGTAGAACAGAAAGAATCCTCCCCCCAATCTACCAGATCCATTTAATTGGAAATGCTGTGTATTGCATCTGAGACCTTCTGTCAATAAGGCTTGTGTTCTGCTATTGAGTTTCGGCCCCATTTTTTTTTTTTTTTTGGCAGCTTTTCCTACAGTGGGAGTGTCTTGTGTGGGACTGGGAAAGACAGTCACGGGAAAACAGTGAGTAAATCAGGATTTCTTCCTTTGCAGACAAAAGTCAAAGAGGTTTTCGTACCTTCACATTTTCTCTACAGATATTTGCCGTGGGTTGAGACAGCCTCTTCCTAGCTGCATACTTTTTGCATCTCCTGAGCTGATTTGAAGTTTGCTTGGATTTAGACGTGTATACCTTTAAAATGGGCTTACTGGATTAAAGATTTCATTTATGAAATCTAATGTCGTTCTCTGATCAGCACTGAGTTGCACATCTGCGTCTCCGGCAAGGCGCTAGTAGAAGATTTTCATAACGACTTATTCACTCACCTGTTGTTCCCTGTTTATACACCGAGATCAAAATGGAATTGCTGGAACTGTTATTAAACTGAGTATCTTAGTGTTCGGGACCTTGTACAATGTTTATAGGGCAAAGGTCTGCAAATTACTAGAGTAGTCGGTTCTTTTGCTTTAGATACTGAGCTGAGACATCAAAGAGCTGACCTTGATGGCAAATCAAACGGAAAGCTAGATTTGTTTGCCAAAAACAGTGGCCAAAGCGTTTTTGCTTCTTCTATGGCCTTGAGCTGAAAGGTTGTTAAATCTAAATTGAATCTAGATTTATAGCCCATCTTGGACCTGGTACCGAAAGCAATCTCCCTGCCAATACCCAACCTACACAATAGAATAAAATTCTGCAATTGCAATCCTTTGCACGTCTATTTAACTTATTTATATATGTTTCAGAGAATTTATATCCCACCCGTCCACTGTGTTGGTACCAAGCCTTGCTATGTACTGGAGCGCTTAATTTCCATGTAAGCATGTGTAGAAGTGGGCTTCATTGGCCCCTCACCTCCAGCATGCCAAATTCTGAGCCCTGCTCTTTATTAAGAAGGTAATTGCTTTGAAAATTTTGTCAAGGATTTCCAAAGCATGGACTTGTAACTGATTGGAAGCCATTTGCCCCTTAGGAGACAGGCAGGGTCTGTGTATACTCCAGTTCAGCAGTGACGTCACAGAAAATGGAAACCATACATTGAACCATACATTATGCAGAATCATATCATCAGTTGACCAGTCTAACCCACTATTGTGCCATCTGAATGGCAGCAGTTCTGCAGAAGTCTTTCCTAGCTATGGGGAGATCCTTTCTAAGCAAAATGCTAGGGACTTAACCAGGAAGGCGTGTCCTGTCCTATACCACTGGTAGGGTGACCATAGGGAAAGGAGGACCGGGCTCCTGTATCTTTAACAGTTGTATTGAAAAGGGGATTTCAGCAGGTGTCATTGTTATGCATGCAGCACCTGATGAAAGTCCCTCTTCATCACAACAGTTAAAGCTGCAGGTGCCCTGCCCTCTTTTAAATCTGGTCACAGTATAGCTGCAGTATAGCTCCTGTAGCTTTAACTGTTGTGATGAAGAGGAAAGTTCACCAGGTGCTGCAGGCATATAAATGGCACCTGCTGAAATTCCCTTTTCTCTGCAACTGTTAAAGATACAGGAGCCCTGTCCTCCTTTTCATATGGTCACCCTACCTTACTGCCACATTCACATTCTTCTGGAGAAATTTCACCCTCAGGTAAATGAAGATACTTTAAACTAGAGTCTTGAAAAAGCAAAAAATGGGATTTAAGCAAATATTTAATTTTGTATAATGACTGGTGGGAAAAATGGGGTACAAACCTCTAACTAAAGAGGAACCTGCATTATGCCAGTCAGATTGTTAGGAACCTAGGAAGCTGCCTTATCCTGAGTCAGACCACGGGTCCATCTAGCCCGGTATTGTTGACACTGACTGGCAGCAACGTGTCTCCAGGGTTTGCGGCAGGAAATAAATAAATAAAGATACAGGAGCCCTGTCCTCCTTTTCATACGGTCCCCTTATATACCAAAGGGGAAATGTTTGACTTGTTTTGAGACTGTATGTCTCAGGATTACCAACTACGGGGGACTCAAGCCACTGTCTTCCAAGAGCTAGGCTGGAGTCCTGCTCCCTGAGTCACTGCATCTCTTAAAGCAGGCATTGGGAACCTCAGGCCTGCGAGCCGGATAGAGTCTACCGGATAGAGTCTCCTTCCAGTGCTCCAGCTTCTTCTCTAGGCCCCTCCGCATCTTCCTCACAGGGAAAAGCTTTCTTCTCCGATCAGCTGCTGATCAGAGATGAAAGCGTTTCCTTGTCAAGGAGAGGCGGGGGGGGGGGGAGCTTGCTTCTGAGGTTTATTTATTTATTTAAAACATTTATTTAGGGTGGCCATATGAAAAGGAGGACAGGGCTCCTGTATCTTTAATAGTTGCATAGAAAAGGGAATTTTAGCAGGTGTCATTTGTATGCATGGAGTACCTGGTGAAATTCCCTCTTCATCACAACAGTTAAAACTGAAGGATCTCTGTCCTCTTTTGTATCTGGTCAGGCTAGTATAGCTCCTGTAGCTTTAACTGTTGTGGTGAAGAGAGAATTTCACCAGGTGCTGCATGCCTACAAAGGACGCCTGCTGAAATTCCCTTTTCTATGCAACTGTTAAAGATACAGGAGCCCCGTCCTCCTTTCCATATGGTCACCTTAATTTATTATTAAACTTTATTGCATATTAGCCGCATGGACCATTCGCAAACAGATGAGACAATGACATACCCGCTGCGAGCTTGCCGCTAGCCAGCAAAAGTTCCACAAAAAAGAGAGTTAATAGGATAACAGTCATCCAGGTTATAATTACAATGTTAACCAACGTATAATGTTGGTTATTAGAGTTTAATCGTTTGAGTCAATCAATAGTTTCCGGATCTCCATCACCCGGTGTACAAACTTGGCAGTCCTAAATGATGTATAATAGTCTGTACCAACCAAAAGTGTTTGAACTACACCTTTAGATGACATGAAGTTAAACCTGGGAATTAAAGGCTCAAGGTAATGTTTCCTCAGCTCCGCATAAAACATTTTATATCCCACCCTATATCAATAAGATCTCAGGGCGGCGTACAGATAAAAGCATACAGTATAAAACAGTGAATATACACAGCTAAAAACAAATTAAACCATAAACCAAGTTAAAACGATATATAATTTAAAAGCAGTAAAACTATTAAAACAGTTAAAACAGTGTGCCAACTTGGTGAATTCAACCATTAAAAGCTTTGTTAAAAAGCCATGTTTTCACTTGGCGCCGGAATAAAATGAGCGTTGGCGCCAGTCGGGCCTCCAAGGGGAGGGCATTCCACAGTCGGGGTGCTTACAGTCGGTTTGTCCTGCTTACTTGTGAGGAGGCATGCTTATGATGCGTGTGTCTTGAATTTACAGCGTTTTAGTATTGGGGATGCTATTTGAAATACTGCTGAGTGATTCAGACCAGCTTACTTGTGTGTAGACATACAGAGGCCTGTCCTGCTTGCTTCTAGTAAACCTGCAGAGTTTTGGTATTTGGGCAGCTGTTTGAAAGTTGCATGTTTCAGGCCTGCTTACCTCTGAGTAGACATGGGAGGCTTGTCCTGCTTACTTCTGAGTAGGCATGCAATTGGTAAGAACTGCATTTTTCTCCACCTACATTACAGCGCCTCGCATACATATTCACCTCCCTTTGACTTATCCACATTTTGTTGTGTTACAACCTGGAATTAAAGTGGAGTTAATTGGCATGTTTACTGTTTGATTTAGCCGCTGAATCTGGTATCTGCCCCCCAAACAAACAGCAACAGAAACACACATCTGGGGTTTGTGCAGAAGTTCCCTGGTGCTGGGTTTTGCCTGTGGCGACTTAGGCAGGGTCACCTGCGGAGGTTGGGATTTGAGCCTGGGTCTTCTACGTCCCTCCACTGACCTCTGCTTCAATCCTTGCAGGTGGTGGTGGTGTGGAACACCCTTCAAGCGCATCATGGGGGAGAGGTGGTGATGCTGGCCAAGGCGCACACAGACGTGGACATCCAGACCATAAAGATCGCCTTTTTTGACGATACCAGGTAACAGAACACAGGTTGAAAGTCCTCTTTAAGCAAAAATATTAGCAGGAGCCTGAGGCCGACGACCATCACCAGTGCAAATGGCACTTGCTTAAATCCTTCCGTTGTGTTTGTTTGAACCCAGGTTGTTTAAATGGGTGTGTGATGTATGTTCCATTGGCCAGAGTTGCCAGCCTGTATGTTTTCTCTTATGTAGCTCTTTGTGTATATAATGATGATGATGACGATAATAATAATAATAAATTAAATTTATTTATTTCTTACCCGAGAGGCAGGAAACAACATTAAATACAAAAAATCCATGTGGAAAAGGAAAATTTGGGAAATGGCAATTAGTGAAAAATTGACACAGAAGTTACAATTTCAAAGAGGAATGAAGCAAAGAGATAATTTTAAGGATTGGCAAAAATATATAGAATATATGAAGAAAGGAAAGAATAGAACAGCTTGGGCAGAAGCTTATGGGACTCTCTGGGACTCCTGAAAAGAAGTAGGGCTATTAAAAAAAAACCAATATAAAATAACATAAAATAAAATGGAAGAGATAAATAAAAATGATATAGTATCCCAGAAAGAAAAATGAGGCAATCTATGTGAGAGGGACAGGGCTGGGGGAGGGAACAGGGTAAAGGAATAAAAGGTGAAGCTTGAAAAGAAAGTAATTTCGCTATAATTACTGGCTGATTTTTTTTTACTGTACTTTGTATGTTTATGTATATGTGTGTGTGTGTGTGTGTGTGTGTGTGTGTGTATATATATATATATATATATATATACACATATACATACAGACATACACACACATACACACATATACATACATACATATTGGAAACTATATATATATATATATATATATATATATATAATACAAAAAATCCATAAAATGCATAAAACTAAGTAAAAACATATAGAACTGATACGGCAGGGTCTTGCTATTTACTGTTTTACTCTGTACAGCACCATGTACACTGATGGTGCTATATAAATAAATAATAATAATAATAATAATAATATTTATTTAGTTATTTATTTATTTATTACATTTCTATACCGCCCAATAGCCGAAGCTCTCTGGGCGGTTCACAAAAGTTAAAACCATAGTAAAACAACCAACAGGTTAAAAGCACAATTACAAAATACAGGATCAAAAGCACAACCAGGATAAAACCACGCAACAAAATTGATATAAGATTAAAATACTGTTAGTTTTACTCTACCCTGTGCCTGTTTGGTGCATTCTCTTCCCCATCCTATTGTTTTATTATGATTTTATTAGAATGTAAGCCTATGCGGCAGGGTTTTGCTATTTTATTGTTTTACTCTGTACAGCACCATGTACATTGATGGCGCTATATAAATAAATAATAATAATTAATAATAAGAACAGTAAAATTTAAGTTAAAATTAAGTGTTAAAATACTGAGAGAATAAAAAGGTCTTCAGCTGGCGACGAAAGCAGTACAGCGTAGGCGCCAGGCGGACCTCTCTGGTATTAACATTCATACATCTTAAAATTCATCTGGGTAGGCCTGCCGGAAGAGATCAGTCTTTATATTTATTTAATTACATTTTTATACTGCCCACTAGCTGAAACTCTCTGGGCAGTGCACAATTAAAAACCATAAAATACAAGTATAAATTCAAAACGCTGCAAGTTTAAAACGGCAATATAAAACCAGCTACATTAAAGACCAGGGAAAGCCTGTGTAAAAAGGTATGTCTTCAAGAGATGTTATGTTTTCTGCCTCCCAAACTGCATGAGGGAGGGTCCTCCAGAGGGTGGGTGCCACCACAGAGAAGGCCCGTTGCCAAGGTTCTTCATGGCAGTGACCAAACAAGAAAGAGATCTTGGGATTGTGGTGGGCAGCTCAATGAAAATGTCCAGCCGGTGTGCGGCCGCTGTAAAGAAGGCTAACTCCATGTTAGGCATTATAAGAAAAGGAATTGAGACTAAAGCGGCCAGTATCATACTGCCCTTATACAAATCTATGGTGCGACCACACTTAGAGTACTGTGTACAGCTCTGGTCACCATACTTGAAAAAGGGATATTATAGAGCTGGAAAAAGTGCAGAGAAGGGCAACTAAAATGATTAAGGGGCTGGAGCATCTCCCCTATGAGGGAAGGTTATATCAACTGGGATGGTTTAGCTTGGAGAAGAGGAGGCTAAGGGGAGACCTGATAGAGATGTACAAAATTATGCATGATATGGAGAATGTGGATAGGGAGACATTTTCTCCGTCTCTCAAAATACTAGAACCCAAAGGGGTCTTTCCATGAAACTGATTGGTGGGAGATCCAGGACAAATTTATTTATTTATTTATTTATTACATTTCTATACCGCCCAATAGCCGGAGCTCTCTGGGTGGTTCACAAATAAAAGGAAGTCCAGCGCATAGTTAAATTATGGAACTCACTACTACGGGATGTAGTGATGGCCGCCAATCTGGATGGCTTCAAAAGGGGGTTGGCTAAATTCCTGGAGGCGAAGGCTATCAATGGCTACTAGCCCTGATGGTTGTGTGCTATCTCCAGTAGTCGAAGCAATAGGCCTGTGTGCACTAGTTGCTGGGGAACATGGGAGGGAGGGTGCTGTTGCACCATGTCCTGCCTTGTTGGTCCCTGGTCAACAGCTGATTGGCCCCTGTGTGACCCTTGGTCTGATCCAGCAGGGCTCTTCTTATGTTCTTATGTTGGCACTCCGTTCATCTTGGAATGGCCAGTAGGGCCTCCTCTGAAGATCTTAAATGTCGCCTGGGTGTATATAAGGGAAGGCGGTCTGCTAGGTATCCTGGTCCCAAGTTGTTTAGGGCTTTCTAGGATAGCAACATAACCTTGTACATGGCTCGGTAGCTAACAGGCAGCCAGCGCAGTTCTTTTAACACAGGTTTTATATGAGCAGAGCGAGGTGTCGCTGTGAACACCCTTTATATGCAGTGATTGTATGTGGGGCTCGTGTGGCGCAGAGCGGTAAAGCAGCAGTTTCTGCAGCTGAAACTCTCCCCACGGCCTGAGTTCGATCCCAGCAGAAGCTGGTTTCAGGCAGCCGGCTCGGGTCGACTCAGCCTTCCATCCTCCCGAGGTCGGTAAAATGAGTACCCAGTTAGCTGGGGGAAAGGTAATAACGGCCGGGGAAGGCAACGGCAAACCACCCCGCTATAAGGCCTGCCAAGAAAACATCAGCGAAAGCTGGCGTCCCTCCAAGAGTCAGTAATGACTCAGTGCTTGCACGAGAGGTTCCCTTCCTTTCCTTCCTCCTGTATGTGGGGCACCCATTCATATGGCTGATCATCGTGTTGTTACGTCCACGTTGAACAAAAAACATTAACATCGCAGATAGAGAGAGCATCACACCTGCGCTTGTATGAATCTGAACTGAGATACTGCAGGATGTAAAGCTTGCATCCTGGGGGGGCATTGCTGGGTTCAAGCATCGTTTTCCCCCCTGCCTAAAATCCATGTGTTTTGGTTTTGCGCTTGTACGGCTGCAGAGCTTTTCACACTTGAAAAAGAGCCCTTTCCAGCGTCTTACTCAGCTTTTCTTTCTAACAGGATGGTGTCATGCGGGCGAGACAACGTGAGGCTGTGGCGGGTCCGGAGTGGAGCTCTGCGCTCCTGCCCGGTCAACTTGGGCGAATACCGTTCCCTGGAGTTCACGGACCTGGCCTTTGAGGCAGGCCATTCCACCCAGCGCGAGCCGGAAGATCGGACGTTGTAAGAAGCTGCTTTACTACCTTCAACTCCTTGCCGCCTGATTTACGCTTTAGAGCAGTGGTTCCCAAAGTGGGCGGTACTCCCCCCTTGGGAGCGGTGGGATTGCATAGGGGGGCGTTAAGAGGCAAGGGGGCGGCGGGGGGGGGCGCTAAGAGGCAAAGGGTGGCAGGGGGGCACTCAAGGTGGTCTTTTCCGAGAAGCGCCTCTCCAGAAGGTCTTAAACCCAGGGACATTTTTATGGGAGAAGGTAGTTTGGTCCCAAGCCATAGAGGGGAAGAATCCACACATGTATTAATACCGTTTAAGAAGAGTCCTTTTAACGGTGAATTGAAATGTTTCAAAAGCACCAAAACGCTAATGAAGAGACATACCCCGCTTGGTGTGCCCCGCCACGCCGGCTGCAAAACAGAGGCATTCGCTCTCTTTTCCTTCCCTCCCTCAGCAAGCCTGCTGTGGGTGCTTCGGATTTTGAATAAATATTCAATTAATTGTTACTGTTTTGAATTTTATTGTTTTTATCTTCCTTAGTGGGTCATTGAAAACCGCTATTCTGTATAATGTTTTTTATAGGGTAGGGTAGGGGGGCACTTGGCATGAGTTTGTGGAACCAAGGGGGCAATTACCTAAAAAAGTTTGGGAACCACTGCTTTAGAGCAAGGGTGGGCAAATTCCATTTGGGGAGAAGGTTTCAGCGGCGTATTCCAGCAGTGGGCGGGGCCAAAGATCCCAGCATGTTTTAGCTCAAAGCTCTGACCGCCAGTAACTAAGCCTTAGAAGAGGCATTTCAACCTTTTAGAATGGGAAGGCAGGGCATGAGGGTGGGTGGGTGGCAGCAGTATTTTAGGTGGTCGGAGGAAAGTGGGGTGGGAGCGTAGGAAGGGACGTGGTCATCTGGGGAATCCCAGAGGGCTGGATTGCGGGGCCCAGGTCCTGAGATTGTGCAATCCTACATTAGAGAAATGTGAATTTTGCAAGGCAGCCAGCCACCTGGGTTTCTGCAGTGTCCTCTGTGGAAGACTGGTAAATAGCACGATGCTTGTTAAATCTAAGGCCCTTTCTACACCTAAGGGTTATCCCAGGAAAATGGAGGGATTATCCCTGCCTGCTCCCGGGATCTTCTGTGTGTCATTTGCATGCACAAGGATGATCTCAGGACGATCCCTGGAAAAAAGGCAGGTGTAGAAACGGCCTAAGAGAGAAATGACTGAAGTGTGGATGCAGGGTAGCACTTTGCCTTGCTTCTCTATAAAGGGAAGCCTGAACCTGGGATTACCAAGAAGGAAATACACGGTAATAAGTAAAGTTGTGATCAACAATAATAATACCCTATTTCTTTGATTCTAAGACGCACTTTTCCCCCATATAAACATCTCTAAAAATGGGGTGCGTCTTAGAATTGCGGGTGTGTCTTAGGGTTTTTTTTTCTGTTGGTGGTACTGAAATTAGTGTGTGTCTTACAATCGATGGCGTCTTACAATCAAAGAAATACGGTAATAATAATAATAATAATAATTCTTACCCACCTCTCCCTCTGGATCGAGGGAGGGAACAACGTTAAATACAATATAATACATCAAACTGGTTAAAAGAGCATATAAAAAAAATACAATATTAGAATAACAATCACAACATCTTAACATTCTTAGGTTTTAAAATTCATCTGGGTAGGCCTGCTGAAAGAGACTAGTCTTTATGGCTGTCTTAAACTCAGAGTATTAAGCCGGCAAATCTCCTCCGGCAGGCCATTCCGCAGTCTGGGGGTGGCAGAAGAAAAGGTCCTCTGGGTATCTCAGTCTTTCTCTTGTGAGCTCATAGAACACAAATCAAGCTGGCAAGTTAGGTTAGGCTGAGATACGGTGATATGCCCAGGGACCTCCATTCCAGTGTAGAAACTTGAGTATATGGTTTCCTAATTCCAAAATCTTCCATCCACAGCATTGGCTGAATTTAATATTTAAGTCAGTCATTCAAGGATGGGTAGAATTACTATCTTAGGACGTTATATAACACCACAGTGCCCTTAACTCTTTGCCCCTCCCATTAATTTGACTGCTATAGATTTAATCCATTCAACTTTATTCCATTGAGCTACTGATTTAAAGCTTGCAGCTCTGGGAATGCCCCAATTACTTGTGGTCATATAATTACGTTGCTGTTCTTGTGGTTCTTTAGGTTCGTTTGCAGCAGGAGCGGGCACGTTTTGGAAATCGACTACAAAAACGTCTTCGTCAGAAATGCCCGGCGCCTCCTACCGTCCGAGGTCCAGCACGCTCACCGGCGGGAGAAGCAAACGTTTAACTCAGGTTGCAAAGGCAATCCATTTTGTAGCATGGGAAATGCACAGCAGCTGCGCAGGAGTTGCCATGCTTCTTTCGGGGTCGAAACAGAAGGTTTCGGCGATGCTGCATTTTCCCAGTATGCGAAAGTTGTCACATTTGTAGTGGATTTGATGCTTCTGATGAAGCCAGCTCTGGTGCCCTTAAGAGTGGCAGTGTGGGAGATAGATCTCCCCCACCAAAAGTTCCTCCTGTGCAAGCTCTATTGGAGTGAATGGGTGCCGCTTCTGGTCTGGCTGATTGCGGAAGATTGTGTTTGAATGGCCCTCCGTCTTTCTGACTATCCCACAACGGTTGAACCGGTTGTCTGGACAAGCTCCAAGTCTTCTGGTGGTGATGACAGCTGGAAAAAGGCCTTCTGCCTTCACAGAGGGTGTAATCAAAATTTGCTCGCCGCTGACCGTTCTTGTGCTTTGGAGCACACCAGATCTTTGTTTTGTCTTTTTCAGGCCCTGGGATTGCACTAAACAGTATATGCCTCTCTTCAAGTTTCTGTGCCACGGCCTCGGAAGATGGCTACTTACGCCTGTGGCCTCTGGATTTCTCTGAAGTCTTCTTGGAAGCAGGTGTGTGGAGCTTCAAGGGTTGCACTCTTGTAGCTATGGATGTGTTTGATTCAGACCTCCCCCCAAAAAAGCTCCGAACGCTAAGAGGAGCGGTGGGGTAATTTCCCCACCTCCCACCCCAACGTGGGATGTGAACTCTGAAGTTGTGACAGAACTTTGTGTTCCTCTTGGGTCTCTTCTGTTACTTCCTCAAGAGTCTAAAGTCTAAAGAATGCTACCTTTTTTAGATCATCCATCTTTTAGACATGAAGATAAATATGCCCGGTTTGCTGGGTGGGATCGTAAGGGGATCTATCGTTTGAGGGACTTTCTAGTCAAAGACCAAATAATTAACGATAGTCAACTAAAAGACAAGCTAAAAGGGATCAATCCCTCTTGGCTCCAACTGACACAAGTCAGAACGTTCTTAAACAAAAGATTCAGTAGCGAGACGGATTTTCGCCCTCTCTCCCCCTTTGAGCATCTATGTGTGAGATCCAAAGGGAAAGATAAAGGCGTGACCTCAGCAATTTATGACCTATTGCTTGAGAGGGGCGGTGGCTTCTCCCTGGCTCTGAGGAGCATATGGGAAACTGATCTACATATACAGATTGAAGATACAAAATGGAAACAAATTTGGATAAATCCCCCCCTCCGAACAATATCGTCCCGCATACAGGAGTCAGCCCTCAAGGTTATATTAAGAAGGTATATAACTCCAATTCAACTCTCGCATGCAACAACTTCAATCTCCCCGTTGGGTTGGAGAGGATGCGATTAAAAGGGCTTTTACTTACATATGTGGTGGGAGTGTAAGGCCCTGAAGCAGTTCTGGGAAACTATCTTCAATATAATTTCTAAGGCCACTGATCAGATAATCTTCCCAGAACCAAGCCTGGCGCTGCTGTCCCTGCCCAATGCTCTAAACCCCTCCCTTACCCATAAAGAATTGGTATTTATCCCCCTTACGGCAGCTCGTTTAGAAATCGCCGAACACTGGAAGGATCCGAAGGGCCCTACATTCACTGGATGGAAAGGGAAAGTGTGGGATATAGCCTGCTCTGAAAAATTAACCTACCACCGCAGAGTCTCGTCGGGCCAGCTGTGACCCATTCAATGAAATATGGTCTCCTTTTCTCGATTACATCAATGGTACAGATGTGGCATCCAACTCTGGTTTAACAAATCTTCCTCTGACCACAGTAAATTGAAGGAAACAAGCTCGGTTCGGCATCTACACAAATCGTGTTTGTGTATTTATTAGAAACGCTGGGAAAAAAAAAAGAGTCTAAACTTAGAACTAGAAAAAAGGGTGTGAGATATGTACTCGTTTTTTCTCCCACATCATAAGAAGAGACCTGCTGGATCAAGTCAAATGTCCACTTTGTTTAGCATCCTGTTTGCCACAGTGGCCACGCAGATGACTCTGGGAAGCCCATACGCAGGCCACGAGAGCAATAGTCGTTTTGGTTGTGGTTTCCCAAGAACTCAGAGGCATGCCGTTTAGGAGCCTTTCCACATGAGGCTTTTATTGTGCGCTTGTGATTGCTCACTCACAGTAGTTTGCAGGTCCTTTACACGACGTCACCATCCTCCAGTGCCTCTCCCATGCTTTGCAACCCTTATCACATTTTTGTCCTCATGAAGAAAGTCTGGTATTACTTAGAAATGATGGAATGAGAGTCTCGTGTCATTGCGCAATTCCGCTGTGCGACAGTGCCATCTAGTGGCTGTATAGTGAAATATATAGAAAGGCAGAAAAAGAAGAACCCTGGAAAAGGAGCCAATCTTAATCCTGTGAAGAATCCAGAAACAGAAGCCTCGGTAAAAGTGTGGGATAAAAGCCTCATGTAGAAATGCTCCCTGAGCCAGGAGGCATCCTATAGCTGTCACGACTACTGGCCAATGATAGACCTTGTCAGCTATGAATTTCTTTTTTATCATTATTGTTTTTTAATACATCCAAACAATACAACAACACAATATAAAACAATACTACATAATACACAATAATATAAAATAAACAGTTTGATAAACATATGTTCTAACTTAATTCTCTTCAACATAATCATAATTACCATAAAAGTGCTCCCTCCAACCACGGGATCTTATTCATATTTCCAAAATCTCATTACTTCTTCTGGGGGTGTTTTCCCTCTCCCCTTTAATAATACAAATTCTAAAAACTGTTTCCATATTCCTTCAAAATCATTCGTTTTTATCATTCCTCTTCTAACTTTTATATTACATGTTAGTTTATCATTTATAGCGATATCCCATATTTCTTTATACCAGTCTTCTATAGGATAATCCCCTTCAACCTTCCAGTTCCTAGATATCATTAACCTTGCTGCTGTTAACAAATTCGTTATCAATTCTTTTGTCTCTTGATTACAATTCAATTCTCCATATACTGATAACAATGCCACTATAGGTGAGCTATGAATTTCTCTAACCCCCTTTTAAAGCTAAGATAATGGATGTCACATTTTGCGGGTGGTGAATTCCATCTTGAGAAGGAGAAAAACTTAATATAAACTGGGTCACTCCACGGTGTTCTGTCTCAATTTATCTGGTGATGCATTTGCAGTGGCTAATATGATATGGGATCTCTAAGCCTCTTTATACCAGTTGCTGCTGGGGAACACCAGCGTGAATGTTCTGTTGGACTCGTGCCTTGCTTGTGGACTCCCCTGTACAGTTATCCACTGTATGAACAGAATGGTGGACAAGATGGACCCTTGGGTCTGAGCCAGCATGGCTCTTCTTATTTTCTTTCATTTAAAGAACAATGGGGGGAAAACACCAGACCCCCCCTTACACCCCCTTATTCTGGAGCTGCTCTAGAATACAGTGGGATGGTTAAAGGATCTTAAGCATGGCTTGTGTATGCTAAACATTAACAGGCAAGTCCTTCATTCACCCAGTGAGCAAGAAACCAAGCTGAGCTTTGCATTCTATGTTCCCACCTAAATGAACATCTGGCGGTAGCTCAGTGAGCGGTGTGTCTTTCTCCAGAACATGACAACCCGGTGTGTTCGGTTCAAATCAGCCCAGATAATCTGAAGGTTTTGTGCACAACCACCACTGGGAATGTGGGCTGCCTAGACATCCAGTCCAGGGACTACTGCACGATCATGCGCTCCCACATGGATTGTGTTTTGGCCTTCTCTGTGGCGGGATCCCAGAAGCAGCTTGTGACCGTGTCTCAGGATAACACCATCCGCATCTGGAACCTGGAATCTATGCAACAGGTAATGTCAAAAGCTCCTGATTCATAACGTTGGCAAAGCGGTCAGAATTAAGCACTTAAAAAGTGTTGATGTCCCGTGAGGCTCTTTGATGGCTTCTGCAAAGCAGCGTATATTTTTTTTTGTTGGGGATGTGGGGGGCACTATCACTTTGTTTTCAAGACAGAGATCGGAAGAGCCAGATTAAAAGTTGTATTGCCGAAAGAGCCCAGAAGAAGTCCGGCTTATCCACAAGTCATAGGGAGCTTGTGTGGACTGGAAGACACTTAAAAAGTGAGGGTAGAATATCTGGGATCTAGGAGCTCTTAGGGTGACCATATGGAAAAGAGGACAGGGCTCCTGCATCTTTAACAGTTGTATAGAAAAGGGAATTTTAGCAGGTATAGATTAACATACTGTAAAATTCCCTCTTCATCACAGCAGTTAAAGGTGCAGGAGCTATACTAGAGTGACCAGATACAAAGGAGAGCAGGGCTCCTGCAGCTTTAACTGTTGTGATGAAGAGGGAATTTCAACAGGTGCTGCATGCCTACAAAGGACACCTGCTGAAATTCCCTTTTCTATGCAACTGTTAAAGATACTGGAGCCCTGTCCTCCTTTCCATATGGTCACCCTATCTTTATGCATGTGGTCCTACCATCGTTTCCCCCCAAAACTAAAGAACGTTGCCTGCTGGTCACAATGTAATACAAATCTTTGTTTATTTTTCTAAACCATTGTTTGTGTGTGCACACCACTCTGACCTTGAGCAAAAGAAGGCATATGAGCAAAAGAAATAAATTCCCAATGAAGAATTTGGTTTGCTGGCTGCAGAAGGTGGATTTAATGCAACATTCTAGATGGGGCCTGCAGGTAGCAGCTGCAATGTACTTACACCCAGTTGTTACACTTCTATCCTACCTGTTTCCCCGAAAGTAAGACATCCCCCGAAAATAAGACCTACTTCCAGTTTTGCCTCTCGCTGTAATATAAGGCATCCCCCCGAAAATAAGACCTTTTTTTTTTGTTCAACAATAAATGTGTACCGTATTCTTCTTCATGGAAAAATAAGACATCCCCTGAAAATAAGACCTAGCGCATCTTTGGGAGCAAAAATTAATATAAGACACCGTCTTATTTTCGGGGAAACACGGTACTCTTTCAACAAGATGCTCAGAGCAAACTGGCAGAGTTCACACCACATGCTAACCCCTTGTGGGTAGCATCTGCGAGCGACTCACAAGGGGTTAGCTTGTTATGGGGGGGGGCGGGGGCGAGGGGGGCGTTCTCCCTGCCCAGGATGGGTCTGGGAATGATGCATTTAAAGATGACCTTCTAGCTATGGATAGTAAGTATTCTGATTTCATTTTACCTTCCGTCTTCCTTTTAAGATCTCTAGAAGGCACCTATATGGAGAGTTTGGTAAAATGCAAATATATTTAAAGGTATCTTTAAAGCCCTACAAGGTTTGGGTCCAGGTTACCTGTGGGATCGCCTTCTCCCATACAATCCACCCCACTCACTCAGGTCCTCTGGGGAAGAACTTACTCCAGTCAGCCAAACTAGGCTGGCAACTGTTACCCAGAAGACCTTTTCTTCTGCTGCCCCCGGACTGTGGAATGCCCTGCCGGAGGAGATTCGTCAGCTTAAAGCTCTCTCTGAGTTTAAGACAGCCATAAAGACTAGTCTCTTCCGGCAGGCCTACCCAGATGAATTTTAAACCTAAGAATGTTAAGATGTCCTGATTGTTATTTTAATATTGTATTGGTTTCATATGCTCTTATATCTAATTTTATGTATTATATTGTGTTTGGAGTTGTTCCCCACCTTGATCCAGAGGGAGAGGTGGGTAATAAATAAATAAATTATTATTATTATTATTATTATTATTATTATTATTATTATTATTAATCTAATGTAGTTATTGGGTTCATTGGCAGATAACCAACTAAAAATTATTTAAACTTTTACACAGCACTACTGTAATCTCCATTTTCTGTTACCATATTTCTTCGATTGTAAGACGCCATTGATTGTAAGACGCACACTAATTTCAGTATCACCAACAGAAAAAAAAACCCTTAAGACACACCCGCGATTCTAAGACGCACACCGTTTTTAAAGATGTTTATATGGGGGGGGCGGAAAGTGTGTCTTAGAATCGAAGAAATAGGGTAGTTCAGTCATAAACTGATGGTGCTATATAAATAAATAAATATAATAATAATAATAATAATAATAATAATAATAATAATAATAATAAAAAACAGCTGATGCTTCCAGTGCATTAAATCAACGATTTCCCGTTGCTCTGTTGTGTTCAGGTGCTACAGAGCTTATTTGCTTGTGTGATGTAAAGCTGAGAGATTTAAGACTAACTTTTTGGCTGCCTGCTTCTCCCATTCTGCTATCTTCTAATTGGCTGCCAATTAATTTCTGGGCGAAGTATAAAGTGTTGGTTATCACCTTTAAAGCCCTACGTGGTTTGGGTCCAGGAGACCTGCAGGATCGCCTTCTCCCGTTCATTTTAAATGTTTTAATTAGTTATATGTATTTTATGGTGTTTGTATTTGTGTTGTACCCCGCCTCGATCCAGAGGGAGAGGCGGGTAACAAATAAATAAAATTATTATTATTATTATTATTATTATTATTATTATTATTATTATTATCTGACGAGGGATGCCCCTCTGTCCCTTACAGCTGTATGAATTCACTGCCTCCGATGAAACACCATGTGCCGTGGCTTTTCATCCCTCCCAACATATTTTTGCTTGCGGTTTTGCTTCTGGCATGGTGAGAACCATCAGCCTGGCTGCCTCAAAACTGCTTGAGGAACACAGGTATGTTTTTATATGCTTTCCAAGTTATATTCTGGATATCTTTCTTGTCTAAATCCAAAGGGGATGGGAGCTGATAGTGATTTGAAATGGGATAGTCCTTCAAGTGATAGAAAAGTGTGAAATGAACATAGATGTAAGCCTGTGGCGTAGTAAAAAGAAACATTTTATTTATTTCCTTAGAATAATACCCACTGTTAGCAGGGTTTGAGGGTGAGTGCTGATATGTATGTAGCCAAAATGGTACCATCCACACACAAGAAGGAAGCATATGCTTGCTCAGGGTAAGCCCAAGGTTTGCCGAAGTGCAAAACATGTGGAGAAATAAGCCTCAAAGGGGCAGCTACACCCCCTAAGCAGCCCAGAGAGGACTGAGTATTCTTGGAATCAACAAAATGCTCAGGTTCTGTTTGGGGTGAGGAGGGTGCGGCAGCTTGACAGGTTCTGCACGTAGATCTCCGAACGTAATTTTCACTTCCCCGTTTTTCGTGGCGGGTTCTCTTGTAGGCAGCACCGTGGTACGATCACTGGTTTGACCTTCTCCCCGGACGGCAATTTTATGTACAGTTCCTGCGCTCACGGGACCCTGGCTCTTTATAACTGTGCCATCCAGAAAAGTCACACCGTCAGAGTTCTGGGTGAGTTCTCTCTCTGCCCCGAAGACCCTGCAGGTGGAACTCTAAAGCAAGGATGGGGAACCTTTTACCCCCCAAGGGTTGAATTGGTTCCGGGACAAGCATGTCAGGGACCACATGCCAGCAGTGAGTAGTGCGAACTCCCGAAGTCAGTGGGGCTACCCCACTGAGGGCCTGCATCCCCAGTGAGATTGCCCAGATTCCATTTGCGCATACACTCACACATCACCCCTCCTGTGTCACAATCAGGTTTCAAAAAGCTGCCACTGGTGAGAATGGAGGCTTTAAAACAATCTAGTTGCAGCAGAGGGGTCACAGGTTTGAGGGGGAGGGGAGGGTTAGCCCTCCCCAGCAGCAACCCCCTCCAGAATCCCCCCCCAAGTTATAATTATGCTAAATAGCCTCCATTGGTGACAATGGACACTTTTTGAAGCCTCACTTGCAAGGGGGGAGGGAGGAGGGAAAATCCCTTATCTCCAGTCTCTGATGCATTATAATTTTTGAGTGACTTAAAAACTTAAAAAGAGCCCTGCTGGATCAGACCGAGGGTCCATCTAGTCCAGCACTCTGTTCACGCAGTGGCCAACCAGCCATCGGCCAGGGATGAACAAGCAGGACATGGTGCAACAGGACCCTCCCGCCCATGTTCCCCAGCAACTGGTGCACACAGGCTTACTGCCTCAGATACTGGAGGTAGCACACAACCATCAGGGCTAGGAGCCAGTGATAGCTGCCTCCTCCAGGAATTTATCCAACCCCCTTTTAAAGCCATCCAAAATGGTGGCCATCACCACATCTTGTGGTAGCGGATTCCGTAATTTAACTCTGCGCTGTGTGAAGAAGTCTTTCCTTTATCTGTCCAGAATCTCCCACCATTCAGGTTCATGGGATGATGACCCCAATGGGTTCTAGTATTTTGAGAGAGGGAGATAAATGTCTCCCTGTCCACAACTTGATTGTTTGGGGGTTTCTCTTCTCTCTCTTCTTTTGCGTCTCCCACATTGAACAACTACCTTGCCTTGCATTCAGCTAATGTGGTGTCACAAGATGCCGATCACGGTCCTGACGCGCTGTCTGTGAGTTGCGATGGACGTCTCTTGGCCTTCGTGGGACCTTCCAAATACATTGTGACTCTCATGGACGCTCATACGCTAGACGAGGTAAATGCCATTTGTTCACCTCTCATCATCCCTCAAGAAGCGTTGAGAGGTGGTGAAAGGAGCTTCCCTGGGGGGTTGCAGAAGTGTTTCGCCTTGACAGGGCCTCGTCTGAAACGTTGGCAGTCTTTTTGTCTACTCAACATCTAAGGCCCTCTTCCAGGGGCCTACTCCGAGGGAAGCTCAGAGGACGGCCACAAGGGAGAGGGCCTTCTCAGTGGTGGCCCCCCGATTATGGAACAATCTCCCCGATGAGGCCTACTGGGTGCCAACAATGTTACCTTTTCTGCGCTGGGTCAAGACTTCTCTTTTCTCCCAGGCATTTAACAGCATATGTTGAGTTTTAACTGACGTGACTGTGCAGGGCGAAAGTTTGCACCATGTAACGAAAGCGCTAAAAAGAGGCAAGCTCTGGTGCTTCAGGAATCATATAAAAGTTGTTTTATTGGTTTATATCCAAACGTGCTCTGCTCAACGTTTCGGACTGCTTGTCCTTCCCTTTTCTATCATAACTTGTACATTTTAAAATTATTATAGCTCCTGACGAAGGAAATAGGCTAGAGCCTATTTGAAGGCCTACTCTGTGGCGATTCGGGCAGCGAAAAAACTTTTTTTTCTCTGCCACTATTGCGTCTGCAAAGAGCCGCCCAGCAGAGCTGTTTCGGGTGGTCAGGGGCCTTCTACACTCTGGCCCCCAAAAAGTGATTTCAGACCTTTCAACAGCCTGTTGTGACCAATTTGCCCAGCACTTTGCAGACAAAATCGCTGGGATCCGCTCTGACTTGGATGCTGTTGTTGATGCAGATCCAGTGGATGTAACTTTGGCACCTGCTTGTCCAGTATTATTGGATACCTTTCAATTTGCACAGTCCGATGATGTGGACAGGGTCCTTGGATTGGTGAGAGCCACCACGTGTATACTAGATCCTTGCCCTTCCTGGCTTATAAAAGCTGCCAGAGGGGGACTGGCTGAGTGGGTAAGCGGAGTGGTCAATGCCTCCCTTCGCCAAGGAAGGGTCCCAGCCTGTTTGAAGGAGGCAGTGGTAAAACCCACACTGAAAAAGCCCTCCTTGGCCCCCACGGTATTGGATAACTACCGGCCAGTCTCCAACATCCCATTTTTGGGCAAGGTATTGGAGCGTGTGGTGGCCTCCCAACTCCAGGGATTCCTGGATGAGACAGATTATCTAGATCCATTTCAATCTGGCTTCAGGCCTGGTTATGGGACAGAAACAGCTTTGGTCGCCTTGGTGGATGATCTTCGCCGGGAACTGGACAGGGGGAGTGTGTCCCCGCTGGTTCTGCTGGACCTCTCAGCGGCGTTCGATACCATCGACCATGGTATCCTTCTGGGCCGCCTTGCTGGGATGGGTCTTGGAGGCACTGTTTTACAGTGGCTCCATTCCTTCCTGGATGGGCGGACCCAGAAGGTGGTACTGGGGGACTCCTGTTCGACTCCTTGGCCATTGGCCTGTGGAGTCCCTCAGGGCTCTGTTTTGTCCCCCATGCTATTTAACATATACATGAAACCGTTGGGAGAGGTTATCCGGAGTTGTGGGGTGCGGTGCCACCAGTACGCTGATGACACCCAACTCTACTACTCCTTTCCACCCAATTCCAAGGAAGCAGTTTCTGTGCTAAACCGGTGCCTGTTGGCAGTAATGGATTGGATGAGGGCGAAGAAATTGAAGCTTAATCCAGATAAGACAGAGGTGCTCCTGGTCAGTCGAAAGGCAGATCAGGGAATAGTGATTCAGCTTGTGTTGGATGGGGTTACACGCCCCCTGAAGACGCAGGTCCGCAGCTTGGGTGTGCTTCTGGATTCAGCCCTGAGCCTGGATGCCCAGGTTTCGGCGGTGGCCAGGAGTGCATTTGCACAGTTAAAGCTAGCGCGCCAGCTGCGCCCGTTCCTAGAGATGTCGGACCTGGCCACGGTGACACATGCCTTAGTTACATCCCGATTGGATTACTGTAACGCGCTCTACGTGGGGCTGCCTTTGAAGAGTGTTCGGAAACTCCAGCTGGTTCAAAGAGCTGCAGCCAGATTGTTGACAGGGAGCACACAACTCCCCTGTTAAAACAGCTCCATTGGTTTCCAGTCTGTTTCCGGGCACAATTCAAAGTGCTGGTTATGACATATAAAGCTCTATATGGTTCAGGTCCAGGTTATTTGAAAGACCGTCTTCTCCCTTATGAGCCTGCCCGTGCTTTGAGATCTTCTGGAGAGGGCCTTCTTTCAGTCCCACCTTCTTCACAGGCGTGCTTGGTGGGAACATGGGAGAGGGCCTTCTCGGTGGCTGCTCCGGTGTTCTGGAACTCTCTTCCCGGGGAAGCTAGGCTGGCTCCCTCCTTGATGGGCTTTCGGAAGCAGGCTAAAACTTTTTTGTTCCAGCAGGCCTTTGGGGAATAATCCAGCCCTCCATCTATGTTAATGTCTTATAATTTTGTTGTGTATTTTTTTAATTGTTTATGGTTTTGTTTCCCTCCCCCCCCCATGTATATTTTAAACTTTGTAAGGTCGCCTTGAGGCCCAGCATTGGGCAAAAGGTGGGATACAAATAATAATAATAATAATAATAATAATAATAATAAGAAGAAGAAGAAGAAGAAGAAGAAGAAGAAGAAGAAGAAGTAGTTCCGCTGTGTGTGTAGATCTGGCTTCTGCTTGCCCTCTTCCTAAGCATACCTTGTGCTCTCTTTTAAAACAGAAACATTTGCATCAAGTAAATGGGGCTTAACAGCTTTCTGTTTCCTTCATGTTTCCCCTGCTTGGCAGCTACTGAGAATCGATGTGAGCATCCTGGACCTGGACAGCACCGTCCTGGACGTGGCTGAGAGACTCTGTTTTGCTCCTATTCCTCTTGGCCACCTTTTGGTAACAACCGCCTCCCAAAAGGTTCTTGTGCTCGATGCCAAGACCGGACGCCTGATCAGAGCGGTAAGGAACTGCCAGCGTCTCTTCTCCTTGTGGGGCTTTCTTGTGATTTTGAGGTTTTTCTGTGCATTGGCTTTTGCTGTGAAAATCCCAGGATTGCAGGCTTCTAGAACTGCTCGATTATTGCCATTTTAAGAACATCAGAAGAGCCCTGCTGGGTCAGACCAAGGGTCCATCTAGTCCAGCACTCTGTTCACACAGGGTCCAACCAGTTGTCCACCAGGAATCCCACAAGCAGGACACGGGTGCAATAGCAGCCTCCCGCCCATGTTCCCCAGAAACTGGTGTACATAAGCTTCCTGCCTCTGATACTGGAAATAGCTAACTTCAATAATTGGGTTATTTCCCATCCCTTTCACAGCTATTTCTTTCTTTGCATCGGTTTTCACAGTATTAGAAAACGGCACAGTCTTTTTGGTGAAAACACGCAGGTCTGATATCGGTGGCGGTTTCTATTGATTGCAGGTCTCACAAGTACACAAACAGTCTTGTTCTTCGTTGGCCTTGAGCCCTGATGCCCGGTACCTCCTGACGGCTGGCGATCGGGTTATCAAGGTGTGGGACTGTGGGATGAGATTTGACGTCAACTCCCAGGTAGTGTACCAACAGCAGAACCAGGGCTGTCTTAAACTCCCCCTATCACCGTTGCTTTTGCCAGCATCAGGGCCGCTTTGTGCATTTAACAGAATAATAGTGAACTGAGGTAGTCAGTGCCGACAGAAATGCTAGCCAAAATGGGACCAGTGAGAACAAGGAAGCGATGGTGGTATTGCCATGCTCAGGGGAGTTGGGGTTTTTTTTTAATCCAAGTCGGCAAAACTCCCCAAAGCAGGCCAATGAGAGCTGAGCAGGCTCAGTAGAAGTGGAATGTTGGATGTAGGTTGGAAAAGAAACATGGAAAACTGGGAGAGAGAGAGGGGGGGAGGGGATAATACAGAGAACAGCTGCCTGGCTGGAAGCCTGAACAGAAGCCTGAACAGAAGCGCTTCTATTAGAGGAGGATGGTATAAAGCTTTTGTGTGGTAAATCTACTTCTTCAGTCACCGCAGTTGAAAAAGCCATGGATTTGCTGCTACTCAGTTTGGGGGCATTACACTGCAGCTGGAGGGTAGAATTAGAGCGGCTTTTGATGGATATTAATGGTTTAACCTGGAGATCTTTAAAAAGCCGTGATGGGTAGATCCCCACAGTGTGCAGAAAAAGTTTTTCCTTCATTAGTAAATTTGGGGTGGTAGGTTTAGTAAACTTCAATAGGTACCTCTTATAAACAGGTGAAGAGAAAAGTAGTTCCACAGCCAACAAATATGATGGCTGAATATTTAGCAGCCATTTGAGGTTTAAGTTAGCACTTTGAACTGATGCCCAAAATGGGTGTTGTCCTTTAGAGGAGGAGAGTATTGTGCAGCGTTTCGTTGCATGTCCTGCTTGTTTAACAGAATCGACAAGTGAAGTTTTATGTATTTATTTATTACATATCTATACCGCCCAATAGCCGAAGCTCTCTGGGCGGTTCACAAAAATTAAAACCATGAAGAGCATAAAAACAACCAACTATTTAAAAACACAAATACAAAATGCAATATAAAAAGCACAACCAGGATAAAACCGCACAGCAAAAATTGATGTAGGTTAAAATATGAGATTAAAACAGCAAGGTTTAAATTTAAGTTAAATTAGGTGTTAAAATACTGAGAAAATAAAAAGGTCTTCAGCTGGAGATGGAAAGAGTACAGTGTGGGTGCCAGGCGGACCTCTCTGGGGAGCTCATTCCACAGCCTGGTGCCACAGCAGAGAAGGCCCTCCTCCTGGTAGTCACCTGCCTCACTTCCTTTGGCAGGGGCTCACGCAAAAGGACCCCTGTGGATGATCTTAAGGTCCAGGCAGGCACATGTGGGAGGAGGTGTTCCTTCAAATAACCTGGCCCCCAACCGTTTAGGGCTTTAAATGTCAATACCAGCACTTTGAATTGGCCCTGGACCTGGACTGGCATAATGAAGTTGTAAAAGGACTGGCATAATGTGGTCTCGTCAGCCAGTCCCTGTTAGTAACTGTGCTGCCCTGTTTTGTACCACCTGAAATTTCCGGACCGTTTTCAAAGGCAGCCCCACGTATAACACATTGCAGTAATCCAAACAGGAGGTTATCAGAGCATGGATAACTGTAGCTAGGCTAGTTTCTTCCTGGGGTAGCAGCATATTATATGGGTGAATGCTCCCTGGTTTGTATACGTACATATATGTAGAGTCTTCCACCCAGCCCTTGGGCCGGGGACCTTGTGTTTCCTGGTTAGGAAAGCCCTGTGCGCAGGGAAGCAAAACTGCCCTGGTCTTCATTGCTCCTCCGATGGAGGAGTGACAGGGACCATGTTGGATCTGCTATGTCTTCACCCACTCCATCTCCTTTCTATTATTTATTCATTATTTATTTTTTGCATTTTTATACCGCCCAATAGCCAAAGCGCTCCGGGCAGTTTACAAAGGTTAAAACCGTGGAAACCATTCAAAATATTTTTTAAAAAACAAAAAACAGTATAAAAGCATAATAGAAAATAGAAAATAAAAACACAACCAGGACAAAATGGAGCAACAACACAGACTTTAATACAGATTTCAAATGCAAATCTAAAACAGCAAAGTTAAAACTAAGTGACTAGGCTGTTGAAATGGTGAGAAAATAAGAAGGTCTTCTCACCTGGCGTCTAAAAGAGTATGTAGTGTAGGAAGAGGAAGGAGATGAGGTGGGGGGAAACGGAGTCAGCCCGACCTGCACCTCCATCGCCACTGTTATCTCTGATCTCAGGTTGGAAATAACAGTGGGGATAGGAGGATGGGGGTGGGGGGGCAGTGGGACTTGGCCCTGCCTCCCCACTGTTGTCTCCAATCTGGAATTGTAGGGGGTGGAGCTGAGATCCAAAGCCCCACCACTGGAGAGGCCCCGCGGGCTAGGTTGGGGTGCCCAGTCCAGTGGATCTGGCCCACGAGCTAGAGGTTTTGCATCCCTCTAATCTTACGCTGTAATGATAGAACGCCAAATGACTCCAGACCTCCCTGTAGTGTCCTTGACCTGGCCCTCTCTGGGAGTCATGAGCTACCTAGTTCCACAGGGCGGGAATCTAACCCCTGAAAGAGGGAACCACGCGTTTGCGCTTCTCTCCCCCAGGTGTTCATTGGCCATTCTGAGCCGGTACGGCAGGTGAGGTTCACCCCGGACCAAAAGCACGTCATCAGTGTCGGAGACGCCATCTTTCTGTGGGATTTCCTAGGTGTGTTTGCAGAGGAGTCCTCCAAGGATGAGTAAGAGCCCCATGTTTCCTCAGTCAAGCCATTTGCTTTGGGAATGCTTTTCCCCCCGTAGGTGCCTGTAGATTCACGCCGTGTGTTTTCTTTCCCTGTCATTTTAATTTTGGGCTTGTTTCCGTTCCAGGATCCGTTCCCCTGAGTCCTTGAACTCTCCCCGAGCTGGTAAGCCTGCATTGTTGTAGGGTTATGTTGTCTAGTTGATTACCACTTCCCTTCCATAGCTGGCTTCATCGAGCGCAGCGGCTCCCAGTGCTCTGCAGGTCACGTCAGGTGTGGATGTTGCACCTGGCTCTTTTCTCTCTGCCTTTAGGCAGCAAGAAGTTCCGCAGTCCTGGGGTTGTGAGATGTGCACAGCCAGGTGTGCGAGCCGCCCAATTGCCAGCAGCTGGGAGGGTGGTATGGGATGAAAAGGGCTGGGGACAGCCACCGTAGCCTACCGAGAATTGGGGTTGGGAAGAGGAAGCCACTCTGGAACAATAGTATGTGACTCAGAACAGCCTCTCTTTCCTAAGCCGCCATGGGATCCTTCTGGCTTGAACAATCCAGGGAGTTTTCGTGGCTGAGCGGGGATTTAGACCTGGAGAGCCAGTGTGGCGTAGTGGCTAAAGTGCTGGACTGGGAGCCGGGAGATCCGGGTTCTAGTCCCCGCTCGGCCATGGAAACCCACTGGGTGACTTTAGGCCAGTCACAGACTCTCAGCCCAACCCACCTCACAGGGTTGCTGTCGTGAGGATAATGGGGAGGAGGAGGATTATGTACGCCGCTTTGGGTTCCTTGAAGGAAAAAAATGCACAGTTACAAGATGGGGGATACTTGATGCAGCAATACTACAAACGAGAAGGATCTTGGAATTGTTGTAGATCGCAAGCTGAATATGAGCCAACAGTGCGATAGGGCTGCAAGAAAGGCAAATGCTATTTTGGGCTGCATTAATAGAAGTATAGCTTCCAAATCACGTGAGGTACTGGTTCCTCTCTATTCGGCCCTGGTTAGGCCTCATCTAGAGTATTGCGTCCAGTTCTGGGCTCCACAATTCATGAAGGACGCAGACAAGCTGGAGCGTGTTCAGAGGAGGGCAACCAGGATGATCAGGGGTCTGGAAATAAAGCCCTATGAAGAGAGACTGAAAGAACTGGGCATGTTTAGCCTGGAGAAGAGAAGATTGAGGGGAGACATGAGAGCACTCTTCAAATACTTGAAAGGTTGTCACACAGAGGAGGGCCAGGATCTCTTCTCGATCCTCCCAGAGTGCAGGACACGGAATAACGGGCTCAAGTTAAAGGAAGCCAGATTCCAGCTGGACATCAGGAAAAACTTCCTGACTGTTAGAGCAGTACGACAATGGAATCCTAGGGAGGTTGTGGGCTCTCCCACACTAGAGGCCTTCAAGAGGCAGCTGGACAGCCATCTGTCAGGGATGCTTTAGGGTGGATTCCTGCATTGAGCAGGGGGTTGGACTCGATGGCCTTGTAGGTCCCTTCCAACTCTGCTATTCAAAAAAAAAAAAGGGGGGGGAGAAAGGCGGGATATAAATGCAGTCATCATTATTTTAGTCCTGCGCTCTAACCACTACGTTGCACTGGTGTTCATTCTCCTCTTTCATCTCTTCTTTGTTCACAGAAGCCGATCTTGAAGACTCACACAAGTTGACACCCGGGGCCAGTGACGTTCCCCGCCAGCTGATCCCTGTGCCGTCCGCCGTGTTCCCGTCGTGTCTGGACCTCAGTTCTATCCAACGCATGGCAGATGAGGGTGAGCAAGGAGAAGTCCTCATGGCTGGAATGGAATAAGGCTTCCTCGGCAGCCCCTTAAGATCCTGCAGATACCCCCCTCGTTGCTTTTCCACCACTTTCTGTTCCGTTTCCCTCCCAGGCTTAATCTACGGCAAAGCCAGCCTTCCGTTTCCCACTGCCATCTGCAGCACTGAAAAGTAAACCTTCCCGCTTCGTTTTGGATGAGAATGTTTGAGATAACGCATTGATTGGGTTCGCACAGCATGCTAACCCACACTCAGTGGTTGATTGTGGGTTGTTATGGAACCGTGGGTGGTGGTTGTACCGTGGGTTATCATGTTGTCTGAACGCAGCACATTTTCCACAGGGTGGCTTGTGAACTATGCACTGTGGCTTTTCTTTCTTGAACCAGCCGCCTTGAGGACCCATGATTTGTTGTTGGGTTGTTCTTGGGTTGGCAAGCCACCCTGCAGAAAATGGCCTGGGTTCAGACAACACGCTAATCTGCAGTTCAACAAACAACCCACGGTTCATCAGCAAGTCCCATTCAACTGCTGAGTGTTGGTTAAAATGTTGTGTGAACCCAGCCATCACGTTCCATAAAACACAGACACTGAAAAGTCACGTATTTCTTCTTGTGAACCATACATAGCCTTCCGTAGCCATACTGGGTGGGGAGAAAAAACTATCCAATGTCTTCTCTGATCAGATAGAGCAGGCATGGAAAAACTCTGGCCCACAATCTAGAAATGACCTGTGGGGGTTCACTGTCTGACCCACCATCTTTTCCCCCAGGCCCAGTTGCCCCCTCCCAATCACTCTCTTCTGTTTTCTCTCTCAAAGATACTTTTTCTGAATCTGAAGAAGAGCAGGAAGCATATCTGAAAGGCGACGGTGGAGAGGTTGTGAACAGGAATAACGTTCACTCAGTTCTTGCTTTGAAGCAAGCAGGCCGTAGCGAAGAGCCTCTAGCCGTGAAACCTGAAGTCGTGCAACCTTCTTCAAGATCCCGCAGCCATGCAGGGAGCGGTAGGTCAACCTCAAAAATATGCATTTCTTAGCATAGGGAATATGGGGTTGGTTTGTCAATGAAAGAAATGGGAGGAAAACTGTTCTGTGTGTGCGCCTCTGGGTGGGTGTAAATGATTCCGTGGAAGAGTGATCCTGTTTGATTTAAATTTAAAGTTTTTGTGTTTGCGGGAAAGCACATGGCACCAGGCTGAGTCTTTCATCCCTCCAACCTGCATGCAGGGCCTGTGTGTGAACTGTCTCTAGTAAGGTAAAGGGAACTGGGAATCCCACCTTGAAAGGACCCCAGCAGTGGAGAGTGGGAAGCAGCGTTATTTCGCATAAAGACCATATAACACCATTCTTAAAGGAATTGCACGGGCTGCCAATACACTCCCAGTCGGAATTCAAGGTGCTGGTGATGACATTTAAAGCCCTAAACGGCTTGGGACCTCGATACTTGTGGGAGTGCCTCTCCCTGTATATGCCTGGCTGAGATCTGTTGGAGGAGCTCTCCTCCTCATCCCACCAGTGCGAGAAGGCATACGTTAAGGTGGGACATGGGAGAGGGCCTTCTCTGTTGTGGCACCCCGGTTTTGGAATGCCCTCTCCTTGGAGGCCTGACTGGCACGGATGCTGGCTTCCTTTTAGCTCCAAGTTATGGCTTTTTATCAAAGCCTTTGAGGGCTAAATGGCCTAAAGGTGTGCTTAGTTTTCTTTGTTCTTATTGCTTAAGTTATTTATTGTTTTATACCGTTTAATCGATTTTATCTGTATGCCACCTTGAAATCTCAGTGATACAGGCCGGGATACAAACGTTTTAATAAATAACTTTCTGTTCTGTCTTGTGTGCTAGAATGCAGAAAGGAAATCAAAGGATCCGAACCCCAAAACATGATGCGCCCAGACTGCTACCGGCATTTTAGCCCTCGTTTCAAAACATCCGCACCCCCTAAGGTAAGAGCTGGCTGGATGACATGCGAACGGACGGGGTGGTTGAGAAAGGGAGCCATAGCTCTCATTTTGTCATCCAGTTATATCTCTCAAGATTTTATTGTTTATAGCCAATGGCCATCACAACACAAACGCAAAGCACACAAGTATAAAACAGAAAAAAAACATTTGATACAATAAAACAAGAACACAACAGAATGATCAGGATTTAAAACATTCCTTCCGTTTAACCCCCTTAGGATTTGACAGTGGTTTAGAAAGGTTTAGAAAGGCTGCTTTTATCTTTCTTGCAGCCAGCGCAAATAAAGCTATCCTATAGCGGATGAATTTGTCCCCATCAGCCAACAGCCATCTCATTTTAAAATTGTCTGATTGGCCTCGTAAGGTGGTCTGGAAAGGGAGAATAAATTTAGCCCTGGGCGAATTGTATAATGGACCGTATAGGATATAATGTACGAGATCTTCAATATGTCCTGCTTCGCATATGCAAAAGTGCTCTTTTACAGGTCTGTTAGAAAGTCTTCCAGCCAGATACTCAGTGGGCATCGTTTGGAATCTGAGCTGGCCCAGTTATATATGTGAAAATCGGTTCCCAAATTCCCACCGTGGTTGTGCATTACACGGTGCTTGAGTATGAACGAGAAACAGCATTGGAGGGATAGGCAAATGGAAGGGGTTAGAAATATGCTGCACAGGCCAGTTTTGGGTCAAAAGGGTGCCCACTAAGTTCAGTGGGACAGAGCAATGCTAGAGGCTGTGTACATAGTCACGTTGCAGCCTCCGCACAATGTACCTGCCCACCTTCGCCACATAGCCTGTCATAATGGAAGGCAGGTTTTCAGTCAATATATCTAAATGCGCGCCGGTTCCTCAGTTTCCATAATACTGACATTGAACCCAGGGCACGGATATGCAGATGGAGGACTGGAGCGATACAGTTACGGGCTAGAGTTTCTGAAGATCAATAAGAGAGCTGCAAAGTAATTTAATATTTATTTATTACATTTATATACCACCCCATAGCCGAAGCTGTCTGGGCGGTTTACAACAGTTAAAAATGGTAAACGTTAAAAAGTATACAAAATTTAAAAAACCATCAGAGCCATAAAAACAGTATAAAAACAACAGTCAGGGCATATGGATTTTATTTATTATTATTATTATTATTATTATTATTATTATTATTATTATTATTATTATTATTTTATTTATTACATTTCTATACCGCCCAATAGCCGGAGCTCTCTGGGCGGTTCACAAAAATTAAAAGCATTCAAAGTATAAAACAACAGTATAAAACCATAATATAAAATACAATATAAAAGCTCAAGGTGGCATCTTGCGTGGGTGGGTGGGTGGTATTGTGAGAATACGTGTCTAGAATCTCTTCTCAGTTTACGCTGAAGCTGTGTGTGTTTCTCTTTTAGGCGTTCTCCCCTCCTCTGCCTGCTAGCGAGGGCTTGAAACTAAAAACTGTCATTGGCTACAACGGGAATGGCCGGGGAAATATGGTCTGGAATCCAGATACAGGTATTGTCTGTATTTGTGAAATAAGGTCCCAGATTTTGTCAATTTTTCATTCCCAGCTCTCAAGTGGGCAATCGGAGTGGCTGGCATCTTTATCCTAAATACTTTTCATAAATGCCAATCGTGTTGAAACTGAACAGTGCGTTCAGGATTGGGGTATAAGATTATCGCAGCTTTTAAAGCTCAACTAAAAACTTTTCTTTTTCCTAAAGCTTTTAAAACTTGATGTTGTGCGGACTTTATACTGTTAGTTTTACCCTACTCTGTGCCTGCTTACCCTACCCTGTGCCTGTTTGCCTTCTCTTCCCCTCCTTATTGTTTTATCATGGTTTTATTAGAATGTAAGCCTATGCGGCAGAGTCTTGCTATTTACTGTTTTACTCTGTACAGCACCATGTACATTGATGGTGCTATATAAATAAATAAATAATAATAATAATAATAATAATAATAATAATAATAATAATAATAATCTAATGGCCCTTGATTAGATTTTGTTTTAGAGCTTGGCTAACTACAGTCATCAAAGCAGCCAGGCTTTGACTGTTTAGAGTGGCCAGAAGTCTTTTTTTAAAAAAAGTTGCCTCACTCGGCTGATTTCCTCTAACAGATGGGAGGGGGAGGAGCAGGGGAAATTAGCTGAGTGAGATCATAGGACAGACAACTGAGCAGTCAGAGGCTGGCTGCTTTTCATATGATAAGTGTTCTGTCCAGACTGACTCCTACTTCCAGCTACCTGCATTTTGTCGTGTGTGGCCGGCATATCTTTTAAATGCACAATGCTAAATGTGGGCTTCTCTTCTCTCTCTCCCAGGTTTCTTTGCCTACAGCTGTGGCTGTGTGCTCATCGTTGAAGACCTGCACTCTGGATCCCAGCAGCATTGGCTCGGCCATCCTGAGGAGATTTCAACATTAGCTGTTAGCCATGATGCTCAGGTACGAACGTGCCCTGATTTCTTCAGGAAGATCTTGGTGGAATGGGCAGCCCAAGCCCTCTCCTGCTTCTAACCAATGTAATGGGTTTCCTCTGGAGTTGGGAACTGTCCCATCCAAAATTGTATATGGATATCTCCACTCCCTTTTGTCGCCTGTGTGGCAGCAGAATGGGAGGAGGCAGGGCTGCATTTGCCATGCTTGTAACTGAGAATTGGGCTCAGTTCAGACTCCATGTTTCTCAATGGTGGTTTTAGAACTCCACGGTGGAGTCTTTACTTCTGAAATCTCTTCATTGGTTTCCAAATCACCTCAGAGTCCAATATAAACTTCTCCTGTTGACCTACAAGGCTTTTCACAGCCAAGCTCCTTCCTATCTCTCCTCTCTCATCTCACACTATTGCCCCGCTCGTGCTCTTCGCTCCTCAGATGCCATGTTTCTCGCCTGCCCAAGGGTCTCTCCTTCCCTTGCTCGGCTTCGTCCATTTTCTTCCGCTGCCCCTTACGCCTGGAACGCTCTTCCAGAACGTTTGAGAACTACAAGTTCAATCACAATTTTTAAAGCTCAGCTAAAAACTTTTCTTTTTTCTACAGCTTTTAAAACTTGATTTTGATCTCACTTTTATACTGTTAGTTTTACTCTCCCCTGTGCCTGTTTGGTGCATTCTCTTCCCCTTCTTATTGTTTTGTTATGATTCTATTAGAATGTAAGCCTATGCGGAAGGGTTTTGCTATTTTATTGTTTTACTCTGTACAGCCCCATGTACATTGATGGTGCTATATAAATACATACATAAATAAATAATAATTTACACCTCCGTTGAGAAATGTGTTGTCTGGAGGGAAAATTCCACCCCACAGTGGAGTTTTTACAAAAAACCCCACCTCTGCCATGGGGTGGAGTGTTTTCCCACGAGACAACACATTTCTCAACTGCGGTGTAAAGACTCCATGGTGGAGTTCTAAAGCCACCGTTGAGAAAAGTGTTGTCTGAACTGAGTCCAGTACTTACATTAACCCATATCGGAGGCCAATTCTGTTATTCACATATTGTGATTGTAGAGGCAGGGCCGATGGAGAGAGAGAGAGAGAGAGAGAAGCATGTCTAAGCCACCCAATAAGTTGATGAACGAGCTGAGATATAAAATAGACTCATATAGATATATAATAGACTTCAACTTCTATTAAACACACACACACACACCAAGCCACAGTGTCTTTAGAGAAATTGATAACTGCAGCACTAAAAGAAGGGGCTTACAAGCACCAAACACCTCATTAAATACACAGCAACTCACAGGCGATTCCCATTTGCATGTGTATTATTTTAAGAGAAGGTGCAGAATACTGTTTTAAGAGCATGAGCTGTAAGGCAGGAAGTCTGCGGATCCATTTTCAGCTGCGTTTCATTTCCCCTACTCGTTCCCATCGTAAGATTTGCAATTGTTAGACTGCGGCCTCCTAGTTTCCTATTGATTCCCAAGTGGTGACAGCGAGGGGTTCTTCCAGGTCCTCGCCTCTGCCTCCGGCCAAGGCCGTGGAGACACCCGCTGCCAAATTCGCATCTGGGACGTTCAGAACGGGACCTGCCAAAAAGTTCTGTTCCATCACGAGACCCAAGTGCAAGCCATGGCGTACTCTCGGGATGACCGCCTCCTTGTTACTCTAGGTGAGTATAACACGGGAGCGATGAGCAGGCTGCGGGGAGTTTGGGGTTTCCGGGAACGGCACTAAGGACAAGCTCCCCCTTGAGGCTGGGATGAAACGGGCGCATCAGTCACGTTCACACAAGGGCCGGGTTTGCACGCCGCAGGTGGCTTAGGCTGCACCAAGCTGCCGCAACTGCTGTGGCGTCCGAATGCAAGGCAAGCGAGGTTGAGGCAACTCTGCTCCCGTTTCCCCTAAAAACTGGACGAGGCCTCTAAATATACAGCAAAACCTGCTGTCTTCCAGGCAGCTAGAGCTAACTTGGGAGATCCAGAATTAGGGTCTCGTGCATTGGGTTTTTTTGTTTGTTTGACTAATTAGCATCACCATCTGGTGCTAATCAGGAAAGTGACTCTGGGAAGAGCCTGTTTTACTCTTTCCTCCTTTGTCTAAATTGTTGGGGCCAGAACTTTTCCTTGGGAATTCTGTTTGTGCTCAGAAACACAGCTCACAATGCAGGTCTTACTTAGCAGAGTAAGTTTATTAGCTTCAGACTTCTTTACAGTTCCGTGTCATTGTGCGGAGTGACAAAAGCTATACACATATACATATATACACAGGTTTTTTTTATCTATATTACATACAGCTGTGATTAGGCTAACCCAGCCTCAAGGATCTTTGGTATATTCATATCATTAACACCATGGTTTCTTAGAGAATCCTGGCAAAGTTCCCAGTACAGCTTCTATCTCAAGGTAATTGCTCACAGATAGTCTTCCTCTGTTTAGCCTTGAGATAGCCACACACACACAGTTTTAATGACTACGCAAGCCTTTTACTTTCTTATACTTAACATAAATTCCCCCCCCCTCCCCGAAGCTGCTTTTAGCTTCCCTGAGGAGCTACTAACAGCTTGCAGGGGTCGGGGAGTCAGTAGTGTGGGGAAAGAATTACACACTCCCTTCAGAACACCATTTCTCCAGTCTTCAAAGCGGCTGTGTGAGGCTGCTAATTAGCAAAACTAAACCCTAACGGCAGCTCTCCGGCATCAAATCTAGTTTGGCCCCCAAGAATCATCGGGTGTCGCCCTGCTTTAGGGGCCGCTGGAGCAACGTTGGTTCCACCTTGCTCGCCTTGCCGTTCAGATGTCACAGCAGGATTAACTGCATTACGTCTAGCCTGGCCCTCAGCTCCAGGGTTAGTCGGCTCACGACGGCGTCAACCCTACCCCTTCAATCGTCCACCTGGAAAAAGCCAGGATTCAGCCCCAGTATATGGGCTTGGATCTGCTCCCAACGCTGCAGCAAGACGTCGAGGTGTCCCATGATGACACCGCTGCTGGGAGCTTTGAGGAAGATCCTGAGTCTCGCTGCTGAAGCTTTACCTTCGTAAAGCCTGATCGCTTCTTTGAGCCCGTCTCTCTTTGTAAGCGCCAAGCTGCTTACCTTCCCTGGGTTGGACCTTTTCCACGTGCCTTCCCTTCATGCAAAGTATGAGCGTTGGTGGCAAGGAGCAGAGGCTTCTTCAGCATTTGTTCCAAGGCTAAGAAATGAGCTTTCCATGAGGTCTGGGAGCTGCTCTTCCCTTTTGAAAGGGACATAAAAACTGACCTGTTCTGGAACACATTTAGCTACCTTTTTCTTTTTAGACTGTTACTTCGAGGATTTGGTAGCTTCTTGATTATTGGCCTATCCAGTGGAATTTTAGGATGCTTTTAATATGCTTTTAGGATGTTTTTAGGATGTTTTAACAAGGTATACTATGTTTTTAATCAGTATTTTATGTATTTTTACTTACTGTTGTTCACCGCCTCGATCAAAATGGAGAGGCGGGTAAGAAATATGGATGACTTCATTGACGCAGCCATCTTAACTTCGTATTAGCGGCATGGTTTGCACATAACTCTAACTTATGGTGTGGGTGGTTGAATTCTGGGTTGTTGTGATGTGTGAACATGACCACGCTGGCAAACCCAGAAAGAGAACCCATGGTTTGTTGTTTAGTTGTTTAAACCATAGGTTGTCGTTACATGTGAACCCAACTGTGGGTTGTTTCGCCGGGCTTAGTAGGTGGCAAGGTAACTGGTTAAAAAAAATCAAAACCCCAGCTGCTCTACAGTGCCACAAAGGCACTTGGGCTACATGGAGGAAGTGGACAGAGAAGGGAAACAAACCCAGGGGGTGAGAAAACAAACCACAGTTTGTTCAATCGTCTGCCAGACAGACCCTGGGTAGAGAAGCAAACCATGGGTTAAATGAACAATGGGTAAGAAATAAAATTATTACTATTGATGATGATGATGATTCAAGTGTCTGTTTTAATTTGTAAACCACACTGAGGTTGGGAAAAGGTGGGTGATAAATGTTTTTAAGTATTTATTTAACCCGTTTAAAACTCCGGGACGCTTACTTACTTTGTGTTACCCAGGGGATTACGTCGGCAGAGTCATTGCCCTGTGGAACGCCCACACTTATGACCTGATGTCCTCCACCCGCTTCTCTGAGCCGGTCCACGAAGTGGCCTTTAGTCCACTTTCCGTGGGACACCTTGCCTGCGTGGGGAAGGGAGCGGTGACTTTCTGGCTAATGGAGCAACAGGGCACTGACATCAGCCTCAAGGTAATTCTCAGTCTCTTACTCTGAGGTCTTGCAGTACTTGAAATACAGGCGAAGCATGGAGTCAAATGCTTGGAAGTTCTCTCTTGTGGGAGAGACAATGGGGATCCATCTTAAACTGGGGCCTGGTCGAACCAGGACACCCACCAACCCGGGTTCCAGGATACCAGTATGACTCAGGCCCACTTGTGTGAAAGAATGATAGAATCATAGAATAGTAGAGTTGGAAAGGGCCTCTAAAGCCATTGAGTCCAACCCCCAGCTCAATGCAAGAATCCACCTTAAAGCATCCTTGACAGACGGCTGTCCAGCTGCCTCTTGAAGGCCTCTAGTGTGGGAGAGCCCATGACCTCCCTAGGTCATGGGTTCCATTGCCGTACTGCTCTAACAGTCAGGAAGTTTTTCCTGAGGTCCAGCTGGAATCTGGCTTTCTGTAACTGGAGCCCATTATTCCATGTCCTGCACTCTGGGATGATCGAGAAGAGATCCTGGCCCTCCTCTGTGACAACCTTTCAAAGATTTGAAGAGTTTACTGATGGAAAATGGACGCAGATAGAATAAAAGAAACAAAGACAACTTAGACGTCCTTAATTCTCAGTTCAGTCACCCTGGTTCCTAGGGAAGTGACGGGCGCTGTCTAACAGGGCTGTTTACATGAGCCGGTGGTGCGCCCTTCCCTCTCTCTGATGGGAAGAGGTAGCAGGCCACTCTGCTCATGGTTTTATAGGGCTGGTCTCATCATCTGGGGCAAACTGTCAGAAGACCCACACGCTCACACCTCCCTTCACCCAGAAGGAGGAGCGGGGAGGGTTTTTATTCTTGGCAGCAGAGAAAGATTCTCACAGCATCCTTATCAGCTAGAAAGCACTCACTATGAAGAGTGTCTATTGTGTATTGTTTTAGCTTCTGTTAGTAGCAGAAAGCGTGGCCTTCATTGTTTGTGAATACAGCCTCTAGAAACATAAAAATTGCCAGCTGCCCTAGCAAATCAGTGTACTTATACTACTAATCACCACATCCCATCTAGCTCTGGGTAAATTCACACTTGGCTGCCTGGCATTCTTCTGAAACCAAATCCAATTTAGGATCTGACACAGCTTTTTGGTACTGTTGAAGAGCCAGTGGGCGTGACCTTTTTTTCCCCCCTGGGTTCAGGTTCACAGAGTCCCTGTCCCTGATGCGATTGGTCCAGTGGAGCTTACATCACTGTGCTACAGCCCTGGCTGCCTTCTGTACACCGGAACCAGCACAGGACAGATCTGTGTGTGGGACACGGAGACCAATTGCTGCTTCATGACTTGGGAGGCTGTGGAGGGCGAGATCGGTGAGTCCCCGTGCAACGAAGCCTTCCAGAGAGGCACCTTGGACCCGCTCTGGTTTGATTTCAACAGATGCTAAAGCGGATTGTGGTTGGGTTTAAGATGTGTTTGTTAACCCTTGCTCCTTTTAGGAAAAAAAATATATATCCCATGATCCACAGGCAACAAGGCAAGCTGCTTTTGAGTTTGCAAAATGGCTTGCCTCTTCGGCTGAGAAGGCTGAAGAGAGCCTTCACAGGCTCCCTTGCCACATCCCTATGGCTGATGCCCTCGGTGTCCCGAGTGGGAATTCAGAGATCTCTTGAAGAGCGGTGCCTGTTGTGAAACAGTTTCCAGTGAAGAGCTGGGCAACTCTGACATTATAATGAGGAAGTCCATGCGTTAACTGTAAACCGCCCAGGGAGCCCTGGCTATGGGAGCGGTATATAAGTGCAATAAATAAATAAATAAAATTAATTGGAATAAATCCTTTACTGGTGTAGGTGTCCTGCAGTGTCACGGTAAGAGGCTCGTCAGCGGCAGCAACACCAAGAAAATCCAGCTTTGGTCAGTAGCGGCAGTTCAGGAGCTGAGAGTGAAAGGTTCGAGTGCCAGGTAAATGCATTGTCGAAGTCAGGGTGGGTCAGTCCTAGAGAGAAACGTGTATCCAGAGGCCCACGTGTGGGCACACCTCACACAGCATCCACATTTTAAAGATCAGGCCTGGCATCGTAGGGGCATGATGGAAGACAAGAGGAACTCGGTTAGTGACCCTTCCCAAGTGTTTCCGCCCCTTTTGTCGGCGGGTCCCCTATATTTGCCACAGCTACAGTAGAAGTCATCTTGGGGAAGCACATTGTGTGTTCCGGGGCAAATCTCTCTCCCCACCCCCATACCACCATCACTTTTGTCTGCCGAACTGAGGTAGTTTAATTAATTAATTTATTTATTTATTACATTTCTATACCGCCCAATAGCCGGAGCTCTCTGGGCGGTTCACAAAAATTAAAACCATTCATAATATAAAACAACAGTATAAAACCATAATATAAAATACAATAAAAAAGCTCAACCAGATAAAAACAGCAGCAATGCAAAATTACAAATTTAAAACACCATGTTAAAATGTATTTATAGATTGTTAAAATGTTGGGAGAATAAAAAGGTCTTCACCTGGCGTCTAAAAGCATATAATGTAGGTGCCAAGCGAACCTCCTTAGGGAGCTCATTCCACAGCTGGGGTGCCACAGCAGAGAAGGCCCTCCTCCTGGTAGCCACCTGCCTCACTTCCTTTGGCAGGGGCTCACGGAGAAGGACCCCTGAAGATGACCTTAGGGTCCGGGCAGGTACATATGGGAGGAGGCGTTCCTTCAGATAGCCTGGCCCCAAGCCGTTTAGGGCTTTAAATGTTAATACAAGCACTTTGAATCGGGCCCAGACCTAGACTGGCAGCCAGGGGGGGCGGAGCTTGGCAGCCTGAGCGATGGCGGGTTTCTTCTGAGGCTCTGAACGGCGCTTGCCAGAAAAGGCAATTATCTCTCTTTTAATGGGCATGAATCTTTGAGCAACTGACAGAAAATGATTATAAAACCAACAGGAGCCGGGAAAGTGGAGAGATTTGGAGAAGGGAGGTGAGATGAACTATGATTAATGCAATGTCTGTCTAAACGGCAACTCTATGAAAAGTGAAAGTAAACGCTGACTGACGCAGTTTAAAAAGAAGGAATTTATGTTTGCTGGACATTGATCTGTGATATAACCTCTCATCTTTATCTCACATGGGAACGATTGGAATGCTGGCTTTCTAAGGTTAAAGTGGTTGACTGGATTTATTGGCGTGGCGAGAAGGGGGGTGAAGGGGTGAAAAAAGCTGCATTTGGCATTCGGTGAGGGAGATGTGGGATGTGAGAGACTTTGAGTGATTAAATCTGATCCCCTCTAGTGAATGCTGTTGTGAACTGGATTTTTCCCCCCTCCTCGTGAAGAAGGAGCTGTGAGTGCTATATAATAGAGAAGCCAGCATAAGTTGCTAAGGAAGAGAGTTGGACTCTAAGATTTATGCCCTACCCAGAAGGGACCCATGCCCAACGTTAAAAAAAAGATCAAAAGTTGGGAAAAGCTTAATAAACAAAAAAAGAAACCTTCAAATCATAATTTGGCTTACCTCTCCTTCCTGGGAAGTACAGCCCCTGGAGTTGAACAGGAAGAGGAAGATATAGACCCAGTCTCTTTGGATACAATACCAAATAAAGAAGGAAACATGGCAGAAGGGGGGAAAGAAAGTGGTAGTAACCCTCCCTCTTTAATGGAAATCAAGGCTATTATAGCAGAAAATAACATGATTATTTTTAAAAAAATGGATCAGCAAATGAGTGAATTCAGAAAACAAATGCGTACTATTATGGATAAAACGATGGAAAATTCGGATAAGATCAAAAAGATAGAGGCTAAAGTGGATCTGGACCAGAAGAAACAAGAGGCTTTCGAAAAATCAACTAATATACAATTTAAAGAATGGGAATTGCGTTTGATCGCCTTGGAAGATCAATCTCGTAGATCTTCGCTTCGAATAAAGCAGCTGAAGGAGACGCAAGGAGAAGATCTTAGAGAAATTATCGTGAACTGGTTCAAGGAGCTGACGCCTGACATTCCAATAGATGGATCGGATCTGGACCGAGTCCACCGTGTGGGGGGGAAAAACTACAAAGGGACTAGAGACATATTGGTGAAATTTGGCAACTATTACAAAAAAGAGCAAATTATGAAAGAATTGAGATCTAAGGTTCAGATACAGTGTAAAGGCAAACCAGTGCAAATTTACAATGATCTTTCTCAACGCACATTAAATTGGAGACGTAGTCTTAAACCAATAACGGAAACATTAATGAAGAATAAAATTCCTTATGCATGGGGTTACCCGGTTTTCTTAAGATTTACATATGGGAGGAGGGAATACAGAGTAACCTCATTGGATCAAGGTAAAGATTTGCTGAAGAGGCTGGGTCTGGATGGGGAAGCAGATGGGGCTGGAGTGGGTGGGGGAGGGAATGAGGCTGGGACATCTGGAGAGTAAGAGAATTGTTAATTATGTTGGAGATAATTGCAAATAAAAATGCTAATATAGAGACCTGCCGGCCAGGCACAGCACTGCCTCCCCCCTCCCCCTTTAAAGTAGATGGCTGGAGTATTAGACTCACGGGGATATGGGGGGGGGATTAGAGTGGGGGGGTGGGGAGGGGGGGAAGGTAGGGGAGGAGGGATCGGGGTAGGAGGGTGTGGGTTTTATGTATGGAGTTTGTGTTTTTATGTAAGCAAGTTTGAATTGCTGAGCACAAGGGATCGGAAGAGATTTCAAAAGGGTGATTATGGATAAAAAGATAAAGGTATCAACACTCAATGTTAAAGGTTTAGGGGCAGTCGTGAAAAGGAAGAGAATAGAACAAATGCTAAATAAAGAGGGATCAGATATTATAATGATCCAAGAGACACACCAAGGCTCCGAGAATTCGAATATGATAAAATTAAAGTGGTTAGCCTATTATGAAAAATCATTAGGGACATCAAAAAAAAATGGAGTGGCCACTTTGATTTCAAAAAAAAGTGGGTTTATATTAGAAGAGGTAAAAAAGGATGATAAGGGTAGATATCTTATGTTAAAAGGTAAAATTGAGGGAAAGGTTTATACTTTGATTAATGTTTATGCCCCAAATGAGAGGCATAGAGAATTTTTTATAAAGCTGTTCAAAGAAATAGAAGAATTTAAGGAGGGGTATGCATTATTAGCTGGGGATTTTAATATGGTTATGGATAATAAAAGGGACAGGTCAAATCCCACTAATGCTGAAAAGAGGAACAATATGACTATATTGAATAAATTAGTAAAAGAAAATGATTATTTAGATTCGTGGCGCTTACTTTACGGGAATAGGCCTGGATTTTCATACTTTTCCCCAGTTCATCATACATACTCCAGGATAGATTATATATTTGTTTCAAAAGACTTTGCAACGAGGATTTGTAAAATGGAAATGGGGGTAATAAAAGTAACCGATCATGCCTTGTTAAGTTTAGAATTTACAGTTAAGAAAGATTATAAAGAGGCATATAGATGGAAGTTGAACACAAAGATATTGAAATACAATAAAATAGTAGATAAAATTCGGAAGGAACTGTCGGAGGCATGGGAAATTAATGAAAAAGGAGGAACAGCTGGGTCAGTCATTTGGGACACCATGAAGGCTGTAGCAAGAGGAATCTGTATTAGAGAAACATGTAGTTTAAAAAGACAACAACGTGCAGAACAGGAAAAGTTAGAGATAGAAATTAAAAACTTGGAGGAAAGATATTGGCGAAGTAAAGATAAATATAAATTAGTGGAAATACAAGCTAAGAAGAAACAATTAGAAAACTTAAATATAGAAGAGATTCAAAAGAATTTAATGTATATGAAAAGGGAATATTTTGAAAACAGTGATAAGAACTCGAGGTTGCTTGCCAAGCTCACACAAAAAGAAAAAGGGAGGAATGGGATAGAAACGTTGAAAGATAGTCGAGGGAATTATTGTCATGCAATGAAAGCTAAAATAAAAATTTTTCAGGAATTTTATCAGGAATTGTACAAGGGTAAAGAAATTCAACAAGAAAAGGTGGAGGAGTATATTGGAAGGTTTATAAAGAAGGAAATAAAATCAGAATATAAGGAGTTAATGGAGTCAGTAATAACTCAAAGAGAAGTTGAAGAAGTTATTGATAAGTTAAAAGTGGGTAAATCACCAGGAGCAGATGGTTTGGGTCCAGAATATTATAAGGTCTTCAAAGATTGTTTAGTTCCAAAATTAATGGAACTTTATAATAGGATATTATCAGGAGAGAAGATACCTGAATCATGGGAACATTCAGTGATAATTCTGATCCCAAAACCAGATAAAGATTTGACTAATCCTGATTCTTATAGACCTATTTCTTTAATAAATCAGGATGCTAAAATTTTTACATCTATTATGGCCAAACGATTAAATAAATTTTTGGCAGAATATATAGGAGCAGATCAATGTGGGTTTGTGGTAGGAAGGCATATGCATAATTTAGTGGGTAGAGTTTTAAATGTAATAAATGTAATAAAAAAAGCAAATATTAAGGCAGGTATTATGGCATTAGATATTTTTAAAGCTTTTGATTGTGTGAGCTGGCAGGCACTAAAGAGTATTATAGATAAATTGGGATTTGGAAATAAATTTAAAAATGTAATAGAACAGTTATATTCCCAAAATACGGCGGTAGTGGTGGTAAATGACGGACTTACTGAAAAGATACGACTAGCCAGAGGAACAAGACAAGGATGTCCGCTCTCGCCGGTCCTTTTTGTAATGGTTATGGAAGTTTTGGCGAAGGCACTAAGGGAGGATAAAGAATTAGAAGGAATTGGAGAGGTAAGGGAGATAAAGCTAAACATGTTTGCGGATGATACTTTATTGACCATTAAGAATCCATTAAGAAAATTAGAAAGAATTAAATATCAGTTGAGGGAATTTGAGGAAATTACAGGGTTAAAAATAAATTGGTCTAAATCAGAGATGATGTTGTTTAACTATACTAAGAAGGAAGAAAAGGATTGGGAATTTAAGGGGATGGAATTGAAAGTTAAGAATGAGATTAAATACTTGGGAATTAAAATTACAAAAAATCTAGAGAATTTAGAAAGGGAAAATTTAACGAGGTTAAAGAAGGAGGTATTAGAGAAATTGGAGAAATATAAAAGATTAAATTTATCTTGGTTTGGGAGAATAGCTTTGATAAAAATGAAGATACTAGCTAAAATTAATTTCGTATTTAGGATGCTACCTATAAAAATATCAGAAACCGAGATAAAAAGTTGGCAAAATATTATTAATAAATATTGTAATGGAGAAAAGAGAGCAAGAGTGAATAAAAATAATTGGTACCTAAGCCAAAAAAAGGGGGGAATGGGTCTCCCAAACATAAAATTATACTACGTAGCAAATAGATTAAGACATGTTGTAGAAGCAATTATGGGAGTAGGAGATTTATACTGGATGGAAGAAAAAATCATAAGTAAGGTAGAGATGAATCTGGAGAATGTTTTTTTTAAAGATGGAGGAAGAAAATGGGTTGGAAGTATAGATAATCCACTCCTGAGGACTCAATGGGAAATTTGGAGCAAATTTAAAGGGAAGCTGCTTCCGAGCAACTCTCCCTTAGCACCGATAATAATGTTAAAGAATTTCCCAGAGGATCTAAAGGGTAGATTATGTAAAATATTAAAAGAGAAAAATAAAATAAAATTAAAGGATTGGGTAAGAGATATTAAAACAAGAGAAGATATGGAAAATTTGTTAAAGGAGAAGAAGCTATCTTGGCTAGAATATGGTCAATTAGAACAATGGAATAAAAAGTGGATCAAAGATAATAGAATGTGCAGAAAGATGACGAGGTTTGAAGAATTAGTAGTAAGTAAGGAGAAAGGAAAAGGAGGTAGTATAGTTTCAAAAGGATTAATGAGTGAAATATATAAAATATTGTTAGAGAAGGAGTTTAGAGAGAATACAGAGAAAGTGATTTGGGAATCAGATTTGAAGATACAAATAGGGCGACAGAGCTGGGAGGGACTATGGAAACAAAGAGTGTTGAGAAGTTTATCAGTAAGAATAAAGGAGAATTATTTTAAAATTTTATGGAGGTGGTACCTAACCCCGGTTAGATTGAACAAGATAAGTGATCAACATTCAGCAAATTGTTGGAGAGGATGTGGGGAAAAAGGAACGTATTTACATATGTGGTGGCAATGCAAATATGTACAAAGATTATGGAAGATGGTGTTCTCAGAAATTGAAGAAATAGTGGGAATGAAAATAGAACAAACACCAAAAATAGCATTGCTGTCACTATTTGAAGATATAAAGTGTGGAAAAGGAACTATAGAGCTGATATCGAGTTTGTTGGTTGCAGCACGATTGATGATAGCTAGGAACTGGAAGATCCAAGGGGAATATTCTATTGAGGAGTGGTATAAAGTAGTATGGGATATAGCCATTAATGATAAACTGACATGTAATATTAAGTGGAGAAAAGGCGTAACTAAAATAAATGAGTTCGAAGGAATTTGGAAACAGTTCCTAGTGTTCGTGTTTACTAAGGGAAATGGGAAACCACCATCAGAAGAAACGATTAGATTTTGGATTCAAGAATGATCCCGAGGTGGGGGGTGCACTTTTATGTTAAGAATGAAAATGTTGTAGTGTGATAAGGCATATGTAATAGTTTTTGATATTTGTACTCAACAATTATTCAATATGTATGAAGCAGATATTTGATGTATTTCTTTTTTTTATTGTGTTTGTTTCAATTATATTTTGGAAATGTTCATTTATGTTTATATAGTGTTGAAAATGAATAAAAATTATTAAAAAAAAAAAAAAAAAAAAAAATGGACTGGCAGCCAATGAAGCTGGAAAAGGACTGGCGTAATGTGGTCTCGTCGGCCAGTCCCTGTAAGTAACCCTGCTGCCCAGTTTTGTACCAGTTGAATTTTCCGGACCGTTTTCAAAGGCAGCCCCACGTATAATGCATTGCAGTAATCCAAACGAGAGGTTATCAGAGCATGGATAACTGTAGCTAGGCTATCTCTTTCCTGAGCCGTTAATGGCTCTTTCCTGAGCTGTTTTGTTTGCAAATTAACATTTGGAGTCAAGTTAATAATTTGCATAATAAGGTGCTGGTGACACATTGTGTAGGCAGTAAGGAGGGGTTCCGCCCTGTGTCTTTAGCGGGCCTCAGTGTAAATGCAACATTTAGGTACGCAGTGTGAAAACTCCACTCAGTGGTTGAGTTTTTAGGGAGTACTCCCCGTACAACACGTTCTAACTCCACCGTTGTGTGACTGTGGGCTCCAGTGGAGTTGAGTAAAATCCATCACATTTGATTGACAGTTCCTCCGCCCTCTCTCCTCCCGATGGTATCCCATCAGCCATTGCTGCAAAAAACCCAATCCTGACGGCTCTCCTAGAGTGGCACTCACTCCTTTCTCCACTTTTGCCAGAGAGCTCTGTAGCTAGTGGGAAAAAAATCAACGCAACGCAACAGGAAACTCCACAGAGCCCTCCACGCAACACCATGGCTGTGCAGGAACTCTCCTGTGCACAGCGTGGATATTCTGCCACGAGTGTTCTCCAAAAAAAAACTCCACCGTGGGGTGGAGTTTTCCCGCCAGACAACACATTACAGTGGTGTAACAACTCCACCGTTGAGTTCTAAAACCGCCATTGAGAAACGTGCTGTCTGAACTGAGCCGCTGTAGCTAATACTGAACTAGATGGGCCAAGGGACTCACTCCGTACGTATATGGCAGCTTCTTACGAGGCTCGGATTTAGGACAGTTGGCAGGAGAATGGTGGATAAACCTTTCTTCCAGGAACACAGCCACTTCCACAGAGGGGAATCCCCTTGGCAAACTGTGCAGTTCATTGGTCATTCAAGCTAGCTGATGGGGGAAAGAGGGATAGCTATGGATGCTGAAGTCCTGTGCTTGTCTGGAAATCTTGAAATGGAGTATCAGACCCCCCACTGCAGCCTGAGAATATGTTCTTCCCTTTGATGGCTTCCATAGCTTAGACAAATCCATGATTTACACGGCTTGGGACCACGATACCTGACAGAACGCCTTTCCCGACAATAACCTACCCAAACACTACGTTCAACATCTAAGGTCTTCCTCCGGGTGCCTACTCCGAGGGAAGCTCGGAGGGTGGCAACAAGGGAGAGGGCCTTCTCTGTGGTGGCCCCCCAACTGTGGAACAATCTCCCTGACGAGGCCCACCTGGCGCCGACATTGTCACCTTTTCGGCGCCAGGTCAAGACTTCTCTCTTCTCCCAGGCATTTAGCAATATGTAATGACCGTGGGTCTGTTTTTTGGCTCGTTGTTTTTAAAGTTGTTATAGTGGTTTTAAATGTATGTGTATTTTGCTTGTGGTTTTTAATCTTTGTATATTGTTTTTAAGTGTTTTTATCTTATGTGAACCGCCCAGAGAGCTTCGGCTATGGGGCGGTATACAAATGCAATCAATAAATAAATAAATAAATAAAAGATAACATTGTAGCACGTAGACTGGGTCATTTGCATATCTAGAGATATGTTATAGCCTGTGCACTTGTTCACAGAAGCTTTACAGCCAAGGTGAAGAGCTCTTCAATACCTGTTCTTTTTCCCCCTCCCTGAACTGTTTTCTTTCTGTCTGTCTGTAGTTCTAGCTCGGTCCTCTTGGAACAGGAAATGACCCTGGACGGAACCATCGTCAGTGCCGCCTTTGACGATGGTATGGACATGGGAATTGTTGGCACTACGGCCGGGACGTTGTGGTACATCAACTGGGCAGACAACACCAGCATCCGGCTGATCAGCGGGCACAAGAATAAGGTACAAGTTCTAAAACGGTTCGCTGGCGGGTGGAGGAAGCGTGCAAAAGGGCCTGCTTCCTTGAAGGTTGCTGAAGCGACTCGTCCCAAACTCCCTCTCCGTCGCTGCAGGTGAGCGAGGTGGCCTTCAGCCCCGGAGAGTCTCACTGTGCTACCTGTGGTGAAGACGGCAGCGTGAGGGTGTGGTCTCTGGCCAGCATGGAGCTGGTGGTGCAGTTCCAGGTGCTCAATCAGGTAATGGCTGAGATCATCCCTGACCCCACCCGCTCCGGCCTCTGCTGTTCTCCTGGAATCCGCTAGAGCCGAGACACACGGCCGCCTGGGCTTGGGCCTTGCGTTTGTGGCTTGGTGCACTGGGGAGCCGACGAGCGAGGTGGCTGCATGCTTCTCGGATTTGTAGGTCATTTCTCCCTGTGTAAAGTCTGGTCGGTGACCGTAATCAAGTTGAGGGCGATGAGTTGGGCACATGCGGACAGAGGGGAGGATGGAAGTTGGCAGGGATCACAGGCCGCTTGTCCACAGGCCCCTCGGCCCCCACAATAATAATACTTTTTTAAAAAATTAAGGGGGGAAACCGGACCGATGAGGGTGGGGATTGACACCCTTCGTCTTTCTTTTTGCTCAACGTCTTGCTTATCCCTCCCATCCTCCCTTAGAGTTGCCTTTGCCTGGCCTGGAGCCCGCCCCCCATCTCAGGCAGCGGGGCAGAAAGCCAGCATATCGTGGCGGGGTATAGCGACGGCACCATCCGTGTGTTCAGCATTTCCCGGACGGAGATGGAACTGAAAATGCACCCTCACTCTGTAGCTGTGACGGCGCTTGGGTATTCTGCAGATGGTAGGACTGTGGGCTGTTGGCCAGCTGTGACCGATGACCCTAGCCTCAAAAATCAGATCTCCGATCTCCGATTCCCCCCCCCCTCCTCTCCTCCTCCACCCCCTCCTCACACTCTAACCTTCTTCTCTCTGGCCTTCCTTCTTCTCACATCAGTCCGTTGGTCTCTGTCCACCACTCTGCCGCTAAGATCATCTTCTTGGCTCGCCGCTCTGACCATGTCACTCCACTTCTGAAATCTCTTCATTGGCTTCCAATCCACTTCAGAATCCAATATAAACTTCTCCTGTTGACCTTCAAAGCGTTTCACGGTCTAGCTCCTTCCTATCTCTCCTCTCTCATCTCACATTATTGCCCCGCTCGTGCTCTCCGCTCCTCTGATGCCATGTTTCTCGCCTGCCCAAGGGTCTCTACTTCCCTTGCTCAGCTTCGTCCATTTTCCTCTGCTGCCCCTTACGCCTGGAACGCTCTTCCAGAACATTTGAGAACTACAAGTTCAATCGCAGCTTTTAAAGCTCAGCTAAAAACTTTTCTTTTTCCTAAAGCTTTTAAAACTTGATGTTGCTCGGACTTTATACTGTTAGTTTTACCCTACCCTGTGCCTGTTTGCTTTCCCTTCCCCTCCTTATTGCTTTACTATGATTTTAGTAGAATGTAAGCCTATGTGGCAGGGTCTTGCTATTTACTGTTTTACGCTGTACAGCACCATGTACATTGATGGTGCTATATAAATAATATAACAATAATAATAATAACCACTACACCAGCTTTCCCCAGCCTGGTACCCTCCAGATGTTTCAGACTACAATTCCCAGAATTCCTGACTGTTGGCTGTGGTTGATGGGAGTTGAAGTCCGTAGGTTAAGGCAGGCTGCACTAGAGTGTGGATTTCATGAGCTGTAGCTAGTGGGCTATAATGAGGAGAGAGACAGAACCATTGAGGATGAGGATTTATTTTGGGGTGCGCTGAAAGACCGTCTCTTGCCAAATGAGAGCACATTCAAGCAATACTCACCGCAAGGGGTTGTAATCCCGTCCCAAAGCCGTGAGTCATTTGAGTACGAGAGAAGCGCCTTTGAAAGTGGATGGCAGGGAGTGAAAAAGAGGCGTTTGTTTTCAGTACGGTATTCCTTTTTATCAGATTGCTTTGGTTGACGATAGCGGCACTTCCACCCAAGGGGAAAAGGTCTTCGGTGCCCCCTTCCCTGCCCTGTCATTCTGTGAGGTTTTCTTCCCCAACCTGGCCTTTTTTGGGGAAAACGTGAGCGAAGCGTTCTTGGAAGCGCTGTGTGTTTTCCGTAACGAGGCTGTTCGTCGTTCTCGTCTGTCCCTAGGGGAAATCATCTTGTCCGGAGGCAAAGACGGGCTGATGGCCGTCAGCAGCCCACGCACAGGCATGACTGTCCGGGTCCTGACGGACCACCGCTCGTCCCCCATCAACGTCATCCACTGCACAAGGAAACAGGTGAGTCGGCAATTTGTGTGGGGTTTAGAATAGCTTTGCAACTTGCCAGTGGAAGAGTGTTCAGGGCTTTTTTTGATCTGTTGCTGTTGTTGAACTTTGTGTTTTAAACTAGTTCGAATATTTTAAAAGCAAAGCGCTATATCAGTATTTTAAGGGTGCAGTCCTATGCATGTTTAGACAGAAGAAAAGCCCTACAACTCCCAACATTTCCCAGCTGCGCCCCATGCCCAGGAAAAGTGCTTAATTTTTTCCTAGAAGTGAATGCTATGAATGGCTGCCATTCACTTATATGGGAAGAAAGCAAAGGGCTGCATGGGAAGTGGGGCGGCCGATTCAACATGTCCCTTACCCCTGCGGATCTCAGCCATTAAGAAGCCGGCCCCTTCATCTGCATAGCCCCACCCTCATTTCTGCTTCTCAATCACTCTGAAGCTCAACATCCATTGGTCGGCTTTGAAGCACAGCTAGGTCTCCAGGTGAGGGTCAGGTGGGAACAGTAGCTGTTCCTTTCAGCCCCACTGTGGGATGGTTGGATTGAATCCCCCTTCACAGATTATTTATTTATTTATTTCATTTATATACCGCCGCATAGCCGAAGCTCTCTGGGCGGTTTACAAAAGTTTAAAACACTATAAACACATTCAAAACAAATATACAAAATTTAAAACCATCAAAAGCATAAAAACAACAAGATGCTTTTAAAATAACTATTCTGGGGTCAGTTAAAAACAAACTCAGCTCATTTTGTTAACTGCCTGGGAGAAAAGTCTTGACCCAGCACCGAAAATATAACTACTGTATGTTGGTGCCAGGCGAGCCTCATCGGGGAGATCATTCCACAGTCGGGGGCCACCACCGAAAAGGCCCTCTCCCTTGTTGCCGTCCTCCGAGCTTCCTTCAGAGTAGGCACTCAGAGGAGGACCTCAGATGTTGAGCGTAGTGTACGGGTAGGTTCGTGTCGGGAGAGGCGTTCCATCAGGTATTGTGGTCCCAAGCCATGTAGGGCTTTATAGGTTAAAACCAGCACCTTGAATTGGGCTTGGAAATGTATAGGCAGCCAATGCAAGCGGGTCAGAATCAGTCTATGTTCAAACCTTCTGGTTCCGGTTATCAATCTGGCCGCTGCATTTTGCACAAGCTGCAGCTTCCGAACTGTTTTCAAGGGCAGCCCCACGTAGACCGCATTGCAGTAATCTAATTTGGAGATTATGCAAACTAGCATGCCTATTTTCCTTGCTGCTGCTTTTATAAACGCCTTACAATTTGAGGTCCCTTCTGTGAGAAAAACAAGTAACCTAAAGGCAGGCTATAAACAGAGTAATTAAATACACCCTTTCCCCCACCATCTAACTACTGTTTAATTGATCTTCTTTCGCATATCTCCACATGGAAACAGTGTTGTGCGTCCCTGGTGATTTACGTTGCTCCCTTCTTACATTTCTTAAAGATTTGAAGGTAGCGTGACTAGTCCTCAAGATGTGAATACACCCTTGATTTATATTGAGCCATTGTTACTCCAGTTCTTATTTATCCATAATACTGTATTATTATGCACCACCATGCCAATATTTTCAGAGAACAAGGCATATGAACAGTTGTTATTTGGGCTATTATGTTTTTCTAGCACACTGAATTTGGGATTGAAGGCGGTGATTTGTGGCTGGCTGCAAGCGCTGATCGCCGTGTCAGCGTGTGGGTCTCTGACTGGATGAAGGACAAATGTGAGCTCATGGATTGGCTAAGCTTCCCAGCCCCTACAGGCCCTGAGGTGAGAATATCTTGTTGGCCTCCGGTCTACAAGCCAAAGAATAAACTCCTTTGGGTGTGTTTTGAAGTCTTGCCTGTCAAAATTTCCTGGTGCTCGGAGTTCCTAAAAGGGAGAAGCAAAGCATACTGAGCGTTAGCTTAGCCTTTGCCAAATGACGATGTGCAACTCACAGAAATGAAGAATCTGCTGCGGAATTCTGAGGATACAAGCTCTCATTTTGGCCAAAGAAGACACGTTTCTAAGTCCCTCATTTGCGTGTGTGGAGAATTGCTTGCTAAAGATGGCCGTAGTTTCCATGAAATGCTTATGAACATAGACGAGAGGTGGTGGATGACACTTCCAGTTCTTCTGGAGGGCAAGGGCTCCACTCATCAAAGGCGGAAATAATTATTCAGATTTACTAAGCGTTGTGCCAGCTTACCAAATCTCAGAATTTGCAATCTGAGAAATGGAGCCTGCTTCGCTCCAAATGCCACACCCTTGTCTTGTAACTGTTGCTTCTGTATGCCCTCTCCAGGTGCCCAACCCTTTACCTCCTAGCCTGGCAGCGTTTTGCCCTTGGGACAAAAGCACTCTTGTTTACGTGGGCTTTGGATTGCAGAAGGAGATTCTCTTCTACAGCCTGCAGCAGAAACAGGTGTCTCATATCTTAAACTTGCCTGAAACCTTGTCTCCTCCACCAACAGGAAAGCTGTAACTGGACCTGATAAGTCAGAGTCTATATATGCGATTGACTCCGCCATATTAACTTCGTATTAGTGGCATGGTTTGCACAAAACTCTAAGCTCTAACTTATGGTGTGGGTGGTTGAATTCTGGGCTGTTGTGATGTGTGAACATGACCACGCTAACAAACCCAGAGAGAGAACCTATGGTTTGTTGTTGAGTTGTTTAAACCATAGGTTGTCGTTATGTGTGAACCCAACCGTGGGTTGTTTATGGATTGTTTCGGCTGGCTTAGTAGGTGGCAAGGTAATAGTGGTAAAAAATACAAAAAACAGCTGCTCTGCATTCCAGTACTACAAACCCAGGGATTGAGAAAACAAACCAGAGTTTGTTCAGTTGTCTGCCAGACAGACCCTGGGTAGAGAAGCAAACCATGGGTTAAATGAACTATGGGTTTATTGCAATGTACATTGCGGTGTACCCACTTCATATAAAAGTACATTATGAAAACGTACAGTCCCTCTTTCTGAAGAATCTAACATTTCTGGGTTTTTCCCTTGCTGCACGCAGGTCATTGAGAAGATTCCTCTGCCTTACTTTGCCACGTCACTGAACTTGTCTTCCGCTGACTGCATCATCGCTGTTGGCTTCAGTGGTGGGTATCTAGATGACGCAAATGGGCAGATAGACAGTCTCTCTCTCTCTCTCTCTCTCTCTCTCTCTCTCCAGCTGGGGGGGTAGTTTCCTTCAAAGCAGGCCAGGTGACACTGGATGCTATGCCTCCCTTGTCCAGCAGAGGATGCTGGGCTGAGCTGCACCTACGCATGGGGATGGACTTAGAGGTGACTTTGCTGGTGCTGGGTGTTTCTCTCATACTTTCAAGCATCTGTTCACAGCCATAACGGCTGGAAACTTGGAATCACTCTCAGCAAAGTGGGGCAGTTCCCTGGAGAGGGATTTGTCTTTGGCATGTAGCTGGGCTGGCTTGCTTGAGTCATCTGGGCAGTGGGCTCCTGGGTTCTCTTTGATTGTGTCTCCATCCCCTCCAGCTCTTGCTGGTTAAAGAGACCCACAGATGATCTCTTGCCTAAATCCCTTTGGCCACCAATGTGGAATTCTGCACGTTTTCTGCGCTCCAGCAAAATTTTAGCATAAGGAGGCCTGATGAGAAAAGTCTGCTTTCTAAGCCTGGAATGTTGTTTTCCCCTACAGAGCGTGTGCTGCGGCTGATCGACCGCACGGCGAAGTCTGAGCAGGACTACCTGGGCCACGACGATGCCGTTTGCCTCTGCAAGTTCACCCCGTCTGGCAAACTCCTCTTCACGGCTTCCTATAACGAGATCCTTGTGTGGCAGGTCGAGAGCAGATGAACCGAGAGACGTCACCAGCTCCCCTGGCCTGAAGCCCAGCAGAACCATGGGGACGCAACGGCTACCTCACAGCCCTGAAAAACGTGTCCTCGTGCTCCCGTTGCTCAACACCAGCTCCAAGCGCAGCAGCCAAAACTTCCTATTGCCGGTGGTCTCCAAAGCTAACGCAGGGGCCCACATGAGAACGGTCAGATCCCAGCAGACGGAACTGTTCCAGAATTTGAGCACCCTTCAAAATGGCCTGGAGGTCAGCCAGAGCATGAAGGGATTGGGTGCAAGTGGCTCCCCCGCCGTTGTCGTTTTCCATTCAGGCCTCCAGGTGTCTTACCTGCAAGTTGCCACACTGTGTGCGCAATGGGGGATTCCTCCATTTCCCTACCTTTCCCCAGAAACTCTAGTTTGTCTCCTCTCTTTCCCAGTTCAATAGGGTGGCTAGCTTGATGGGAACTGGAATTTGAGACGGAGAAGCTACTTTTGAGTGTCCCTCAGCTGTAGGCGTAACCGAGATTTTATGGAGATGGTTTGCGCTCCTTTGACTGTTAATCCCCCATGATTAACAGGCACAGAGTAACGAATGCCACTCTCCCTTGCCGCACCTGAGATGGGCAGAGGGTATCACTCAGCTACCTTTCCTGAACACAAAGGTTCTAGGGTTGGCTGACCGCTGTGGTTGCCGTGCTGCCGGCCTTCCTGCTGAAATGTTCCAAGCCCTGTGGAGAAAGGCAACGGCTAAGGCTGGTGGTTGAACTATAATTTTGGGATTTGGGAAATGGCAAAGAGAATAAGATGTTCTTTTTCTTATTATACATTAGTTGAGTTCCTTGATTCTTAGTATTAAACATGTATATATGTGTGCATAATTAACTTATATTTTTCTAAGACTGAATTCCTTCTTGCTCCTTCATCCTACCCAGTACAACAATTTGATTTTAAGGTTGTGGCTTACCTGTTTTATGTCGAGTGAGAAGGAGAAGAATCCCCCAATTTGCTGTATTCTCTCAGCAGTAAGTTGTATTAAAAACACACACCCCACAACCCTAAATCTTAACCATCCTCAGTACCTGGGGCAACCACTGAGTACATTTCGTGAGTACAAATTTGCCCCTTTTTTAAAAGGAGTGTTTTTAAGGAACGTTATCGGGAAGATTCTAGTTTTATATTCGGAATTTGCGAGTGTGTCTTTCGCTTTGTTTTTAGAATGCACGGAGGATGGGGCAGTAGTTTCCTTTTGAAGTACAAAGTAGGTAAAAGGAAAACTGGTCTGAAGTCAGCAGTGAAATGACTAATATCCCCGCTACTGAAGCGTGGCCTGTAATAGCACATAACGACATTGCTACTGTAAAATGGAAGGAGAAGAAAAGCTGATTTGCTTGTGTTTAGTTTTCGATTCCAAATAAATGAGTGTTTTGTGCGTTTGAACCCTGTGTGAATGTCTCCTTTGGTAAGCTTTAAAGCATGGGTTCTCAAGAAGGGGGGGAATTGGGACCACTATTCAGCATGATGTCCTGTAGATTATGTCTTCCTACATGTTATTAAAAACGTCCCAGAAAAGTGTCATGTCGTCTGCAAAAGCCAGGCCTTTGCTCCCTCCCTCCCTCCTTCGCAATCCTAGAAGTTTCAAGCTTCCCATTTAAAGGGGCAAAGCAAAGCAGGGGAGTTGAGAATGTAAAAGGGGCCTTGCTTTGTATTGCCCCTTTAAATGGGACTAATACAAAAAATAAATAAAAGATTTTCAATATTATACACATATTATTTGGAATGCATTTTTTGAGTTAGACTATCTTGGGAAGGGGGGAATTAAATTCTGAACAATGGTGAAAGGGGGGGAATGGAGCAAAAAAAGTTGGGAACCACTGCTTTAAGGAATCCATTACCATGCAAGGTGGAGGTAGGGGGCTCATTCTTGAGTCGCTCCCTACTGTTATGGGAGGCCCTTGCAAAGTTACGTGAGCAAGAACAGCCAGAGTGCTCCCTGTTGACCTGTACTTTCTGGAATCAGCAACTCACTTATTCTGACGGCTTCTCCTGTCTTTAAAGGCCTGGACAAATCCATGGGATAATGCGGGGGGGGGGGGGGAGGAGAGGTGGTTCAGTTCGTTTGCAATCCTGATTAAGCTGTCTTTCCCTACTGCAGGCCGGCAGCTCAGAGCAGTAGGTCCCGACCTATCCTCCAAGATTCCCCAGAAAGGTACGCCCCCCCCCCGTCCCTGTCCTCTGTCTTACCCCTTTCCCCCACAACCAGTGATCATTTGGTGTTTTCCTGCTTTTGTGCAGTCTTGCGCAAGAAAGGCAAATGCTATTTTGGGCTGCATTAATAGAAATATAGCTTCCAAATCGCGCGAGGTACTGGTTCCTCTCTATTCGGCCCTGGTTAGGCCTCATCTAGAGTATTGCATCCAGTTCTGGGCACCACACTTCAAGAAGGATGCAGACAAGCTGGAGTGTGTTCAGAGGAGGGCAACCAGGATGATCAGGGGTCTGGAAACATAGCCCTATGAAGAGAGACGGAAAGAACTGGGCATGTTTAGCCTGGAGAAGAGAAGATTGAGGGGAGACATGAGAGCACTCTTCAAATACTTAAACGGTTGTCACACAGAGGAGGGCCAGGATCTCTTCTCGATCCTCCCAGAGTGCAGGACACGGAATAACGGGCTCAAGTTATAGGAAGCCAGATTCCGGCTGGACATCAGGAAAAAGAGTAGTACGACAACGGAACCAATGACCTAGGGAGGTTGTGGGCTCTCCCACACTAGAGGTCTTCAAGAGGCAGCTGGACAAGCATCTGTCAGGGATGCTTTAGGGTGGATTCCTGCATTGAGCAGGGGGTTGGTCTCGACGCCCTTAGAGGTCCCTTCCAACTCTACTATACTATAATTCTTTCCCCTATTCTAAAAGGTTGAAATGAGGCTTAATCACTGGTGGTAAGAACTTTAAGATAGTATACCCTGGCCTGCCACTGGAAGCGCTTTTCGGAAATGGAATTTGGCCCTCAGGTGAGTGACGGGTCCTGTGGGCAAATGTGCACTTGATCGGCGCTTTCTTATTTATCCGTAACATTTGTATCCTGACTTTTTTCCTCCTTAAGGAACCTAATGTAGCGCACATAATCCTCCTCCTCTTTTTCTTGGGACGGCCTTTGTGCACAGTGAGCACGGCAAACCCAGGTCCTGGGCTAGGGCTAAAAGGTCATCCAGGTGGCTATAACAAATAACACAGCGACAGCAGTCTTCGCTACAAGATGAAATTGCCCAAAAGGCTTTGGACGTTCATGACTGTACACCAGTACCCAGGAGCGTAATGGCAATTAAAACACTGTTTAACTCTTCTTACAACTGGCCCCAATTTAATACAAGAACTGGCTCCCAAAATCCAAACCTGTGGCTACCTTCCAGTCCCATCACTGGATGCATCTCTTAAAGCAAATCTTTTATTCCTTTTTGAGGAGAGGCCGAGCTTGCCATAAAGAAGAGGAGTAGAAGCTCTTAGACTTAGCTTCTGGTATCAAAAGCAGTTCGGACTGGGTTTTAACAACTGATAGTGAAAGAGGAAGTAGAGAACATGGAAAGTTCTCTCTCCCCCATCCGTTTTGGCAGGAGGACAGTATCACATGTCCCATCATCAGCCCACTAAGTCACGGCGAATCAAAGACCATAATATAAGAGGAAAAGTGCCCGTTTATTATATTAAAAACAGCGGATTCCCACAAATTCTGAATGCCAAGCTTCTTCAAGTCTTTCATGAATTTCTAGAGATAACAAAATAGATTATTTAAATACACACACTTCAAATGTGGCACAACGGTCCACGATGACGTCTAGTAGTCTTTGGCAACCAATACAAAAAGAGACGAAGTGCACTGAAAGAGGATCAGGCAGACTTAAAGTCTTATTTTAAAATAAGTTACTAGATCAGTGACCACCACCCACCCCTTGAAATAAATCCACAACTTTTAAAACATATCACTGAAAAACTATTTGTCATGAGTTCATTAGTTAAAGGCCTGGGCCATTGTACTGAAGGCCTTAGAAGTATTCCCTTCTAGCTTTTTTCTGAAAAGCTGGAAGTAAGATTCATAACATAGTAAAGCCCTTTTTTTAAAAAAATAATTTATTATTCCTTCCTCCAAAGAGCTCAGAAAAAGGCATTTAGTCAGCCTCCCCGTCTAACCTCACAACGACCCAGTGAGGTTGGCTAGGGGAGAGAGAGATTGGCCCAAGATCATCCAGCAAGCTTCAGAGCTTAGCAGGGATTTGAACCCAAACACGAGAACAGCTACACCGTATTGGCTCTGCCTTTTCCAGGTAACCACTCCTTGCCACGAAGGCTTGCATTTCTACAGCCACCACTTGGGAGAAGCTATAGCACTCCACAGCTTCTCCAGGGTTGCTTAGCCCTGCTGGAGGCAACCTCATTCCACTTGACAGCAAAGGTGAAGTCTCCACGGGGAGAAAATTCCCATCTTTAGTCTGCAAGCATTAGAGTCTTTAGAACTGCCGTTGTACCGCGAAACACCCCCCCCCCCCGAAGCTAATCTTATAATTCAAACTAGAACACACAGCAGAGAAAGGTTTTCTACGTGAAGAATCTTCCTTTGCTCTAGACCTAAGCTTTTGTGGCACAAACATACGGTTCTTAGTAGGGCTGTGCTCCGCTTCGCTTCGCTTCTTAGAACCGATAGCGAAGTGGCCTGATTTGCCTCTGACAAAGGCAGAGATGGATCGGGTCGGGGGAGCTGCGGATCGAGACGAAGCGGATCAAGACAAAGCAGACCCTTCACCTTGATTCGGAGCTCTGAAAAAAAGGTAAGTGTGTGGGGGGGGCTTACCTGGCAGCACCGCAGTCTGTGCGGTGACAGTGGCAGAGCCAGGTAAGGGGAGAGGGGGGGCTTACCTGCCTCCGTCGCGGTCCGGCGGCGGAGGCAGGTAAGTGGTGAGGGCAGAGGGGGGCCTTACCTGGCGCCGTCAAGCTCCGATTATGATCCGGTGCCCCACAGCGGATCGCAGCATAGGCGGAGCAAGGCGGCGTGGACCCGATCCAGAAGTTGCGGATCGGGAGGCAGAGCGGATCGGGGGGGTCCGTGCACAGCCCTAATTCTTAGGACTGCAAGCTTTCACTCGGCCAATCAAATGACTCTTTCAGGACATAGGAATCCTTACAGTGAATTAGGTCTAGCTAAAAACAACCCCATAGCCCAGTCTCCGCTTTTCAATAGCAGGCAGCCAGATCCCCCTAGAAGGGCTTTCCCCCACCAGACATCCTCCAGATGTCAGCATGGCCAATGGGAGTGGTAGTTTAGCACATCTGGAAGCTCCCAAGCTTGATTTGATGGGGACAGCTGTTCCGTTTAGCCCCAGCACCTGGCACGCAGAGGTATACTGCCTCCGATCCTGGATGTTCCTTTCAGCAACTTTTGCGAGACGTCTCCTTCACAACTTTCTTTTTTAAAGGATTAAAGAAACTTGCGAAGGATAAATCTCGCTAATGTCTTTTTTAAAAAAGGCGCCTATGCTACAGGCCATCACTTTCATGAGCTAATTACACGTTAGCCATGTTCACACGTCACTTTAAGCCTGGATTCCTGGCTTATCGAGCCACAATGAAGGGTAGTATATACATATTTTAATTTGTTCTTAAAGTGTACCTTTGCTCTTCTTGAGAGCAGGCAAACAAACCAGGCCATTATAGCTTAGCGTTACATCAGAACTCGCGCTTGTTATTCAATCTGTCCAAAACAAGCCAGCATTGTAAACCAGACATAAACCAGGGTTTATAGTTGGCTATCGAATCCTGGCTTGTCCGGGTGCAATAAAGCACATCCAAAACTGGAGTTCGAACGCTAAGCTGCCGGTGCCTGGCTTGCATGCACACTCCCGTGAGGGGGAGGAGAAATTTGCACATGGCGGCTTGAGAAACCAGGAGCCCTAGCTCAATGTGGTGTGCATCAAGCCTGATGATTAATTCACAGGTCTTGCGTTGAAGGGCACATCTTTTCGAAAGCCATTTTGGCTCCAGCATGTCACTGCAAGAGAAAAGGAAGACGACGGAGGAGCTAAAGGCAGCCCTTTCCATTCTACCAGGATCATTAGCGTTTTGTTTTATATTACATGGTAATAAACCATATCTACACTTCTTTCCATGAGCTCAGAAAGGCACCTATTTTGAAGACCTGGGTAAATATGCAACTTAATCGAACTGATTAAAAGCTAAGATCACTGACCACTAGAACTAGTCGCTTGGTGGATGCTCATAGCTTAGACGCCCAGAAGTCTGTCGGCTCACAGACCCTTTAACCCTGAGAGTATTTTAATCCCTGTACGCCCCCCGAGAATTTTTTTTAATATCAAATTAGCTACCACAAAGGGGGGGGGGGAGACATTGATTCCTAAACCATTCATAGAACAGAGGAAACCATGGATTCATTTTGCACCATACACTGATCGACAAGGATTCTCCACGATCTGTTTTTCCCGGCCTGACATGGCAGTGCCGGGATTCGAACCAGCGACCTTCTGCATGCAACGCAGATGCTCTACCACTGAACCATGGCTCTTAAAGTAGCGAAGTGTGGGCCAGGTAGGGCACAAATCTCTGCTCTAGGTCCCCCCCCCCCCCGGCTTTTAAAGTAGACTTCCGGAAAAGACAAAACGGTGGAGGTTAAGGAGTGGACCCCTATAAATTACATAAAACTTATAATTACTGAAAATAATTCATAAGAATCACTGTGCTACATCAGTCTAGCACTCTGTGGCTGCATTCTGTTGGAAGAACCAACTGCTTGCCATTAACCACAAGCAAAAGCATGTATTTAATCTCCTCTCCTCACAAGGAAGGGAGCCCAGGAGTCCAAGGCTTCTGCATATCACAGCAAACCATGGCATGTCTGTTGCCTCATCCAGGGATAAGAACACATCGTCCTCCCCTATCATTTGCCCGCAGGAGCTCAGATCTACTACCTCTACTCAGAGAAGTACCATTTATAGCCACTTGGGGCTAACAGGTCCATCAGTGGCCAGCATCCTTGGATTTATTCTAGCGCTCATCATCACCTGCAATGCTGAACTCCAGAAAGTGGCGATGAACTGGTTTAATCGATCAGCATATCTGGTTTACTCCCTCTAGTACGACAGCTATCCTGAAACCAAATCCGTGAATAGTGTGGATGTTGTAACAGGATGTAACAGAGTGTCCAACATGCAGCATCATTTAGAGCAGAGGGGCAGAAGGCAGATCTCCAGATGTTTTGGACGTCGGCTCCCAGAAGCCCCTGCCAGCATGGCCAGCGGTCAGGAATGTGGAAGTCCAAAACATCTGGAGATCAAACACCTGGAGATCAACTTTCTACCTATCCCTGATTTAGAATTAAGGACTGGAACCTGCGGCCCTCCAGATGTTGGGAGACTTCAACTTCCATCAGCCCCAGCCAGCATGGCCAATGGTCAGGGGGATGATGGAAACAGTAGTCAAGGAACATTCAGAGGACCAGGCAGAAAAAAAATACAAGTAAACGCATTTAAGAACTTACGCGCAGCTGTGCTGGAACAGAACAAAAATTTATCTAATCCAGCATTCTGTTCCCGGAGGGAACCACCAGATGCCCCTGGGAAACCCACATCCGCCTTTTCCCCAGCCACTGGAAGTACTGAGAGGCTTACTGCCTCTGGTGAAGGAGGTAAGATGCAGCCATCCGGACCAGGAGCCATTGACAGCCTCCTCCTTCATGATTTGGTCTAACCATCTTTCCAATCTGTCCTAGTTTGGAAAAGACAGATTCTGAGAAGAGGGTCTTGCTATTCCAGGACTGGAGAGCTCCTTCCCTCGTGGGCCAGGGCAAGAACCGCTTCCCCGGGGAATTTCGGAGGGCAGCACCCATGACGCCGATGAGCAAGTCCGACCGCTTTGCTGCTGCTGCCGCCTTGGTTGGCCCTTCCACAACGCTGCCTGGCCAGCCCTTTCAGGAGGCAGAGGCGGGTGGGGTCGTCCTTCTCATGCTGTACATTATCAGGATTTTTTTTTTCTAAAAAAAAAACCATTTTGTTTTTCCAGAAGGGCCACTGTTTGGGCTTTCCGCCTCGGGGAGCCAAAATGTGATTCCTTTTCCCAGAGAGGACACACTTGTAAGGGCAGCAGCGGATTTCACGATGGATATAGGCCAACGAAAGGAACAGCTGGATCCTATGTTATGGAACAACAGGGTCCCCGGAAGATTCTGCTACGGACCACTACCACACCACAACGGTGGAAAGGGTCTCCCGCCCATTTTCATCAAAGGAAGGTATCCCTTTCTGTCGGATTCGTGTCCCAGTCCTCCTGCTCCTCCTCCATGTAGTCCTCCTTTGCAGACGGACAGCTCTGGGTGCTGTCCCCATTCATTGCCTTCAGCGGGCGATAGGTGTGCTGACCACGTCCCCGTTGGCGTAAGCAGCAGTAGAAGAGTGTCACGTTCACCGCGATACTGAAGAAAAGTAGCACCGACAACAGAAGTATGACCATCAGGGCCTTCCTATAAAAACAAGGAAGAATCAGCGTAAGTAAGACAAACAAGTACAATTTAAAACAACTACAACACTATTATAATAAAAAGTAATACTAAGAAATATTAATAATACTAATGGGTTAGATCCAGGATCTGCCTTCACTTAAGGGAAGTTTCTTCCACCTGAATTTTGGAATTTCCACTCTCCACCAAAGTTCACCCCATTCCTGACCACGTAGCATATTTTTAAGGGGTTGCTGTGAGAAGTAGGGAAGAGCTGATCCAGCTTGAATGTGGATCTAAATATGGAGCCGGCGGTTGCTCCAGCTTGAATGTGGATCTAAATATGGAGACGGCGGTTGCTCCAGTTTGAATGTGGATCTAAATATGGAGACAGCGGTTGCTCCAGTTTGAATGTGGATCTAAATATGGAGACGGCGGTTGCTCCAGCTTGAATGTGGATCTAAATATGGAGACGGCGGTTGCTCCAGCTTGAATGTGCATCTAAATATAGAGACGGCGGTTGCTCCAGTTTGAATGTGGATCTAAATATGGAGACGGCGGTTGCTCCAGTTTGAATGTGGATCTAAATATGGAGACGGCGGTTGCTCCAGCTTGAATGTGGATCTAAATATGGAGACGGCGGTTGCTCCAGCTTGAATGTGCATCTAAATATAGAGACGGCGGTTGCTCCAGTTTGAATGTGGATCTAAATATGGAGACGGCGGTTGCTCCAGTTTGAATGTGCATCTAAATATGGAGACGGCGGTTGCTCCAGTTTGAATGTGCATCTAAATATAGAGACGGCGGTTGCTCCAGTTTGAATGTGGATCTAAATATGGAGCCGGCGGTTGCTCCAGTTTGAATGTGGATCTAAATATGGAGCCGGCGGTTGCTCCAGTTTGAATGTGGATCTAAATATGGAGACGGCGGTTGCTCCAGTTTGAATGTGCATCTAAATATAGAGACGGCGGTTGCTCCAGTTTGAATGTGGATCTAAATATGGAGCCGGCGGTTGCTCCAGTTTGAATGTGGATCTAAATATGGAGACGGCGGTTGCTCCAGTTTGAATGTGGATCTAAATATGGAGACGGCGGTTGCTCCAGTTTGAATGTGGATCTAAATATGGAGACGGCGGTTGCTCCAGTTTGAATGTGGATCTAAACCTCAGCTGAACTGAGAACAGAGGAAGAGACCTCTCATTTCGTGCTTTCCATCACTTTGCTGCACCAGCGCTCTGGACTTCGTGGTAACCAAGCAGCAAACCTGATTGTGGCCACTTACACGGTGAAAAGGGGCTCCTCCTTCTCGTCGGCTTTCCGCCCAGCTGAAAAAAGAAGAAGGAACAGGACGAGAGTTGGGGCTAGAAACTGAGCTGCCAGTGAGCAACGAAGGCGGGAGATTTCTACCACGGCAGGAGACTAGACCAATAAGCCACAGAGGCTCAATAGTCACAGCAACATAGGAAGCTGCTGCTACACAGAGCCTGGTATTGTCGACACTGACTGGCAGCAAGGGCTCTCCAGGGTTTCAGGCAGGATTCATTCCTAGCCCTACCTGGAGATGCCGGGAATCGAACCTGGGACCCTCTGCATGCAAAGCAGGGGCTCTATCACACTGAGCCATGGCCCCTCCCCATTATCTTGACAACAGCCCTGTGAGGTAGGCTAGGCACAGAGAGAGAAAGAGAGAGGCAGGCCCTGTAGAGGCTTGAATCCTGGCCCAAACCTAATGCCCTCCACCCAACGCTCCGGCTAGTGCAGGAGATAAACTGAAATTGGACATAGGAAGCGGCCTCATACTGGGTTAGAACCTTGGTCCATCTAGCGCAGTACTGTCAACACTGACTGGCAGCAGCGGCTCTTCGGGGATTCAGGCAGGCGTTTTTCCAGCCCTCCCTGGATATGCCGGGGATCGAACTTCTTAGTGCCAAGCAGGGGCTCAGCCCCTCCCTCAAACCAGGACCCTGAGACACGTACCGCTGCCTAACTTGCCTACCATGGGCGATTCAGAAGGAACGTTGCAACCGCCTGTCTTCTGATCGCAACGACACTGATTTGGGCACGGACAAGCCTGCTGGCAGTTCTGCCCGTACTGTCCGAAAGACATGGGTGGCAATGCGACCGCAGGCCGGCTGGGAACCACAAGGGCAGGGCTGCAGGTCATGGGCTGGATCCAGTTTTGGTTACACTTAAAGAGTAGACCCATGGGAAAAAGTGGAGCTTAAGAGAACCATGGCTAACTTGTCCCGTTGGTTTCAATGGGTCTGGCTCCCCTTGGTTTCAACGGGTCTGGCTCTAAGTCTGCCTAAATCTGGAACCAGCCGTATGCCATCTGCCTTATGAAGTGGTAGACCCACGCTCTGCAGAATGGCCATAGTGGGGCTGTTTGCATAATTTACAGGGTTAGCAACTCATCATGGCTTAGCGTTCCGTGTGAACGCAGCCCACGATGGGTTGTTCAGGCGGACAACAAGCTGCACGGCATGGTGAACCAGCCACCCTGCGGAAAATGTCCTGGGTTCAAAAAATACGCCAATCACAAGGGGGAAACAGAGGACTGGGCTTCAACAACCACCCACTCTCAACCACTGACTGTAGGTTAGCACGTTGTGTGAACCGCCCCTTACTGTCCCTCCCAACGTTTAACTGGGCAGGTACCCTCAGCAAGGCAGCATCCTCAGAGCACATCGCCGCAGCGAGGCCAAAACCTCTCACCTTCTTCGCAGAGGACTCCTTGGAAGCCAGCTGGGCAAACACAAGACCCGTTCACGGAGTTGCACGTCCCGCCATGGCGACAGAGGCATTTCTGAGTGCAGCCGTCCCCGTAGGAACCCCCGGGGCACACTGTGACGGGGAAGAAAAGAAGACGGACGCCCAGGGAGCCACATCACGTGTTCTGTTTCGTTTTGGGTGGCGGGGCTTACGCCATCGCATTACACAGTGAAGGTGCGGCAGGTTCGCCTACGCTAAAATCAAGACTCCCAACAGATGGAAGGTGCTTCTTCAGGTCACCGCCCCCTTGGTTCCACAAACTCATGCCCAGCGCCCCCTACCCTACACTATAAAAATCATTATTCAGAAAAGCGGTTTTCAACAACCCACTAAGGAAGATCATAACAATAAAATTCAAAACAGTAACAATTAATTGAATATTCTGATAGTCATTTAGCAAGAATATTAGATATCCCATTTAGTAACTAGGGTAGATAGGGTACCTCACTATTCTGTAAATTCTTAATGTGATGGATGGGCTTGATGAAGTGATACCAGTTTCCCAATGTCTGGTTTAAAGTCACTTAGCATGAGTCTTAAATCACCACGTTTAGTAATCTGGAGTCGATTTCTTGGCTTGGAGAGAAGTAAGCAGACCACACTAAAACCACATTCCACCAAATATGATATTGGAAATGCAACCAGGAGCTTCTGAACCACTCTCCATAGTGCAGGATAGCGATCAGAAATTTCCTTCTGTAACCAAAACTCCTGGTACTCTTCTCCCAGGCATTTAGCAGTATGTAATTAGCCCGGGTTTGTTTCTGTATGTTTTTGTGGTTTTAAATTGTATGCTTTTGTGATTTAAATTTTTTGTATATTGTTTTTAAGTGTTTTTATCCTATGTAAACCGTCCAGAGAGCCTCGGCTCTGGGGCGGTATACAAATGTAATTAATAATAATAATAATAATAATAATAATAATAATAATAATTAAAAAAAAACGAACTGTGGAATTCCGTTCATCCCTCCAACATCAAGATCGCTCATCAACTTACAATAAAATAAATGACCCCCAAGAACGGATTGTTCATGGAGAAATTGGGTTACCTTCACTGCAATTAGTGCCCATCCATCCCGCGTCACAGAGGCATCCGGCTACAGCAAGGGGGAAAGACGAAACAGAAGAGAACGGAGTGAGGCCAGGTGGGACATTTTGGCTGAATTCGGACAAGAGCACTAGGGTGTGCGGGCAGGCTGGCTGGCTAGGGAGGGAGCGGTAGAGGGCAGGACATGGATGTTGAGAAGGGATGACGCAGGGCAAGGGGGAAACAGAGGATTGGGCTTCAACAAACATATTTGCTATGATTAGGTTGACCCTATGGAAAGGAGGCCTGGGCTCCTGTATCTTTTAACAGTTGCATAGAGAAAGGAATTTCAACAGGTGTCGTTTGTAAGCATGCAGCACCTGCTGAAATTCCCTCTTCATCAAAGCTGCAGGAGCCCTGCCCTCTTGACCAGATACAAAAGAAGGCAGGGCTCCTGCAGCTTTAACTGTTGTGATTAAGAGGGGATTTCACCAGGTGCTGCATGCCTACAAACAACACCTGTTGTGTTTTTAAAAAGCCCTGGTGTGCCGATTTGGTACTAGCAATGTGCCCTGGTGTGCCTAACTCCTATTAGCGATGTGCTTTTAAAAAGCCCTGGTGTGCCGATTTGCTGCTAGCGATGTGCTTCTTTAAAAAAATCGGTGTTCTACATCTAGCCTCAAAGTCACGGGTGACAACCATCTATACTCGGTCCACATACTCCCACAGCCTTTCAATGGCCCAGGGCTCTTACTCTCTGTGCACATCCCATGCAGAGTGCAGTTGGAAGGGCCACAATCCAAGACACCGCAGGCCGCTCCGCTCCAGAAAGCTCCGTCGCACTGGCACTGGCCGAGCACACAGCGTCCGTGCCCGCTGCAGCCCGGAGGCTGGCAAACCGGCTCGTGGACACACAGGACGGTCGAAATCCTCCGAGGGCAGCGCCACCGGGAGTCAAAGGCACTGGGAAGAGGGGACAGAGGAACGGCAATAGGACCAAAAAGAAGCGCCTGATCTTCAAAGCCCAGCTTGCGGGGAGGGGGAGGTCACGGCAGGGAGACCCAGACCGCTCTTCTACGAGGCCGGCTTCCGTGGCAGAACAAGATGGCTGCTTTAGGAGCCATACCGAATAATAGGCCATTTTTTGTCTTTGCTGTCATACGCTAGGGATCCCTCCCTCCTTTCCTCTTCGGTAACGTTACCCTTTCTGAGAGCTAGACACAGTGACAGGAATGGGAGCGTCTGTAGCTCAGCTGTAATAACCCTCCCTCACGCGGATTCAACCCGCCACCCCCAGAGCAAAGGTGGCGAACCCAGCTTCAGCCTCTCTAACATTGCTACACGACACGGCCATTATTGTAACTAGGGGTGTGCACGGACCCCCTGATCCTCTTCGCGCCCTGATCCGCAAATTGCGGATCGGGCCCGCTCCGCCCCGCCTCGATCCGCCTAGGGGCTGCTCCACTCCACTGCGGAGCTCCGGCTCCGAAACGGAGCTCTGCAGTGGCGGGGAGTGGCGCCATGTAAGGCCCCCCTCCCTCCTACCCCTTACCTGTGTCTGTCCCGGCCCATCCCAGCTTCATTAGAGCCCGCGGCTCAACCAGGAACTGCGGCCTACACTTCCTGGTTGAGCCGCGGGCTCTAGTGAAGCTGGGATGGGCTGGGACAGACACAGGTAAGACCCCCCTCCCTCCTCTCCCTTACCTGCATCTATCCGCGGTCCTGCGGCTCCTTCAACTGAGCCCGAGGACTCAACCCGGAAGACCAGGCCGCAGTGCGGCCTAGTCTTCCTGTTTGAGTCCTCGGGCTCAGTTGAAGCAGCCGCGGGGCCGCGGATGGATGCAGGTAAGACCCCCCTCCCCCTTACCTGGCTCTGCCGCCGTTGCAGCAAGGGTGGCAGCGACAGGGCCAAGTAACCCCCCCTTACCTTTTTTGCGGAGCTCCGGATCGAGGCGAAGGATCCGCCTTCACCTCGATCCACTCTGCAACGCTCTGCGGCTCCCCCGATCCTCTTTGCCGCCGCCTTAAGGGGAGGCGAAGCCCCCCGATCTGCTCCTGCTTCTCCAGTCCGAGGAGAAGCGGAGCACATCCCTAATTGTAACCCAGCTCTGGTAACCCTTTCTAACGTTGTCGGAAACTCTAAGGCAGTGGTTCCCAAATTTTTTCAGGTCACCGCCCCCTTGGTTCCACAAACTCATGCCCAGTGCCCCCTACCCTACACTATAAAAATCATTATTCAGAATAGCGGTTTTCAATGACCAACTAAGGCAGATAATAACAATAAAATTCAAAACAGTAACAATTAATTTAAAATTTATTCAAAATCCAATTACATTTTTTTAGTTTATTCAATTAAACATAATTGATGAACTTGATCCAGTGATATCATCTTTTCAAAGTCTGATAGTAATTTAGCAAGAATATTAGATATCCCATTTAGTAACTAGGATAGAGTATCTCACTATTCTGTAAATTCTTAATGTGATGGATGGGCTTGAAGAAGCGATACCAGTTTCCCAATGTCTGGTTTAAATCACCACATTTAGTAATCTGGAGTCGATTTCTTGGCTTGGAGAGAAGTAGGCAGACCACACTAAAACCACATTCCACCAAATATGATGTTGGAAATGCAACCAGGAGCTTCTGAACCGCTCTCCATAGCGATCAGAAAATATTGATCAGAAATTTCCTTTTGTAACCAAAACTCCTGGTACGGAAAAGACCACCTCGAGCGCCCCCCTGCCGCCCCCTTGCCTCTTAATGCCCCCCTATGCAATTCTACCGCCCACTTTGGGAACTAGGGTTCTAAGGGTTCTTCCAGCCAAGGGTTCTTCCAGCCAAGCTGTAGTAACCCTCTCTGATGTCGGTGCAAACCCCCAAGAATGAGCAAAAATGCCAACCAGCCAGCCTGCTCCACAACCAGAAGCCCAGCGGCAAGAACTTATCAACTAGCACAGGGTTGAGCTGCCGCAGGAATGGACTTACCAGTGATCTGAAGGGTAACTAGCAAGTGTTCCATTTAAGACCAGGGTCGCCGACCCTCCACCATCCATGTTGATAGCGTTGACAACGCCTTGCTCCTTCAGGAATTCAGCCACTTCCCAGAGGCTGAGGCTAGTCAACGAAAGAGGGAAGACTTGTAAGAAGAACCGCCTTGCACTGGACTACTAAGTGCAGCGGCACAGGTGGGGGATTTGCCTTACGTGTGTGGTGCATGCGAGAAAGAGGGCACCAGTCTGGATTCACGTGACTTCTAAACCTGCCACTGTTCTGCTTAAGACAATGTGTGATCCAGGACCTACAGAACGTTTTCATATGTTAAGGGACCCTAAATCGTCTGCTGTCAGTCAGAAATCTGTGAGACATCCAGGACTGGAGGTCTTCCCGTCCACTTATTGCACGAGTGCCTCCCCTCCTTTAACGCTAGACCCTAGGAAGTTGAATACTTGGCTCAGCAATACTACAAACGAGAAGGATCTTGGAATTGTTGTAGATCACAAGCTAAATATGAGCCAACAGTGTGATGCGGCTGCAAAAAAAGCAAATGCTATTTTGGGCTGCATTAATAGAAGTATAGCTTCCAAATCACACAAGGTACTGGTTCCCCTCTATTCGGCATTGGTTGCACTTTATCTTGAGTACTGTGTCCAGTTTTGGGCTCCACAATACAAGAAGGATGCAGACAAGCTGGAGGGAGTTCAGAGAAGGGCAACCAGGATGATCAGGGGTCTGGAAGCAAAGCCCTATGAGGAGAGACTGAAAGAACTGGTCATGTTTAGCCTGGAGAAGAGAAGGCTGAGGGGAGGCATGACAACACTCTTCAAGGACTTGAAAGGTTGTCACACAGAGGAGAGCCAAGATCTCTTCTTGATCAACCCAGAGTGCAGGACACGGAATAATGGGCTCAAGTTACAGGAAGCCAGATTCCGGCTGGACATCAGGAAAAACGTCCTGACTGTTAGAGCAGTACGACAATGGAACCAGTTACCTAGGGAGGTTGTGGGCTCTCCCACACTAGAGGCATTCAAGAGGCAGCTGGACAACCATCTGTCAGGGATGCTTTAGGGTGGATTCCTGCATTGAGCAGGGGGTTGGACTTGATGGCCTTAGAGGCCCAATGCTACTCCTCTATGATTCTATGACTCTGATCTCTCCAGGGCTGACACATCTATATATATAAAAAAGCAGCACTGTTCCATGATGCAAAGACACAACGAAAAGGACGCCTTCAGTCCCCCAAGACACTGTACTGTTTGGGTTTAAAAAGCGAGGTGGGCTTACCCCCGTGTGTCCGTCTGCCCATCAAAGTGCGCCAGTACCAGCTGACCTTGTCTGTCGTGCCCCACAGCCGTCCTGGCAGACACAACATTGATGAACCGGTCGAATGACCCTGCCCAGAGAAAAGAGACGCGTTGCAAGCAGCTGAGAAAATGTCTTTCTGCTGCAGACCTTTTCGGTGAGCAAAACTGCTCCCTAAATCAGAAAGACCTACAGCGCCTTGCATAAGTATTTACTCCCCCTTTGACGTATCCACATTTTGTTGTGCTACAACCTGGAATTAAAATGGAGTTGACTGGCATGTTTACTATTTGATTGAAGCAACATGCTTGACCCTTTGAAGGTGCAAAAGGTTTGTATTGTGGCATTCAAATGTTGTTCCGGTTTCAAGGAACAACCCACGCATGCCGCGTTCGTAGGTTGTTTTTCTGATGTCTGAACAGGGGCTCTTGGGGTTGTTCAGAGGTTAAACAACCACAAGTTAACCCAGGAACAAATGATGGGTTAACTTGGAGTTGTTTCCACAAACAATCCCAACTGTCCCTGTTTGGATGTCACAGAAAAAGCTTACGAATGCTGCATTTGCACGTCGCTCCTGGAAACTGGAAATGGCTCACGCACAGCGCATGTCCCCACAATTTGTGAGTTAATTAACCCACAAATTGTCATCCAGCACCACGTTATCTCCGAACAGGGTCCATAAGGGCGCTCTCAGCCCAACCAGAACTCCTCACTCTTCCTGCCATCTACCGCTTGGCTACTATTGTGCATTTAATTCATATGTATTTTGCACCAAGGCAACCCAAATTCTGCAACAGGAATGTCTAGATCCCGCAACCTGTGTACCAGATGCCAATTTGCTGGATTTCGCACAATTCATCCCTCCCTTTCTGCTACGTTTCAGCTCAGCGTGGCATCTGGCAGCCCGAGGAAGGCCGAGTCCCGCTCGGCGGTGTGCATTGTTGGATCCTGGAATGGATCTTGGTTATGTTTTCCATTGCTTTGTTAATTGCTGAGGATCTGGAAGAACAGAGGACTCAGCAGAAACTGAAAGGTCAACTCTACACCTGGACATTGAGTGTCATAACTGAATAATTGTCTAACTGATTGTCTTCAATTAAGGGTTGCAAGGAGTTGCATCATTGTACAGGTTGTCTATAAAAGTAAATGTGTTTTGCATGTTCATTCCCTTACTTCCATGTCCCTTACCCAACTTGATGTGAGCTGTATTGACTGACCGTTTGTAAGTGTTTGTATCTGTACTGCCCTAACTAAATTATATATTTATTTGCCAGTAAAAGGTTTATTTTAACCTACAAGAATCTTTGTCTTAATTAACGTCTTTGCTGTCTCTTGGCTGAGAACCGCTGCAACCTCTGCTAGTCTCTGGAAGGGCCAGACAGAGACTTAACACAAACGGTTATGTGCCAGAATCCCAGTCTGTGCCATAACTAATCAGCTTCTAAAGCCATAACTCAACATGCATTTGCAGAACAGCCACGGCCGTTAAATAGAAGGCGGCATTTCCAGCTCCAGCTCTTGCAGCGGGGACTGAGGCTCTGGGACTTCACCTGTTTCCTGGACCTCGTCGCATTCCACCGCCCGGCTCTGGTTCACGTACACCTCCCCGTCTCGCAGGAGCCAGCCCACCCCGCTCACGAGCTGCACGAAGGGGTTCTCTTTCGCCAACACCTCCTCCTCAGACAGGTAGCTGGAAGAGACAACAGGGAAACCACGTTAAGCAGAAATGCCCGCAAAGAACAGGCACAAAGGTTTTGGGTTCACACAGGGCTGGTAGCCTCGATGCCGGCCCTGGGTAGGGCAAGTAGGAAGAGTTGGAATCATTATGCCAAAGGCTATCAATGGCTACTAGCCCTGATGGTTGTGTGCCATCTCCAGTATTCGAGGAAGTAAGCCTGTATGCACCAGTTGCTGGGGAACATGGGTGGGAGGGTGCAGTTGCACCATGTCCTGCTTGTTCATCCCTGGCTGATGGCTGGTTGACCACTGTGTGAACAGAGTGCTGGACTAGAAGGACCCTTGGTGTGATCCAGCAGGGCTCTTCTAATGTTCTTATCTACAATGCTATGCTCTCTCTGCATTTTGACAATAAAGACAATTAATTACAGGTGGAAATTTTAGGTTGAGTCTAGGCCCCACAGCAAAAGCAGTAGCAGCTGGAGATCCATCTCATTCCGTGTAGCTGGTGAGGCCTTGGGGAAACCAGGGGAAGGCTGTGACGAAGAGCCCCCCAAGATGTCACACTTAGGGTGCAATTCTATCCGGATGCCTGTCCGCTGCCTAGTTCAGGGGCTGATGGACATCCTATGCAGAGTGCGAGGAGGGCAGAGGCCTCTGCATTTCTCCCAATCTGCATTCTGCTAGACAGGCATTTTGCCCATCTAGCTAGGGCTCTGCCAGAGGGGGAGGGGAAAAGGCTTGGGAGGGCTGTGGATAGCGTGTATCCCCTCTTCCTCAGTCCCCTCCCCCACCCATTGGCAACCTTGGAGAAGCAGCCAACACAATTCTCTCTGTTGTGCCAGCTTGGAGGGAGAAGGGAGCTTGGACTTCCGGGCCCAAGGTCGGAGCGCTGTGTCTGACCTCGGATCAGGTTTGTGTAAGGACAAACTGGCATAAGCTACGTCAAGGTACACCACCCACAGCTCAAGGGAGGAAGGGTGGAATCAAGACAAGAATAACAACAGTCTTTTCAATCAAGCGCTAGTTTAGAGTGGCCCCTGAGAAGATGGTGACCCTATTCAGATGACATGCTAAGCCATGGCGGTTAAGCATTTTGAGCTAAACATGACGGAGCAGCGTGTCGTACGAACCATGACTTAGCATGCCATGTGAACCATTCCTAGCCATGGTGGCTACATAACCACGGTTTAAACACTCTCACTAACCACTTGCTACAAAAGGGCTAGCGGCCTAACCACGGCTTAGCGTGATGCCTGAACACACCCAAAGAGTGATAGTGGGACAGGAAGTGCATGTGTCATAATATTAACCTCTTTATGACTGGCCAGGCTCTGTCGTGACATTGGCACAATCTAGACATCCAAGGCCTTCACAGGCCTAGAGCTCGAAAAAGCTTTTTCAGACAGAGCCCCACACCAGACAGGCAGCGTTCAAATGTGGAATTGCTACTCCTCACAAGCCCGAAAACACTTGGGGAGGGGAGTTCACGGCGGCGACCAGAAAGACAACTACCCAGGGGGCTGCATTCAAACCACAGATCGCCACTTGCCCACGCCTGGTTTAAAGGGAACTGTACCACCCCGCAAAAAGAGGGTGAGCTCTTACCCGAAGACCAGGGTGCCATCTTTCCGGATGCCAAACTGAGCATTCTGTACCCCTCCGGAGGTCTGGGCCAGCTGCCCGTCACTCACAATGTTCCCAAAGCACTTGCCCGTGTCCATGTCAAAATAGCCCCCGTTCTGGGCCACCAGGCACTCGCCGCGTCTCGCGGCCTCCTCCACCGTCCATCTGCTGCGGGAACGGCAGCCTCCCGGCCCGCCAGGCTCTAGCACGGAAAACGTCCTCAGTGGGTCTCTCGCAATAGTGAGGTGGCCGTACACTTGCCTCCGGTTCGGGCCCTTTGGAGGGATGTAGGAAACGAAGCTGCGTGTGACGGCCAGCAGGGGGACGCTGCTGTTGTCGCCGGGCCAGGATTCGTGCGTTGCGTTGCCGCCCAGGAGGGCTCGGCAATCGCGGGCGGACCGATGGCGATGCAGAGGACCGTGCCGCGGAGGAGGATATGGCAGTAGTAGGTCATCGTTTAACGAATCCCTGAAAGTTAGCAAGTTTCAAACGTCAAGAATGCACGGTTTCATACGCAGGAAAAAAACCTCATCTTCTTCCAGTAATCCTCAAAATAAAAAAATCCATCACAGAATAAACTTTGAAAGAAGACAAGAAATATTAATATTAATAATAAAACATCACTATATATGTTTGTCATTAGCTCTAAAAGCAGCAATCTCCTTCTGGCTAAAGATACTGTTCCAGTTGGTTTCTCCACTGGTTATGGCCACATACGAGGATATGGGGAAAGATTCATGGGTAGAAAAGATGAGCCATTCTGTAGCCAAATTGGGCTGCTCACAAGTTTATCTCCTTACAAGAGGGTTTGATGGGGCTAAAGAGGAGATCTCAAGAAGACTGTATGATTGTGAAATACAATCATCATTGGCTGTCATCAAAGCGAGCCATTCAAATACGATATACAAAAGTATAATTACTGCCCCGGGAAAAGCCCCTTTATACTTAACTTCTGTTACCTCACATGAGTTGAGATGGTTATTTACCCGGTGCAGGTTAAATTCACTCCAGTTAATGGAGGTGAAAGCGCATTACAGGACCCATCCACGCGCAAAAGCTGACTGCCCAGCTGGCTGCCCCAAAACTGAGGACATGACACACTTTCTAGCTGAGTGTCCAGTGTATGTCGAGCTGAGGAAGCAATACCTTGTGCCCCTGATTCCCGGGTTTAACCACATGTCACCTAAAAATGTAACTCAGATATTATTGTTAGGCTCTGATCATTATATATCGTTCAGGACTGCAAAATTTGTACAGCGGGCGCTGGAGGTACGGAAACTTCTGTTTGCCATATAGGATTAAATTTTACCAATCTGAGATTACTTGCGGGCCAGTACTGGTACTGCAATTGAGCCTACTATCAGTTTCATATTATTAGCTTGTATTATTCGTCTGATTGTGGTGTGATGGAGTATGGACATGCTATTATGTTATTATGTTAATATGTTATTTTGCCACTATTTTATTTGTTTGCGAATGGCCTAGTTGGCTAACAAGCAATAAAGATTCAAGATATATGTTTGCAAAAACCTTTCGACAGGAATGTGAAGGGGAAAAAGTGGTTTCAACATAGGATTGATTCAATTCTTTTTGCAAGAATGCATTAATGCTCCACTTTTCTTTCCCACTGTCTAATCTCTCCTGTTCCAATACGAGTTAATTTAGCCTCTGATGCCAGATTCTACTTTTTATTGAACCAATGTTACACAGAAGACAGTTTCTGAGATCTCCAGTGTTTCACAGACAAAATCTTAGTGGCAGCACTAGTTTCAAACATAAATAATATAGTTTTAGCTTGCATCTAGATTGCAACCTATCCTCAGCTAAGGCAAGCAGCAGGATTTTACAATGATAATAATAAAATAAAGCATAATCAATAGGTTTTCAAACTTCCTTCCCTTCAGCTTCCTTCCTCAAAGCTCATGTTCTCCACGTTGCCTTATCAATTTAATCCTAATTCCAAACGGTAGCTAAGCCAAGCATTTGGATCAGAATCCAAAATTCTGCTCTCTGGCCCGCCAGTAAGAGTTCTTACATTGGGATAAGTGAAAGTAATGGGGCCTTCTCAGAAGTGGCCCCTCATTTTTTGGAACTCCTTCCCCAGGGAAATACGCATAGCTTTGCCATTACCAGTTTTTAAGAAAACTCTGTTTAAATTCTCGGCTGAGTTTGGCTGGATGTGCTCTGCTTGAAGAAATTTAGCTGCCGGTGGTTTTAAATTAATGCGTATAAGTTAATGGTTCAGTTATGCACGTTATTTTCATGTTTTTAAAGCTAAGTAACCAGACTTGCAAGAGCAATATGCCCTGAAAGGTGGGTTATAAATCTTTTTCGTGAGCAATCCTCTGGTCCCCGGGAGAGCTTTATGCACCACATTCTCCCCACTACTAACTTGCTATTGGGCATTACGTTACAGTAAAAAAACAGAGAGCTCTTTAGAAGACTATCTTCGTTTCACCAGAAGTGACTCCGCCGTTAAACGTTCTCCCATTATTGTTCGTCTTGCTTAACTCATAACCACAGCAAGCACGGTTCTTCCCACATCTCTCCTTTCCATCTAGGACGGGAAAGAGGTCAAACGAGAAACTCGACTCAGAGACCGCAACGAACTGCCATTAAGCAGAGAGAACGTCAAACAGGGCGACAGATAAGGCTACGTTGCAAAGTTGATCCGCTTGTGGGAGGAGAAACACTGGGCTGAGGACGTGGCTTCAAGTAGCTGGAACTTCGCCAAACTGCATCTTAAGGAAACACACACCTTCCCTAAGCATGTGACTAGCTGCTTTGAGGCTTTAGGAGAAGATAGAGACTTTAAAAACAAACAACACCAACCAACAATAACCTGGCCATGCTTAAGTCAACTTAAAAACATCAAAAGAGCCCTGCGGTTGGATCAGATCAAAGGCCTATTTTGTCCAGGTTTCGGTTGCCAATGAGATGCCTCTGGGAAGTCGATAAGTAGACCAAAAGTGCACACGCACACGCCCGCTCACGCTCCCAAGTGATTGGTATGTAGAGGTAAACTGCCATCATGTCTACTAACCACAGTGAGCCTGATCCTCCAGGCCTTTAAAACAGCCAAACAGACAGAAATTAAGCAGCCTGAGTTTCCCGTGCTTACAGAAAACTTCCGCTCAGTTAATGTGTGTGTGCTGGGCAACAGTTATAGTCACTAGAACAGGTCCAGAGACCAGCAAAAGCAGTAACCTTACGAAGCAGCATACGAACACACCTATACATAGCTTCCAGAACAGAATTAAATTGCAAAGGGGAGTGTGGAAAAGGGAAAAAAGCCTGCCCGCCCCACTGCATACACACAGTCCAGAGAGAAGCCAGCTCTATAAACGCAGTAAAGTGGGAGTGGAGAAGTGGCTGCAGATGCAGTGGGATACTGTTTTTGAATACTCTCATGCATTTACAGAGTTCCCTACAAGTGCTTTTTTAACGCCCCTAGCCTTCTTACAATTCAACAGCAATGAGAAGGGGGGGGGGAGTAAAGCCAACATAGGAATTATTCAATTCTTTGTACAAGAATAAATTAACAAAAAGTTCCCACTTCTCCTGTCTAATTTCTCCTGTTCTAATAGGAGTTAAGTTAGCCATTGGTGCCATTGCGCTGATATTACACGGAAGGAAGTTTCCGAGAGCCCCCGTTTTTCGCTTACAGTATTACCAAACAAAACACCCTAGTATAGCCAAGAGCCCAAATATCTCCTTACCTTGCTGGTTTTCTACCTGCAGGGAGCTTATTTTAAAATAAATACGACGGGGCGCATTTGAGAGCCAGATCTACACTACTGCTTTAAAGCTCTTTATAACAGTTTTATAGCGCTTTAAAGCAGTTAAACTGCTTTATAACTGTTATAAAGCGCTTTAAAGCAGGAGTGTAGATCCTGCCTCAACGCAGAGTCCATTCTGTTCCCACTTTTTTGCTTTTGTTCCAAGACCAGCTAGATGGGGCTGGGGGTGGTGGTGTGATTATAGGAGGAAAGCCCCCCCCAGCCTCGGTTGTGAACGCTTACCAGACCGCAGCGCGGCTCTGAACTCCGAGAAAACAGCGGAGCAGCACTAGGAAGAAAGCAGCCAAGACAGCCGCCGGTCTCCGCCGCTTGCCTAGGACATGCACCAGGCGCTCCATGGAGGCCGCCATATTGAACCGACCACACGATCACATGACAAGTCATCACGTGATGGCGACTCGAAAGCAGAAGTAGCCAAACGAGGGTTGGAAAAGTAGGGGGTTGTTTCGCGGCGCCCTCTGGTGGCCGTTTGGCAGAGTCGCAGGACTTGCTAGTAGAGGATTATTGCTTTTATTTAATTATATTTTATTTACATTATTTATTATTACAGTTTTATTGTATTTATTAAAGATTTATTTATTTATTTATTTATTGACTAAATAGCCGAAGCTCTCTGGGTGGTTCACGACAAATCATAAAATACAGTATGAAATACATTGTAAAAATTAAATAAAAATGTAAAATATGGTTATTATTATCATTTTACCAATACACTCGGCTTTTGCTTGGTCTTGGGGAGTTCAAAGGGTACTCAGGTTTTCATTTTGTTCCTCCATCCATCAGAGGCATTTTTCTTCCTGTTTCTACATAACAAGTTCTGTCTTATTGTCCAGGTGCCTTAACCCATCAGTAATCCCTAAGGAATAACCCACACAACCCTGGCACGTGGCAGTAAAAAGACGAACTCCTGGTTCAAAGCAGACCCCTTCACAAGAGTCCCTTTCTAACAGGCCAGGTCTACACCAAGCAGTATATAACACTTTGAAAGCGGAATGTGGGATGTGTCTTGAGCCCCAACAGTTGTCAGTGCACTTCAATACCCTTGTAAAACAGTAGTGTAGATTCTGCTGCAGTCACTTTGTAATAGATAATATGTGTCATCTCTCTTCCTTAATCTGTCTCCTCTTGTGCTTCTCTAGTTTTTCAACCAGTTACTGTTGGGCCATTGTGTCATTTACATTTTTATCCCTTTCTCCACCTGATTAAGCTCCTTGCTTGTCTATCTGGCTCCTATTGCTCTCCTGTTACTTTACCTGCTTCTCTGCCTTCCTGACTCATCTGTAGCCCCTCCTGTTTCTCTCAGGCCACAGCTAGACCTAAGGTTTCTCCTGGGATCATCCAGGGTTCGCCCCTGCCTGAGCACTGGATCCCCTGTGTGTCACCTAGATGAACAGGTTTGACCCCTGGACGATCCAGGGATAAACCTTAGGTCTAGCTATGGCCTCAGTCTTCCATATCTTCTGTCTTCTCTGTAGAGTTAACCAAACAATTCCCGCTTCCATCTGAATGCTGCTCCTGTATTTATTCTGTCTATATTTTTTGTAATATGCTGCATATTCAAACCCTCTAAACTTTTCTCTTTGCTCCTTCCCCACCTGGTTGCCCTGTTTCCTACCACGGCTCATGAACTTTGGGATAAAGATCTGAGATGTGCGAATCAGGAAAGACCTGAGCTCGCCAAAATTCTCTGCATTCCATTTTGAGGCTTGTTCCGAACTTGAGTCCATATCAGTTTGCGGGTTAATTTCTTTTCTTTTCTAGGAAAATACATGGGAATTTCCAAATCTGCACATCATTTGTGTGCAACTTTGAAATGTATGCATCTTTTCCCCATTGATTAAAGCCTATTTATGTGCTTTTTCAAATGTACGCATGCTGTCGAATGCAATTTCTTTGGTCCCTGGATCACATCGCAAGGTGAAAGCGCAGAGACTTTGCATCCGAGTCAGTGATCAGTCTGGAAGGTGTGAACTGGGAAAATCCTGAACAAAAAAGAACTCAAACAAATCTCTCACGCTACATCTCTAGGTCAGGTATCTGTGTGTCTTACTAGGCACGTCTAGACAAGCATACATGGTAACAACCATCCTAATTCAACATTCCTTAGCAGCAGGAACCTACAAATCATGGCTTTAATTTTCATACAAATTTCAGGGCCTTGTTGGTGTGAAACAAAATCCTGACAACGTGTTTGTGCATGAGCTCTTTGCTAAATATTTAGAATCCAGAGGGCAACTGCATGGTTAGATGACACTTTCTTACAATTTTTGACTTAAGCAACCTCATAGGGGCCTCTTTTGATGGCCACGTCTATGACTTTGGGTTATTTGGGAGTTTAGCTAACTGTAATTCAGAGGGTGTTTGGGAGTTTGGAGTGCACTAGAGACACACAAATCAATCTCAAGTGTATCGGAATAGGCAATTTTCAATTTGTTGTTGTGAACAAAGTTGGAAACAATATAATAACCCCCCTGGCTCCTCATCTGAAAGTTATACAGGTTCCTTTATCAAACTGTATCTAACTTTTAATGATGTTGCACAGCAGCTTTTCATAGCAGCCACTGAAGGGCAGCTACTCTGGGGACAGCCGCAAAAATAAACCCTGCAAGAAGTTGAGTCTCTTATGAATCAGTTCTCCTAGAGTACACTGCCTAGGGAATGCCAAACTGTGGGAGGTATTCTATCCCTGAGGCATGGCTAGAGTTTGTCTATTAACAGTTTCATTCAAAAGGAAAAGAGAAAATATTTTCAAGCTGTAAGAAATAAAAAGGATCTCCTGCTTTTATGCCGCCCTATTTTTGAATGTAGTATGGGAATGTATACACAATGGCGCAGTTAGCCCCTGGACCTCAGGATATTTTTAGGGGCCTCTTTCGATGGCCTCGTGTATGACCTCAGTTGTGAAACACACAACTAACATGCTTATCAACTGCTTCGAGTTTTTGAAACAAAAGACAAGAACAGAAAGAAGTACTCTGAGCATAGAATCATAGAAAAGTAGAGTTGGAAGGGGCCTATAAGGCCATCGAGTCCAACTCCCTGCTCAATGCAGGAATCCACCTTAAAGTGTACCTGACAGATGCTTGTCCAGCTGCCTCTAGTGTGGGAGAGCCCACCACCTCCATAGGGAACTGGTTCCATTGTCGTACTGCTCAAACAGTCAGGATGTTTTTCCTGATGTCCAGCCGGAATCTGGCTTCCTGTATCTTGAGCCCATTATTCCATGTCCTGCACTCCGGGATGATCAAGAAGAGATCCTGGTCCTCCTCTGTGTGACAACCTTTCAAGTCCTTGAAGAGTGCTATCATGTGCTATTATTGAACCTTTTAAAGCCATCTAAATTGGTGGCCATCACTACATTTTGTGGTAGTGAATTCCATAATACCTTTTATTTGTCCTGAATCTCCCATCAATCAGCTTCGTGGGATGACCCCGGGTTCTAGTATTATGAGAGAGGGAGAAAAATGTCTCCCTATCCACAAAATGTTGTTCACTTCTATCATGTCTCCCCTTAGCCTCCTTTTTTCCAAGCTAAACAATTCCAACTGTTGTAACCTTCCCTCATAGGGGAGGTGCTCCATTCCCTTAATCATTTTAGTTGCCCTTTTCTGCACTTTTTCCAGCTCTATATTATTATTATTATTATTATTATTATTATTATTATTATTTATTATCCCACCCTTCTTCCAAGAAGTTCTGGGCTTTGTACCGGGTGCTGTCTTTACAGAGGATTTCCTGAAGCTTGGGTGCATTGTGAGATCATTTGTGGCGAATGACATTGTGGCCAACACACTCCCAACCACAGCCACTTCTGTCTCAAAAAGCCACAGTATCTGAGAGTCATTTTACTCTGTTCTTTTTAAAGTGGTTCCCCAGCACTTCCTCTGCAATGCACCCCTGTTCCTCCACATTAACTTATGGGCACGTCTCTGTCAAGGGGTAGGGCTACCCCCCCTAACTCCTTTTCCTAGTCCATTCCATTGAGAGCCATAATTATTTAGCTTCTCTGATGCTGTGTTCTTTAGCTTCTCTGATGTTGTGTTTTTTAGCTTCTCTGATGCTGTGTTATTTAGCTTCTCTGATGCTGTGTTACTTCGCTTCTTTGATCTCGTGTTCTTTAGCTTCTCTGATCTTGTGTTCTTTAGCTTCTTTGATCTTGTGTTCTTTAGCTTCTCTGATATTTGGAGTAAAAGCAGGTAGCAAGCTATAACGCACTGACAGTTTGCTGGAATGGGGAGATATTGCGGTAGTGAGGCACTGTCATAGGGAGCTTTCACATCCTGCCCTGGATGACTTGGGAAGTTTGCTTGTTCATGGAAAATTGAGCATTCCCTCCTCCTTATCTCCTCCTTTCCCCCTATTAAGTGCAAAGTGAGAGAAATGGCCAGGAAAGGAGAAAAGGGTTGGGGGTTGAATTTCCTGACTGTTTGCAGGAGTTATTTGCACTGGTGGGGTGAATGCTAGTGCAATAAATGAGAGGGAAGAAGTGCATTCACACACACAGTGGTAGACAATACCGTTGCACAGCCAGGGCCGGTGCCAGACTATTTTGCGCCCTAGGCAAGGTGAGCTATTTTCACACACACACACCCCAAAAAATGCCGACTTTGATTTTTAAGAAAATGTTTCCTGGAAAAAATAAGAAGCACAAAACTTGAAACTGCTAAATTTATTTTAAAGTGCAAGAAATACGTCATGCCAATTATAGCAAACAAATTGGAAAGGAACGTCTATGGGTCTAAAATGCATTATTTAATAGGAATATCACCTCCAAATCATCCCCCCCAACTCACGCACGCGCGCACACACACACTTAGCATCACTCACTCCAAACAAACACACGCATGAACACATGCATTCACTCAAAGACCCCATGCACCCCATTCACCCATACATTCTCTCTCTCTCTCTCTCTCTCTCTCTCTCTCTCTCTCTCTCTCTCTTCCGGGCGCATTCCGGAAGTCCAAACTTGGAGCCGCCCCATCCCCACCCCAGCGTCCCTGGCTTCGCTTTGGCTGGGCGGGCGCGGGGCGCCATCTCGCCTGCCCAGGCCCAGCTGAATCCTTGGGCCGGCCCAGCTCACAGCCAATGCGCGTGAGTGCTGCACTGTGCCCGGCGCCCCTCTTAGCTTGGCGCTCTTGGAGCTGGACACACACCCTGCGGCCGGACATGTCCTCCTTTTTGGTTTCCAAAATATGGTCACCCTATATAAAAAGCACAACCAGGATAAAACCGCACAGCAGAAATTGATATAAGATTAAAATACAGGATTAGAACAGTAAAATTTAAATTTAAGTTAAAATTAAGTGTTAAAATACTGAGAGAATAAAAAGGTCTTCAGCTGGCAACGGAAAGAGTACAGTGTAGGTGCCAGGCGGACCTCTCTGGGGAGCTCATTCCACAGCCGGGGTGCCACAGCAGAGAAGGCCCTCCTCCTAGTAGCCACCTGCCTCACTTCCTTTGGCAGGGGCTCACAGAGAAGGGCCCCTGGGGATGATCTTAAGGTACGGGCAGGCACATATGGGAGGAGGCGTTCCTTCAAATAACCTGGCCCCAAACCGTTTAGGGCTTTGAATGTTAATACCAGCACTTTGAATCGGGCCTGGACCTGGACTGGCAGCCAATGGTAAAAGGACTGGCATAATTACTTACTTATACCTAGGGCAACAAAATTTAAAAAAAAAAAATACAATTTTTTGTCACTGTTTTATGCATTTTTTAATAAAACTGTTATAAGGGGAAAATGCAAATGCAAATATTTATTGAAAACAATTTTTAATCACCCTCCAAAAGATTATAAGTCAAAATAAGATATTCTCTACTGAAATTATGTGATCTCGAGAGCATGTGTTTCAATTTTGGGGGTGCCCCCCTTCCCTTGGTGCCCTAAGCACGTGCTTATACTGGGCTAGTTGCAATGATCTTTGGATTGAGCAATAAACATTTCAAGGAGGCTTCTGTTTATTAGCAGAGCAATTCCGCAGTCCCAAGGAAGTGTCTCAGGGGCGTCCCTCCTTCTTGCCAGCTAGAACCCATCAGCACTTAGGACAGGACAGAGCCTCTGAGATGGGAACATTCCCTGAATTGAGCTCTTTGTCCTTATGATTGCTATGTAAATTGTGAATTATCCTGTGCTTCCTTCAGCAGTTAAAAAAAGGCACCTATGTTGAGGCTTTGCTGGCCACCTAAGTGGCCTCTATGGTAGCACCGTCCCTGTGCACAGCTATGGGCCGAACAAGACATGCTGGTGCAACCACAAAAGGACCCTGCCACCTACTCCCTTCCCCAAAGGTCCTCCTATGGATCACTCTTTTTCTCAACCCTGCTAGCAGCCAGGAAAGAATCTTCATTATCAAGGTCACAAGGAGGGGATCTACACTAGTCAAGTTGGAACGTGTCTTACCGTTTTTAAGTGTGCGTTTGGTAGTATTTCGCCACATGACGTTCAGTTTGTGACGTTTTATTGTTGTCTGTTCTCCGGTTTTTATTTTGAACTTCTCTGAAATAAGTCATTCTATTTGGTATGATGTGGCCGATTTCATCGTATTAAATGGGTTTCCTGTAGTTCTTAATTAGCCAATCACATTCCTGGGGGGGGGGCATGTTTAGGTAATTTCCGCGCCCAAAGTTGGAGCCGTGTTTTTTTTTCTTTCAAGCCTCTTTTTTGCAGACACTTTTAGTTTCACTTTTGGGAGGCTGCTGGCTGGATCGTTTGTAAGTGGGGGATTCTCGGAGAGAAGAGGAAGTGGGAGGGGAAATTGGCAGCCGGGGAAAAAGAACAAACAGATTTCTTTTCTTAGTGTGGCCGAAAGGAATGCATTCCCATGGAAAGAGAAAAGTAAGTAAACGTTTTAAAAACTGCTACGTTTTAAATCGTTCAAAAACAAAACGTTCAATGACTGTAAAAACAACGTTTCGTATACTAGTGTAGATCCCCTCTAGGATTTGTGTGAGTGACCTGGTTCACACAACACATAAAGCCAGATGTGATACTGGCTTTGGGGGCATGGGCCACACACACACACTCTGCGTTCTCACAACGTGACAAGCCAGAGTATGAGTTGAGTGTGGGATGTCTGTGAGGGTTGTTCATGGTTAACAAACATGAGAGAAAGGATTGTTTAGACACTTCCTAAGAACGAAAGCGTTAATTATCCCCTTTCGGTCACCCGAGGCATGGATTGCTGGTTCTGAGCTTCTTCTGTGAATATGTCCTCAGAGGCTTTCTCAAATACCACCTCAGGTAGATGCATTTCCGCAGACCTTGGCCTTTCGCAAGGTGACCATCTCTTCTCACCCTCCTCTTAAAAGTCGATTCTCGCTCTCCCAGTTTTGTCAGTTCAGAAAGGAAAACGAGACGTTGATATGATCATAAAAATATTCTACAACAGGGGCTGGCGCAAGGTGGATTGGAATATCCTTGTAGATCTATAGGCGATTTGAAGCAAGGATTCCCGACTCACAACAGAGACAATGAAAAGGCTGTTTTTTTCTGCTAAATTAGGCTGCTGAAATTGAGAAAGCTTGCGGGGGCGGGGGGAAACTAGCAGTCGATTTGTGTGTGTGTGTGTGTATGTGTGTGTGTGAAGGGAATTGTGTGTGAACTCTAGTTCCTGGCTGACGCATCCCCAGGAGGGAGGGAATGAACGTTATCACCAATTACACCTCTGTCTCATCACGTACACACACAAATATATGTGGATTTGAAGATATGCAAAGCTGATTCCCAACTGCTCTATATAGTACTTACATGTGTTTTTCTTTTCTTTTTTACATGCCTGCAGGTTGTTGAGAAAATCCCCGTGCTTCACATTTCCATTTTACTGACCCGGCCTTCTGAACTGTCCATCATGGCTGTTGGCTTCAATGGTAAGTGTTTAGAGGATACCTGCAAGAAAGGTCATAGCTAGACCTAAGGTTTATCCCTGGATCTTCCAGGGGTCAAACCTGTTCATCCAGGTGACACACAGGGGATCCAGTGCTCAGGCAGGGGCGAACCCTGGAAGATCCCAGGATAAACCTTAGGTCTAGCTGCGGCCAAAATGTTCAGGGTTCCAGCCAGCCATGCCTTTTTCCAGGGGACTCCATTCCGTTGAGTCCACATGCTGCCTCCAAGTATCAGCAGGTCAGGATGGAAGGGTTGCAGAAGTACACCCACCCCCCTAAAAGAAGAAAAAAAATTAGAAGAAAAGTCTTCTTTGTGTGTGTGTGTGTGTGTTTATTTAAAAAACAGCCTAGTGAGAAATAAGCTTGCTCAGTGAGAATGGAATGTTGTCAGAGAGGGGGCAGGGGGAGAAAGAAATGGAGTATCTTGGAAAAGGTAATGGCTGGCTGTAGTTGCACTCAAGACTGCAACGTTTTTGTGGCAGGTCCCTCTTGCGTAGCCTTAAAGCTAAAGTCAATTTCCCTGTTTTCAACTCCAAGTTCTTCCCTCCCACTATTTAAGAAATTACAAATGCCAAGGTTGTTAGAAAAGTTGCTACTTTTCCCACAGTTGCAAAGAAGATCATGGGGAATATATGGGAATGGGGATTGTGGTTTTGGTGGAGGAAATTCTCTTCACTGAAGCTACAAAGTTGACTTAGCCAGGAAGAAACTATTTGCATTTCATGACGTTCTCTCATTTCCTGGGTTCACACAACATGATAACCCACACTCAGTGGTTGAGTGTGGGTTGAGTGTAGGTTGGCATTGAACCAGATGATACTGTAATTCTATCATATTCAGAAGTAGGACACAGGAGAGCTCTTTGGTCTTATTATTATTATTATTATTATTATTATTATTTATTTATTTATTTATATAGCGCCATCAATGTACATGGTGCTGTACAGAGTAAAACAATAAAATAGCAAGACCCTGCCGCATAGGCTTACATTCTAATAAAATCATAAAAAAACAATAAGGAGGGGAAGAGAATGCACCAAACAGGCACAGGGTAGGGTAAAACTAACAGTATAAAAGTCAGAACAAAATCAAGTTTTAAAAGCTTTAGGAAAAAGAAAAGTTTTTAGCTGAGCTTTAAAAGCTGCAATTGAACGTAGTTCTCAAATGTTCTGGAAGAGCGTTCCAGGCGTAAGGGGCAGCAGAAGAAAATGGACGAAGCCGAGCAAGGGAAGTAGAGCTTTGGGTAAACAACAAAAGACTAAAATCCTTTTTTCTACAAGGCATATTCAACATAGGTGACAGATTAATGACCATGTCATAGAACAGCTTTGATTGTAGAAATATCTAAGTGTAATATTCCAGACATCTGGGTCATGGAGAACAGTCTGCATATGTTATTGGGAATGTGCAAAGAACTGCAGCCACTACTCTTAGGTTTTTCTTTTCTAAAGGAGGGTTGCATATACCAGCAGCGATCAAAGTTTCCCGGAGCAAGGCAGTAGCTCCAGCTATGTACGGCTCCCAACTGTGCATACACAAAGATTTTCGTTCCCTAGAAGCAACACAGTCCAAGTTTTTGCATACTATCTGCTCTCTTCCTACTGCCCTCCTTAAAGTGGGATCTGGAATGCTCCCACAATTGATTACATGCAATTAGCTATCAGTTTATCGTAATCTAATTGGCTGAATCTAAATCTTAACCCTTCTGGTTTAGCGTCCCTGATCCCACTAGGTCATTTTTGCTCTAGCTGGGCGAGAGCTTTCAAGGAGAAATTGCAGCGATACGGATTCTCCCCCCACCCCCAGCTCTACTACATTTGGGATTTTTGAGAGCGAAAGAAACAGTTGAGCCACGGATCTGGATTGACAGAGCAAGGACTCAGTGCTACCTGGCAGCTGGTAATTACAATAAAAAACATTGCTCCCGTAGACTATCTTTAAGCTCTTGAAATCTCCAAATACCGCAGGACTTTTACTCTGGCTCGTTTCAATGTTTTACCACCAGCTCTTTGGGAAGGGAGATATTTTCGAATCTCCTTACTCTCAACTGGTGTGTCCCTGCCAATCGGGCATGGCTGAAGCAGTCGAACATGTCTTATTATGCTGTCTATATTACAAGAACATTCGTTCCCATTATATTGCTCCAATTTTATCAAAATTCCCAGGTAGATCTGATCAATTTTATTCCTCCCTTCATCTCCCAGACTCTGCCAGTGAATTCACTCTTAAGGTGGGAAAACTTTGCAGCCAGGCATGTCCTCTTAGGAATCAAATGATTAAATCCATTATAATTCACTCTAACGTTAGAGGATACTAACAGACACTGACTTTGAAGTTAATTTGGATCCCAAAATTAACTTCAAGGGCAACGGTTTGGAATGCAGCCAGGCGCTTACTCAAGGGCAGGTCTGCTGACATTGCCAGCAGACACGTCAGAGGGTGCGACTTTACAGTAACCCTCGTGGTCCATATTTGCAGGCACAGTGCATAGTTGAATTATGGAATTCTTCGCTTGGAATTAACTATCCCAAGGTGTAGTGATGGCCATGGATTTGTGTGGCTTTGAATGCAGATTAGACAAATTCATGAAACATGGGGGTGGGGTGGGGTGGGGCACTGCCATGAAGGGACGGATAGCTGTGGGCATTCAATGGGTCTGACTAAGGAGTAGGGGCTTTGCGTGGCTTGTATGCTTGCTAGACTATATAAGGTGCCAAGAGGCACCTTATATGTACTCCAAACACCAATAAAAAGTGATAATTATCAAATAGGAGGAAAAAAAGGAAAGGAATCTCTTGTGCAAGCACTGAGTCATTACTGACTTTTGGAGGGACGCCAGCTTTCGCTGACATTTTCTTGGCAGGCCTTATAGCGGGGTGGTTTGCCGTTGCCTTCCCCGGCCGTTATTACCTTTCCCCCAGCTAACTGGGTACTCATTTTACCGACCTCGGGAGGATGGAAGGTTGAGTCGACCCGAGCCGGCTGCCTGAAACCAGCTTCCTCTGGGATCGAACTCAGGCCGTGGGGAGAGTTTCAGCTGCAGAAACTGCTGCTTTACCGCCCTGCGCCATTTATTTACAATTTGTAAAGATATGTAAAACAATCTCAAGGTGGTTAACAATCACGATGTTGGGTACTGTAATAACCAATAATATATACCAAACATGAAAGAGTACAATTATAATACGGACCAACAATATTACGGACTTTTATAACACTTGGCACCTGAGACAATACCATCAGAATAAGGTATATACAGAAATAGGGTTTCTTCTCATTTTCTATTCTTATCAGCATTGTCAATGCATTGAATGACAGGAATTTGCAATTAAACTTCCCGTTTACGCTGTTCCAGCTTCTTCGGACTCAACGCCATATCAGGTAATACACTCATTAGAACTGCTTCTGTCTCGGGGAAACAATCCCTCCAGTAAAACTCGGCTTCGTTATTTATTATAGTCTTGGACAGACTGCGAGCCGCAGTTTGGTATATATTATTGATTACTACAGTACCCAACATCGTGATTGAGACACATCAGTTTGTTTTACATATCTTTACAAATTGTAAATAAATGGGTTATTTGATAATTATCACTTTTTATTGGTTTTGGACTAGTTGTGTGCCTCCTAGCACCTTATATAGTACTACTTAATAACTACTGCCTTCTATTACTTTTGTATGCTTGTTAGTCACATCTGGGGGTGAAGCGAGCAAGGGCGACTGCTTGTCACATGCATGGGAAAACATACATGTAGATAATTTGGATGTCCAAATCCTAATTAAGATCCAGATCCAAAGCAGGTCAGATCAGGTCCAAATTGGGCTGAGGCTGAAGCGGGTTGGGGGAGTCCATGCAAAGCCCTAATTTATATTCTACCATTTTTTCATCTTCCAAGGAATCCAAGGCTGGCTGGGGAATGCTGGGAGTTGTAGGATTTTCTCTCTAAATATGCATAGGATTGTGCCCTTAAATGATTTGTATTCAGCATCTCAGCCCCCAAATCTCCTAGAGCAGATTATATATAATCAGTATTACCAGACAGTCCCTGCCTGCAAGCTTATAAGACATGTCACTCTAGGAAAGGAAGAACAGGGAGAGAAGATGAGGAAATAATAGGTGTTTCAGCAAGGCTGGTCGATGGTAGAATGGCCCTGGTCTCCCTCTCATCTCCTTCAACAGAGTCCACTGGAATTGCTGGTTGGGGTGGTGACATTATTATAATGCCATTAAGTTGTGGCTTAATTATTACACATTGTTTCTTGTTTCTTGAGGTCTAGGAAACCTTCAAAACCAAACCCATATCCAAGAATTCATACTGCTGGGTTTCTCAAACCACCCTGAGTTACAAACCTTTTTCTTCTTGGTGTTCTCCATCATTTACATGTTGACCTTAATAGGGAATCTGGTCATACTTCTGCTCATCATGGCTGACAGCCATCTCCACACCCCCATGTACTTCCTTCTCGGCAACTTGTCCTTCATAGACCTTTGCTATATGACCTCCACCGTTCCTCAAATGCTGGCAAACTTCCTCCGGGATAGAAAGGCCATCTCCTACGCTGGGTGCATGGTCCAAATCTTTTCCCTCATTTCTTGTGTAGGGTCAGAGTGCTTCCTCCTAGCGGCGATGGCTTACGACCGATTCGTCGCCATATGCCACCCGCTACTGTATATGGTCATTATGAACAGAAAGGTTTGCCTCCAGATGGTGGCTGGGTCATGGCTTGGTGGTCTCCTGAACTCCCTTGTACACACGCTCCTGACGTCTACCTTGTCCTTCTGTGGGCCCAAGGAGATCCGCCATTTCATGTGTGACGTTCCTCCACTCTTGGAGTTGTCCTGCACAGATCCAGCCCTTAATAACATTGTGCTTCACGCAGCCAGCGTGTTCATCGGCATCAGCCCCTGCGTCTTCATCATCGTCTCCTACGTCTTCATAGCTTTAGCCATCCTCCGGATCCGTTCGGCCGAGGGTAGGCACAGGGCCTTCTCCACTTGCACGTCCCATCTCACGGTGGTCATAACGTTCTTCGGAACAGCTTTGTTTAATTACAACCGACCCAATGCAGGCTATTCCTTGGATGTGGACACATTGGTCTCAACTCTGTACTGTATCGTCACCCCCATGTTAAACCCAATCATATACAGCCTACGGAACCAAGACGTGAAGGCAGCACTGCAAAAACTAGCAAGTAGAAAACAGGATGTATTCTAAAATGGGGCGGGCAGAAGGTATTTATTTATTTATTTATTTATTTATTTATTATAAATAAATTTCCGAGCCCAATTCAAGGTGCGGGTCTTAACCTATAAAGCCCTACATGGCTTGGGACCACAATATCTGATGGAACGCCTCTCCCGACATGAACCTACCCGTACACTGCACTCAACATCTAAGGTCCTCCTCCGAGTGCCTCCTCCGAGGGAAGCTTGGAGGATGGCGACAAGAGAGAGGGCCTTCTCAGTGGTTGCTCCCCGACTGTGGAATGATCTTCCCGATGAGGCTTGCCTGGCGCCAACGTTATCTTTTCGGCACCAGGTCAAGACTTTTCTCTTCTCCCAGGCATTTTAACAGCATTTAACAACGTTAAGTTTGTTTTTAATGGACCCCAGAATTATTGTTTTTAAATGGATATTGTTGTTTTTATGTTTTTAAAATTTTTTGTATACTTTTTATGTTTACTATTTTTAATTGTTGTAAACCACCCAGAGAGCTTCGGCTGTGGGGTGGTATATAAATGTAATAAAATAAATAAATAAATAAATAAATTGCATACACCCCCACCATTTTTCCTCCAAGGAACCCTAAACTAACAAGAACCACACAAGATTTCTCAAGGCAAATATATGCTTCTTCCTGAGGATGAAAGCTGAGAAGAGCTCTGGAAAGGGCTACCGCAGTGCAGTGCTTTCAGAAGAGCCCAGGACTACAGGCAGAAGGGACTGGTGGCACCAATTTTGGTACAGCGGAGATTCCATTCTGAGTTTTAGTTACCTCCAGCCACAAGCATCAATGAGCTGTTCAAGGTCCTGGATCCATTCTGGGGCTCAGGCTCAGCATTTTGGAGAGCTACTGTAGATTTTTGGCTGGTTGCAACTAAAACCCAGAATGGAGTTCCTGCCCCACCTAGGGTTGCCGTATGTCCCGGAAAACCAGGAATGTCCCAATTTCCAGGAGATTCTGAAATGTCCCGACCGGCTGGGCAAGAAACCCGGATTCCTGGTCCAGCTGGCCGGAAAAATTCTGACCTCCAAAATGGTGCCTTGAGCCTGTTCAGCGAAGCAGCAGCAGCAGAGAAAAAGATGCATCAATCCTAGCCCCCCCCCAAATAAAATCGTCCTGGTTTTGTGGATTCAGAATATGGCAACACTAGCCCCATCAAAATTGGAGCCAGCTGCCTCCCTGGGCTACAAGGAGGGCAACCAGGATGATCAGGGGTCTGGAAACAAAGCCCTATGAAGAGAGCCTGAAAGAACTGGGCAGGTTTAGCCTGGAGAAGAGAAGATTGAGGGGAGACACGAGAGCACTCTTCAAATACTTAAAAGGTTGTCACACAGAGGAGAGCCAGGATCTCTTCTCGATCCTCCCAGAGTGCAGGACACGGAATAATGGACTCAAGTTAAAGGAAGCCAGATTCCAGCTGGACATCAGGAAAAACTTCCTGACTGTTAGAGCAGTACGACAAAGGAACCAGTAACCTGGGGAGGTTGTGGGCTCTCCCACACTAGAGGCCTTCAAGAGGCAGCTGGACAACCATCTGTCAAGTATGCTGTAGGGTGGATTCCTGCAATGAGTGGGGGGTTGGACTCAATGGCCTTGTAGGCCCCTTCCAACTCTGCTATTCTATGATTCTATGTTTCCCCAGAATACATTAGATGTTTGCACTGCAAACTGCCCAGGTCAGGAACATCAGAATGTCTCCTCTACACATGCTGCTCAACCCTTCTCTCTACTTCCTCCCCAGTTCTCTGAGGGACAAATGACACCTGATTGGGAATACCAGGACCAGATCTCCCCTCAGCTATTTTTTAAAACTTAAAAGTATCTGCACGCTGGGGGTAATCGAGATTGTCTTCTTTCCCGTTCCCACTGGCAGCCTTACTCTCAATGGGGTGACTTATTATTATTATTATTATTATTATTATTATTATTATTATTTGTATTTGTATCCCGCCTTTTGCCCAATACTGGGCCTCAAGGAAGCCTTAAAAAATTTAAAACATATACATTTTAAACCTAGGGAAAGAAATGTACAAAAATTTAAATAATAATAAAAAATACAACATTAACACATTAAACGTTCAGAACTCATGATAATTTTACAAGACCTTAACCTAGATGGAGGGCCAGATTAATCTCCAAAGGCCTGCTGGAACAAACAAGTTTTAGCCTGCTTCCGAAAGCCCATCAAGGAGGGAGCCAGTCTAGCTTCCCCGGGAAGAGAGTTCCAGAGCACCGGAGCAGCCACCAAGAAGGCCCTCTCCCATGTTCCCACCAAGCGTGCCTGTGAAGATGGTGGGACTGAAAGAAGGGCTTCTCCAGAAGATCTCAAAGCACAGGCAGGCTCATAAAGGAGAATATGATCTTTCAGATAACCTGGAACCGAGCCACATAGACATACACCTTGCTTCAGAAAAGAGGCAAGACCCTTACACATAGTCCAAATATTTCTTGAACAGAGAATTTTGCAAGCAAGATCATTTTCTTAAAATTATACGTTTGATCTCCAGATCAACGACTTTAAGGTGGATTCCTGCATTGACCAGGGGTTGGACTCGATGGCCTTACAGGCCCCTTCCAACTCTACTCTTCTATGATTCTATGAAAACTTAGTTCCTGTGAATTTATGTACAAGAACTGCAGAGCTGGGTGCTGGGTTGTATATGCAAGAGCAGCAGCCTTCTACTTTTCAGACCCAGGGCTTTAGCCCAAGTAAAAAACTGGGGACGTGCTATTATGGTGATAGTGCTGCTGTTACAATCCATCTTAGTTCAGGCTGCAATCCAATAGTGGGAGAGAGAGAGAAAGAGAAAGAGAGAGAGAGAGAGAGATTTTGATTTTTGAAAAAGCTGTTTCAATCCAAAGCAGAGACTAGTATTAGTGAGTCAAACATCTGACGATTCTAGAGCATTTATCTGTGATCCTTTGGGACAACTGTCAGAGATGGACAAGGCATCAGAAGCCATAGTAGAGGAATCCTCCAACAGCTGCTACAGCCACAGCAGTGTTATGAGAAGAACATCCGTCTGCAACGAAAACAACCATTTGGGTATCAAAGGGGCAATGGGAGTCTAGGGTGTCATTAATCTGCATAGTGCTTTAGAGAGGGCAGGTTTCTGCCCGGAGGAAAATACAATGTGAAATCCATCATCACCTGGGAAGCAATGATGGAAAGAGAAAGAAGTGGAGGGACAGGTCAACAAAGGAAGGACAGTTGTTGATTCCAATCACTGCCACTTAAACTTAATTACAGTAGTTTTACCAGCCTGGTGCCCTCCAGATGTTCAGAGCTTCAACGGCCATCAGTCCCAGCCAATATGGCCAATGGAAAGGAGTGAGGGGAGGTGTGATCCAAAACATCTGGAAGGAACCAGGTTGTGGAAGGCTGAAGTAGGTTCTGGGAAGTGGCCTTCATGGGAAAAGGTGGAGTTTGAAGAGGGTTTCGAAGGAGGTCCAGGAGATGTCGCTTAGGGTGGCCATATGGAAAGGAGGACATGGCTCCTGTATCTTTAACAGTTGTGTATCTGGTCAAGAGGACAGGGTACTCTTTAACGGTTGTGATAAAGATGGATAATTTCACCAGGTGCTGCATGCATACAAATGACACCTGCTGAAATTCCCTTTTGTACACAACTGTTAAAGATACAAGGATCCCTGTCCTCCTTTCCATCGGGTCATATTACATAGGATTGCACTGTTGTGCTGCTCTTCTATATTTACTGACTTGGGAGTAAGCCCTGTTGAACTCAACAGGAATTACTTCTAAGTAGACATCTAAAAGCTTTGCCATCAATCTTTCAAGGCCGGTAACTATCATCTGCAATTTGCCATTCATTGTCAAATGAATGTTCAGACGGCATGCTAAGCTATGGTTCGGCCACTAATCCCTTCGGAGCAAATGGTTAGTGAGCATGTTTAAACCATGATTATTTAGCCACCATAGTTAGGAATGGTTCACATGACATGAGCCATAACATTTAGCTCAAAAATATTTAACCACTGTGGCTTAGCAAGTCATCTGAACAGGGTAATTTTGTTGTCTATTGGAATTCTTGTTCCTCATAAGATATCATGAGCATGGTCAAAAATGTGGACAACTGCTGTCCCTAATAGGGTTCATTATGAACCACATTCTCAAAATATTGACAATACATTAAAAAAATGGCCCGAATAAGTGGATCCAGTTTAAAGCTTCAGATCAGTATATTAGGAAAAACATAACTTTCTTAGCAACAGTGGTCTTACACACACAGAAGCACACAAGCTACTAATAGCTTTACCTTCAAGAATTTTCTCTCCTCTCTTAACTCTTTGGGATCTTCTGGTAGGCTCTTCCCATACCTTCTCAGAGGAAGTTTCATTTCCTTCAAAGACAGAATAAGTGCTTTAGCATGAGGGTCCTCCTTTAATCACCAGCTTCCAAGGTGCACATTGCAATCCTGAACATGATTACTCTGAAGCAAGTCCCATTGAGCCCAATGGGGCTGCCTCCCAGGTTGAGTATAGGGGGGCATCTCTACAGTGCTGCTTTTGCTACTGATTTTCCCCAAAACCTGCAGCAACAAAAGTGTTACATGGCAGGAGCGAGCACAGAAAAAAATCACAGTGCTGAAGTCACATGGCGGTAATGCGCAACAAATATTGGGTGAAAAGCATTTCCTAGAGATTAGACTCCCTTCAGGTGGGAAGGGATGTTTATTGCTTGAATAAAGCTTTGTGGATTACTTTGCAGACCTCGTTATGGTCTCCCAAGGAGGCGGGAGGTCAAGAGAAACACGACAGCTTGTCTTTTCAAGAAGAATGGAAAGCCCTTTCCCAAAATGTGCTATCTTCAGAGAAACTGGTTGTGATGCAGCTGCTGACGAGATGCCAGCTGGGCAGACTTTCTTTCACCTTCCTTTAGCTCTGCCCATTTTAGTCTGCGGCATACTCTAGGATCGGCTAACCTCTCTCTGCCTTCCATTCGGAAGAATACTGGCTTCTCACTGACTGTGTGTCGTTTACACATGAGGAGATAAGCTCTGGAGAAGATTCATTCCCAGCTAGTGAAGAGCCCGGGAGAGCTGTCTCCTCCACTGGTAAAATCTAGCATGTTTTCTGGCTCCGTCTCCTCTACTTCAGAGTCTGATTCTGATGGATCACCTGAAACACCTTCCCCCAACCCAAGGGGAGCAGGGCGAGACATGACAATTACCTAACTGTACCTCTGGGATTCTCTCTCCAATGCAGCCCTCTCAAGGTCTGGACCTAAAAAATACTAGATAAGGGATTCCTGAAGTCTATGGGTGCTTCTGGAGCAGCCTTAAGGGCAGCCCCACACAGAGCACATTGCAGTACTCCAACCCTAACAACATTTCAGGGTTTTTTTCTTCACCCCGTCCAAGCCTTGAGCGCACTGATACATCTCTCTTATTTCTCAGTACCCCCTTTTTGGCTACATATAGCTATCAAACTTGGCACATAAGTTTGCTATAAATGAAACAGAACTTAATAACACGCCCCATATAAAATATCACTGCCCATACATTAGCACAGCATTCTGGTTCTTCTACATTGAATGTGTCGACAGTGGTACCCACTGGACTTCCACTCACCATACATCCAGAAGCATCCTTTTTCTGGCTTCTGCCAGCTGAGAATGAGATCCAGCCAACGAGACTTGTAGAAATCGGAGAACCCAGACAGGCCGCAAAAAAAAACTGCAGAGGGGAATGCAAACACATCCGTGATGTTGCTAGCAAACCTTGGAGGGAACAAATCTAAAGAAAACAGCTGCTTTCAGGGTGAAGAAGGGACTGGAATTCTTGCACGTTTGAGAAGAGATCACGTACTGTTTTCGGTGAAGAGGTCTCTATCGAAGTTTAGGAGAGCTTGATTTTCAGCGTCGACGTTGATTTGCATCATCAAATTACAGAAAATGTCCTTATAATACTGAGCATCGAGGAACAGACGATCCAAGCATCCTTTCTGGATATGGAAGGACAGGTGTGTGGAGGGGGAAAAAAGAAAACAGCTGCCCTTCATATGGGACAGTTTCATTTTGGAAGGGCAGTCATTTGGAGGTCCCTGCCTGACAGCATCTCCACAGATCATCTAGTAGGTCTCTTGTAAAACAGGGGGAGAGAGCATGTTTGCAAAAAGCATTCCCTCCTCTCATGTAACTGCCTCCTTCATAGGGAGGAGAGAAAGAGAGAGGCGGCAGTGGCTACATGAACTGTTAATTAAGGTATAGCATCAATAAAGCTTAAAGTCATATGGGAAGGTGGGGGAAGGTTACACCTAAGCATTTTAATTTCCAAGCAAAGTATAAAGTGTTGGTCATCATCTTTAAAAGCCCTAAATGGTTTGGGTCCAGGCTACCTGTGGGATCGCCTTCTCCTATACAATCCACCCCACAGACTCAGGTCCTCTGGGAAGAACTTCCTTCAGCCAGCCAAAACTAGATTAACAACTGTTACCCAGAGGACCTTCTCTTCTGCTGCTCCCAGACTGTGGAATGGCCTGCTGGAGGAGACTCGTCAACTTAACAGTCTACTAACATTCAAGAAAGCTATAAAGACAGATCTCTTCCGGCAGGCCTATCCAGTGGAATTTTAAGATGTTTTTAGAATGTTTTTTAAGGATGTTTTAACAATGTATATTATGTTTTAAATTAGTTTTATGTATTTTACAATTTATTGTTCTTCCCCGTCTCGATCAAAATGGAGAAGAGGGTAAGAAAATAATAATAATAATAATAATAATAATAATAATAATAATAATAATAATATATTTAGGGTGACCATGTGGAAAGGAGGACCGGGCTCCTGAATCTTTAACAGTTGTATAGAAAAGGGAATTTCAGCAGGTGCCATTTGGATGCATGCAGCACCTGGTGAAATTCCCCCCTCATCACAACAGTTAAACCTGCAGGAGTCCTGCCCAGAGAGCTGGAATACATAGAATAGTAGCCATATAAGGCCATCAAGTCCAACCCTCTGTTCAATGCAGGAATCCACCTTAAAGCATACCAACATCTTCAGCTGGAATAAATGCCTGACATGTAATGGAGTTCAACCTATTTCCTTCATTTGCATTCTTCCAGCTATTTCACTGTTCACTTACCTTCCATCTTTTCACAGGGGTAAATGGGGACGGCTAACTTCTTACCATCTCTGCGATCAGGAAGTAGAAAAGTTGATGGGAGAGATTATAATCGGAGCAATGGGTTTTCATCATAAGGGTTCTGCAGTTATCTGGTACAAAGCAAGACGCACCACCATCCTTCCTGTGGAAAAGCAGGATATCAGAAAATTGCAAAAGCCGGGAATAACTGCTACATTACAGAAAATCTATGCTTTTGTGTTACATCGCCTGCAAAGGGTTGATGATGCATTGGGCATTGGTGGTATAAAGCCATTATAAATCTGTCGTGTATCCATGGCCAGAGCTGTTATTACTCATTGCATACAGGAACATTTTATTGCATGTTAGTGTATGAGCATTGTATTACAGTGAGTCAATTGGACTACAACTCTGCACCTGGCACACCTTCACATATTGTACAATTTTTTATGGTTAAAAAGAGGAATTAGCTTGTGCGGTGGAACTATCCTTCTCTAGGGTATCCTATCTCCACCACCAATTATGGAAGGACCACCCTTCACTATGGTATCCCAGTTGCTATCACCATCAAATGTGATGAAGCCATGTAGGTTTATTAATTTATTTGATTTGTACCCCACTTTTCTTCCAAGAAAAATGGCTCTGAAGGCAACTTAGGTTTTCCACTGCTTTCCCCTTCAAATATTTTGAGACTACAGAACTCCGTGCCACAAGGCAATCTCAAGCATAAAACACCTTTATCACAAAATTGCAGTTTGTCAATAAGGTCGAGAACTTCATCTTTGATCACCAATTTTGGCCTCTGATCCTCAGACTCCCTTCCTGGAAACATCAGATGTAGAATACCTACATCTTCATTGCAGAAGATGTAGGTATTTGTCCTACATCTTCTGCAATGAAGACAGATGAAAAGAATTCACTCAGCTTCTCTGCAATCTCCTCTAGTTCTCCTTTAACTCTGTTGTCATCCTATGGTCTAACTGCCTCCATAGCTTGTTTCCTGCTTCTGATATTATAAAAGAATTCTTTATTGTTGGCCTTGATGCTGTTATCAATATGCTTCTCAAAATTATTATTATTATTATTATTATTATTATTATTTAACTCTCATTGTATGTTTGCATAGCCTTTGTGCAAGCTTGTGCTCCCTTTCATTTTCCTCACTTGGGCAAGACATCCATTTTCTGAACAAAGTCGTCTTCTCTCTAATAGCTTCCTTCACACTGCTTGTTAACCATGCCACTGACCTTTTGGCCTTGGCGTTTCCTGCGGTATACATTCTTTTATTATTGTAGTTTTGAGTAACCTCCAAGCATTTCCGAAGGGATTTAACCTTCTGGAAACCCCCTTTCAATTTCCTTTTTACCACTTCCCTCATGGATTAAAGCTCAAAGGCTGCTTGTAAAAGTGGCCACAAAAATCAAGCAACGGCTTTGAATCTGATTAGAAAAAGCGAACTGAGGAGTTTCCTAGCTGGCTTGTGAATCGGACTAGAAAAAGTAGGATTTCCTGCTTCATAGTAACTATGTTTACATGGTAGTATGGCTGCAGTCTACTTACCATGTGCTGCAGGCACCCTTTTGTTAAAATTTAAACACACACACACCAATGTGAGTGCCAAAAACATTGCTTAGAAGCATTGGCTTCCACATGTCAGGAGGAGGGGTGTGTGGGTACTGTCATGTGTAACCCTACTGCCCCTGTTTTGGGAAAAGATGTTTCAGGTAATCAATCAGAATCATATTCAGAACTAGAAGACACAGCGCCAGGCACCAGCCAGCCTGTACCAGTGGTGGAGGAAGCTCTTACGGGCGATTCCCCAGCTGGGAGTCAGCCCTCTTCAGAGCTTACTTCCTCAAGGCCAAATCCTACACACTCGGTGGGAAGTGAGGTTTGTTCTGGAGGTGAGAGTCCCAACAAGCTAGCTGACGTTAGGGTCTGCCAGAAGCTCAAACGCAAAGTGCGGAAGGAAGGCATGAGAAAGTCAGCTCGATTACGCCAGAACCTGTTTCCGAACCAAGCTCCCTGAAGTTACGGGCGTTTAGCAAGTAGTTTCTTATTCTTCTTGAGCAGACAATTGTCTTGCTTAGTTTGCATAGAGTTTCCAAGAGGTTAGACTCTCTTCAGGTAGAAGAGACGTTTGTTGCTTAATAAAAACTTTGTAGATTGCTTAGCAAGCCTCGTCATTTGCCTCCCATCAAGTTCTGAGAAACACGACAGGTACCATGATGAAACAGGGGCCCTTTCTACACCTAAGGATCATCCGAGGGAAATGGAGGGATCATCCCTGCCTGCTCCCAGGATCCCCTGGGAGCACAGGGACGATCCCGGGGGAAAAGGCAGGTGTAGAAATGGCCACAGCGGGATGCACAAGCCCAAAGAGCACTAGGAGCAGGGACCATCACTGGAAGTTCCACCTTGATCTTACAGCAATTTAGCAGCATTGGGGGCCTTTCACCTGGATGCACCGCAGGGATGAGGGAGAGAAAAACCAAATTCCCACCTTGTTCCTAGCAGCTGCGAGATGCAATCATCACTCGTTTTCCAGCTCAGACATGAGCCATTTGTTTGGGAGAAAGCCAGAGAAGTGTTGATCTGACTCCATCGATGAGGAACCTTCCAAAACCCTGAGCTTAAAAGTGGCCCAATTCCTTTAAACAAATGAGGAAAGAGACAGAGGGCTCATCTACACCAAGCAGATATTCCACTATGAAAGTGGTATGAAAGCAGGATATAAAAGGCAGGAGCCACACGACTGCTTTATAGTGGTACTGAAGTGCACTGAAACCTGTTGGGGCCCATTGACACAGACCATATACTGCTTTCATGCCACTTTCATAGTGTTATATCCTGCTTGGTGTAGATGTATTATGGGCCCCAACAGGTGTCGGTGCACTTCAGTACCACTACAAAGAAGTAGTGTAGATCCTGCAGTGCACTTCAATATCACTATAAAGCAGTAGTGTGGCTCCTGCCTTTTATATACCGCTTTCATCGTGGAATATCCTGCCTGGTGTAGATGAGCCCAGAGGTTGCTTAGCCATTTCAGATTAATTTGCCACGGCTTTAGACTTCATACATTGTATGTCAGTGTTTTTTAAAAATATTATTAGTCACCGCCTCTGCTTACACACTCAGAGTTTACACATGTATGGCTGCTGTTTCATATAATTTACGCATTGCCACCATGCAGCCATCTCGGAGTTTTCATTGCATACAGACAGCCCCGGGATTCCTGATAACACAAAAGTTTGCACATTCTCTTGATCCTTGCTACACTGATACATCTATGAATCTATTATCTTGTTGGCTTCCATCTCTGATTTGATTTCAATTTCATCTGTTACCTTCATCCTTGATCCGAGGACAAAACCAGAAAACGTGGGCCATGTTTACAGTAGACCTTCTACATTTCCAACACTGATTATCAGCTTTATGATAAACATGGTGAAGCCTTAACCAGAGATTATAGATATTTTAAGACCGTTGTCTCCCTGAACTCTTCCTGAACCACATCCCTACCACTGAAATGACGTTTCTGTCCTACCTCTGTATGGACCTGGAGTGTGCTGTGCCAGAGAATGCTTTGCTTTCTTGATCAAAGTGAACACTTTCTCCTCCAGGCGTTCCACTCGTTCTCGCTCTGTCTTTATTCCAGGCTCTGCATCCCATTTCTCCAATGTGCCACTCAAATAAACTGGATATTTGCAGAGGGAAAGGACTTGTTTAGCATCAAGGGGAGAGTAGAGAGATAAAGTTCTTCACGATGCAACCACAACATGCAGAAACCATGACGTTTGGGGCAAGGGGCAACGTTTTGGCCTTCAACCCCATCATTACTAGACAGGGATGATGGGAGTTGGAGGCCAAAACATCTGGAGGGACAGATGTTGCAGGTATTGGAGTGCTGATCCAACATCATAGAATATAAGGGGGAGCAATCCAATGGTCCATGAGGGAGCATCTCAGCAACGTATGGTTTTTTGGATCCTTCCTCCCGATGCAATAGACACTCCTGTGGCTAAGGGAGGGAAGTACTTCTTCACACAGTGCATAGTTAAATTATGGGATTCACTTCTACAAGATTTAGTGATCGCCACCAATTTGGATGGCTTTAAAAGGGTGTGGGATGAATTCCTGGAGGAGAAAGCTATCAATGGCTACTAGGCCTGATGGTTGTGTGCTATCTCCAGTATTTGAGGCAGTAAGCTTGTGTGCACCAGTTGCTGGGGAACATGGGTGGGAGGGTGCTGTTGCACCATGTCCTGCTTTGTTGGTCCCTGGTCGACAGCTGGTTGGCCACTGTGTGAACAGAGTGCTGGACTAGATGGACCCTTGGTCTGATCCAGCAGGGCTCTTCTGATGTTCTTAGAGAGATTCTGATGTCTTATCCCTCCTCTTGTTCACTCCCCTGCCCCCTCAGCCATCGCAAAAGCAACCTTGAAAGGCCTCCTAGAGGTAAAAAAAAAAAGGAGTGTTCCAGTTGGAAGAAATGGAGGAGTCTGTTGGATAATAGGAACAATTCCGGATACTTTCCAGAGAATGTGTTGAATAGCCAATGTTGGCTTGAGTAAGTGTTTCTCTGAACCCACGATTTATTGGATGCTAACGATTGGCCACTCACGGAAGTTTTATTGGGAGATTCAGGATAGATAGAATCATAGAATAGTAGAGTTTGAAGGGGCCTATAAGGCCATTGAGTCCAACCCCCTGCTCAGTGTAGGAATCCACCTTAGTGCTGTGAAGTATTCCCATGCATCCTGTTTTAATTGTGCTTCTTAGCCAAAAGAAGTGTAATATTTTAGTACCCGTTTAAGAGCGAATCTTTTGTTGTTCTCCGAGCGGCCACTGGGGGTGCAGGATGATATATTTCTAAACTTCAAATTAAACAAATGCTTACATCTGCGCAAGTTTTAAAGATAAAGACACCAAAATTGGCACAGTAATAGATATTAAGGAGGGCTTTCAGCATACCAAATTTGAGTCAGATTGGGTCATCTGTTGATTTTTTAATGATTTTTTACATGATTTTTATTATTATTAAAGGATGTGCATATGCGCATCCTTAATTTAATATTTTTTTAAAATAAATTAAATTAGAAATGCGCATATGCGCATCCTTTAATAAAATTATTTTTTTTAAAAAAAAGTTTTTACTCGAGGTAGGTTGCATGTAATGCCACGGAAATAATGTTTTAAAAATGAGAAAGATTTAACATGTTCCGTTCACCAGGCATCCCTCGTGAGACAGACAACTCCGACAATCCACAAACCACTCTCTCTGAAGAACTCCCGCCACAAAGATTTGAAATTAAGAGCATTAACATTCTAAAGGAATGTTAGCTAGAAAGGCGGCGGAAAATACAAAAACAAGGAAGTGGGAGGCGCAGAGAAAGGACAGTCTGGGAATTGCAAGGATCATAGAAATGAGAAGAAGAAACAACACAGACAACGGGGCAACGAACAGTGCGCTCCGCAACAACGTTACAAGAAAAGTTAAGTAACGCTACTGAGCAACGGTATACAAGGTAGCGATACAAGTTACGTTACAAAGGCTCAAAAAATCGATATAAGCAGAAGTGTAGATTCACACACACAGAGAGAGAGTTACATGCCACAAACTCTTCTCCACCAATGTATTCCGCAACATTAATTTTATGAAGGTCATCAGCAAATAGATCTTTGGATCCCACAGCAACATGTTCCGTTGCAAGTTCATAACCCACGAGGGGTTTGTGCATCAGTAGGTACCATTGTGCTATCTGCTCAAAGAATACTGTGTACCTGTGCAAAGCAGAGGCAGGTGACTGTGTCGTTCCCAGACTTTGCGTTGTGGTTTGGCACTCTCCAGTTTCATGCACTGTTTTGGAGCAGCGTTCAGGTGCTGAATGGTTGTGATCATGGCTAAGCATTTCGTGAGCCACAAGCTCGAAGGAGTCTATATTGCAGTGACTCCGACTGAGTTGTTCCTGGATTTGTTACTTCCCTCGGATATCAAGGAGATCAAGAATTTCTTGATGCCTCCAAGAGACTCCTCACAAATTGGTTACCGCATAATTCATTTTCATCTATAGCAACTCAAAAGAAACGCGCAGTGATATAACCCCATATATTGAAATATGAATCAGTACTACCACCCCCATCGCTCATCATTTCCATACTGGGAGCCATGTCTTGCTCTAAGCAATCATACCACTGTGCAGTAACTAAATGTTCCTGTAGAGATTCACAGGACCACAGTTCATTTTAATCATGGCAATATACTACGCGTGCAACCATGGAATCATAGAATAGTTGAGTTGGAAGGGGCCTATAAGGCCATCGAGTCCAACCCCCTGCTCAGTGTGGGAATTCACCTCAAAGCTTCTGCTTTGGGCGGTATAAAAATGCAATACATAAAGGAGCTTCGGCTACTGGACAATGTAAAAATGCAATAAATCAATCAATAAAATAATAAACCATACCTGACAGATGGGAGAGCCCACCACCTCCCTAGGTAAAAGGTTCCATTGTCGTACTGCTCTAACAGTCAGGAAGTTTTTCCTGATGTCGAGCCAGGATCTGGCTTCCTGCAACTTGAGCCTATTATTCCGTGTCCTGTACCCTGGGAGGATCGAGAAGAGATCCTGGCCCTCCTCTGTGTGACATCCATTCAAGTCCTTGAAGAGTGCTCTCATGTCTCCCCTCAATCTTCTCTTCTCCAGGCTAAACATGCCCAGTTCTTTCAGTCTCTCTTCATAGGGCTTTGTTTCCAGACCCCTGATCATCCTGGTTGCCCTCCTCTGAACCCCCTCCAGCTCGTCTGCGTCCTTCTTGAATTGTGGAGCCCAGAACTGGATGCAATACTACTACTACTAACCTTAAAAATAGGTGGATGGGAAAATCCAAGGAACAACATGGTAAAAATGCTTCCTTCATCACCTCTCCAGAAATCACATAGTACAGAAAAAAACAACCAAATATTCTACTCTCCCTTCATGGGCTATGTCTCTGCACACGTGCACAGAAACACCAGGATTGCAAGGATGGGGAAATGTTTTTTTGTATGACAAATTATTAGAAAAAATATTTAGACTCAACCCAAGCCAGAGCATAATATGTACGCACAAACCATATTAACTTGAATTCTGCTTCCTGGACTCTGTTTGCATGCTAGACAATGGGGAAATTCACATAATTATGATCTCAGGAATTATGAAGTGACAAGCTATTTTTTCTTCTTCTCTTTGCTCCAATGAGGTTGTGCAGAAAGTTTCTTATAGCAATTTTTAAAAATGCATAAAACTCTGTGGACCACCGCAAAACTAGTTAAAAAATGGCTGAGAGCAGCCTTCACTGCCCTGCAGAGCCCAACACTAACACAGAACAGATATTCCCAACCCTCCAAAATAATTGTCTATCTCTGGCTGTTTCTACACCTGCCTTTTCCCCCAGGATTGTCCTCTCCTGGGATCATCCCTGTGCATCCAAATGACACACAGGGGATCCCAGGAGCAGGCAGGGACGACCCCTCCATTTGCCTGGGTTAATCCTTAGGTGTAGAAAGGGCCTCTAATTCTGAAAGTTTTGGGCATTCCTCAGAACAGGCAATGGCAGGGCAAGCTGAGTGCACATATGCGCATGAACACCACAAGTGAATCTGAAGGAGAAGAAAAATGGTTATAACAATAGTTGAGGAAATTCTGTTACAAAACACCATGGAAAACGCTGTAGAAACCAAACAGGGAAAGCACCGTGTGCCACAGGCAATTCAATAATGGAAGAGGAAAAACCCCGTGGTTTAGATTGGCTCCATATCAACCCAGCATCACCATTTTATCATTCCATTAAAGGCCAGCCAATACGCCCACAGCAGTGATGGATACTCTGTGTCAAGCTGTTCCAGGTACAAGGAGCAACATTCACTTCATCTTGCTGAGATTGTTGTGTTCATAAGGTCAAGCTCATGCAGTTCCATTTCTGCAGGAGCTTGAAATACATTTTTAAAATCTATATGAAAATGTGTACCTCTTTGTGCACTTTTTCCTTTATGTGTGCATTTTTCTGGTGCCAAGACTGCATCTTGTGGGAGTGAATTCTATAGTTAAGCTATGTGAAGAAGTCATCTATCCTGAATCTCCAACCGTTCAGCTTCATGGGATAACCCCTTGGGTTCTAGCTTTATGAAAGCAGAAGAAAAATGTCTCCCTATTCACATTCTCCACACCATGCATCATTTTATCTACCTCTATCATGTCAAGGCGCTGGAGCCTTCAAAGGGGAAATTGTTCCAGCCCCCTAGATCATTGTTGTTTTATATTTTTTTTATGGTTTTAAATTTTTAAATAAATTTTAGTTGGCCTTTTCTGAAAAAGCTCTTTGCTAGTGATCAGGTCAGGGTTGTGGCAAGCAAAAGTGGTCTGTCCCTGCTTCATCATCTCGCTGAGCAGAGAGGAACAGGGAAAGTGTGGGGAGTGGGAGAGAAAAGTGTGGGGTGGGTGGGAGAAAAAGAGAGAAGTGGGTCTCAGAAGGAGAGGACCCCCTTTGCTATAATGGGTTAATTTAATACAATATAGTTAAAAGCTTGTTGTAGTGTAGGCAAGTATTTGTTCTGAGTAGGGCCAGAGGGGGTGGGAGAAAGGCAAACTGAAAATAGCTTGTGGTTGCATAGCCATGATCCAGCAAAGATTAACCACTTAAAACCCCATTGATTTTAATGGAAGAACATTATGCTTGGTTGTGGGCATAGAAATCAATGGGACTTCCACGTGCTTAACTTTGGCTAGGCTAAGACTTTGAATGGAGAAAACTAATCAAGATTCACATTCCTCCTCCTCCTTCTCCTCCTCCTCCTCCGTGTTCCAGCATGGAAAAATCCTGTCTGGAAACACATTCACAAAACAGCTGTCTGGTTTTTGATGCTCAGACGGAAGGGCAGACCTCGCACGAAATACGTTTGAAAAACTGCGGCCACCTTTCCCAAATTGGGCCAATTCTACACCAAGCAGGATATAACACGTTGAACGGGGCTTGAAAACAGGATATGGAATGTGTCACGGGCCCCAATAGTTGTCAGTGCACTTCAATAATATTAGAAAGCAGTAGTGTAGATTCCTGCCCTGGTTGGAGTTGGACTACAACTCACACCATCCCCAGCAAGTATGGGCACCAGATTGGGGGAAGGCTGGGCTTTAAGACAGGAAGTAAAACGAGAGGGGAAGGAACTTGTAAAACAGGATTGAGGACGAATTTGCCAGCGATCCTGAAACACACTTTGCGGGGAATAAGATGGCTGTGAGTTGGTGGCTGCAACATATAAAATACAGGCCGCAACCGTGCAGCCCCGATGGAGTATATAGTGTGTATAGACAGGCTCTGAGTACCTGGCAATGCGTACCTTGTAGAACACAAAATCCTAGCACTACATCTGTATTGATCTGATCATATTGGTCCTCCAGGAATGACGTTGCTTTCTCCAGTGCAGACAGGATGAGATTCCTCCTGTCCACCTTATTACAACTGGACACATCCAGATACAGGAGGCCAATGAACAGCTGGAACAGCATCTTTGCTTTGCTTGAGGTTTGTGAGAAGCTGACGGGGACCAGTTGCTTCTTAGCAGCTGCTGGGCTGAGTGTCAGAGGATCCTTTCTGCTCCACAGTTTGAAAGCAGGATGCTATTTCTGCAAATACCTTTCGAGGGCACAGCTAACACACTTCAAGATATGTTTGCATTGTGCCTGGATATCCACGGACTGTTCTTCCAATGAATCCTTTTCACACATACCTTGGGGGGAAAAGAAACCCAAACATTTTCCACCAGATTAATTTGGGTGGGGTGGGAATGGACATTTTGGGAAAAACTGAAAAATAAGCAGAACTTTCTTTCTCTCTTTTTACAGACCTAAAGTAACTTTGTTGCTGTAGGGTAGTTTTTCCTCAACCTGGTGCCCTCCAGATATTTTGGACTTCAGGTTCTATCAGCCTCCGGCAGGACAGCCGATAGTCAGAATGCTGGCCATTGTAGTCCAAAACATCTGTAGAGCAACAGATTCCCAAAGTCATATTATGTATAACTTGGTTTGCTCATAGAATTATCATGCAAAATGGGTAAGGATTGCTTGAAATGGATCATGGATTAGTGACTGGTCAAGAGATGCGGGCCAGTGAGAAACATATCATTGGGAGTTGCTGCTTAGGTAGAAGTGTGAACAATTGGGATTTTTAGTTACCCACAATTAAGAAGCCAAAGTGAGCCCTGTTGTTTGTAGAAACAGCTATGTGTTGTGTATCATTGGGTGTGTAGAGAAAAGAAAATGGTGGTTATGTCAGCCAACAACGTTAAACTGGGTTTGTATTATGCCTGTTGCGGATTTATCAAAGTCCCAGCTCCTAATCATGGTTGGGAGACTTTATCTCACCTTGATTCTCTTCTTTTGCATGTAAACTCTTGAAATTCCATAACATTTTTGGTGATAACCGTTGTGAATATTATGTCTGTGCATTTACTCTAACCATGATTAGCTCCAAACCACACTTTACAACACTAGGATGACCCTATGAAAAGGAGGACAGGGCTCCTGTATCTTTAACAGTTGCATAGAAAAGGGAATTTCAGCAGGTGTCATTTGTATATATGGAGAACCTGGTGAAATTCCCTCTTCATCACAACAGTTAAAGCTGCAGGAGCTATTCTAGAGTGACCAGATTCAAAAGAGGGCAGGGCACCTGCAGCTGTAACTGTTGTGAGGAAGAGGAAATTCCACCAGGTTCCCCATATATACAAATGACACCTGCTGAAATTCTCTTTTCAATACAACTGTTAAAGATACAGGAGCCCTGTCCTCTTTTTCATATGGTCACCCTACGCAACACGCCCCTTCTCCATTGCTGATTCAAGTGGGTGAAGCTCAACAGAATTCCTGCACCCCAACAAACCATCCTATAGATGGCTCAGTTTTGCCCTCTGCTGGGATACTGGCTTCCACCGGTTTCTTTCATCCACCTGCCTCAAAGCTGGTTGAAGAAGGATGGCTGACTTGGTTGGCTATTGTTGTGGTCTGTGACTCCCTCCCAATTAACAGCTGGTTGAGCATGATCTCACTGCTTCAAGGGTATTTGTATGCTAGCATTGTACTCTCCAGACGTTTTAGATAACCCACCCACCCCTGTCATCCCTGGCCATTGGCCATACTGGCTGGGGCTCCAACCTGGTATCCTCCAGATGTTTTGGATTACAACCCATCATCCCCCATCATTGGCCATGTTGGCTGGGGCTAATGGGACCTGTAGTCAATAAATTCTGGAGAGTAACAGGTTGGGGAGGGAACACAAATGCCCCATTTCAGATTTGTCTATTAATGATAGACTTGACAATTCCTAACTGGAGGTATTCTCAACCCCCAGAATGTAGAAATATGTGAGGGAAAGCCCTCCAGGGTCTGGTAACCTCTCGTCCCGTCAAGACAAATTACCTCAAAACAAAGTATTTGTTCCGACTTACTTCATATCCATAAGTTCATAGCATTTCCATAAGCTCTTTTATAGATATTGGCATTATGGCTCTTAGCATCCAATTCAATTACAAGCTAGCATTATAGCCGGAAAGTAAACAAAGCATTACGGTTGCACCTATGCTCACTCAAGTGAAAAATAGTTGTTTCTCTTCTCAGTTTCCATAGACCTTACCCAATATTTTAAAATCCAATTTTATCAACTCTTTGCAGGCCCAAAATCCAAGCACTCCCCTTATTCTCTCTCCCTCTCTCAACCCCTTTTCCCATCCTCTTTTCATGGCTTCAGTACCTTTTTGCAATCCAGGCAACTCCTCCAAAGCATTATCAGAGAGTTTTCTGAAGGCGGTGAGAAACTCAGGGTGTTTTCATCTTCTACAAGTCATATTAACTGAACTGTCTCCACACAAGTACAAAACATCAGGCTCAGTTTTATGACCAGTCCTGAGGCTGGGCAAAGGGATGAAGAAAATGCTGCAATGCAAGATTAAAATTCTGGCCGATTACCAATCTCTTTAATAGTAAATGATTGACCATATGCACTGCAGTGTGTTTTAGGTAACATGTACTTCACATCTCTGTGTTCTAGCTCATGGGGAACATGGGCGGGAGGGTGCTGTTGCACCATGTCCTGCTTGTTCATCCCCGGCCAATGGCTGGTTGGCCACTGTGGGAACAGAGTGCTGGACTAGATGGACCCTTGGTCTGATCCAGCATAGCACTTCTTATGTTCTTACCTTATAAAGGGAGATTGCTAATTAATAGCCCAAGAGAGCCACATTTGTACTGAGTACAAAGACCAGTTATCATAGAATCATAGAATAGCAGAGTTGGAAGGGACCTACAAGGCCATCAAGTCCAACCCCCAGCTCAATGCAGGAATCCACCCTAAAGCATCCCTGACAGATGGTTGTCCAGCTGCCTCTTGAAGGCCTCTAGTGTGGGAGAGCCCACAACCTCCCTAGGTAACTGATTCCACCGTCGTACTGCTCTAACAGTCAGGACGTTTTTCCTGATGTCCAGCTGGAATCTGGCTTCCTTTAACTTGAGCCCGTTATTCTGTGTCCTGCACTCTGGGAAGATCAAGAAGAGATCCTGGCCCTCCTCTGTGAGACAACCTTTTAAGTATTTGAAGAGTGCTATCATGTCTCCCCTCAATCTTCTCTTCTCCAGTTCTTTCAGTCTCTCTTCATAAGTTCTGGGTGCCATATTTAATGAAGGACATTGACAAACTGGAGCACTTCCAGAGAAGTGTGACCAGGATGGTGAAAGGTCGGGAAACCAAGGGCTTCTCTAAATGAGCAATTTATAGCACACTCATGACTAGCTACTCATGGAAGTTTCTGGATAAATACAACAATAAAGCAAAGCAACTGGTGGTAGTATATATAGATAAAACAATAGTTGTTAATTTTTCAATCTATAACTCCCATAATTCCCAACTACTGGTCACGCTGGCATGGGCTTATGGGATCTGTAGTCTAAACACCTGGAGGGTACCTGTTTACTAATCTGTCTTTGGTGGTGTGCGAGTATGTATGTATTATAGTGCAACAGTTTGTTGCATGTCCTGCTTTAATAATAGTGATAGTAATGGGAATAGTAGTAGTAGCAGTACTACTACTACTACTACTACTACTGCCTTTGGATCATGTCAATAAGCCAGTGTGGTGTAGCGGCTAGAGTGATGGACTGGGAGTTGGGAGATCTGGTTTCTTGACCCCACTCAGCCATGAAAGCTCACTGGGTAGGGTGACCATGTGAAAAGGACCCCTGCCTAGGGTGACCATATGAAAAAGAAGACAGGGCTGCTGAAATTCCATTTTCAATACAACTGTTAAAGATACAGAAGCCCTGTCCTTTTCATATGGTCACCCTATTAAAACTCCACTTCTGCCTTTAGAGCATGTCAATAATAATAATGATTATACTGTTCATTTTCATATTGCTGCTGTGTTAGTGTTGTTGTTTTTATTGTATTTCCTGACTTTCCTGGTTGTGTAACTGTTCTTGCATAAATTCCCCGTGAGCCCCTGCCAAAGGAAGCGAGGCAGGTGGCTACTAGGAGGAGGGCCTTCTCCGCTGTGGCACCCCGGTTGTGGAATGAGGTCCCCAGAGAGGTCTGCCTGGCACCTACACTGTACTCCTTTCGTCACCAGCTGTTTTATTCTTGCAGTATTTTAACACTTAATTATAACTTAAATTTAAATTTTACTATTCTAACTCTGTATTTTAATCTTATATCAATTTTTGCTGCGTGGTTTTATCCTGGTCGTGCTTTTGATACTGTATTTTGTATTTGTGTTTTTAACCTGTTGGTAGTTTTATTATGGTTTTAAATTTTGTGACCCGCCCACAGAGATTCGGCTATTGGGCAGTATAAAAATGTAATAAATAAATAAATAAATATTATTTTATACTGGAGAAGTGATATCTTTCTTTCTTTTTCCCTCCCTAAATCAGCCTTCTCCAATCCGGAGCCATTGCAGCTGGAGGATGATGGGAATTGTACTCCAAAGCATTTGGAGGGCACCAGGTTGGGAAAGGTAGGGTGGGTAGAAGGCGGCTATCCTGATGTTTTGGACTTCAACTCCCAGAAGCCCCTGCCAGCATAGCCAGCAGTCAGGAATGCTGGGAGTTGAAGTCCCAAACTCCTGGAGATGTACTGCGTGCTCTAAATGACTATGAAAAGGCCGCCTCTTAACTTAACCCTCCTTTCCAAGCCATCTATTGCTTCAATTTGTTTTAAGCGACGGTGGAAAGAATCCCGCCCTTCCAGCCTCGCTCTCGTTCCAAGATGGCGACGGGATTGAAAGCGCTCCATCTCCCTCACGGGAGGGACGTCTTTAAAAAGCTGCGCTTCGTGGGCCCGGCCTGAAGAGGGCGGGTGCGCTCGGCGCTGGTAAACGCCGCTCTAGCCCTCTGGCTCGCTTTCCCCTCTCAAGATGGCGGTCGCGGCTTGGCTGACGCTCTGCGGGGCGACGGCGCTGCTGCTCTTGCTCCTGTTGCTGTGGCAACGCGGGAGGCCTACTGGCGGCGCGGGCCGGGTGGCGGTAGTGGTGCTGGGCGACCTGGGCCGCAGCCCCCGCATGCAGTACCACGCCCTGTCGCTGGCCCGGCGCGGCCGCCGCGTCGCCTTCCTCGGCTTCGCGGGTGAGTCCTGCCTCCTTCCGGCTCCGGCCCTTCCCACTCCTGGGCGGGAGGACAGGAAGAGGTGCCGGGGCTCATGCCGGCCTGAAAGCCACGCCCCCTCCTGCCCCGCAAATCCTCACTCCAGGCGCGGAGGGGATGGAAGCCCTGAGCTCTGTTTAGGCGCTCTGTATGCGCTCAGGGGCACCCTTATGCATTTTTTTCTGTATTGGTTACATTGGACTCTTCCAAAGCACCTAACATTTATTTATTTATTTATTATTTATTTATTACATTTCTATACCGCCCAATAGCCAGGGCTCTCTGGGCGGTTCACAAAAATTAAAACCAAAGTATAAAACCATAATATAAAAGCTCAACCAGATAAAAACAGCAGCAATGCAAAATTACAACTTTTTAAAACACCAAGTTAAAATTTATTTATAAACTGTTAAAATGCTGGGGAAATAAAAAGGTCTTCAACTGGCGTCTAAACATGGTCCTCTTCCTCTCTGTTGTATCCTCACAACAACCCTGTGAGGTAGGCTGAGAGTCAGCGGCTGGCCCAATGTTACCTGGTGAGCTTCATGGGAACTTGAACCCAGATCTGCTGTGTCCCAGGACAACACTAACCACTACACCACACTGCCTCTCAGTGTGTTTAAATCTTGATCAAGCGAGTTGATCAGTTTTAGATCGCTTTTTCTTGGAGACTTTATTCCGCCACCCCAGTCTACAGCCACCGCTGCTTTGCAGTATGCTTGTGGACCTGCTAACTGTATATGTTCCCCATTGTCTGCTGTGACTGGCCCAAAGTTGCCCAGTAAGCTTCATGGCCCAGTGGGGACTAGAACCTGGGTCTCCCAAGTCCCACACTCTAACCACTACACTGTTGGGATATGTTGGTCTAATATTTACAACCTTATTTTAGTTATTGCCGGACTGGGCTTCTGGCCAATAACCTTATAACAGAGTTTTGCAGCGGTTTCCAGCAAGTCAGCACAGACACAGATTAAGACTGAGACTTTCAGTAGGTTTAAAGAAACCTTTACTGGCATATAAAAATATAATTTAGTTATGGCAATCACAAATACTTACATACAGTCAGTCAATACAGCTCTGATACATAGATGGAGTGAGTGAGTTACATGTACATGGGAATACATTCCTTTTTATAGGCTAACTGTACAGTGATGCAACTGCTTGCAATCCCTTAATTGAAACAATCAAGTTACCAATTATTCAATCATGACATCAATGTCCAGGTGCAACGTTGACCTTTAAGTTTTCTGCTGAGTCTTCTGATTCCTCCAGCTCCTCAGCAATTAGTAAATCCATGGAAACATAACCAGGATCTATTCCAGGATCCAACATACCACATTGGCCCTTGCCCTGCAGGGGTGGTTTATTTTGCAGTGTCCCTTGCAGGGGTTTGAAGGTCTGTCCTGGAGAAGAGAGTTCCTAGGGGGGGACATTGAACCTTCCTGGGTCAAATTCATATGCCTCTCGCACATTGAAACTGTCTTTGCTCATCTCTCTTACCTTGGTTTCGCATTGCCTTGTGCTTATTGTGTGTGCTGGATAGCTTTTCTAAGAATTGTTTGCTTCTCTTTCAGGCACGAAGCCGCACAGCAAGATTATAAGTAATGGAAACATACAGATCGTTCACATTGCTGAGCTCAAGATCTGGCAAGGTATGGTGAATGTTGCAATGCAACCTTTAAAAAAGTAGTATCATTTCCAGAATAAGACTATTTTGAAAGAAAACCCTATGGGTAGAACGGTGTGTGTGCTGTATAACTCTACTGTCAGGGGCAGGGGCCAGTTTTATGGGAGGATTGGAGGGATGTTTAAATCTTCCCAAGTTCATCCATCTTGTGCGTTTTTCGCCGATCAAGCTCAGCAAGGGACAAACAGCCTCAGGGGGAAGGAACTATTAGCAGATGCAAGAAAAGTGAAGCACTGCTAGTTCCACTCCAACCCGTTCTCCCTTGCAAAGATTTGAGAACTCAGAGCAACATGCAGTGCCAGGCTTTGCATTCCGTAGCACCATATTTGTCAGCTCTAGATAAGTTAGAAAGTATTGGTTCTTTCCCTGTTTCTCCCAGAGCCTCCCCCGCCTCCCCCCCCTTGAAAATCTCTGTGGTTCTTAAGTTGCACCAAAACCTTGACAACGTGTTTTTTCCCCCCTTTTGCAGTTGGGCCCAAGGTTTTCCAGTATATTGCAAAAGTGATTTTGCAAAGTATCCAGCTGTTGTATACAATGCTGACGATAGCAAAGCCAGGCTATGTGCTTCTCCAGGTATATATGGGAACAGAAGAGGTGTTTCAACATTTTCGAATGAGGAAAAGCTGCACAGAAGCTGGGAAATCACCAAACTATTGGTGATTTGGGGAAAGGGGGCGGGAAGAGGGACAGGGGGCGTGGCCCTGTAGGGAACACTGAAGGGTTAGATTTCCCTATCCTTGATTATGTCTAAAGCATTGGGGGAAAGGGGGCTTGTGAGCAAGGATTTGCAATGGGGTAGGAGAAAAGGGGTGAGGATGGGTGGAGAAAGCAAGGGATCTTATTTTTTGGTATTGCTCTGAAATATGTTCTTTTCCCCTTTTATGCATTTAATGACCAGAATCCTCCAGGTCTGCCCAGTATAGCGGTCATCTGGGCGTTTTGTCTTCTGCGAAACAGCAAGCTAATAATTGATTGGCACAACTACGGGTATACTATAATGAGCCTGACCCATGGAAAGAGACACCCTATCGTTCGGATTGCTAAATGGTTTGTAAAAAGGCTTTTTATACTTACGGTACACACTTGGTTAGTGTGTTAGTGGACCACAGGAATTCTGTTACCTGGCTAAAGTTGCTCATTTGCCCCTCATATCGATTTCCCATAGTAGTTTTGAAACCTCTAAGAAGCTGGCTTTGGACTAAATGTCTGAGAACAGTGTCCTATAAAGCCCTGTTTGATTCATGTCTTTTATGTTCCTTTGTGACTGTTTCAAAAGGGTTAGAATATTTATTTAAAATGTTTGTATCCCACACTGTATCACTAGGATCTCAGGGCGGCGTACTATAATGAAGGATGCTTAATGTTGCATGCTTATGAAATATTTGTGTATTATTATTTACATTTATATACCGCCCCATAGCCAAAGCAACTATGGATGAAATATATTTCTATGCCCATACCTGTATGTGTTTGGTAGATTCAGTATTCAGTAACTGATGGAAGCTCATTTCTTTCAGGTATGAAGAATTCTTTGGCCGTCTGTCTGACTATAACATTTGTGTGACTAATGCAATGCAAGAGGATCTTCAGGTGAATTGTAACATCAGGTAAACCAGTGGCTCAAAATTGGCTGTGACTGGAAGAGCAGAATATGTTGTGCTGGAATTTACTAGGTCATTTGCCTCATGGTTGCAGAGCGGTAAAGCAGCAGTTTCTGCAGCTGAAACTCTCCCCACGGCCTGAGTTCGATCCCAGCGGAAGCTGGTTTCAGGCAGCCCGCTCGGGTCGACTCAGCCTTCCATCCTCCCGAGGTCGGTAAAATGAGTACCCGGTTAGCTGGGGGAAAGGTAATAACGGCCAGGGAAGGCAACGGCAAACCACCCCGCTATAAGGCCTGCCAAGAAAACGTCAACGAAAGCTGGCATACTTGCACGAGAGGTTCCTTTCCTTTCCTTTCCTCATGATTAAGCCAATTGACTAGAAATACCCAGTTCTACTGATTTTGGGAAAAGTGGGGAATGCATTAAATCTACATCCAACCCCCATCCCAAAGGAGGGGGGGAGAGCTCTTTCACCACATGTGCCTTATTATCTCTGTAATCTAATATCTGCCCTGAGCTTTTCAGTCTTAATTAAGTGTAAATATTGTTCAAATCATTCTTCCGTAGCACTTCCTCCTCCCTTTCAATTATTCTATCTTGATTTTCTGTTTGAACCCATTGCATTGCAGAGCAATAACCCTCTACGACAAGCCAGCTTCTTTCTTTAAGGAAACACCTTTGAGCGACCAGCACCGGTTGTTCATGAAACTCGCCGAAGACTATGCTCCATTTAAAGCCCAGCTTGTGTAAGTAAAAACAAGTTGCTTTTTTTTAACCTACTTCGTTTGGAACTGTGGCATTAGCAATGTGTTCAATTGGCACAAAAGCCATCGGGTGAATGGTTTTGAGGATCTGAGAGGCCGATTCAGAATTTTTCCATCCTTGCATCTTTTAAGATGTGTGTAGGGAGGTGAAGGGGAAAAAATGGCAGAATATGTGAATCCTTGGATAGATGAATTCACACATACCTCCTCCTTTTTTGATCTCAATGCTTAGCCCTAGTTTACATCTTTTACTGGGATCCCTATTCTTCCACCACCACACAAATGAAGCAACATCTATGAGCAAGAACATTTCACAGACGTCTGATTGCACAAATGTCACAATTCTCATCCCCACCCCTACACCCTGCTTTTTAGGAGGAAGGATCACAGAGCGGGGCCTCCATGCAAACCGGTATTGACCTGGTGCTCATGTGTTGCATCATCTATGTAGTGCAGGGGTGCACAGCCTTCTCAGCCCCAACAGTCACATCGAGTGTCCCTTGGGGTTGCAGGGACTCCACACATGCGCACTTCCATATACAAGTCACTCACGTTCAGCTCTTGCCCAGGAATGTTTCAGGAGGGCTAGTACCTTCTGGTTCTATGACAGGAACCATACAGCCCATTCCAAGAGCATTTTTCCTTTTTTTCCCCTCGGGGGCTGCAGGCCTGTGGGCCACATTTTTGCACCCCTGTTATAGTAGAAGGAAACAGGGGCAGGCTTCTTCTCCACCTTGCTGTACACACCTGGGTTCACATGTCATGCTAACCCATGGTGGGTGGCAAGTTATGCTGGGGAGGTGGTTATGCAAGTTGTGCTCCTGTTAGACAAACAAGCCGCACAGAGTAGTTTAGTTCAATCCCCCCTTGCCCCTCTTTCTCCTGTAGTCCTCCAGCCCAGCTGGGCAGGTGTCCCAGCTTCCGGCAGGTTTATACTTGTATATGTGTGCGCACATCTGCTATGCATGTTTCTCGAAGGCTCGTCTTCAGAATACCGTTTCTTCTCAGAGCAGAGTCCATCCCCCCAGGTGATGTTGAACAATCTGCTTTTACACAACTTGACATCAGAAGTGGAAATGTGACGCACCGTACGGGCCGGCCAGCCCTTCTCATCAGCAGCACAAGCTGGACAGGTTTGGACTCTAAATCAGTATTTATTTTACTACACAGTGGCTCAGTTCAGACAAGCCGTTTCTCAAGGGTGAGCTTAGAACTCCACGGTGGAGTTTTTACACCACCATTGAGAAACATGTTGTCTGGGGGGAAAACATTCCACACAGAATATCCACGTTGTGCAGAGGAGAGTTCCTGCACAACCGTTGTGTTGTGTGGAGGGCTTCGTGGAGTTTTCCGTTGCATTGAATTGACTTTTCCCCCTGGCTACAGAGTTCCCTGGCAAGAGTGGCAAAAAGAGCAAGTGCCACTCTAGGAGAGCCACCAGGATTGGGCTTTTTTTTTTTTGCAGCAATGGCTGATGGGATACCATCGGGAGGTCCAGAGGAGCAGAGAGGGCAGAGGAACTGTCAATCAAATGTCATGGTGGATTTTATTCAACTCCACAGTAGCCCACAGTCACACAATAATGGAGTTAGAACGTGTTGTATGGAGAGTACCTCCTAAAAATTCAACCATTGAGTGAAGTTTTCACACTGCGTTGGCTAACGTGTTGTCTGAACTGAGCCAGTATCTTTGAGATGCCCGTACACGAAGCCGTGAACTTTGTGCTAACTCTAAACCGCTATACAATGTATAATGAAAGAGGTGACAAATACTGGAGCAGAGTATGCTCCAAAATGGTTTGGGGTATTATTTGTTGAATTTGGAAATATTAATCGTTTTATTTATTACATTTCTATACTGCCCAATAGCTGAAGTTTCTGGGCGGTTGAAATACAGCTGGCCATTTATCAATCATGGTGGTCCTGCAGCCACACTGGTAGCTGTTCTTCCGTGGTATCTGCTTATGTTGGGAGGAGGGTTTTCACGCCCCTGCTTCCTTGGATTCCTTACCGATGCGGATGTGTTGTGAAATTCTTCTTGTCATGTGGGCAAGGCATTATGAACACACTACTCTCCATACGGGATGTACTGGTGATTTGTTCTGTGCTAGAATTTCTCTATTCCATCACTTCTAGGGCCTCTGAAAAACCCTTAAACACCCCCTTTCCCAATTGGTATCATTGCCAAAAGTAAAGGCCAGAATTAAAGAGATGGTTTTGAAATTGACAGAATTTCAAAGTGCAGAGTGGTCTCCTTAAAATTGGGTGCAAGTTTTGCTTTAAGGTCAGGCTCTATTCACCCTGCCTATTTACGCGAGTAGAAAACTTGTAACAGCACTAACCCTACTGCTAGGTTGGATGACATGGAATTTTTCTGGCTACAATTAGTTCTATAGACCCTGTTCAGATGTCACACTTAGCCACAGTGGTGAAGCATTGCTAAACATTATGGCTTAGCATGTTGTGTGAACCATTCCTAACTGTGGTGGCTCCATAACCACAGTTTAAACATTCTCACTAACCACTTGCAGCAAAAGGGTTAGTGGCCTAACCTTGGCTTAGCGTGTTGTCTGAACAGGCCCCTTGTATTACAATTTTACCGCTGTGGTTAGGGGACTATTTGGATCTTCTTCCTTGGGCATGAAAATGTCTTGGGCCGTGTCTAATGTATAAATTGCAATTGAACTAAAATGTGTAGACTGTCAAGCCTAAGGAATTCCAGTAAGTGCACACAGCATCTTGCCGGCAGCCTGATTCTATGCAAAGTTCAATTTCATAGTTTATTTTAGTGGACGTAGCCAAGACTAATGCTGACACAGAGTACATGGTATAGTTGCATGCCTTCCACCTGCTATTTGGCTTTAGTAGCTGTATGCAAAAGAAGCACTGTGTTGATTGCATTGCTTGTTCTAAATTAGTATAAATGCAGCACTCAAAAGCAACTATAATAATTGGTCTTTTTAGATGAAACCAGACATCACTGTGAGTCTTGTATATTAAACTCTGGACATTTTTGTTGTTGTTGGTTTTCTAGAAGATGAAGATTTTTCCATCCTGTTAAAAGCTTTAGAAGGTAGGTCACCAAGGATAGTTTCTGTGTTCCTTAAAAAAACAAACCATTTGGTCACCCCATGATCCATTGTGGAGCAAATCTTGATTTCCCCTACATTGCTTTGACTAGAAGGGGTTAGAAGAGCTGGCAAGTGGATCGCCCTTGTCTGGCCTTCCAGCTGGAAAGCAGGAATGATGGTCTAGTCCTTCCGTTCGGTTGCTGGAGCTCATGTTCTCCGAGGTGGCTGAGGTTAAGCGCCTTGCATTGAGCGGGGGTGTTGCAAGCGCTTGAGGAGAGGGGCTTCCATAGGCAAACAGCCCTCTTTGAATGCCTGTGAGCAGAACTGCGACCAGGCCTGCATTTGGCCTGATCCTGTGAACCTTTCCCTCCCCCTTTTCCAAAGGCAACCCCCGCTTCCTTTTAGGCAAGTGAAGGGCAAAGCATAGATGATGTTTGTTTGCAGGCTGTTAATTTTTTTTGCAGAGGACTGGGACTACTAGTCCCAGCATCTCTGGTGGGGCAGGGATGCTGGGCAAGTGTTCACACCTAGGAAAAGGCTCCTTAGCAAGGAGCGGACGTGTTCCATTTGCCAAGCCAAAGATGCCATTCCGATTGTTTTGCCAAAGTACGTTCTATGTCAGACTGTTTGGTACAAAGCGTCCTGTAGTTTGATTTATTTTTGTTTTAAGCTGCCCTGAAAACTTGGTAATAGGGTGGCATATTAGTATGTAAAATTAAAAAACAAAAATCAGGTAGCAACTAGGATGACTGCTCCCCCACCCCACCCCCCTCAGTAATCGTTTGTTGTGCAGATTCACTTTAGGATCCGATAGAAAACAATCTAGGATTAACTTCTTCCCACCTCAGGCTTTCTGTAAGAAATTCCTGTCGTTTGGGGATCCTGAACTTGCTTAAAATGCAAAGCTGTCTTTTGTGGCCTCCCGCTTTTCCTAAATGGTGGCTGTGGGAGAAATTGTAACTCTCCCTCTTCTGTTTGTTCCGCAGACTATGAACACTATCTCAGTGAAGGAGCAAAACTTCCTCCTCTAGTGTGTGTGATAACAGGTAGCCGCTGTTAAATTGTTCGTTTTCTGTCCCTCTTGTGTCTTTCAAAGCTGTTTTTCACCTTGTGTTGAAGAAGCAAGGAAGCCTCTACTTGCTTCAGAGCGGTGTGTGTCCATTGGAGCCCTGCAGGGAGTGTCCTCCCCACCCCCTGCTCTCTGCCCTCTCATTTTATTGAAGTCCTGGGCTTCTTTGAGCTGCTCGTGATAGGTGACTTGCATATTGTCAAGGGCCCTCTTTGATACTTACAACTCTGGGCGTACAAATGAGTGTGTTCAGAGGAGGGCAACAAGGATGATCTGGGGACTGGAAACAAAGCCCTGTGAGGAGAGACTGAAAGAACTGGGCATGTTTAGCCTGGAGAAGAGAAGATTGAGGGGAGACATGATAGCACTCTTTGAATGCTTGAAAGGTTGCCCCACAGAGGAGGGACAGGATCTCTTCTTGATCCTCCCAGAGTGTAGGACACGGAATCATGGGCTGAAGTCACAGGAAGCCAGATTCCGGCTGGACCTCAGGAAAAACTTTCTGACTGTTAGAGCAGTATTATTATTATTATTGTTATTGTTATTGTTATTATTATTTATTTATATAGCACCATCAATGTACATGGTGCTGTACAGAGTAAAACAGTAACCAATGATCTAGGGAGGTGATGGGCTCTCCCATACTAGAAGCCTTCAAGAGGCAGCTGGATAGCCATCTGTCAGGGATGCTTTAGGGTGGATTCCTGCAGTGAGCAGGAGGTTGGACTCAATGGCCTTATAGGCCCCTTCCAACTTTACTATTCTAAGATTCTATGAGATCTGGCCCAGAGCCAGACCCATTCACACAGCCTGCCCTTTTGGTTAACGACGGTCCATTGCATGCCTTTTTTGTTTTCTCTCCTGAAGGCAAAGGGCCTCAGAAGGAGTATTACAACAAACTGATTGCAGCACTGCATTTCAGGCATATCCAGATTTGTACACCCTGGCTGGAAGCGGAGGACTACCCCCGTCTGCTCGGTAAGGGATTTCTTGAAAGGTTCACTGCTTCAGTTTGCTGATCCAATCTGATTACTTTCAGGGGAAAGGTCGTGTGTTCCAGGGGTTATAAGATGTTGTTGCAAGGTCTGGCCCATCACAGGACTAGGATGGCTGGAGCTGCCTTAGCTTAAACATCTAAGTATGTCTGTTTAAAGCAGAAGAGGACTTTAGTCTCCGCTTTGCCTCTGCTTCTCTCTGTCTTCCAATAATAATAATAATAATAATGATGATGATGTCTTACCCGCCTCTCCATTTTGATCGAGGCGGGAAACAACAGTAAATATAAAATACATAAAACTGAATTAAAACATAATATACATTGTTAAAACATCCTAAAAGCATCCTAAAATTCCCCTGGATAGGCCTGCCGGAAGAGATCAGTCTTGATAGCTTTCTTGAATGCTAATAAACTGTCAAGTTGATGAGTCTCCTCCGGCAGGCCGTTCCACAGTCTGGGAGCAGCAGAAGAGAAGGTCCTCTGGGTAATGGTTGTCAGCTGGCGTAAATTCTTCCCAAAGGACCTGAGTGTGCGGGGCAGATTGTATGGGGGAAGGCGATCCCGCAGGCAACCTGGACCCAAACCATGTAGGGCTTTAAAGGTAATAACCAACACTTTACACTTTGCCCGGAAACTAATTGGCAGCCAGTGAAGAGATTTTAAAACTCGTGTAATGTGGTCACCCCTAGGTGTACCAGTGACAAGCCTGGCTGCGATATTTTGGACTAATTGAAGTTTCTGGGCTAGGCACAAAGGTAGCCCTATGTAGAGCGCATTGCAGAAATCGAGCCTCAAAGTTACCAGCGCGTGCACGGCCGTCTTTAGGTCTTCCTAAAGGAGGGAAAGGACAGGCCGGGCAGAGGGGAAATAAAATGTAACACCAAAATCATTAGCAGGCTCTTGCATGTTGGCTTATGTTCATTTACAGCCAGACCTTGGCAGTGTTTGGCCATCGGTTTAAATATTGTAAGTGGATGTTCCGTTAGAGCTTGTTTACTGTTTCTGGCATTTGTTTAACCACACTGGCTTTATCCAGTGCAAACCCCTCCTGGGTAAGTGTGGTTGTGACATCACGGTGCCCCCTAGTTTGAACTGCAAGAACCTTGGAATGACACGCCCTGAATTTGAAGCAGGCATCCCATTGCTTCAGCAGCTAGTAACGCTACGAACGAGCATCTCCACAAAATAAACTCCGGGCTTAATTTCTCTTACAGGCTCAGCGGATTTAGGCGTTTGTCTCCACAAATCCTCCAGCGGCTTAGATCTACCCATGAAGGTGGTGGACATGTTCGGCTGCTGCCTGCCTGTGTGCGCAGTGCATTTCCAGTGGTGAGAATGCATACGTAGGCGTGTTTTGGCTTGTCAAGACAACTTGGATGTGCATGGATTAGATCAGTGGTTCCAAGAGTGGACTGTATTGCCCCCTTGGGGGTGGTGGGATTGCATAGGGGGCGTTTAGGGGCAAGGGGGTGGCATGGGGGTGCTAAGAGGCAGGGGGCGCTCAAGGTGGTATTTTCTGTATCAGGAGTTTTGGTTACAGAAGGAAATTTCTGATCGTTATCCTGCACTATGTAGATTGGTTCAGAAGCGCCTGGTTGTGTTTCCAACATCATATTTGGTGGAATGTGGTTTTAGTGTGGTCTGCCTACTTCTCTCCAAGCAAAGAAATCAATTCCAGATTACTAAACGTGGTGATTTAAGACTCAAGTTAAGTGACTTTAAACCACTCATTGGGAAACTGGTATCACTTCATCAAGCCCATCCATCACATTAAGAATTTACAGAAAAGTGAGGTACTCTACCCTAGTTACTAAATGTGATATCTAATATTCTTGCTAAATGACTATCAGACTTTGAAAAGATGATATCACTGGATCAAGTTCATCAATTATGTTTAATGGAATAAACTAAAAAATGTAATTGGATTTTGAATAAATATTCAATTAATTGTTACTGTTTTGAATTTTATTGTTATGATCTTCCTCTGTGGGTCGTTGAAAACCGCTTTTCTGAATAATGATTTTTATAGTGTAGGGTAGGGGGCACTGGGCCTGAGTTTGTGGAACCAAGGGGGCGGTGACCTGAAAAAGTTTGGGAACCACTGGATTAGATGGTTTGAGAAGAGAATGTGACAAATTCACAGAGGGTAGATCTCTCTGCGGCTCTTATTCTTGATAGCTTAATAGAGCCTCTCTGTTCAGAGGCAGTGTGCTGATTGCTTGGGGCCAACAGTAGGGGAGGGTTATTGCGCTGCTTGTGGGCTACCTAGAGGAACTTGGGTGGCCACGGTGGAGAGCAAGTGTGTTGTAGTGGCTAGAGTGCTGGACTGGGAGTCGGGAGTTCCAGGTTCTCGTCCCCACTCGGCCATGGAAGCTCACTGGGTGACTTTGGACCAGACACAGACTCTCAGCCCAGCCCACCTCACAGGGTTGTTGTTCTTGAGGATAAAATGGAGAGGAGGAGGAGGATTATGTATGCCGCCTTGGGTTCCTTCCAGGAAAAAATGCGGAATATAAGTGCAATAATATATAAATAAATAAAACAAAGGCTGGACTAGATAGGCCTTTGGTGTTGATCCGACAGAATTTGTCCTTATATTCTTAACGAAGCTGCCTGAAATTTGATCTAAAAAGCACTATCTAGATATTCCGAGTTGGGAAAACCACAATGAAATAAAATTTATGTCCGCTTCCTCCCCTCCCTACTAATCCCCCATACACCTATTCTAGGGTGGGGTGGGGGTGGGGAATGATGTTTGTGGTGGCTGCAGAATGCCATAGGGTCAAAAATTAGCTCAGACAATGAGTTATTTATGGAATTGTATTTATCACTGGATGTATAACGATGGCTTTAAAAAGAGGTGCAGAGAAACAGATTCAGGGCAGTTCGAATCAACGTTTATCCTATTAACCAGGAATGGAACCTCTATGGCTAGAGGTCTCTCTTAATGCTCTTCTGGCCATGTCAGCAAAATGTTCCCGGGGGAAAAGGCTGGCAGCCACAGTCAAGGTTCTGAGGGTCAGCAGGGGAAACAACGCAACAGCAATTGTTTTCCCTGCCAGCCGTGAGGCCGGGGTGATCATCATTACCCATGCTGCATTGTCCAAGCCCAGCGTGCAGCACGGGCGTAGTGAATTTCCCCCCACCCTACAACCCATGGCTTGGGGTTATAAGGGTGGGTGAAAATGCACTGTGCCCTGGGTTCGGACAATATGGCAACCAGTCACATGGGTGAAAAGGGTGATCCCAGTTGTGCGACTCACATGATGGGCGATGGCAACAACCAGTGCTAGGTTGTTTCCCCCGCCAAATGACGGAACGGCCCCACAATCTTACAGACTATTAGGCTGGCTACTTGCATGCTCGTATACACTCACACACACGCACGCGTACACACATTCAATTGAGAATGGCCATAAATAAAGGGGGAAGCCATCACTTTAATGGGCTGGTTCACATGATCACCAAGAGTTAAGCAAGCCACCATGGCTTGTTTAACCCTTGGAGATCGTGCGAACCATGTCAATAGGTTGGGTGAACAGATTGCTCCAATCCACTAACATGAGGTTCTCTCTGTGCTGTGTTGTTCCTTTTGCAGTTTACATGAACTTGTGAAGCAGGAAGTAAATGGCTTGACGTTCAGGGACTCGAGTGAACTGGCAGAGCAGCTGAAGGTAATGGAAGTTCTGAGAACGCTTCTGAAATTGATTCTTTGAGTTACACGATGGTGCTTTTATGGGTCAGACGCCTGTATTGCTTGGAAACGTGAAGTTGTGAAGTTGGAACGTGTCCCCCAAACTTGCAATACTGTGCAGAGTTACTTGTAAGTTCTGTTGAACCTAGTGGGACTGACTTCTGAATAAAGTGTATCGCGTTGGACGGTCTGTTCATTTAAGGGACTGGGAGGCAGTCTTTGTAGGAGGAGAAGGAAAGTGGCACCGAGGGGATTACATAATCAGCCCCACGTGATGCTTCTGTTGCTGGACTGTACCACCTTAGGTTGCAGAAGAGAAGTCTCATGTGTGAACGCCGCCTCTCGTTGAAAAAAGAAAACGAGGTGCACGTAACAAAATTAGCGTGTTGGGAGAAGGTTCTGACCTAACCTTTCTGACGCGCTTGGGGGTTCTCAAATAAGGCAGAGCATTCAGTCTGAACAGTGTGTAATCCATGCTTTTTAAAATGAATGACTGAATGTAAGTTCACACATGCTTAACATACTCCAATGAAACAACCATGTTTAAAATTTATTTATTTATTTATTTATTTATTTATTACATTTTTATACCGCCCAATAGCCGAAGCTCTCTGGGCGGTTCACAAAATGTAAAGCTTTTATATTTAAAGCTTTTGAATTTTAAACCTTTGCACTGCTGCTAGGTTTTTATTTTTCATTTTAGACTGCAGTTTTAAACTTCTGAGAGTTTGTATGATGTCTTATGCTGTATTTTATGGTTTTAATTGCTGCAAACAACCCAGGGAGCTTCGACTATTGGGCGCTATAGGAATGTAATAAATGAACAAACCAATATAGTTAGGGTGCAGTGAGTACAGAAGCACAAAACCTTCAGTTATTTTTTTCTTAGTAGATCAGGAAATCCTATAATAATCCAGGCTGGCCTTGGGGCTGTAGCGTATGATTGACATACGTCAAAAAATTGGTTCAATGTTGCACAGCGTGTTTCAGGTTTTGCATGATCTTTAACCGCCTTCATATGGTAGGTCAACTGGTCTGTTAATAAATGATTCCGAAGCTTCCAAAACCAAGCCTTGATAGATAAGTCAACTAAACCTCCCCACTGGGTGGTTATTATTGCTCTTGCTAATGCTAAATAGCGGGAAATATGTAGTGCAGACTTAGAAAGTGTCGACCTTTGCAGAAAAACCACCCAGCATGACAAGTCTTTGGGAACCTTGGGGATTTTTTGTTTCCGTTGTATTTTGAATTTCTACAAAGATTCTCAAGAAAATAATAATAATAATAATACAATTATACAGTGCTTTTTAACGAAGCGATGTACGTGAGTTTAAAATGTCTCTGCCGAAGGACATGACCACCACACTTGAAATGTATTAGACTTTTGGCACCACTTAATGTGCTTTAAAAAAAAAGTTGCTACATCCAGGTAATACAAATGCTGTGGAATTCTATGACTTGTATAAATTATGTAAATATTCACTGCACCTTTCAGTGATCCTTGGTACAGAAAGAGCAGCCTTTTGAAATACAAAATTTCTATTCTTCCGCATGTTGTGTTAATCTTATTCCCTCCCCCCCCTCTCTTTCTAAACTTTCAGATGCTTTTCTGGGAATTTCCCAGGGTGGAAGGCAAGCTTGGTGAATTCCGAAGAAATCTCCGCACAGCCAAACAGCAGCGGTGGGATGAAAGCTGGGAACAGACAGTATTTCCTCTGTTTAGCAGTGGTTTAGCTGATTAGACGTAGAAGTTAATTTATGACTAGGGCATTCCCAAATTTTGTAACCCACCGAGAGTGTTTATGAATTAAAAATTCTTTCTTTAAAAAAGAAAAAAAAAGTGTTCTATGGTGAATAAAACTGTACCTGGAGTTTGGTCACAGGCACACACAACCTTTCTCAATGCAACAAGTCATGCTCTGGACAGAACCAACATGGTGAAAAAGGTCATGTATCTATTTCCGTCTTTGATTTTGAAATGCCGTTAACTCTTGCAGGGTGGGCAGCCTGTGACCCTCTTGAATGTTGTTGGACTCACATCAGTTGCAGCCAGGATGGCTTAGGTATGATGGGATATGTAATTCAACGTTTGGAGGACCACGAATTGCGATTCCTGCAAGATTAGGGGGTGATGTTGTTATTATTGTTGTTGTTGTTGTTGTTATTATTATTATTTATTTATATAGCACCATCAGTGTACATGGTGCTGTACAGAGTAAAACAGTAAATAGCAAGACCCTGCCGCATAGGCTTACATTCTAATAAAATCATAATAAAACAATAAGGAGGGGAAGAGAATGCAAACAGGCACTGGGTAGGGTAAACAGGCACAGGGTAGGGTAAAACTAACAGTATAGAGTCCAAACAACATTAGGTTTTAAAAGCTTTAGGAAAAAGAAAAGTTTTTAGCTGAGCTTTAAAAGCTGCGATTGAACTTGTGGATCTCAGATGTTCTGGAAGAGCGTTCCAGGCGTAAGGGGCAGCAGAAGAAAATGGACGAAGCCGAGCAAGGGAAGTAGAGACCCTTGGGCAGGTGAGAAATATGGCATCAGAGGAACTGAGTTTTGGCTGATTGGCTGAGTTTTGCTGATGTCACAGAGGCAGAGAAGAGGCGCTACAATGTATAATTTTCCTCCCCGCAATGCAATGGTTGTAGGGGTGAAGTGACATTTGAACTTTAAACGGTGACATGTCGTAAACCAGCAATTCCCAAGCTGGTACCCTCTACATATTTTGAATTTCGGCTCCCATCAGCCCCAGCTAGTATGGACAATGCTCAGGGGGTCTGGGAGATGTAATCCAAAACATCTAGAGGAAACCAAGTTGGGGAACGCTGTTATAAGCTTAATAATCAAGCTTTATTATTATGTTTATTTGATTTTGGTTTTTACGCCGCTTTTCTACCAAGAAAAATGGCACTCAAGGCACCTCACAATCCCAAATCACACTTGAATAAAACAATAATAAAAGAACTGCATTAAAACACATTTAAAAACACAACAAAACACAGATTAAAAACAGAATCCAGCCCATCAGAAGCCTTGAATAAAAAGGTCTTTGCCTGCACAGCGGATAGGGAGTGAACACAGCCTACCTTCTCAGGGAGTTCCACAGCCTGGGAGCGACCACTGAGAAGGCCCTCTTTCGCTTGGCCACCTCTGACGGCGGCGGTCTTGAAGGAAGGGCCTCTCCCAAAGGTTTTAAGACCCAATATTGAAGGAAGATACTTCCTTACACTTTTTTTTAAAAAAAAAATAGCTTCCCTTCCCTCCCCAGAGAACTGTGTCCTGAGATTGCACACCGACTTTTGGATACCTTAATCTCCAAGGCATATTTTCTGCAGTATCTAAGTCTTATCAGCAGGACCCACCGCTAGTGCAATGGGGAGCTTGCAATTATAAAAACAGCCACAAATGTGTGGATACGCTTGTTTCTGGAATGGGGCAGGTCAGTGGAGCTTGAAGGAGGACGCTCCACTAACCATTCACTGCAAAAGGGTTAGCGGCTTAACCACGGCTTAGCGTGTCGTCTGAACAGGCCCATTATATTTTGCATTTTCCTGCTCCCTTTTGGTAAAAGGTTCAGGGGTCGTGGCATTCAGAGAATTGCCTTGAGTATATAGAACAGCCTTCCTCAACCTGGGGCGCTCCAGATGTGTTGGACTACAACTCCCAGAATGCCCCAGCCAGGCTGGGGCATTCTGGGAGGTGCAGTCCAACACATCTGGAGCACCCCAGGTTGAGGAAGGCTGATATAGAAGGTTCATTTCCGCATCTGTGTTCAGGATAGATATTTTGTGTTACAAACTAAGAAACAACTGACTTAATCTAAAGGCTTCTTCGCTTCACCCTGCCACCAAAATGGTAAACTTAAAGGGGTGGTTAAAGGGTGGAAAAATACTTTGCTCCCCAAAAAGACTCCCCAAAGGCAGAGTTATTCCCCCAGGGCTGTTTTGCTTGACCCCAAAATTCTCATCAAGGCTCTTTTTACCTCTTTATTGCGCAGGCTATATATGATTGGGTTTATCATGGGGTTGATGATGGTATAGAAGACAGAGATCACCTTGTCCTGCTGCGGCGTGCGCTGCACCTTTGACCTCATGTACATGAGCATGGCGGTCGTGTAAAAAATGGTGACCACAGTCAGGTGTGCTGAGCAGGTGGAAAACGCTTTCCGCCTGCCGTCGGCAGAGGCGATACGCAGGATGGTGACGAGGATGCGTATGTAAGAGAGTAGGATTAAGATGAAAGGGATTATCTCAGTAGCTATGCCGCCCAAATACATTGCACTCTCGCTTACGGAAGTGTCGACGCACACCAGCTGAAGCATGGCTGGTACTTCACAGAAGTAGTGATCGATGACAGAGCCACAGAGAGGAAGCTGCAGTGCAGAGAGTGGAACCACCGATCCAAGAAAGGTGCTCAGCCATGAGCCGACAGCCATGCCGACACACACCCGGCCGTTCATAAGAGTGGAGTAACGCAATGGGAGGCATATGGCGACGTACCGGTCGAAAGCCATCACAGCCAGAAAGATGCATTCTGCCGCCCCTAGGAACAGGGTGATGTACATCTGAGCCCCGCACAGTGCAGGGGAGATGGACTTCCTCCTTGCTAAGAAGTTCAAGAGCATTTTGGGGACTACAACTGAGGTGCAGCAGATATTCAAGAGGGCAAGGTTGCAGAGGAAGAAGTACATGGGTGTTTGAAGGTGTGGATCCAAACTAGTCAGGACAATTATGGCGATATTTCCAACCAGTGTTATAGTGTAGATCGCTAGGAATAGCACAAAGAGGAAGACTTCCATTGCCAGGGAAGGAGAGAATCCCAGGAGAATGAATTCTGTGATGGTCGTTGAGTTCCCTTTCACCATTCTTAATAGTGGAGTTTGACCTGTAGAAAGGATAACAGAATATCTTTTATGAGTGTGTACGGAACTACTACACTGCATCAAACCATGGTCTGTCCGGCCCACTAATGTTTGTTCCAACTGGCACCACTTTCCAAACTCTGCTTCTTGAGATTCTTTTAACTGGAATCATAGAGTGAGACGGATGTTATCAGCTATCTAATCTAACCCCCACTCATTGCAGCAAATGCTTCACTAGAGCATCCCTAACAGGTGGCTGTCCAAATCTCCAGTAGGGTGGGGGAGAGAAAGAGAGACCTCCCCATTTCCAGGTAATGCACTCCGTTGTGAAATTGCTCTTACCTTTCAGCTGTATTCTCCCTAATGTTCAACTGAAATCTGATTTCCTGTAACTTAAACTGGTAGGACGTGAGCACAATAGCCTCCCATTTACGTTCCCAAGCAACTGCTATACAGAGGCCTACTGTCTCCCATACTGGAGGCAGCATATACCCATCATGCCTAGTATTTGTTTATTATATGTCTATACTGCCCATTAGCCGAAACTCTCTGGGTGGTTCACAAAAGTTATTGGAAAGTTTGTGAAGAGTATGGCCGATTGCTCTCCTAGAGGTGATGTTTGCCCTGTCCTGGACAGGGTTGCACTCTCCCTAAAGGATCGGGTCCGAAGTTTGGGGGTGCTCTTGGATCCAGAACTGTCACTTGAGGCACAGGTGAACTCAGTGGCAAAGAGCACCTTTTATCAGCTTAGGCTGATATACCAACTGCACCCTTATCTGGGCAGAGATAGCCTAGCTACAGTTATCCATGCTCTGATAACCCCTCATTTGGATTACTGCAATGCGTTATACGTGGGGCTGTCTTTGAAAACGGTCCGGAAAGTTCAACTGGTACAAAACAGGGCAGCACGGTTACTAACAGGGACTGGACGACGAGACCACATCACGCCAGTCCTTTTCCAGCTTCATTGGCTGCCAGTCCAGGTCCGGGCCTGATTCAAAGTGCTGGTATTAACATTTAAAGCCCTAAACGGCTTGGGGCCAGGCTATCTGAAGGAACGCCTCCTCCCGTATGTACCTGCCCGGACCCTAAGGTCATCCTCAGGGGTCCTTCTCCGTGAGCCCCTGCCAAAGGAAGTGAGGCAGGTGGCTACCAGGAGGAGGGCCTTCTCTGCTGTGGCACCCCGGCTGTGGAATGAGCTCCCTAAGGAGATTCGCTTGGCACCTACGTTATATGCTTTTAGATGCCAGGTGAAGACCTTTTTATTCTCCCAGCATTTTAACAGTCTATAAATAAATTTTAACTTGGTGTTTTAAATTTGTAATTTTGCATTGCTGCTGTTTTTATCTGGTTGAGATTTTATATTGTATTTTATATTATGGTTTTATACTGTTGTTTTATACTTTGAATGTTTTTAATTTTTGTGAACTGCCCAGAGAGCTCCGGCTATTGGGTGGTATAGAAATGTAATAAATAAATAAATAAATAAATAATAGAGAAATTGATGCAAAATTAAGAATAGCACAAGGACAATCAAATGAAGACAAGTTTTGAAGGAGGTATGGAAGAAATTCAGTGGATTTGTAAATGTAGCAGAACATGGGAGAACCCTTTCGTCAGCATATACAGGGCTATGAAGAGCATAGATTTAAGGACATGAGGGTCTCTTTCCAACATGTCTGAAAGAAAACTTGATCCATAAATGGGTGATCTGGGGGTTAAGAGTTGTATCAAGCAAGTCAATGATTAATTGATATGAAAACCAGGCAGAAATTTGGAATTGAATGGAAATAAAGGACTTGATATTTGACCTGTGTGACCAAAATTAAAGAGAAATAAAAAATATTTTCGAGGGGGGATTAAAAAATAATTAGTAGCCATTAGTCACCATCCCCTTGTAAAGTGATCCAAGTTGGTAGTCGTCACTGCATTTGTGGTAGCCAAATCCACAGCTTAATTATCTCCTTTTATCTGTCCTGAGTCTCTCACCTTTAGCAGCATTGGATGACTCCGAGTTACTATGAGAGAAGGAGAAATACCTCTCCCCGCCGGCTTTCTCTGTACCCTGCCTCAATTTATACATTTCTCTTATATCCCCACCTTAACTGCTTAGCTCCTAAGTAAGCCCCCAATACTGTAACCTTTCCACACACGGGAGTGGTTTCAGTCCCCTATAATGTTGACTGCCCTTTTTGTCACAATTTCCAGAGCTCCAGTGACCAGAACTGTACACAGTATTCCAAGCACCAGTGATGGATCCAGGGCTCACAGAAATGAAATGTGGAGGCTTTCGGATGAAGGGGAACAATCGGCTACCCCAACCCTTCTCTCTCCCTACTGAGCTTAGCTGCTGCCGTCCTCACAATCTGATTTTCCCAGCAGAAATATGTATAGTTGTGAGCTATCCCTTTAGTAATGGGAATTATTTTGGGATGGCTTTGGTATAAATGGGCAATTAAGACCTCATTAATTTTACAAAAAAAATATGGCTTCTGATGGAGATAAAATGGTGTTAGGGCTAGATTTCTGACCTTGAGATCAACTGTTTATTTCTGTTGCTAGGGTAATAAACTCCTTGAAAACCTTGAGCTGTGGTCTTATACTGTATAGAGACATGGGTAGGATCTACACTGCTGCTTTAAAATGGTTTATAACAGTAGTAACAAGTGTTGGGGCCCAGGACACACTCCCTATACAGTCTTCAAACCTTTTTCAAAGCATTTTATTCTGCTTGGTGTAGATCTGGCCATGGTAATCTCAGGAGGGAGTAAGCCTACGTACACCAGTTGCTGGGGAGCATGGGCGGGAGGGTGCTGTTGCACCCATGTCCTGCTAGTGGGTTCGTGGTCGACAGCTGTTTGGCCAATGTGTGAACAGAATGCTGGACTACATGGACCCTTGGTCTGATCCAGCCTCAGGGCTCTTCTTATAGTCTAGCCAAAGTCCAACAAGCTAACCACTATGCTGCCCTTTGCCCGCTTACTATTCAATGACTGTCAGCTTATCCAAATAAGTTAGGTATTATGCTATGTACTGTTGCGCTCTCTCTCTCTCTCTCTCTCTCTCTCTCTCTCACTCTCTCTCTCTCTCTCTCTCTCTCTCTCACACACACACACACACACACACACACAGATCAATACAACTGCCTGCATTTTGAACTCTCCTCGGCAGCATAGCTATGGGGATTGTTATGATGAATTTCTGCACTTCCAAATTTACAATGCACCACTTGGGTTGTCCCAAAGTTTTGCATAAAGGCCGGAACTAGCACTTCCACTGGAAAGCCCAGCAGGGAATAGGAATCGGAGGCTCAGCATTGTCGCTTTTCTCTCTCCTGCCCCCCCTCCCCCCCCCGATTTACCTGAAAGGATGGTTTCTTTAAATCGCCATCACAGCTACAGCCAAGCATCTGAACGAAGCAGAAACACCAAAATAAGACTGGGAGTCACAGGATTGGTTAGCTGTATATGCTTACAGCGTCCTTGGAATCGCAAGAGGTTATGAAAGAAGTGACAGTGGATTCAAACAGTTTCAAAACATAATAAAATCTAGGGTGTGTTTATTTGCACTCCCCATGGGTGGGGTAGGAAGAGAGGAAGAGACTCTGGGGAGATGTTCTTACATTTTCTAAAAGATCTCTGAAATATGTTAACTGTTATGGGATTTGGGGATCGTAACTCATCTATGCAGTTATTTTGGAGTGGCACATAGACCTTTGCGTGCTCCTCTAGGTGCATCTATCTCTGTCCCTCAATTCCTGTGAAAGCCTCATTGGCTCTCTCCACTTTAAACTAAGTTTTAACACTTCTGGTGCAGAGTTGTTTTCATTGTGGCCTTCAACGGTGTTGATCGCCAGGGTTTAGCATGAGTAGGGATATACGGATTTCATTAAATCCATTTTTTGTTCTGCGGATTGTCAGACACCTTTCGTTGCGTTGCCTCTTGGTTGACTGAATCAGATGTTTGGGGGAGGATTTGGTTCATTTGCAAAGGCATTCCTGTAGTGCACATTAGCAGAAATGTGTGTGTGTGTGTGGGGGGGGGGGTTGCATGAACTTATTCACTAAATAAAGTGAATAGGTTTTCCTATTCACTACCAGGCCAGGTTTAAGGTTCTTGTACTTGTGTACAAAGCCCTAAACAACTTGGGACCAGGATACCTGAGAGAGCGCCTTCTTCCTTACCAACCTGCCCGGTCACTGAGGTCATCTGAAGGCCTGCTCCTGGTGGTCCCACATAGATCCATCCTCCGATTGGAATCCACCAGGGGAAGAGCCTTCAGCGTGGTGGCCCCCCTCCTGTGGAATTCCCTGCCTCTGGAGGACAGGCAGGCGCCAACCTTGTACTCCTTTCGGCGCCTCCTGAAAACATCTTTATTCCAGGAAGCCTTTCCTTAATATGCAGTCTTGGATTTCTGTTTTTGCTTCTTTTAAATTTTGTTTTAATTGTTTTATTCTGTTTTTATTTTCATTTTATCTTGTACACCGCTCTGAAATTTTTCAATGGGGAGCAGTATATAAATATTCTAAATAAATAAATAAATAAATAATCTTCTCCCCCGAAGTGAAACAAAATCGGTCGGCAAGTCCACGCGGCTCAGAAAAAAGCCAGTGTGCTGTGGAATCCACAGGTTGGGCTCATGGAAATTTAATCAATTACAGTCCATTGTGGATTTCTCTGACAACCCTACGTGTGAGACGGAGTTCACTAGGGGAAGAGCAGTATGCTGAACATTCCACGTTCAATCCCCAGCAGTAGGTCCGAAACCCCAGAGAGCTGCTGACACTCTCTGTAGACCAGGAGTACAGAACCTTAGGCCTGTGGGCCAAATTCAGCCCGCCCGGGGTCCTAATCCGTCCCAATCCAACTTCCCCTCTCCCCACGGACTGTCAATCATTCATTGGTTTTCCAGCTTTTGCACAGTTTTTGTCCCTCATTCTAACAGGTTGACACGCTTCTCCTAAGTTGTCGTTACTGGCAGTGGGGAAAACAACTCCAAAACCATAACTCATAGTCTGATATGGACTCATGTTGGAACAAGCTTTGAGATGGAATTCAAAGAATTTTGGCTAGTTTGAGTTTTGCTGATTTGCACATCCCTAGAGGTGGTGGTGGCAGAAAAATGTGGCTGCGGCAGCCAAAGGTCTGGGTATCGCACGTCCTTTCCTGTATGGCTTTAGCCTCTGACCTATCCTAAGTTCTGCCTCCTGACCCCACAAGGTGGTGTTATTATTATTATTATTTATTGCATTTTTGTACCGCCCAACAGCCGAAGCTCCCTGGTAAGAGAATATTTGAAATAAGTAATGGCCAGCCTTCTTTATTTTCCATGTCTTTAGTCAATACAGGGGTTCAGATAAAGTCATCATCACTGACCAAGATGTGAACGGATCTGTACCCCGTTAACTAAGTATTCAGGCTCCCCAAATCCCACCGTCCACTACAAGTGTTCTGGCAGTTTCCCTCGCCTAGGGTGGCCACTTAGAAATCACCAAAATAAGAAATGGATCACCAAAAAAGAGGACAAAGAAAGATGCTGATTTGCATAATATTTGCGTATGATAATGGTGCTTAATTAGAAATTACTATAATTAAAATCGAAACAGTACATCTTGACGTCATGTGGAAAACTGTGACCATGAGTCACAGCTGCTTAGGTGGCCATGAGTGCTCACCTGCTTAGTCTGCTGTCCAGGTGCTGACTGTTGACCAGCAGGTTCAAGGCCCAGTACTAAGGGTTCTTGATCTTTAAACTGGACTTGGTGGTGCCTGGTAGTTCTACAGGGGGCTTGTGGCCCAGGTAGAGTCCACTCAGAGAAGAGCCTTCAGTGTGGTGGCACCCTTTCGATGTAACTCCTTGCTTCTGGAGATCAGGCAGATGACAACACCGTGTTGCTTTCAGCACCTCCTGAAAACCATTCTTTTGGTTAACCACCCTTGGTTTTACTGGCACTGTTTTTAAAGAATAATTGTAATATTAGTTTTCATTCTTTTTATCTTGTGTCCATTTTATATCTGTCTACATGTGGAGATAAACAATAAATAAACTGGACTTGTGCTGGACAACCTTTTAAATAGGGGAGACCTTCAAAATAGAGTTATTTCACGGTTATTTCACGGTTGGACTACTGCAACCTTCTTCTCTCTGGCCTTCCTTCTTCTCACATCACTCCGTTGGTTTCTGTTCACCACTCTGCCGCAAAGATCATCTTCTTGGCTCGCCGCTCTGACCATGTTACTCCGCTTCTGAAATCTCTTCATTGGCTTCCAATTCACTTCAGAATCCAATATAAACTCCTGTTAACCTTCAAAGCTTTTCACGGTCTAGCTCCTTCCTATCTCTCCTCTCTCATCTCACACTATTGCCCCGCTCGTGCTCTTCGCTCCTCTGATGCCATGTTTCTCGCCTGCCCAAGGGCCTCTACTTCCCTTGCTCGGCTTCGTCCATTTTCTTCTGCTGCCCCTTACGCCTGGAACGCTCCTCCAGAACATTTGAGAACTACAAGTTCAATCGCAGCTTTTAAAGCTCAGCTAAAAACTTTTCTTTTTCCTAAAGCTTTTAAAACCTGATGTTGTTTGGACTCTATACTGTTAGTTTTACCCTACCCTGTGCCTGTTTACCCTACCCAGTGCCTGTTTGCTTTCTCTTCCCCTCCTTATTGCTTTACTATGATTTTATTAGAATGTAAGCCTATGCGGCAGAGTCTTGCTATTTACTGTTTTACTCTGTACAGCACCATGTACATTGATGGTGCTATATAAATAAATAAATAAATAATAATAATAAATGGACATTGTAGGTTTTACATCACTTAGGTGTAGAAAGGGCCTTGGTTTGTACATAAAACTAAGCCAGGTTTTCAGAGAATCCTTGCTTAAACTTCATAAGCAATATGCTTGTGAATGCTACCTAATTGCTCCTGCTTGGCTCCTCTTGTCAGTGTGAGTGGCTAACAAACCAGGAAACCTCCAGCAATGGTTTGTTTAGCATTACAGACTACTATTTTTGGCTTGCCCTACAAGCAAGAATCTGAAGCCATAGTTTGAAGTTGACTTCCAGATTCTGGCATGTTCGGAGTTACTGTAAAACATTTACTGTTTTACTCTGTATAGCACCATGTACATTGATGGTGCTATATAAATAAATAAATAAATAAATAAATAATAATAATAATAATAATAATAATAATAATAATAAGAAGAAGGACAGCCCCCTGGCAGCCTCCAAATGGAGGACCATCCCCCATGAAAGAGAACACCCGGCCACACTAGGTGTGTCCAATTTTACGGAGACCACTCCTCTATTTCTGGTATTGTATTTTAAATATTGCACTTCGGCTAGTTTCTGTTGGTCATTTTTCTTTTTCTTTTGTTTTAAACTTTTACATTGTATTTTATTATCTTGCATCTTACGGTTTTAATTATTGTCAATCTCCCAGAGAGCTTTGGCTCTTGGGCGTTATAGAAATTGTAATGAATTTCGCGGCTTCCCCGGGGCCTCGTGGAATTTGGGTTTGGAAGCCAAATTGGGAGAAGTTCCATAAACAAAGTTTTCCACCATTTCTCCGGAGATCAAAATCTCCCCTTGTGGATAATGTGTCACCTCATAAGGCTGATTGGTCTCCTTAGCATCCATTACTCCAGGCGCTGCAAGAAAAAAAAAGAGTTGCATTGTTTTCTTTATGAAGATTTGGTAACAAGTTTTATTTGGCAATAAAAAGTTCTCAGATGGTTCCAGCTATTGCGCAAGCACAACACAGGTGCGCGTATTTACACTGGCAGGTGGGGAAGAATGGCCATAACAAAAGCTTTACTGGAACATGTCAAGATCCATCTAGTCTAGCTAAGTTTTTCATAATGGCCGGCCATATGCCTCTCATGAGATCTCAGAAAAAAAGTAGGGTATAAAGGCAGTGGTCTGTTGCTTAGTCACAGTAACTGGTGTTCTAAAATACAACCTGGCCATCACAGCTGGAGAACATCAGGTTGCAGAAGGCTTCATCTTATCTAGGGATGTTGGAGGAATCTGGTTTGGGGGTGGAGCTTCGTGGGGGTTTGCCAGTTCGGCCCCTTGGATGCCAGCTCACGGACCCCTGAGCTGGCTCAACTTGGCACACATGGTTTCCTGCTTAAAATAAAATAAAAAAAATTGCGCAAATCGGGATTTACACAAATTTGCGGCTGGGAATAGTTAGGGAAGTCGGGATTTGCACCAATTTGTGGCTGCAAATAGCACAATTTGGGTGAAATTCCAAGCATAAATGCTCCTTTATGCTGGCAATTTGACGCAAAGGGCAGTATTAATGGCTGTGAATTTGCACAAATCCTGATTTCCATAAATATTCTCAGTCATGAATTGGGGCAGATCATGGCTCATGGAGAGAATAAAAGACATACCCCCCCCAGACCATCTGGAATACCTGCAAGGGTTGGGCAACTGGCAGGAGTCCAGTGATCACAGCTCGAACAGGACTCGGGGGAGTTTGCCCATCCCTAGCATATCATATATAATTCAAAGTCAGGAGTTAGTTGGCCATCTTTTTTTGACTTTCCATTGACCAATTCTCATGAAACACACTTCATTGAAAAGCTCTTGATGCACAGATTCCAGGAATGACAATGGTTTTCACTGTATTCAAAGTCGGGAGTGTATTATTGTCCATAAACATTTTTAAAAAAAAGAATTAGGCCACCTTTTATAAAAGTACTATAATGTTCTATTTTTTAATATCAAAAATTGTCAAGTTTAATTAAACAAGCATAATTAATTGCAAGTTGGAGCAATGACCACAAAAAGGTCTCTGTACACCTTTATAAATGTAGGTTTAGATCAAAGTATAGCCTGTAAACAAATCATGAATGGATTAAGAGATAGCTACAGCTAAAAGTAACCCAATCAAAGTTTAGTTATTGTTCAGTAAGGAATCTCTTGCTGTGAAATTTAACAACAAAACAATTTAAAGCCTCTGTACACCATCAGTGAAGTTAAACCTTTCATTAGATTTTATTTTTTTCTGCCAACTGTGTTCGCAGGGAACCAGCTGGTTCCTCTAGTTGGCAACAGAGGACATTGAACAGGAGCCAGATTTTTCAAATGAATGAGGGCTTATGGGTAAACAGCATTGACTCCGCCCACTGACTCACCCTTCCACAAGCATCCCCATGGGGAAATGGGCCCTTACTGTAGTCTTTGCCCGAAATCTGAGAAGGAGGAACTATGCTAAATCTCCAGAAGCTACTACAAAACCTCAGCTGTGACTTGGCAGTGTAGGGTCTTACAGATGCTGATTTTATGGGGCAGGGGTATTATACGTTGCATTTCTTAAGAGTTGTGGGCACATTCTTGGGAATGGATTAAGTAGTCCAGCCCAGATTGTAAGAGTTTATTTGTCTTTTTAGGCTCCTGCACCCCTGTGCCATGCCTGATCCTGAAATTGCTGAGAATATCGCAACTTTGTCTGCAAGATACAGGAAGGGGACAGTGTTGCAGTTAGCTGGTTAATGAATGGGAATTTGGAGGTAAAGCTAGCCTTAGTGTCTCTGTAGCCTGCAATGTGGTTTCCTGCTCCTCTCCTTCCTTTCCCCTTCTCTCTCTCTCTGAATCCCTCCATTGATGGGAGCAGTTGTGTTCTCGCTCTCTCCCTCCCTCCCTCCTTTCTCTTCTGCCCGTGTTGTAGAACACAAAGGAATAGATTGAACAAACTTTGTTTGAAACTCTACGCCATACCTGCATTTTTATGCAGGAATATTGTGAGTAAACCATGTTACCTTTTCTTCACTAAAAAAGGGTGTGGTTTCCCTTTTATCAGCCTTGTGTGCATGTGAGACTGGTAAGCGCTCATTCTGTTATACTTTTTTGTTCGTTTCCTCTCTCTCTGCTAAATTGCCTTTCTAACAGGAAGCATGATAACCAAATAATTCCTATCTGAAATAGGCTGAGATGACTCTTCAGAGGAAGGATTAAGCAATGTCCCCTAAACCTGCCTAGCCTCATTTCCTGACCTGCCCCCAAACAGATATGGTAAAGATTACAAATCAGTCATGCTAAATTGTGCTAGAGATGGACCGGGGGGCTTTCCCAGCACAAGACAGACTCATATGCTGGCATGTTGTTTATTTTATTTATTTATTATTACATTTACATCCCACTGTTTCCCCCGGAAGGAACCCAAAGCGGCTGACACAAATCTCTTCTTCTCCATTTTATCCTCACAACAACCACCCTGTGAGCTGGGGGTTGGACTTATAGGGTTCTTCCAACTCTACTATTCTTTGATTCTACGAAGTAAGTTAGGCTGAGAGTCAGTGACTGGCCAAATTTCACCTGGTGGAATCTACACTACTGCTTTAAAGCGCTTTATAACAGTTTTGACAACTGTTGGGGCCCAGGACACACTGCATATACAGTTTTTAAAACATTTTCAAAGTGCTTTAAAGCGCTTTAAAAGCAGTTGTGTAGATACCCCCTTGGTGAGCTTCATGGCCGAGTGGGGACTAGAACTCGGATCTCCCAACTCCCAGTCCAACATTCTAACCACTACACCATGCTGGTTCTCACTGTTGTTGGCCCATGAACAGTGACTCCGGGTGCCAGGGATAGGGTGACCAAATGAAAAGGAGGACAGGGCTCCTGTATCTTTAAGAGTTGTATTGAAAAGGAAATTTCATCAAGTGTCATTTGTATATATGGAGAACCTGGTGAAATTCCCTCTTCATCACAACAGTTAAAGCTGCTGGTGCCCTGCCCTCTTTTAAATCTGGTCACTCTAGTGTAGCTCCTGCAGCTTTAACTGTTGTGATGAAGAGGGAATTTCACCAGGTTTTCCATATATACAAATGACACCTGGTGAAATTCCCTTTTCTATGCAACTCTTAAAGATACAGGAGCCCTGTCCTCCTTTTCATAGGGTCACCTTAGCCAGAGTATGATGTCATCTGGTCTAGTTGGGACTTGGTCTCCAAAGCAATTTGAGCTCAAATACTCCAGGGGTAAAACACACAAAACTTTCCTGAAAGACTGTGCTGGCTCCGTTCTCTTCATCACAGCCTCGCCCCTTGGGGTAAGTAGCAAAAAGCCGTGCCTTTTATGACATGAGAAGCAATTTGTGGGAAATGAAAGGCACTCTTCCTACATGGGCAGAAACACCAGGTTTCTAGAAAGAGGAATCTTTGCCGGCAGTTATGCTAACCCTTCTCTTCCTATTATTTATTATTAACATGTATATACTGCCTTATTTGCTAAAAGCCATCAAGGCAGTGAGCAACGATTTGGAACAATAAAATCATAAACACTGTTCTTAGCATCTTAAAACCCTTTTTTAGACAGAGGTTTGAAACCTCAGCCTCCCTCGCTTGTCTGGGCTCCGACGGAGACAAAGGTGAGTCACGCAACAGAGGCAGGTTTTTAGAGGGTTACAATTTGTTTCCTTGAACCTTAAAAAAATATACACTCACACACAATCAAATAGTCCCCGCAGGTTGCAATGAGGCAAGCATTCTGTCTCGGAGCAAGACAGCTTGGAAATGATTTGGAATAAACTTGTTGATACGAAGTGGAATTGACAGATTGATATCGGGTCCCATCACCAGGTTCTGCTGTCAAGAGATCACACAGAAAGGGATGAAGGGAAGGGATTTTTCTTCTAGCAAAGTTTTGCTTTATAGCTGCCGGTTGTTTGGGACATGTGCCCAGTTTTGTTGCTTGAGTCGTGATGGTTTGTTTGCATTTACCTTGGAGCGAAGGGTTTCGAAACTGACGCTCTTTTAGGGAGACGTCTTGCTGTCAGAGGGCATCCCTCAGTTACAAGATCGAATGGCATGACCTGACCAAAGACGCTCACCATCGACTTCATGGCAACAGCATCCTAAAACCAAAATCGATCAGGGAACTTGTTGCAGTAAGTTAGGGGAAGGAAGAAGAGGCTACAAAGCTGAGTGGTAGAGCACTTATTTTGTTTTTGTTTTGAAAAACAGGAATAAATATCTAAAGTATGGGCAAGTAGAAAATCTTAGAATCAGCGGGTGTCTTCATGGTGCTGGGTTGGTGCTGCTCTGCTTCCAAAGCCCATGCTGTCACTGGTGTGCAGTGGTGGCATGTTGTCATAGAATCATAGAATAGCAGAGTTGGAAGGGACCTACAAGGCCATCAAGTCCAACCCCCTGCTCAATGCAGAAATCCACCTTAAAGCATCCCTGACAGATGGTTGTCCAGCTGTCTCTTGAAGGCCTCTAGTGTGGGAGAGCCCACAACCTCCCTAGGTAACTGGTTCCATTGTCGTACTGCTCTAACAGTCAGGAAGTTTTTCCTGATGTCCAGCTGGAATCTGGCTTCCTGTAACTTGAACCCGTTATTCCATGTCCTGCACTCTGGCAGGATCGAGGAGAGATCCTGGCCCTCCTCTGTGTGACAACCTTACGAGAGGAGGCAGTGCGGGCTTTCTGGTGGCCGTTAGGTTTACTGGGCCCACCCCCTCCCTTTCCCACGGCTTCTGGCGACCAATAGGAGGTCGTCTTCCACCCAGTAACAACCTTGGAGTGGCTGTGAGCGAGGACAGACCGGCGGAAGAGCCAATCTGACCTTGATCTGGCTGGAAAACTCGGGGTAAGTCCACGACTTTTCAGACATGCACCTTCACCTCTTTGCCTCAGGGTGGCTTCAAATCTGCGTCTGCGTCATAGAATCAATGCAGCAAGGATTCAGAGCCACTCTGGGGCAAAGACGACGTCAAAACAGCCCCTCAGTCTCCAATATCTCAGGTAGAAAGATGGGGAAAGAACTTCGCTTGAGTCTCTGGCCTGCCTCCACTAGGCACTACTAGGAGTTGAACACTGCGTCTATTTCTGGTCTACATCCGTTCCATCTGCTGCCCCTAATTACCACAAGATAAGGAAAGACCGTAAACCTTTTATATCCTATTGTGCTCGTCTAATTGAATCCATTAATTCTCCACCATGCAATGCATTCAGAAAACCACCCAATTTGCGTAACTTGTTCGTTAAAGCTGGACATCAACAAAGTCTTTGCAACCCAGGATTACACCAGCGTGATCCTTGCAGTTACCTCCAAAAAACCCCACACTTTTACGAGAGCGCGGTTACTAACAAAACCTATTGCATTGGACTATCAGTAACATGCACTTCTACTAATGTAATTGATTAAGCTGAACGTAAAAAGAAAAAAAAAAAAAAAGGTATGGTGTATGCATCATGCAGGGAAAACCACAATGGAACGAAGAACAAGATTCCAGAACCACAAATCTGTGATTTGTACCAAAAAAAACCTGGAGCAGCCTGTTGCAAGAGAATACAACTCTCCTGTGTTTGAGTCTCTCTGATCTAGAGTTGCTCCTAATAGAACAAACAAAAGACACTGACTTGCTTGATGAACGGGGAAACGTCTGGACCTACAGTATTATTATTATTATTATTATTATTATTATTATTATTATTTATTTATTTATTTATTTATTTATATAGCACCATCAATGTACATGGTGCTGTACAGAGTAAAACAGTAAGTCGCAAGACCCTGCCGCATAGGCTTACAATAAACAGCCTCAATCTGGAGGATAATTTGTAAGCATTCTACCACTCATTTCTTCTTCTTCGAAGGAATTTTCATCTATATTCCAAACTGCAACTCTCTGTGTAAGAGACCCAATGAAATCAATGGGATGTAAATTAGGCATGACCAACTACGTCCCATTTATTAAACTGTAGGATATTTTCAGATCTAAACATGCGCCGGGTTGTGCCATAAATCAGCTTTTTTTTTTTGCTATCAGTGTCCATCCCTCCCATTCCCTCCCTCATTGTTCCCTACAGTTAAATTATGGAACTCACTACCAAAAGATGTAGCGATGGCCACCAATTTGGATGGCTTTAAAAGGGGGTTGGATAAATTCCTGGAGGCAAAGGCTATCCATGGCTACTAGCCCTGATGGTTGTGAGCTACCTCGAGTATTCGAGGCACTAAGCCTGTGTGCACCAGTTGCTGGGGAACATGGGCGGGAGGGTGCTGTTGCACCATGTCCTGCTTGTTCATCCCTGGCCGATGGCTGGTTGGCCACTGTGTGAACAGAGTGCTGGACTAGATGGACCCTCGGTCTGATCCAGCATCAGGACTCTTCTTATGTTCTTATGTACAGTGACAAGAGGCTGCAAATCATTCAAATTTGGCTGCTTCTGGAAGGGGAACGTAACACCATGGCTTGGCGAAACTTCCTGCCATCGCTTAATTTATGGCAGTTATCTCCTGTCTCCGAAGAAGCAGCCCCTGAGCTCTGTGGGTCCTTCTGATGCCATCTTCCCCATTTCCAGTGGCAAAGATCTTGTGTCTCCGAGGCCGCCCTGTCCAACTGAGACCAGACATGAAGGTAAAAAAACACAATGCGATGTGAGGGTCTCCCTGACATCACTCCACTTTTATCTCTGTGTTTTATGGCATGTAAACTGGTCTGTTGCTGAAAAATATTTTTTTCTAATTGGTCGGTGCCGCTTATTTCTTCTATTGTTGTATTTTTAATTGTGTTTTTAATGCCTTTGTTTTTATGGTGTTTTCAATTAAGATTTTATTACTCTGGACTTTATTCTTAGCCACTTCCATTTTTCCTTGGGTGGAATGGAAATAAAACAAACATAACTAGATAAATCAAACTTCTTAGAGCTATTTAGCAAGGGAAACCTAGGAAGCTGCCTTATACTGAGCGCTTCTCCACATTGTGTTAAAAAACAACCCACTGCTTTAGCTGGGCTTTCTGCTTCTGTTTTCATTCCAGGATTGCAATCGGCTCAATTACACGTGTGGCCACATGTTTTGAATTGAACATTTCCCATCTCTGCCTAGTCCATTCAACTTCATTAAACAGCACCGTCTAGTGGCAGAAGTATAGCACAATGCCAACTTTACATGAGGCCGATTTTGCAGCTATTTCTTTTTTAAAAAAGCTGATTATCTGCGTTTTCAGGAAATGTTGGCGTCATGTAATGAGCCCGCAAAGTTCTGTGACTGTCCAATCACGAGCGTGCAATAAGTCACTCGTTTAGAGAAGCTCTGAGTCGAACCATGGACCCACCTAGTCCAGTACTGTCGACACTGACAGGCAGCAGCTCTCCAGGGATTCAGACAGAAGTTTCTCAAGCCCTCCCTGGAGATGCCAGGGGTTAGAACGGGGACTTCCTGCAGGCAAAGTGTGCGCTCTACCACTCTTCCATTTCTCAAGTGCTGCTTTTAACTTTTTCAAAAGTTGGGTTTTTTTTAATGTTTCCTTCCTCTGCAGAAGTCCTATTAGGCATATGATCCATCCCTCTCTTCTTGCTTTCCAAACCACGTGCTCATGAGCAGTATGGATAGTAGAAACATCACTTTTTTCACCTTCATCCTCCTTGGATTCTCGGCCCATCCCCAACTGGAGATCGTCCTCTTTGCCGTGGTGTCGGTGGTCTACGGAGTGACCCTCCTGGGCAACGTCTCGCTACTGCTGTTGACCTGTTTAGACTCTCGCCTCCACACCCCGATGTACTTTTTCCTCGGCAACCTGGCCTTCCTGAACGTCTGCTACACGTCTGCTGTGGTCCCCAAGATGCTCATCAACTTCCTGGCTGCGAGGAAGACCATCTCGTATCACCTGTGCGCCGCGCAGGTCTACATCACACTTTTCTTGGGGGCGGCCGAGTGCCTCCTGCTCCTGGTGATGGCGTTCGACCGGTACGTTGCCATCTGCAACCCGCTGCATTACGTGACCACCATGAACAAGTCCACCTGCCTTTCCCTCGCTCTCGGAGCATGGGTTGGCAGCTTCCTCATGGCGGTGGTCCCGTCTTTGACAATGAACCAATCCTTGTGTGGTTCCACCATTGACCACCTCTTCTGCGAAGCTCCCGTCCTGCTCCAGTTGGCGTGTCCCGGCGACGACACGTCCGTCAACAAGACCATGATGGTGGCCGGGGGCACGTTCACCCTGCTTGTGCCGTTTGTCTTGATCTTGCTGTCCTACGTCCACATCATCGTGGCCGTATTGAGGATCTCTTCCGCCGATGGGAAGCGGAAAGCATTCTCCACTTGCTCGGCCCACATCACCGTTGTAACTATCTACTACGGGAGTGGGATGTTCATGTACATGCGGCCCAAGGCCAGCTACTCGGCTGAGAAGGATAAGCTGATCTCTCTCTTCTACTCAGTGATCAACCCTATGCTGAACCCCATCATATACAGCCTGCGGAACAACGATGTGAACGAGGCCCTCAGGAAAGTGCTGGGGAGAACCAAAGCAGCTTAGCAAGAATAGACCCTCTGATCAAGAAGTTCATAGAATCATAGAATAGTGGAGTTGGAAGGGGCCTATAAGGCCATCGAGTCCAACCCCCTGCTCAATGCAGGGATCCACCTTAAAGCATCCCTGACAGATGGCTGTTCAGCTGCCTTTTGAAGGCCTCTAGTGTGGGAGAGCCCACCACCTCCCTAAGCCATTGGTTCCGTTGTCATACTGCTCTAACCGTCAGGAAGTTTTTCCTGATGTCCAGCCGGAATCTGGCTTCCTGTCACTTGAGCCCATTATTCCGTGTCCTGCACTCTGGGAGGATCGAGAAGAGATTCTGGCCCTCCTCTGTGGGACCACCTTTCAAGTCCTTGAAGAGTGCCATCATGTCTCCCCTCAATCTTCTCTTCTCCAGGCTAAACATGCCCAATTCTTTCAGTCTCTCTTCATAGGGCTTTGTTTCCAGACCCCTGATCATCCTGGTTGCCCTCCTCTGAACACGCTCCAGCTTATCTGCGTCCTTCTTGAATTGTGGAGCCCAGAACTGGACGCAATACTCAAGATTAGGCCTAACCAGCGCCGAATAGAGAGGAACCAGTATTTTGCGTGATTTGGAAGCTTTACTTCTATTAATGCAGTTGAAAAGTTCTGGTTTTCAGAGTGGCTGGGTATAGATCAGCCACCGGCTTTCCAGAAACTGCAGAAACTTCCAGAGCACAGGGGGAGAGACGAAATAAGACCCAACTTGTCTCTGTTGTAGCCTTGAGAACCGCGACAGAATGAGGGGGTGGAGCGCAGGAGATCAGCAGGCTATAAGACATCTGGTTGCTATTTTCTAAACCTTGTATTCCTGGGGTAGATGTGTGCAGTTTGTAGTGTTTATTAAAGCCTCAATGCACAGGAAAGGTTTAGCTTATTCGGTTCGGGTTTGCACATTACTGACAAATACTAACGGATAGCAGGCTGCATTTGCCTATTTTTGCAATTAATTTGAAACGTTACAATGTTAAGTGTTAGTGAAATGAGTTGCTTATGTTTGCAAGGACGCACTGGTATGCTTTTGCCCACCCCTATTGCGGTTTTGTTAGCCGCTCCGGGCACTTTTGTGGAAAACCAACATATAAATTAAATAATGCTGAGGATACATTGGAAGAGAACATCAGAACAGCCCTTCTGGATCAGATCAAAGGTCCATCTCGTCCAGCACTGTTCACACAGTGGCCAACCAGCTGTCGACCAGGGACCCACAAAGCAGGACACGGTGCAACAGCACCCTCCCACCCATGTTCCCCAGCAACTAGTGCATATAGGCTTACTGCCTCTGATACTGGAGGTAGCACATAGTCATGAGGACTAGTAGCCATTGATAGCCATTTTCCATCCTTACCTTGAAACAATGAGGATCGAACGTGGGATCTTCTGCATTCCAACCAGGGCCTCTACCACTGCACCACATCCCTCCCCATAGAACATATATTTTGTAACTGCAGAGGCCACCAGTGAGGGAGGAAGCAGGAGCCAGGCAACTCTCCACCGTGCCTGGGTCCAGCTCCAGCTGAGAGCCCCCTCCCTCCTGCTACCTACTGTCTCTGGAGAGGCCACCAGTGAGGGAGGAAGCAGCAGCCAGGCACCTCTCCACCGTGCCTGGGTCCAGCTCCAGCTGAGAGCCCCCTCCCTCCTGCTGTCACCTGTAACTGCTGAACTTTCCAACTAAGATTGTAGTGCCTGAATTTGCTTTCCTTTCCCCCCTCCTCCTCCTCCTCCCTCCCAATCCCCTTTCCTTTTGTGTCATGTCTTTTAGATTGTAAGCCTGTGGGCAGGGACTGTCAAGAAATACTTTTGTAAGCCGCCGTGAGAGCCATTTTTGGCTGAATGGTGGCATAAAAATCCATAAATAAATAAATAAAATAAAATACAGAGTCAGGCCCTTGGTCTGTCTGGCTCAGTACTGTTGAGGCTGACTGGCAGTAACGGCTCTCCACGTAGGATTCTTTTCAGCCCTACTTGGATATGTGAGTGGGGCAAGCTACTTACTCTCAGGCTCCCTTACCTTACAGCGTTGTGGTGAGGAAGAAAGGGATGGGGGTGGGGGACACCCTGCTTGGCAGGGAAGGGGGTTGGATAAAACTGTAATAAATGTACTTTTTCAACAGCATGAATGAGTATGGCTCAGCTCAGACAACGCGTTAAACGCAGTGTGAAAACTCGTCAACGGTTGAGTTCCTAGGGGGTGCTCCCTCCACTGTTGTGTGACTGTGGGCTCCCGTGGAGTTGAGTAAAATCTATTGCAATATTTGATAGACTCTCCTTTTGCCCTCTCTTCTCCCCCGGTCCTCCCGATGGTATTCCATCAGCCGTTGCTGCAAAAAACCCCAATCCCAGCGGCTTTCCTAGAGCGGCACTCGCCGCTCTTGCCAGGGAACACTGTAGCCAGTGGGAAAAGTCAACGCAACTGAGCCCTCAACACAACACAATGGATGTGCACTTCAGAGTGGAGTGTTCACCCCCAAGAAACCTCCACTGTGGAGTGGAGTTTCCCCACCAGACAACACGTTTCTCAACAGCGGTGTGAAAACTCCCCCGTGGCGTTCTAAAATCACTGTCGAGAAACGCGTTGTCTGAACTGAGCCTTTATCTTGCCAAGACTGGAGATCTTTGATTTCATCTCCCACTCTCCTAACCCTGAAGGGCAAATGTGACAAGAGTAGCCTAAAAAACCGGAGCTCATATCCTAAGCGCGCAACGAAGTTATCCAATGTGGATCTTTCAGATAAGGACACGGAGCTTTTATTACAGTCCTGCAAATCTCAGAGCTCATCGTTCAAAACCGAGCTCCGTGACTTCATGCTTCAATGTGGACCACACGACATCTGCTATGAAAAAGATAATCTAGACAGAAAGTTTGAAAAAACCCCAAACTGATTTAATCCAGCCCCTACCAATCCTGTTTCTGATACACAAAGGTAACCCTAGTTTACTTCCAGATAATAATTCATATGAAGGATGCCACGCAGCTTACTTCCCCCAACTTGGTGCCTTCCAGATGTTTTGGATGTGAACTCTGAGCATCCCTGATCATTGGCCATGCTGGATGGGGCTGATGGGAACTGAAATCCAACACATCTGGAGGGCACCTGGTCAGGGAAGGCTGATGTAAGGCAAATGCCATGTGTATCCCGTGATTTGGTATTATAGGTAGAATTCAGCATCAGGAAGCTGTTATCTTTAAAACAAAACGGACAAGTTTCTAGTCCCTGAGATTATAGAGTTCGGCCCAAACCTCTCTGGGCAGTAAAAATATGACAAACATGTCATTAAAGAATATAACGCAAGGAAACATGAGTCCTTCTGAATGCATCCTGCACAGTTCACTTGGTACGGAAGATGATGGTGTGGGCCGCGCACATTAAAGCACGACGAACGAAGTACTCTTAAGGCACAGATGTCAGAGCTGTTTCGACGCTTCCCCAGTTGTCGCTACTGAATTGTAGTGATGGTAGTGGTTGCACGACTGTTTGAAATGGTTCCAATGATAAATAAAGAGTTTGGGGTGAAAAACTTAAACGAGCAGTCTTAAAATGGTTATATTTGCATGGTGGTCATAAGGGAAAATGTTCTTTTGAGTGCTGGGAACGACTTGCCATCTGATTCCAACTTTATCTGGAATGAGAAACAGGAAGAAAAGGGGGTCAGACCTGGGATGTTTCCATGATATTCTTTATCTTAATTTCGGCGGATTTTAAATGTTCAAATTATCCAGTCGTAAAAGAAGTGAGGCAGGGTGCTACCAGGAGCAGGGCCTTTTCTGCTGTGGCACGACAGCTGTGGAACGAGCACCCTCAAGAGGTTCTCCTGGCACCTACGATGTACTCCTTCTGGCATCAGGCGGAGACCTTTTTATTTCCCCCGGCATTTTACCACGCCAGTCTTTTAGCTCTGCTGTTTTAAATCTATATTTTAAATCTGTATTTTAAATCACCGCACTGCTGTTCGGTTTTATATTGTGGTTTTAAGCTGCCATATTTTATATATTACGCTGTACCTTATGGTTGCAACTTCTGTGAACCGCCCAGAGAGCTTTGGCTACTGGGTGGTATAGAAATGAAATAAATAAATTTAATAAATTTCCTAAATGGAACTCATGTCTTAGGGCTCCCTATGGTTCCAATGTCAAACCGTGCCTTCGAGGTGCCTTGGATGGGTGCGTAGCCTTGAAGTGTCATTTTGAGACAACAGACTCCACAAGTGGAGTTATTTCTAGGAATACAACGTATAAAATTAGCTACGAACAAGGCCTTTGCATCTCAAAACACCATACATCAAAGGCACACAGGGCTTCCCTGAGGCCTAGTCAAACACAAGTGTATGAGTTTATTATTGGAGTGGGATCTGGCTTAGTAAGCTATATTGGGAGAAGTTCCATCGATAAACTTTGTACAATTTCTTCTGAGACAATCTCCCCTTACGGAAAATGTTTTTCCTCTTAAGGCTGATTGGTCCCTTAGCATCTGTTCCTTCTGCTCTTAAGGAGCCACTGTGGGCACTGAATGGAGACAGTTATTTTCTTTATAGTTTTGCAACAATGAAGGTACCCAACTCAGTTCAACAGAATAAATCCAGTGCTTGCACACTTTTACTTAATTATACATAACATAGGGATCTCCTATTATTTCCAATGTCCAGATTTTGAAAGGAGTGCTTTGCATGTGGAGTTTGCGCTATCTTTCGGTTCACATGTCTTTCCTTTCTTCTCTACACTGCCAGTGCATAACATACTACAAAACATATTACAAAAACACACACAACTATTTATATAGGATCGCATGTGTTTGGAGTTTTACCGGTGTGCCAGAGTGCACAAGCCCATCAGAAAAATACTGTGCAGGAACGAAACTTGAAAACAAACCATCGACTTTACTTTCTTGCACTATCTGATCACTGCACGCAATCCATAAAACAACGTGCCAAAAGAAACTTGACACACCAGCCTTGTAAATAAGGCTACGAAAGCTACTGGCCTGAAAATAATTTTAGCAAGGTGGCTGAAGGCTGTCAGAAGAGAGTTGGAAAGCTGCATTTCCATGTTGGGCACGGAGGATGGAGTGCTCTCTCCAACTGCAGTCCCTAATCCTGCATGGAATTTTGTGCATTCGCCTCTATGAAATTTCTGGTCACCTCTGGTGAGCAGGCTAGTAAATACAAGACTGTGCTAGTCCTGAATTGTCCCTCTGCTGAAGCTCTCCCTGCTGTTCAACTTATTAATACCCTAGTTAAATCTCTAGTGTTTATCTATCATCAGGTGGGGTGCCTCTTCTCTCCAATGAAGCATGACCGATTTGAAAACTCTCATCTTATTCCCACTCCTCTTTCAGACACTTCTCATGAGGCTAAATTTAGACCCCATTCTACACAAACAGCAGAGCATGTGATCAAGCAATTCCTGGACTGCAATGCTTCAGGTAGGGAAGCTGCATGTTTGGATTATCCCCCATGGGGGAAAAGAATGTGTAGAAAACTAGATTAGGGGCTTCTCTACATGAGCCATTTATTGCATTCTTGTGACTCATGGACATTAGCGGGTCCTTTACGTGACGTTGTCAACCTCCAGGACATCTCCCGAGCTTTCCCCCCTTTATCCTGCTTTCAAAAAGATCAGTGATAACATGAAAAGGGGCATTATTCTGATCAAATGGCTGTGTGAAATGCTGGCGTAGCACTATAAGTCAGCCACTAGATGGCACTGTGCAATGTAAGATAGAAAAAGGAAGTTTTCAATTCAATTCAACTGAAATCACGTGTCTGCTGTGTGAAGAGGCACATCATAATCCCAGAAAGAAACCAGAAGCAGAAAGCCCCAGTAGGATTTTAGCCTCGTGTGATGAACTCATAGAACTCTTCTTCCTAGTTTTCTATGAGCAGGGAATTGATTTTTTAACATGAGTGAGAATATGATTGCCCACCTACTGTCTCTAGTTGTACAGTCCACAAACATGGGCTGCTGTTTGTGTAAAGTGGAAGGGTGTGTGCCTCAGATTAGTTTTGCAAAAGGTGTTTCTCCTCATCTGCTGTCATTCTTTCAGTCTTTCCTCCTACAATTTCTCTAGAGTAGACCCACTATCATTCTAGCAACTACCACAATCCACAAAGCACCACTCATTTTCAGTTTTTTAATGTATTTCACCCTCAAAACAACACTGTGAAAGACAGCCGATTATTATTCCAATTTATAGTTGGGGTGGCTAAGAGTGTTTTGTGCAAGGTCAGTTTGGATGTAACATATGCCCAAGCCTTGTGTCTGCATATGCCGTCCTTTCTCTTCTCCATTCTTGGGGCACAGCAACTTACGACATCTTAGATTAACCATAGTTTCCCACCATATGTGGATCAGACATCTATGTTTTACCAGGATCAGAACAAACCAGGACCTGAAACCATGATTCGAAGATGGTTTCAGATCCTGGCTTGTTCTGATCTTGGTAAAACATAGTTTCCCAGATGGGATGTAATGGAAAACTATGATTTGATTAGCCCAGGAAGTCTTCAACCAATCTGGGCTCATTTCAGCAATGTACGTTCTCTCTGACATCAGTTTCCCAGAGGAACTTTTCTTCTGTCACCCCCAGATTGTGGAACGGCCTGCCGGAAGAGATTCGTAAAATTAACTCTCTCTGTGATTTTAAGGCAGCTTTGAAGACTAGCCTTTTCCAGCAGGCCTACCCAGATCAATGTAAAATCAAGAATTTTTAAGGTGTGTTGATTCCTGTTCTAATGTTTTCCCCCGCCTCGATCCAAAGGGACAGGCGGGTAAGAATTATTATTATTATTATTATTATTAGTAGTAGTAGTAGTAGTAGTAGTAGTAGTATCCACCACAGGAAGATGAAACCACAGTGCATAAACTGGCAACTGGACCTACCAAGTTCCATCTGGAAACAGTAGTAAGTATCTGGATTTCGAATAGTGAAGGCGATGTAGACTTCTGGGGACTTCCCACCATCGTTGCAACTGGACAGTTTTTGCAGTACACCAATAAGGGACTGTGCCAGCTCTGGATCATACACCACATCTGATTTGGAAGGGTGCATTCAAGGAAAAAAGAAAACGAGAAGGGGAAAAAAACAGAAAAAGAATGAAAAAAATAGAAAACTGAGAATAAACCCACTGGATTTAGCCATTGCTGAGTGGTTTCGACTATTTTATTAAAAAATGCATAAAACAGTGACGAAAATTTGTATTTTTTTTTAAAAAATTGTTGCCCTAGGTATAAGTAAGTTATTACGTCAGTCCTTTTACAACTTCATTGGCTGCCAATCCAGGTCCAGGCCCGATTCAAAGTGCTGGTATTAACATTCAAAGCCCTAAACGGTTTGGGGCCAGGTTATTTGAAGGAACGCCTCCTCCCATATGTGCCTGCCCAGACCTTAAGATCATCCCCAGGGGCCCTTCTCCGTGAGCCCCTGCCAAAGGAAGTGAGGCAGGTGGCTACTAGAAGGAGGGCCTTCTCCGCTGTGGCACCCCGGTTGTGGAATGAGCTCCCCAGAGAGGTCTGCCTGGCGCCTACACTGTACTCCTTTCGTCGCCAGCTGAAGACCTTTTTATTCTCTCAGTATTTTAACACTTAATTTAAACTTAAATTTAAATTTTACTGTTCTAACTCTGTATTTTAATCTTATATCAATTTTGCTGCATGGTTTTATCTTGGTTGTGCTTTTTATACTGTATTTTGTGATTGTGCTTTTAACCTGTTGGTTGTTTTATTGTGGTTTTAATTTTTGTGAACCGCCCAGAGAGCTTTGGCTATTGGGCGGTATAAAAATGTAATAAATAAATAGCAGGGATTTCTCTAAGGCAAGGGTGGACAACTTGGGACCCTCCAGATGTTTTGGCTGTCAGTTCTAGCCAGCATAACCAAGGGTGAGGGATTATGTGAGCTGTAGGCCAAAACATCTGGAGGGCCACACCTAGCCCACCTGTGCTCTAGGGGGAAAAACTTGGAGGCCAAGCTCCACCCACTGGAAGAATCCAAAAGGCTCCGCAGGCCAGTTGGGGAACCTCCATAGGTCAGATTGGGCCCGTGGGTTGGAGGTTCCCCACCGCTGATATAAATGATAGTGACCTAAAAATAAATTTTAAAAAGCCAGGTCTTTCCTCTGGTTATTAGGGACCAACTAATTGAAAGTGGACTTATTCAGAGTACAAGAATACTCCCTAGAGATGAAGGAATGAAGCATTTATTTTATTTTATTTATTTATTAAGACATTTGTGTGCGTATTTATTCGTTCAGTCGCTTCCGACTCTTCGTGACTTCATGGACCAGCCCACGCCAGAGCTTTCTGTCGCCCGCCGCTGCCCCCCAAGCTCCCCCAAGGTCGAGTCCGTCACCTCCAGAATATAATCCATCCATCTTGCCTTTGGTCGGCCCCTCTCCCTTTTGCCTTCCACTTTTCCTAGCATCAGCATCAGCATTTGTATCCTGCCCTATATCATAGAATCATAGAATAGCAGAGTTGGAAGGGGCCTACAAGGCCATCGAGTCCAACCGCCTGCTCAATGCAGGAATCCACCCTAAAGCATCCCTGACAGATGCTTGTCCAGCTGCCTCTTGAAGGCCTCTAGTGTGAGGGAGCCCACCACCTCCCTAGGTAACTGGTTTCATTGTTGTACTACTCTAACAGTCAGGAAGTTTTTCCTGATGTCCAGCTGGAATCTGGCTTCCTGTAACTTGAGCCCGTTATTCCGTGTCCTGCACTCTGGGAGGATCGAGAGGAGATCCTGGCCCTCCTCTGTGTGACAACCTTTCAAGTATTTGAAGAGTGCTATCATGTCTCCCCTCAATCTTCTCTTCTCCAGGCTAAACATGCCCAGTTCTTTCAGTCTCTCTCTTCATAGGACTTTGGATCTCAGGGCGACGTATAGATAAAATCATACAACCAATATAAAACAATAACTATACCCAGCTAAAAACAAATTAAACCATCAATAAGCTAAAACCAGTACAGATTTGAAAACAGGATTCCCTCACACTGCAGAGAATGGAGCGACATGTACGAGGACGTGGAAACCTTCCCAACGTGTAATGAAGCCAAAGGACGGAAGTCACTGAACTTTGTTACATTATCAGCAAACCGAACGATCATCGGACCTCGTATTGTACCTGCAGCAATGACGACATCAGCCCGTAGTTCTGCAAGCTGCTCTTTTGTAACCCGATGCCAATCCAGTTCCGCCACAGTGACGTCAGGGCCCTGTGATCCAGCGAGCAATGCCTTCTGGGATTTGCATGTGGCCGTGCCGTGCCGGCAGAATTCAGACTCCAGAGAGAAGCCATTCAAATGGACGTTCTCCGACAGCTGCTGTAGGACACACTGGTGATGATCGCTGAACGTATACGCCCTGGGATGGCAAACTTTGCAAATGGCGATTCCCGTCAGTCCAATGCCACTTCCCAATTCCAAAACTCTTCTGAACAAAGGGGGGGGGGGGGTAAAACCAGCAAGAATTTAAAAAGAAGAGATGAGCAAAAACGTAGGAAGTTTGTTTCCGTATCTGCCTTTCATTCTTTGGTTCTGGCTCAAATGTGCTTCTTCAAGCCCTGGGTCCAATCTACAAGCCAGCTTACATATGAACACTGAAGTTTTCTTATACCAAACGAGATCATGGCCTATCTAATCTATTCTCACACGCTGTGGCTTTTTTTTAAAAAAATGTCTTTAACAGGTGGGCTAAGAAAGACCTGTTGAACTGGAGATGCCGTGGACTCAACCTGAGATCTTTTGCATGCTGTGAAGGAACAGAACTGTCTTCCACTTTTGTATTTACCCTTCTTTTTTTTTTTGGTAGGGGGGATATTATGGAATTAAATATTTTGTATATATATATATCTGTGTGTCTGTGTGGGGGCTGGTCAGTTTCAGCCAAAAGGTCAATGTTTAGGGTAGGTTATAGGAGACAGGCTATTTGCAGAGGAAGAAGAAGAAAAACGGTTTGCAGGATACTTAACTGGGGTCAGGGGAAGAACTTAGGAAAAGAAATTTAGGGCAAACGGGAACAAGGAACTACCCTCCTGAGTGGATGGAGTCGGGGAAGGAAAAGAACTAATTTTAAGAGAAAAAGCTTAAGGCAGAAACAAAGACAGAAACTCAGAGTCATAGGGGAAAGAAAGTGTTAGAGTTGCTGAAACCGTTTGACAGACTGCTGGACTATGACAGTAAGACATTGACTGGATAAAGGATGGATAAAATAGGGAAACAGTTGAGTTGAGTCAGTGGGATGCATTTATCCTTAGTTGATGTATTACTTTGATGCTCATATGCTTTTGTGTGTGTATCCATTCTGATTTTAAAATGTCTTCCTATTAACATTTCCCTTTGGTAAAATACTGAAGTTTGTTGTATGAAGCGTTGTGGTCTCTTTTCTTTTTGGGTTAACCACCCCACATCTAACAGTCAACCCCCTACACTACCCAAAGTAGATAGTAGACCAAATGCAAGAAAAAATGCTCACCTGTTGCTGAAGACTGCAGAATTCTCCAGCGCCCACTCGGCCAAGTAAAGGCCGGCATCCCACGTGACGAGGCCTGTTGTTCCTCGTGAAATGATGGCCACGCTCTCACGAAGTGTAACAGCGTCTCCTGTGGGCTACAAGCGACACATCATGATTTAAGACAATAACATTTATCCCACTTGATACTGTGCTTGTTTGGAGCATGTTTTCTCAAGATGAATCCAAACGCCACAAAAATTGTAATACCTTTATATTAGGACCAACTGAAATGCGAGGGAGACTGGAGCAGGCAGGCACCATCAGAGCCTGCTTCAGTTGGAATCACCCCCCCCCCCACACACACACACAGGGCTAACATCTTCACCGTGTGGGGAAGAAGGAGCTGTTGGTTTGCCCCTCCATTGGGACATGAGAGGACGGAGCAGGGCCTTCCCACCAGCCTAAGCAGTCTCCTTAACTTCTTTTTATTTCCTCCCTCTTCCCTCCCCATACACTTTTCCTTGTGTGTCATGCCTTTTTTTAGAATGTAAGCCTGAGGGTAGGGACTGTCTTCTTTATTGTTACATTGTAAGCCGCTCCGAGAGCCTTTTGGCTGAGGTGCGGGATAAAAATACTCTAAATAAATAAATAATAAATAAAAAATGTGTCAGAACTGCATGCAAGATTTAGAATTCACAAAAACAATCCACATATTTATTTAATTCTTCTTCTGCTTCATCATCATCATCATCATCATCATCAATTTATTTATTTATTACGTTTATATTCCTCTTTTTTTCCTCCTTAAGGAACTCAAGGCGGGGTACATAATCCTCCTCCTCCCCATTTATCCTCACAACAACAACCCTGTGAGGTAGGCTGGGCTGAGTTTGTGACTGGCCCAAAGTCACCCAGTGAGCTTCCATGGATGGATGGGGTCTAGAACCCAGATCTCCTGACTCCCAGTCTGACACTCTAGCCACTATGCCACACTGGCAATAATAACAACTACTAGTACTACTACTATTCATAAGCTGATACTTGCTTCCCACAGCTAGCAACATCAGAGCTTGCAAATATTGGGTAAAATCCAAACTAAATCCTTAGAGCAGACCCATTGAAATGAGTTGGGCTCTAGCTGGTCATGACTAAATCCCTCTCATTTCAATGGGAACTGTGTAGGACTTTTGGGTTTTACTCATTGCTACCACCCATTTCTAATACTAGTCAGCTGACATGGACATTTCTGGTAACAAACCCCAGCCCCACCCCTGTTTCCAACTAAACCAACTGGAACAGGAAAAATATGCCAAACGATTTATCTGTACAACCTTCACCACACTGGGACTCTTTCCCCAAAAGGACTGCTCAGATCAAGACAGTTTCAGGAACAGTTGCAGGGCCTTTTAAGTATAACTTAATGGATGGAGTTCAAAGGGATGTTTCCAGAAACTGGCTCAAGAAATTTTGGGCTTCTCTACATTTTTTTTTTTTAAAAAATCTGCCTTGCTGTGGGTTTCTGCATTTGCTTTCTTTGTGGGATGTGATTGGTGCCATTACACAGGCGGCCATATTGGTTGACATTCAATGCTTTCTCTCTGTGTAGTCCATGTCTCCAATCACTTTAATAAGACAGTGCCATCTAGTGGCACATTTATAGCACAACGCTGAGCTTACACACTAGGAGGTGCGTGATTTCCTGGATATTCCCACATTATCTCTGGTTTTTTTAAACCCGCAATTTCCAGAGGATAGTGCGGGAGGGCCCCCAGATGCTGACGATGTTGTGTAATGGACCCGTAAACTTCTGTGAGTGGCCAATCATGCGAGTGTACTAGAAATCACTCTTTGAAAACTTGCAGTTTGAAATCCAGTTTGGTCCTTTTTATACCAGATTTAGAGAAAAAAGTTGAACTTGCAGGACCTTAGAAAGCACATTTTGTTTCTAGGGAGGAGGAATAGGTTGGCTGTAATATAAAGAAGTACTGATTTGCGTCCCTGTTCAACAAATAACCTGGAAGAGAATGCAGCCCTCTCCCGAAAAAAGCCCCCTCACCCCTGATTTATGGTGTTTACACCTTTAGAGCATTTATTGACATTTGGTTTCAAATTTTGTTATACGCTGCCTCAAGCTTAAAGCAAAGACTGGAGATAATGTGGTATATAAAGTTATCGCTGGGATATCACAGGTTTTCTCCAGTGTTGGCATGGTGCTATAATTCTGCCACTAGATGGCACTGTCTCATTAAACATGATGGAACCTTTCCGAGAAGAGAAGTTTTCAATTCAAAATCATGTCACCTATAAAGAGGCCCGTTGTGAAGGTGGAAAGACTGCGAATGATAAAAGCCCCAGTAAGACTGCGGGATTTTCCCTATGCGTAGAGAAGCTCTTAGTTTCTGGTAGTAAGTGTTGACCTTCATTTTTTGCCCCTGCCCCCTTTGCGTTTCTGCCCACCTGAGATGTGGGCCCTGAGGGCTTCTCCGAATGGAATTTGGCCCTTGAACTGAAAGCAGTTCTGCACTCTTGCCTAACCTAGTGCCTTCCAGAAGTTTTGGACTACAACTCCCAGCATTCCTGACCATTGCCCATGGGGATAGCTGGGACTCAAGGGAGTTGAAGTCCAAAGCATCTGCTCTCAGCTCTTTGTTCTCAGCTCTTATCACAGGGACTAGAAACATACTTGATTAAAAAAAACCCCAAGATTCCCCGACTGCAATGTTAAAACACACTCCCTGGGAAGGGAGTGTGTTTTAACATTGCCGAGTATTTCCAAGTAGAAGTGTGCAAGACTGAACACAGTGGGAATTCCTTATGGGTGACCACGTTTAGCACTATGTTGCATGATTTCTAAAACCTGCCTCGGAATGAAGTAAGTGATATCGAGGATAGGGTCGCAAAAGATGGGAGCGTTATCTACATTAGATACATTTGTTGTTGCTGGGTTTCTTACCAATAAATAGCTTTTATAACAGTGTGTCGTTTCCTTGGTGTTTAAGACATCCCCAAGCGCTTCATACAACTGATCTAGAGGTTCTGCCGCTGTAGATTCATGCTGCATGAAAGAAAGAAATGTGGAATGAATGTATGATAAGAACATAAGAAGAGACTTGTTGGATCAGACCAAGGGTCTATCTAGTTCAGCACTCTGTTCACACAGTGGCCAACCAGCTGTCAGCCAGGAACCCACAAGCAAGACATGGGTGCAACAGGACCCTCTCACCCATCTTCCCCAGCAATTGGTACACACAGGCTTACTGCCCTGGATACTGGAGATAGCACAGGAATTTATCTAACCCCCTTTTAAAGCCATCCAAATGGGTGGCCATCACTACGTCTTGTGGTAGTGAGCTCCATAATTTAACTGTAGGGAACAATGAGGGAGAGAATGGGAAGGATGGACACTGATAGCGACAACAATAAAAAAGCTGATTTATGGCACAACCTGGCGCATGTTTAGATCTGAAAATATCCTACAGTTTAATAAATGGGACGTAAAGTTGGTCATGACTAATTTACATCCCATTGATTTCAGTGGGTCTCTTCTAAGGCTGGCTAAAAGTGCAATCCTAGGCATGTTTAGGTTTTTTAAAAAGAAAAAGTCCTACAACTCCCAGCCTGGTTGGTGGTGGAACCCTGGGAGTTGCAGAACTCTCCCCCCCCCCCCATCTAAACATGCATAGAATTGACTTTTTAGACATCCTTAAAGCAGATCACTGAAAGAAATGGGATGGAAGTTAGTTATGACCAATGTACATCCCATTAAATTCAGTAGGTCTACTCTAAGTATGACAAAGAGCCAAAGTAAACATTCTGTTAATCCTACATAGTGCGTGATAAAGTTTGTTACTCTTGTGTAAGCACGCGTGGCCCTGATTGGGATCTTGGCACTCTGGAAAGGGGGATTAAACCTTCCTCGCCCCATTTCCCCCAAAATTCAATCCCCGCAGAGAGGAGGGTTTAAAAAAGAAAAGAACCTCTATTTGACTATGGAGGCTTTAAAATATTTTTAACCCTCCTCTCTAGTGTGTGTGGGGGATAGACTTTGGGGGAGAAATGGGGAGAAGGAAGGCTTAATCCCCCCATTCCCAGAGCGACATAGTCTTGACCCAAATCAGAGACATGTGTGCTTATAAGGGTAAGGAAAACTATCACACATGATATGAAGTTGCTAACAGCCCTACATGAATGATGGCACATGGATTGCATAAGAACATAAGAAGAGATTTGTTGGATCAGACCAAGGGTCTATCTAGTTCAGCACTTTGTTCACACAGTGGCCAGCCAGCTGTCAGCCAGGGAGCCACAAGCAAGACATGGGTGCAACAGGACCCTCTCACCCATCTTCCCCAGCAATTGGTGCACACAGGCTTACTGCCTTGGGTACTGGAGATAGCACATAACCTTCAGGGCTAATAGCCATTGATAGCCTTCTCTTCAATCTTTGAACATCACACCGATGGCAAACAGAGTTCTATAATCAACTATGCAATGGCAGTCACCTGAGTTTAGGAAATCAAGCCAGAACTATCTAAAGTGCTAGAGCGCAGTCACCTGAGTTTAGGAAATCAAGCCAGAACTATCTAAAGTGCTAGAGCGCAGTCACCTGAGTTTAGGAAATCAAGCCAGAACTATCTAAAGTGCTAGAGCGCTTTACACAGTGACTTTGAAACCAGGGGCAGACAGAAGTTAGTTTTACTAGCAGATTGTCGAATGATATACAGCAGATCAGCAAGGGTTTGACTTCTAATATTTTTTTTTAACCAACAAAAATTTGGCATCAAGAGCATAGAAAAACACATCGATATATATATACAAGAAAAATACAAAGAAAAGGATATTAATATTGATAACGAAATGTTAAGAATGGAACTCCACGAAAGCTCGCTAGAACAGGATAAGTCATTGCTGTCCATCTAAAAGTGAGCAGAGACAGGACAGGCTGACCTTTCTTGGGGAGCTGTTCCGTATTTTGGGTGCCACCGTTGAAAAGGCCTTGTCTTGGATACCTACCTAGCCTATTTCGCACAAGGGAGGGTCCTGAAGTGTGGCCACAAAAGAAGGGAAAGTTTTGGGCAGGCAGCTTCCAGAAACAAACTGGAAAACTGTGAAGCTGGTATAAAATCAGTGTAATTTAATGTGATTGATTGGTTTCGGTCAGGCAACTGTGTTTTGAAGCTTCCAGATCACCTTCAAGGGCAGTCCCATGAAGAGCACATTACAGTAGTCTAATCTGGTGGTGATTAATGCATGAATGACTGAACTCTCAGATGTTGGCTCAAGGAAGCCCAATATCACCTTTTTAATGAGCTCCGATAAGAAGCATCTTCGGTACTTGACTGAAGGCGGATATTTCAAGGACAGCGGATCAAGAACAGTCTGAAACAATCAAACAAGAGCAGAGGTTGACTACACGTCAAGTAGAAGCCATCAAACAGAACCAGTTTTTTTTAAAGCCCTAAATCAAATTACAGCCCAAAGTAATACGTCCATTTTTACAAACGGATGTTAATAACCAATTGTCCACACAAGTAAAGAGGGGAACTCCTATTGGGACAGTATCACATCAGAATGCAAGTGGGGAATGAATGATTAAATGTCCCCCACCACACACACAATGTTATGAATTCCCTGCTCATTGAAAGCTAGCATTTCAGGGAAAAGGCAAAGATTAAACCAAACATTAAAATTGTCTTTCTTTCTTTGTTTTAACAAAGAAGAGTAATCAAACATGTAGTTCTCTGCCTTCATTCTGGTGGTACAGTCCAAGGAGGGTTGTGCCACATGCCCTTTCTGAATATGTAGCTCAGCGCTATGATTTGTATCATAGAATCATAGAATCATCGAATAGCAGAGTTGGAAGGGGCCTACAAGGCCATCGAGTCCAACCCCCTGCTCAATGCAGGAATCCACCCTAAAGCATCCCTGACAGATGCTTGTCCAGCTGCCTCTTGAAGGCCTCTAGTGTGGGAGAGCCCACAACCTCACCAGGCAACTGATTCCATTATCGTACTGCTCTAACAGTCAGGACATTTTTCCTGATGTCCAGCCAGAATCTGGCTTCCTTTAACTTGAGCCCGATATTCCGTGTCCTGCACTCTGGGAGGATCGAGAAGAGATCCTGGCCCTCCTCTGTGTGACAACCTTTTAAGTATTTGAAGAGTGCTCTCATGTCTCCCCTCAATCTTCTCTTCTCCAGGCTAAACATGCCCAGTTCTTTCAGTCTCTCCTCCTAGGGCTTTGTTTCCAGACCCCTGATCATCCTGGTTGCCCTCCTCTGAACACGCTCCAGCTTGTCTGTGTCCTTCTTGAATTGTGGAGCCCAGAACTGGACGCAATACTCTAGATGAGGCCTAACCAGGGCCAAATAGAGAGGAACCAGTACCTCACATGATTTGGAAGCTATACTTCTATTAATTCAGCCCAAAATAGCATTTGCTTTTTTAGTAGCTATATCACACTGTTGGCTCATATTCAGCTTGTGATCTACAACAATTCCAAGATCCTTCTCGTTTGTAGTATTGCTGAGCCAAGTATCCCCCATCTTGTAACTGTGCATTTGGTTTCTATTTCCTAGATGTAGAACTTATGCAAAAAACAGAGAGAAAGAATTGTTGCTGGGAAAACTGGAAGGGAGTCTGTGACGGGCTACAACCCTTCATTAGCCACCCTGCTGCCTCATTTCACCACACTATCTGGGTTATAGATGGGGAATGAAACAGTATTGAGTTATTAAGAGAGATCTACCTTCTGCAAAATAGTTAGCAGTGCTGAAGAATCCTTTGAATTCTTTAGTATCTTTTCAAGTTCCTAGAAAAGAAGACACATGCAAAATTAGTTCTAGGAGCATTGCCTATAAAGGAGTAAAATATTTCACCCATTAACCTTTCTGAGCTGAGCCAAAACCAAGTCAAGGAGGTAGGTGTTTCAGTCTCTCACGAGGAAAGATGTGGTGCTCTGTGAGAATCAATGTGTGGTTCTGTGAGGAACCACACATTTTTGCTCTTGTATTTATCTGATTCCTTATTCGTGCTTTTTACGTCATAATGTATCACTTAAAATGGAAATTCTGAGCAGGAATTCTGAACTATGCAATATTACTTTTTACAAATTTCGGCTTATGATTTGAATCATACTTCTTTTCAAAACAGGACAAAATCTGCTTCTCTTACGCAGGTTTATGGTTTTGCTTCTCACAATATTTCATGTTCACTTATTTTCATCATAACCTGAACACCTACAATTGTCTAGTAAGCAGTTGGCCTTTCCTGAGTTCAGCTGGGAAAATGTTGTCCTTCCCATAGCAGGCTCTTAGTTCAGTGAAAGGACCAAAGTTACAGCATGTTAGCACAACTTTTTCGGTTAGAAGGCCTCTGTTCGAATGATCACACGACATCTGAATTGAGTCAAATGTCGTGAGACAATGCTTCTTAATATACCATTTGTTTCCTCTATGAAAATAATAGTTTAGGAGAGTTCAGCAATTTATGAGGAAAACATGGAAGACCAATAACTTTATTTTAGGTAAATATTAGCAAGGGAGCTGTGATGTTACATGTATGTATATTATGAACCTGTGGTTAGATATGTGTAGTGATGTTACACCTCTATACGTTTATGGTGAAGTAGATCTAGAGTGAGAGTGGGATGAACGATAGGAGCGATGATGTGAGATGGTTGGCTGAGTGAGCAGGTGGGTGTGAAATGATGTGTGCTATATATACAAGGTGCTGTGCATGTGCAGTTCAGATGTGGATAGGGCTTGGGAAGAGAGGGAGGTGGGGTGGAAGATTGTGAAGAGATAAATTGTGATGTGGGGGCTATCTTCACAGGGTTTTCCCTGTGGCTTGGCTGCGTTGTGAGATCCTTTGCGGCACATGACGTCCTGGCCAGTGTGCTCCCAACCAGCCACTTCCGCCTGGAAAATCTTCAGTATCGGAGAGTCCTTTTACTCTGTTCCTTTTAGTTAAAGCGGTTCCCAGGATCTTGATCTGCAAAGCGTCCCTGTGCCTCCGCATTAAACCCTGGGCTGCCTGCGACCTGGCTGTGACGGGGGCTGGCTCTTTCCCCATTCACTTCCTTAGCATTCCCACTGAGTGACATCTATGCGCTTCCTGTGTTAATTGTTAATTCTCTTCTCTGTTATGTTGTTAGCTCCGGAGTTGCGCAGCTCTGGAGTTGCAAAGAGATTCTGTTAATTCCCTTCTGTGATGGGGTGTGAGGTTTGGAGCTGTGCAGCTCCAGAGTTGCATAGGGACTGTGTTAATTCTCTTTTGTTTTGTAATCTGAGCTCCGGAGCTGTGCAGCTCTAGAGTTGCAAAGGGACTGTGTTAATTCTCTTTTGTTTTGTAATCTGAGCTCCGGAGCTGTGCAGCTCTAGAGTTGCAAAGGGACTGTGTTAATTCTCTTTTGTTTTGTAATCTGAGCTCCGGAGCTGTGCAGCTCTAGAGTTGCAAAGGGACTGTGTTAATTCTCTTCTGTTTTGTAGTCTGAGCTCCGGAGCTGTGCAGCTCTAGAGTTGCAAAGGGACTGTGTTAATTCTCTTTTGTTTTGTAATCTGAGCTCCGGAGCTGTGCAGCTCTAGAGTTGCAAAGGGACTGTATTAATTCTCTTCTGTTTTGTAGTCTGAGCTCCGGAGCTGTGCAGCTCTAGAGTTGCAAAGGGACTGTGTTAATTCTCTTTTGTTTTGTAATCTGAGCTCCGGAGCTGTGCAGCTCCAGAGTTGCAAAGGGACTGTGTTAATTCTCTTCTGTTTTGTAGTCTGAGCTCCGGAGCTGTGCAGCTCCAGAGTTGCAAAGGGACTGTGTTAATTCTCTTCTGTTTTGTAGTCTGAGCTCCAGAGCTGTGCAGCTCCAGAGTTGCAGGGGGACTGTGTTAATTCTATTCTTTAATATGGTGTGAAGTCTGGAGCTGCACAGCTCCAAAGTTGGGAACTGCATTAAATGGGTTCTCTGATGTAGTGTTAGGGCTGGTGCAATACTTTTTGGAGTGGCGTTTATTTGTGCTGGTGGGGTGCTCTCATGGGGAGCTAGCATTGTGGGTTAGTTACTCCCCATTCCCATTCATTAAACTGTAGTGGCATGCGGAAGCTGAAGAGGGGCAGGTAACAAGCCTCTCTCCGGATGATGTTGGTTCTACTCCGCCCTCCGGAGTATGTCTCTTCCGGCATTGAAAAACCGGGTTTTAGGTACAGCTGGCTCTGCTGTGTAACAATGATGGAGCAGAGCCGATTCCAGCATACTACAGAGAATAACAACAATGCGTGCTCCTCCCGTGCTCGTGAAGGTGAGGCCTAGGATTTGAGTGTATGGGACTAAAGGGGAAATTAAAGGGGCCTGCAAGTGGGAGGTTATAGATAGAAGCTTACTTATGTACAGTTTAACATCTTAATGCTCTAACTAGGAAATATTTGTTTTATAAAATCCTGCGCCCTACGGCTCATGGCTGCAAAAGGGTGAAGTCATAGAGCGAATAATAACACAAGTCAGAATAAAAGCCGGTGCGTCTTCACATCTCACGAAGTAACGGGGCTGGAACGGGGGTAAATGTCCTGGTGGCAGCATTACTGTGTGTGGGGCAAAGGTGTTGCCTCCTGTGGGAAAGGCCTTCCTGAAAAGGTATTCTCACGGACAGACAGGCAGTAATGCCGCAGGAGCCTGTTACGCAGGTTGGCGGAAGAGTCTTGCAAGATGCAAAGGCTTCTGGGGGCAAAGATTGGTCAGAATGGCTACACTGTTGGGAGTGGGATCTCTGCCATTTTTGCAGCCACAGCAAATGAGCAACCTTGCCACTCTCTCTCATCCTCCCCAACACAGGGCAAGCAATGCTGGAAACAACGGTTTGCCGACGTTAGCTTAGAATTTGCTGAATCTGCTGAATTTTCTGTTCAGTCCGGCTCTGGCACATCTACCTCAAGTTCATGGCGGGGTTAATTAAGCCCACGGGTAGACGGTCTAATTATGGATTAAGGATAGCTTTTCCATTTTAAGCCTCTACTCCTGAAGAGGATTAGGTAGTGTGTCTTGCAAAATGTGTTAGCCCCAGGAGAACTGCCAAAAAAGGTCATGCCCAAGTTACTTTAGGATTATGCAGGGATTTTAATGTAAACTGGGGTAGAAACATTATTCTGCAAAACTAAAGAGGAGCCGTCTTAGAGGGAGGAACGGAAGGAGACGGGGGCGTCGTTACATTAAGGGGAAATTGTGTTGCTTACCCGGGGTGCTTCCTGTTTTTGGCACGATTGTTCTGGGCTGCATTACCCAGGCGGAGAGGGGCGACCACATAGTTTGAATTGAGTATTTTCCTTCCGTTCAGTTCCACTGAGACGGCACCATCTAGTGGCACAAGACCAGGCTATTGCCACTTTAAAAGTGATTCTTTTCATGGCGGAATTTCCAACGGATACTGCAGGAGACGTCCTGTCGCTGCTGTCGTCATGTAAAAGACCCGCAAACTTTCGTGTCTGGGCCAAAGGAGGCGACATGGAGCTCCATCACTGGATCTTCCAACGATCTGCCACCCCCTTTCCCCTGACATCTTGGTGGTTTTTTTTTCTTTTGCAGTTTTCTTCCCCATTCTAAAAAAGCTGAAATGCCTCTTCTAAGGCTTTGTTACTGGCAGGAAGAACTTTATGCTGAATCAGGCTGGTATTTCCAGATCCATTTCTTTTGCCTTCAACCCTGCCCACCACTGGGTGGAATGTGTGCGGGAAAGAGCTGTTGTACAAAAAAGGCTGATGGACTAGGGAGGCTCTTCTTTTATTCTTAGGAATCGGGCCCTATATCAAAAAGGAAGATGAGAAGAATATCTCAATGTTGAGCGGGCTCCAAAACTCATCTTGTGGGGGGCGGAGAGGAAGCTTCTCCCTCATTTATGTTCAGGGGTGTGAAAATCACAGAGCTTTAAAAAGATCAGACTTAGTGCTAGCAATTCGGCTCCCGCAGAGGGCAGAAAGCAGCGTGTGATCAGAACAATAGCCCAGAGCATGCGCAGAGTGCCTTTCCCTCCCTGCTCTGTTAGTTATCCCAAGGAACAGGGGTGGAAAGAAGCTGCCAAGTCAGAAGTGGGTGAAGATTTCCAGGTTGTTTTGAGTCCTGGCACTTAAAGAAGGAAGATGGTGAGATGGGGCAGCGTGTAAGGGAAAAGAGGGCCGTAACTACATAGGAGCATTATTGAAGTTGTTTTATTTTAATTAAAATAAAAGAGCAGTGTGGTGTAGTGGCTAGAGTGTTGGAATAGGACTCAGGAGACCGAGGTTCTAGTCCCCAGTCAGCCATGGATGCTGACTGGGTGACTTTGGGACAGTCACTGACTCTCAGCCCAGTCTACCTCGCAGGGCTGTTGTGAGGATAAAAAAAACGGGAAGGGGAAGGATCATGTAAGCTACCTCGCGTCCCTTCCAAGAGAAAAAAAGCGGCATATAAATGTAATAAAAAATAAAATTAAAATAATCGGTTATCACCTCCGTCAAACACATACACAGGCAATGTTTTCAAAGCAGCACGCAAGGCGGAAACCAAGCCCAACTCATACTTGGAGCGGACCCATTGAAAGCAATAGGATCGCCAACTTCAGTCCCAATGATTTCAACGGCGCTTCTCCACCTATGCCAAAATCTGCCCCCCCCCCAAAGCCCCAGCCCAAGAAGAAAACACCTACCTTTAAAATAAAGCACTTGAAAACAAAATACCAAACCTCGAATCCGGACAACATCGCTCATTCCTCCCCAATGACCACGATAGCTCAGGACGATGGGGCCTGTAGTCCACCACATCTCGACCCGGGTGGTGGTGGGGAAAGGGTAATATAAAAGGGGCGTTCTCGAAATCCTCCCCCCTGCCATCACACACACACACACACACACACACACACTTTTGTGTTTAAAGCAACGCGGGGTAGTGCTGCTGCTGGTGGTGGTGGAACATCGGCATCCCGCCGTGTCCCTCCCCGCTTTCCAGCGGTGCAAGAACCCTACGGGTGTCGACTCCGAAGCCGGCGTGTCTCCTCCTGCCCCCGAAAGGCGACGCCCCATTAGAGCCGCCCCCCCGCATGCTCCCCCCTTCAGCCGCCCCCCCCCCGTCCTGCCGAGGCGCCCCCTCCTTCCTCCCGAGGATCAGCCCCGACGGCGCGTCCTGGCGCTGCGCTCACCTGCCAGGGGAGCTCGGCCAGGCGCGTCCCGGCCAGGTAGCCCTGCTGGAAGCGGCGCGCCAGCCTCCCTTCCTCGGCCTCCCCTTCCTCCGCGGCGGCGGCGGCTCGTGGCTCCTCCATCAGCAGCGGCTCCTCCTCCGCTGCCCGCGGGCTGCCAAGCCGCGCCTCCCCGGCCTTCCGGAGCGCGCAGGGAGGGCGAGGCATCGCGGGCCACGCGTCTCCGGCCTTCCCCAACCCCGTAGCCCTGCAGTCCTTCCGGACTCCAACTCCCATCCGCCCCTGGTAGCCGGGGGTGGTGGGACTTGTAGTGCAACGCGTCCTCTGCAGGGAGCCAAGTGCTTTCCTTTCAGACCCGAGCTCGTCCTGCCCCGTTTGCGTCCAGGGCGCTGCCCGGTTCCCTCGTTGCTTAGCAAAAAACGAAACAACCCCCCCCCCCCGCCAAGCGCAACAGAGGCAGTGTGGTGTAGTGGTGAGAGCTCACTGTAAATCCAGCTTCTTTCATGTAATGCAGTGTGGTGTAGCAGTTAGAGCGTTAGACTAGGGCTCCGAAGATCCTGGTTGGAATTCCCACTGGACTATGAAGCTCACTGGGTGATTTTGGGCCGGGCACTGATTCTCAACCTGACCTACCTCACAGGGTTGTTGTGAGGATAAAATAGAAAAGTGGAGGATCGTGTACACTGCCTTGGGCTTCTTGGAGGAAAGGCGGGATGTACATGTAATAGTAAACAAAATAAATACACCTTTAGGATCTTAGAGGAGGGTTGGATCCAGGTCTAGGCACATGTGCGCACAGAGGCGGACTTCCAGCCCTCTGAAAAGGCTGGCTTGGGGATGCTAGATGTTGTAGTTCAATGCATTTAGAGGGCCACAGTTTGGAGTGGTCTTCTGCTATACAGAGGGCAGGGTGGGGGATGATTCTGCTGAATAGTTCTTGGGCATGGAAGGGCCCCCAAAACTGGCCAGAGGCAGTGATTCAGAGTGAGCGGAGCCCCTCCATCAGTAGAAGGCGGATCCTGGATCCAACCCAAAGTGACTGGAGGAAAAGGAAACAAAAAGGAACTGAATATTGACCCATCAGGAGAAGTGCACCATGCTGTCCCCTGTGTTTCCTCCATTCAGAGGAAGCAGGAAATCCAAGCTATGTCCCAGCCCACGGTGGACGAAGGAGAAGAGTCAGAGGGTACCTCGTAGGCCTTGTCCCAGTACATCCTCTCGTTTGATGCAGGAGATTGAGAGCTTGAGCATCCCCAAGAGATGGCTGTCCAGCTTCAGGTTAAAGAACTCTCAGCCAAGGAGGAGCCCGCCTGTCCACCCCTCTAGGTAATTGGTTCCGACTATAGTTTCGCCTAATGTTCAACCGCAATCTACCCTCCGGCAAGGGTGTGAACGAGTGTGTTGCTGTTTTCATATCTGTGAAATGATTGAGGATGCGTGTGTTGTCTTGAGAAGGACACATACTTGCCAGACATATCTGCTCCAATGAGTTTGCGAATGGGAAACACACACACACACACGGATATGGCAAAAAGAAATATATTTCTTTGTAGTCCCATGTCCCATATACAGTAAATGAATCAAGCCTGTGTTACACATGCGGCAGGGGGAAAAATCCATGCAAGTAAAAAATAAAATAAAAACACTTCTCCTCCTTTTCATCATCATTGCAAAGAGGAAGGTTCTAGCTTGTGCTGGATGGGGTTACACTTCCCCTGAAGACACAGGTTTGCAGCTGGGGTGTACTCTTGGATTCAGCCCTGAGCCTAGATGCCCAGGTTTCGGCGGTGGCCTGAAGTGCATTTGCACAGTTAGAGCTAGTGCACCAGCTGCACCCGTTCCTAGAGATGTCAGGCCTGGCCACGGTGACACATGCCTTAGTTACATCCCAATTGGATTACTGTAACACGCTCTACGTGGGGCTGCCTTTAAACAGTGTTCGGAAACTCCATCTGGTTCAAAGAGCTGCAGCCAGATTGTTGACCGGGGCTGGTTACAGGGAGCAGACAACTCCCCTGTTAAAAGAGCTTCACTGCCTTCCAGTCTGTTTCCAGGCACAATTCAAAGTGCTGGTTATGACCTATAAAGCCCTATATGGCTCGGGTCCAGGTTATCTGAAAGACCGTATTCTCCCTTATGAGCCTGCCCGTGCTTTGAGATCTTCTGGGGAAGCCCGTCTTTCAGTCCCACCGTCTTCACAGGCATGCTTGGTGGGAACATGGGAGAGGGCCTTCTCGGTGGCTGCTCCGGTGCTTTGGAACTCTCTTCCCAGGGTAGCTAGACTGGCTCCCTCCTTGATGGGCTTTCGGAAGCAGGCAAAAACTTCTTTGTTCTGGCAGGCCTTAGGAGAATAATCTGGTCCTCCATCTATGTTAAGGACTTGTAAAATTGTCGTGTATTTTAAACCTTTAATGTTTTAATATTGCATTTTATTTTATTTTAATTTTTGTACATTTCTTTTCCTAGGTTTTAAAATGCATATATTTTAAATTTTGTAAGGCCGCCTTGAGGCCCAGTATTGGGCAAAAGGCGGGATAATAATAATAATAATAATACTATGACAGTTCTCTCAGTGCTATGCTAGTTGGTCAGTTTTGCATAGGATAGTTGGTTGGTTTTGCACATGGTGTAGTGTGCTAACATATGCATGATGTGCATGAGCTAGAATAAACCTGAACAAGCTTCGGACTTGTGCACTTTCCCCTCCAAAATAGAGAGGAGGAAGACTTCAGAGGCATTTAGTTTAGTTTCCATAGAATCCTGGCTTAGAATCCAGGCTTAGTGAACCAGAGATGATGGTTCATAATGAATTCTGATTACTTTGAGCTCCATCACACCAACGATTTATCACCCACCCGCCATGCCTGGTATGTGGTTTTTCAGCACGGGACTCACATGACATCGTCCCTGTCCTGCACTCATCTCACCCTTTCCTCCTACTTCGTTGCGTTTTATTTTGGTGCGGGGAAAGTCTGGATTATTTTCCCCTCTCGCTTTTTTCCTTTGTTAGGGGCGTGTGCTAATGGAGTCTTGCTGGCGAAAGGAGAGCGCGGGGCGGCTCTCCTCCTCTAGCACGGTTGTGGTAGGGACTTGTTAGTTGGTTGAATGGACTTTTTAGTGCTCCAACCCTCCCTCCCTGCCCCCACTGCCCACAGAAACGGAGCCTGGATGAAACCTTAAATCAGTAATTGCAAGATAACAAAGCCAGAGTGAGGGGGGAGGAGAAGAGCTCACGCCCATCAGAGTACCACAACCAATGAACTAGAGGAGGAAGGAGAAGGGGCGGGGTGGAATGGAAGAGCAAACAAGCGAAAACCCACAGTGTGTGATGGAGCCCTTTAACAAGCCAGCTTCATAACCCATACAGTTTGAAACTGACCTGTTTTGAAACTGACCGGCTTGTTATAAGCTGCCCCTAAGTGGAAAATCAGTGAAAAGGAAACAAAAGTATTGTCAGAATTCTCCTCCTGGCTGTGTGGGAGTAGCAGAGGGGAGAGAGGAGCATGGAAGCATGAGACTTGTTTGGGGTTTGTTCCAGCTTGTGTACATCTTTAGCATCGCGTGCAAACAGGGCTCTTTTCTACTTGCAGAGAATGATGTACATGATTTCCCACCTCCGTTCCACTGCTCAAATTACAGGATGGTGGAGAAGAGGGGCCCCCATCACCCATACCATTTTCGGATGGCCCCCACTTAGCTCCAATTTTTAGAAGGCTACAGGTGAGCCATGGTTTGCCTAAAATTGCCTCTCCCCCCATAATTCCAGCACGGTTGTGGTCTGATGTGATACGGCTCCATTCAACCACTGCAGAGGACTCTACCATTCCCATCTCAGCCTGCTGTCTGTGTGTGACTTAAACCTCCCATGGCATTATTCCAGTGCCGGATTGTCTTCTTTGATCAGGAAAACAATTCATCAGAAGTTGGTTGATACTTGCACCGGCCATTTCATTACGGTCGTCTTTTCATCACAGCTGATGGAAGCATTAAAAAAAAACAAAAAACAGATATGATTTAGAGAGTATTATGGATTCAAATAGAGTTTAACATTAACTGTTACATTTTTTGTGCGCTATCTCCAGTGTTCGAGGCAGTAAGCCTGTGCGCACCAGTTGCTGGGGAACATGGGTGGGAGGGTGCTCTTGCACCATGGCCTGCTTTGTTGGTCCCTGGCCGATGGGTGGTTGGCTACTGTGTGAACAGAGTGCTGGACTAAATGGACCCTTGGTCTGATCCAGCAGGGCTCTTCTTAAGTTCTTAAAGGTGTGATGATATCTATTGCAGACGATGGGGTTTACAAACTAAAAATGTCTTACGGTTTTATTTTAAGGTGATGTTTTTACAGCTTTATTCATTATTTGACGTACTTATTAAGGCCAACCAGTCATATCAATCCATGATCCATGTATATAAATACTTATTACTGGTGAATAAATATGATACACAGGGTCTTAAGCAAGACTGGAATAGGGAATTGGATTGTCCCATTTTGCCTGAGCAATGGATCGCTACCTTAGCATCTATATTCGAAGCATCTATAGACCTCAGGTTACACCTTATTCAGCAAAAACTCCATGATTAGATAGACCCTTATTAAACAGCCCCAACTTCTGTTTAATAAGGGTCTATCTAAGTTGGCTAATTGCTGGAGGTGTAACACAACTAATACTTCTTTTAACCATATGTTTTGGCAATGTACAGTAGTTCCTTTTGAAGGTGGGGAGGTTATTATACAGATAAACCTTGTACTGGAATACTCCTTAATATTTTTGGATGTACACACTCTTTTAAATTATTCACCTGCTTCATGGAAATTAACGAATAGTCAACATAAATGGATTCTCTGGGCCCTTTTTACAGTTGAAAGACTGATATTACAACACTGGTAGGATAAACACTCACTTCTTATAATGCAATGGACTGAGGACTTTACAATACTTTCAATATTTGAACGGGTGGTGTAGAGACCATCACCTTCAAATGGATACTTATTGGATATCTGGTCAGCTTTTGTGGAAGCCTATGTATAGTTGTTAGAAAGTTGTATGCATTTCATATACCGTATTTCTTCGATTGTAAGACGCCATCGATTGTAAGACACACACTAATTTCAGTACCACCAACAGGAAAAACAACAACCCTAAGACACACCTGCGATTCTAAGACGCACCCCATTTTTAGAGATGTTTATATGGGGAAAAAGTGCATCTTAGAATCGAAGAAATATATTCATTGCTAAGAATATTTATAAATCCATGTAAGCATATTAAAAGTTTTGAGGGTGCTGATGGGCACCACATTGAGGATGCCTTCACAGAGACAATTAGAGGTGCCCAGTGGTGCCATGGCCCCTGCGGGCTCCACACTGGGTATATTTATTTATTTATTTATTTATTTATTACATTTCTATACTGCCCAATAGCCGGAGCTCTCTGGGCGGTTCACAAAAATTAAAAACATTCAAAGTATAAAACAACAGTATAAAACCATAATATAAAACACAATATAAAAGCTCAACCAGATAAAAACAGCAGCAATGCAAAATTTAAAACACCAAGTTAAAATTTATTTATAGACTGTTAAAATGCTGGGAGAATAAAAAGGTCTTCACCTGGCGCCTAAAAGAATATAATTATTCAGCTCTACACTGCCCTTGCGGCCATGTTAGCAAGATGGCTGCCGCGTGTTTGAAATGTGTATCAAAACGTGGGGATATTGATGGGTGCTGTCTGAGTCAGCAGCAGCAGCAGCCTCAGATCCCAGCCTCAGCTGGCTGTGCTTAACCTTTCTCCCAGGGCCGGCGCTGCCATAGAGGCCAGTCAGGTGGCCGCCTAGAGTGCCAAGGTAATGGGGGCGCTGAACGCCGCGCCTGGAAGTCGCCCTCCCACTCCCACAGCCTCTCTAGCCGAGCGAGGGCAGCTTCTGGGCACGGCGTTCAGAAGCCGCCCTTCCACCCCAGTGTCCCTGGCTTGGCTTCGGCTGGGCCCCTGCCCAGCCGAAGCCAAGCCGGGACACTGGGTGGGGGTGGGGTGGGGGCGGACAGCTCCACGTTCTGACTTCCGGCGTGCTCCGGAAGTCAGAACGTGGAGTCGTCCGCCCACCCCACCCCCCAGCGTCCCGCCCAGCCGAAGCCAAGCCAGGGACGCACGTTCTGACTTTGGGCAAGGGAAAGGTAACACGGCCTCCAGCCCCGCCTGTCTCTGCCTACTTGGGGTGGGGGGTATGCTGGGGCACGGTGGTACGGTGGGGTGGGGTTAAAGCAGCTCACCTTGCCTAGGGCTCAAAATAGCCTGAACCGGCCCTGCTTTCTCCTGTTGGTTTTCCACTTTCCTTTCCTGCCAGGTCTTTTGAAATATTCTGAGCAATGTTGGCCGTTGCTATTGCAGAATTTGCCAGAAGGGCCAGCTTGAAAAATTCTGGGCTCAGAATTTTTGGACTTGCAGCTAACACCGAGGAAAAAGGGAGAAGACGAATCTACTGTAGCTTTCCCCAACACGATGCTCTTCAGACAGTCTGGATTACAATTCCCATCAGCCATTGCCAGCATGACCAATGGTCATGGGTGCTGGGGGGGTGTAGTCTTAAACATCTGGAGGGTACCACGTTGGAGAAGGCTGGTCTATTATCATCATGACAATGATGCCTTTTCCCCAAAACTGGGACTCAAGGTGGCTTTACAAATTAAAACATGTACAGTTAAAACAAATAGAGATATACACAAATTAAAACAATAATTGAAGAAGCTACAATATTAAAACATTTAAAAATATTTAAAATATGAATAATTTTTAAAAATCCAATGTATAAACAGTGCATTAACAGAAGTTCAGAGTACTCCCTAAAGGCCTGCTGGAACAAAAAAGCATTTGCCTGCCTCTGGAAACACACCAGGGGGCCAGTCTAGCTTCCCTGGGAAGGGAGTTCCAGAGCCCCGGGACAGCCACTGAGAAGGCCCTCTCCTGCGTTATTACCAGGCGTGCCTGTGATGATGGTGGGACTGAGAGAAGGGCCTCCCCTGAAGATATGAGCCAACAGTGCGATATGGCTGCAAGAAAGGCAAATGCTATTTTGGGCTGCATTAATAGAAGTATAGCTTCCAAATCATGTGAGGTACTGGTTCCTCTCTATTTGGCCCTGGTTAGGCCTCATCTAGAGTATTGCGTCCAGTTCTGGGCTCCACAATTCAAGAAGGATGCAGACAAGCTGGAGCGTGTTCAGAGGAGGGCAACCAGGATGATCAGGGGTCTGGAAACAAAGCCCTATGAGGAGAGACTGAAAGAACTGGGCATGTTTAGCCTGGAGAAGAGAAGATTGAGGGGAGACATGAGAGCACTCTTCAAATACTTAAAAGGTTGTCACACAGAGGAGGGCCAGGATCTCTTCTCGATCCTCCCAGAGTGCAGGACCCGGAATAACGGGCTCAAGTTAAAGGAAGCCAGATTCCAGCTGGACATCAGGAAAAACTTCCTGACTGTTAGAGCAGTGCGACAATGGAATCAGTTACCTAGGGAGGTTGTGGGCTCTCCCACCCTAGAGGCCTTCAAGAGGCAGCTGGACAACCATCTGTCAGGGATGCTTTAGTGTGGATTCCTGCATTGAGCAGGGGGTTGGACTCGATGGCCTTGTAGGCCCCTTCCAACTCTGCTATTCTATTATTCTATGATTCTATGATCTCAGAGGACGGGCAGGCTCATAAGGAAGAATACGGTCTTTCAGATAACCTACTTATTGGTAACATCACTACTGCACCCTCCCTCTGGCTTGAGAGTCCATTCCTCCTAGGGTGGCCATGCATGCAGCACCGAAAAACAGAAATGCAAGAAAAGCAAAAGAGGCTAAAAGAGAAAAGTTGCATATTATTGTAAAGCGCGTTGATGCCAGAAATGGTGAGGTGGTGCTATAAAAATGCAATAAATAAATAAATAAATAAATAAATAAATAAATAAAATAATTCATCTGTATAGATGCCAGTTTAAGGGGGGACCCTATAATTTCAATAGAAACACAAAACCTCCCCATGTAGTGGGGAAAACTGCAGCCAGGTGACCAGGGTACTTGCTCGTGCTAGCAGTTGATGGGAAACTTCAAGGCTCCTGGGCTGTCCTTTCTGTGGGATCTTTTTTAAAACTGGATTTAGCCCAGACAAACTTCCAAACAGAGGATTGTCTTCTGACAGCCCTGGAAACACAAGCTAGCAATGCCGCAAAATGTATACAGCGCATAGCTAAACTATGGAACTCACTACCACAAGATGCACTCATGGCTATCAGTTTGGACAGCTTTAAAAGGGAAATGGAGAAATTCCTGGAGGAGAAGGCTATCCGTGGCTACTCGGCCTGATGGCTGAATGCTACCTCCAATATTGGAGGCTGTAAGCCTGTGTACATCAGTTGCTGGGGAACATGGCTGTTGCATTCATGTCCTGCTTGTGGGTCCCTGGCCGACAGCTGGTTGGCTACTGTGTGAACAGAGTGCTGGACTAGACGGACCCTTGGTCTGATCCAGCAGGGCTCTTCTGATGTCCTTATACGAAAACAACACTTCGTGATTTATTCCTGCTTTTCCTTATGGTTGAAGAGGTGAGGCAAAACCTTTTCAGGAACTTCATATGATATTTGGTATAACCTCAAAAGACTAGATCAAGGTGGGTGTATATATTGGTGGGTGGGTGGGTGAGAGCATTAATTAGGCTATTTCCCCTTTAGAGACCATTTTCTTCCTGATCGAAGTTATTTTGGGGATTGCCACGGCAACTGCATCTCGTTGTTTGCAAAAGTTCTAACTAATTAATGGAACCATTACATCGGACTAGAAGTATCACTACTGACAAAAAAAAACCAACCCCCCCCCCCCCCGGGTTTCTTTCTTTTTGGAAAAGAAACTTTACATCACTTGTTCTGGTAAAGCTGTTCATGCTTTCCCATTTCACAGTCCACAAAACCGGCAACTGCCCCCCCCCCAACAACAAACGGCCACATATGTGCAAACTTTGAAAATCTGTTTTGAATGGATGCATTCCATCGCTGTTTGTGCACATCGCTGTGGCTTCTAACAGATTGTCGGAGTCGTTTCTCGATGCTTTTTATCCAGAGATAGATGGTACACTGAATAAAACATCTGCTACCCTATTGTTAATTAGGAACTGAAAATGTTTTTTCTAGGCAAAGGAGGGGGGGGGGAAACCCACAATTGCATATTGTTATAAGAACATAAGAAGAGCCCTGCTGGATCAGACCAAGGGTCCATCTAGTCTAGGGTGACCAACTGTCAGGATTTCCCCGGATTTGTTCTGGTTTTTGTTCTTTCCATGGTGTCGGGGGATTTTCTATAATTTTCAATAATGTCCTGGAATGACACACCTTCCTCTTTAAGGCTGCCATTAGCATGGCAGGAGGGAATGACATGCTTTCTTGAGGCACATCATTCCCCCACCCCGAGCTCCAATTGAGGTCTTAAAGGGGAAAGTGGGTCATTCGTGGACATTATAGAAAAGGCCCCAATTGGAGTGGATGGTGGTGGTGCAGAATGAAATCCTTTCCCCTCCTCCACTCCAATCGGGTTCTTTAAGGTGGCGGGGGAATGACGTACTTTCTGCAGGACTCGGAAAGCTGCTTCCCCCCACACACTAGGTGTCCTCTTTTTTGGTTTCCCAAATATGGTCACCCTAATCTAGTCCAGCACTCTGTTCACACAGTGGCCAACCAGCCATCGGCCAGGGATGAACAAGCAGGACATGGTGCAACAGCACCCTCCCACCCATGTTCCCCTGCAACTGGTGCACACAGACTTATTGCCTCGACTACTGGAGAGAGCACACAACCATCAGGGCTAGTAGCCATGGATAGCCTTTGCCTCCAGGAATTTATCCAACTCCTTTTAAAGCCATCCAAAGTGGTGGCCATCACTACATCTTGTGGTAGTGAGTTCCATAATTTAACTATGTGCTGTGTGAAGAAGTCCTTCCTTTTATTTGTCCTGGATCTCCCACCAGTCAGTTTCATGGGATGACCCCATTGGGTTCTTGTATTTTTTGAGAGGGAGAAAAATGTCTCCTCCACACCATGCATAATTTTGTACACCTCTATCGTGTCTCCCCTTAGCCTCCTCTTCTCCAAGCTAAACCATCCCAGTTGATGTAACCTTCCCTCATAGGGGAGATGCTCCAGCCCCTTAATCATTTTAGTTTCCTTTTTCTGCACTTTTTCCAGCTCTATAATATCCCTTTTTCAAGTGTGGTGACCAGAACTGTACACAGTACTCTAAGTGTGGTCGCACCATAGATTTGTATAAGGCAGCATGATACTGGCCGTTTTAGTCTCAATTCCTTTTCTTATAATGCCTAACATGGCAGCCACATCTATCCTGGTGTCCTTCAGATATGTTGGGCTACATTTCACATCACCTACAGTGAACACAACCATTTGCCCTACTGGCTGGGGATGACGGCAGTTGTAGTACAAAACATATGTGAGGGTGTGTGTCAAACTGGCAACTTCTTGTACTCCTAGTTAAGAACAGAGGAAGTATTCCAGATAAAGAAACATGCTCTCCACCCCATACAAACATGACCAAGGCTGGCGTTAGGGTTTCTCCTCCCAAGGCAAAAAGGCTGTTACTCAGTGTTGTAGTGGAGCTGGGTTTCTCAGTTCAGGGCCGGCCCTACCTCTAGGCAGAGTGAGGCAACCGGGTGGCAGATGCTGGCAGGTCAACCTCCGCCATCCAGTTCTTTCTCTTGAGTCCTCTATTGAAGGACAGATCACAGATAATGCTGGTGGACACACACTACCCCATTGCCAGGCTTGAAGTAGGCTTCATCTGCCAGTCCAGGAGGCTTCGGTATGTGGAATGGGTCAGGGCGCCATCTTGTCCTTTGCCTCAGACAGAAAAAATGTCTTGGACCAACCCTGTCTCAGGGTCAAAGCACTGGAACTTTTTAATTAGCAGGAGTGGTGACCTCAACTGGCCTCCTGTTCAGTCTAACCTCTTCTGATCTTCGCTGCAATCCTTTCCATAGCTGGGGAGGAGGATTGGATTCTCCCAGCAACAATAGATTGCTTTGAGCTATCCCTGTTGTCATGGTAAGCCTTTTGGGGTGACATGTTTGCCAGACCTGATTAAAGAGAAGACACATACTCTGAGCATGTGCAGTTTTGCATTTTAAACTCACTTATGCTCTGTGATGGGCTTCGGGGCCGAAGTCCCTTTAAGACTACTGACAAAGTTGGTCTCTGGGCAGATCTGTGACAGGGATGCCAAGGACCTTGAGTAATCATTGTGTCCAGTCATCCGACTCTGCACCTGGCCGATATTCCCCTGTTGTCCGTGCAACCGAGCCGATAAAAGATCAAGGTTGAGCCGGTGGGGCTTCCTTGCTGCAGTGTGGATACTGGTAACATAGGCTGAGAGGGAATGTTTTTCTATGAGGCTACGGCCCGCAGAGGCAGAGTTCGTGTAAAAGTTAGTTTAAGGGCTGGATGCCTTGGGAAAGGAGTGGCTGCGTTCAGCCTGGGTGGGTGGGGGGGTAGGGTGACCCTATGAAAAGGAGGACAGGGCTCCTGTATCTTTAACAGTTGTATTGAAAAGTGAATTTCAGCAGGGGTCATGTGTATATATGGAGAACCTGGTGAAATTCCCTCTTCATCACAACAGTTAAAGCTGCAGGTGCCCTGCCCTCTTTTAAATCTGGTCACTCTAGTATAGCTCTTGCAGCTTTAACTGTTGTAATGAAGAGGGAATTTCACCAGGTTCTCCATATATACAAATTATACCTGCTGGAATTCCCTGTTCTGTGCAACTGTTAAAGATACAGGAGCCCTGTCCTCTTTTTCATATGGTCACCCTAGTGGGGGGGATGGTTGAGTGTGTGAGTGTGGAGAGGGTGTTGTGTTTGTCCTTCCTGCTTTCCTTGTCTTTGTGCTGTGTCTTTTCCCCTACGTATTGTCCCGGCCCTGGGACGTGGGAACCCTACCAGACCTTTTGTGTGCAACTAATAAACTGTTGTAGACTAGGGTGACCCTATGAAAAGGAGGACAGGGCTCCTGTATCTTTAACAGTTTATTTATTTATTTATTACATTTCTATACCGCCCAATAGCCGAAGCTCTCTGGGCGGTTCACAAAAATACCGCCCTGCCCTCTTTTAAATCTGGTCACTCTAGTATAGCTCCTGCACCTTTAACTGTTGTGATGAAGAGGGAATTTCACCAGGTTCTCCATATATACAAATGACACCTGCTGAAATTCCCTTTTCAATGCAACTGTTAAAGATACAGGAGCCCTGTCCTCCTTTTCATAGGGTCACCCTATTTTAGACCCTACTGTGGTGTGACTGTTATTTCTGGAGCGTCAGACTCAACCTAGATCAGGAATGCAGGTGACTGGCTCCATGCCAAGCTCCATCACAACTACAGGGATAAAATGGAGTTAACTTCTGCTGCCCTGATGGTAAACACACTTAGAGAGTGATCCCTTGGTCTCTGGGTGAGCAATGACCAGAATAGTCTCTTGTTTGCCCTGGGGGTGATGTCAGTGTTCCCTAGGTGGTCATTTTGGGGGCTCTCTGGGCTGCAGGGCGCTGGACTTTGCCCCCAAGATCCAGCCCTAGCCGTGCTCCTGGTAACCTCTTAGACAACATGTAGTATCCTATTTCAGGGCTCTAGGACATTGGGAAGAAACTCGCTATTCTTCTTATTCCGTAAGATTCTGGCTGGACATCAGGAAAAACTTCCTGGCTGTTAGAGCAGTACAAAAATGGAACCAATGATCTAGGGAGGTCGTGGGCTCTCCCACACTAGAGGACTCCAAGAGGCAGCTGGACAGGCATCTGTCAGGGATGCTTTAAGGTGGATTCCTGCATTGAGCAGGGGGTTGGACTCGATGGCCTTATAGGCCTCTTCCAACACTGCTATTCGATGATTCTAAGTCTGTCCAATGCAAGTGTGTGTGTGTGTGTGTGTGTGTGTGTGTGTGTGTGTGTGTGTGTAAATGCATGCACATAATAAGGGGACAAATTTTAAGAAAATGGGAATGTTAAGAAAAATGGGGGGAAACTGAAACTTAAGTTATGGTTTAAATCATAGGAATGCAGTGAATGTTGCAATACATTAATTTAGGTTATGCTTTCACTCTTCCACAGTTTTCAGTGTGGATGTCTCTTTATAGGCTCAAGCATTTAGAAGAGAAAATGAAGATCTTTTGTAATGTCATAAGCAAAAAATAAAATAAAGTAAAAAATGGCCATCACAATTGCTGGCTGATTGAATCCACGAGAAAGTTTTATACAAATGGCTTGTTGTTTACTAATACATTTTCATAGAGTTTAATAATGCTTGCATTGATATTTCATTCCAGAATAATCAGTGTGTGAGTGAAACATGACTAAATTATGACTGGGAAATGAGTGTTTTATTGACGTTTTGGGGGTGTGAATGTGATTTGTGAAGGAGCAGATATTTTTACAGGGCTGAATAAAACTGGATTTGCAATGACCAGCTCGCATCCTAATATTTGCTGACCTTCCTCTTGGGGATAAGAACGTTGCTGCCCTTTGCTCTAGCCAAAATAGTAGAAAAGTAGAAAACTAGCACATCATCAGGGGGAAGGCTAGGCTAGAACTCCTTGCCCTGACATGCTAGCTTTCTAGAAGCAGGGAGTTTTGTTTTTAATGTTAGGAAGCATTCAGTCTGGCAATTTCCCATCTGCATTTTGAAGAGGTGAATCCCAGGAAATGGCCGTTTTGAGATGCAAGCATGCCTTCTCTCATTACGTCCAGCCTCTCAGTAGTTTATGTACGAAAGAAAGCAGGAAGAGGCTACTGAATGACCATAACCCAAAGAGAATTTCTCTTCTGAGAAATTGCAGAGGGACCCTGCTGGAAGTTTGTGGTGCAACTGGGACTATGAACAGACACAGCAGGCTGAGTTGGCCAGCCGCAATACCACCTGATGATCTCAGGCACTGTATCTAGACCATGCCTGGACACCCACAGAGTGCATGTGGACTCCCATCATGCTAAAGTCACCCCAGGAACTGAGACATTGCCGGTTCTGGAGAGAAGCCCAGAATTGGTTGAGAAGCACTCGTCTGGTTGCCAGAAAACTTCACTATCAAGGTTCTATTTGGGAGGAGGGAGAAGCAAAGGAAGAAACTAGGGCACATTGGGAGCCAACAGATGACCAGGAAGGAGGAAGAGGTAATTGAGAAGATATAAACCTCCCAGTCCCTCCTAGGTTTTTGCTGAGATAACAGCTATCCTGTAAGTTCCAACTCGCTCTGCCCCAAGGTACAAAGAACTGGCCATGAAGACTGCCATGCTCTTCATAGAATCATAGAATCATAGAATAGTAGAGTTGGAAGGGGCCTACAAGGCCATCGAGTCCAACCCCCTGCTCAATGCAGGAATCCACCCTAAAGCATCCCCAACAGATGCTTGTCCAGCTGCCTCTTGAAGGCCTCTAGTGTGGGAGAGCCTACAACCTCCCTAGGTAACTGATTCCATTGTCGCACTGCTCTAACAGTCAGGACGTTTTTCCTGATGTCCAGCTGGAATCTGGCTTCCTTTAACTTGAGCCCGTTATTCCGTGTCCTGCACTCTGGGAGGATCGAGAAGAGATCCTGGCCCTCCTCTGTGACAACCTTTTAAGTATTTGAAGAGTGCTCTCATGTCTCCCCTCAATCTTCTCTTCTCCAGGCTAAACATGCCCAGTTCTTTCAGTCTCTCTTCATAGGGCTTTGTTTCTAGACCCCTGATCATCCTGGTTGCCCTCCTCTGAACACGCTCCAGCTTGTCTGCGTCCTTCTTGAATTGTGGAGCCCAGAACTGGACGCAATACTCTAGATGAGGCCTAACCAGGGCCGAATAGAGAGGAACCAGTACCTCACGTGATTTGGAAGCTATACTTCTATTAATGCAGCCCAAAATAGCATTTGCCTTTCTTGCAGCCATATCGCACTGTTGGCTCATATTCAGCTTGCAATCTACAACAATTCCAAGATCCTTCTCATTTGTAGTATTGCTGAGCCAAGTATCCCCCATCTTGTAACTGTGCCTTTGGTTTCTATTTTCTAAATGTAGAACTTGGCATTTATCCCTATTAAATTTCATCCTGTTGTTTTCAATAGCTCCTGCTGAGAGCTCTTTAGTGCACTCTTTGCTTTGAGGGTGTATCTTTGGACCTGTGTGTTTCTTTACCCTGCATTGCAAAACAAAGCCAGATTGATTTCAGGAACCAGAAGGTTTGACTATATAACACCTGCTCTGGTCCGCTTGCACTGGCTGCCTGTATGTTTCCGAGCCCAATTCAAAGTGCTGGTTTTGACCTATAAAGCCTTACACGGCTTGGGACCACAATACCTGATGGAACGCCTCTCCCGATGTGAATATACCCGGTCACTACGTTCAACATCGCTCGGAGTGTGGCAACGAGGGACAGGACCTTTTCAGTGGTGGCCCCCAGACTATGGAACAATCTCCTTGACGAAGCTCACCTGGCGCCAACGCTGCTATCTTTCCGGCACCAGATTAAGACTTTCCTCTTTGCCCAGGCGTATGGCAGCACATCTTGATCACCCACATGTTTATTTTAATGGTTTTTAATGCTTCATGTATGTATATTCTGTGTTTTAGAATTTTAAATTTTGTATACTTGTTTTTATCTCATTTTAGAATTTCTGTAAACCGCCCAGAGAGCTCTTGCTATGGGGGCGGTATATATATGTAATAAATAAAATAAAATAAATAAATTCTTTCCAGGTTTTTTTTTTGCCTGTCCGCTGCCAGCCTTTATCGTCCTGTTCCTGCCTGAGCATGCCTTTTTGGACCTGGTTTCAGCCCATCTTACACATGAACACACGATATGGTCCCAGCTTACATACAAATAATGAAAACTGCCTGATGCAGAGACAGACTGTCTGCCCTTTGACCCCAGGCAGTGGCACTCCGGCGTCTCTGACAGAGGGCTTTCATAGCCCTGCTACTACCCAGGACCCTTTTAACTGGAGGTGTCAGGGATGAAAACTGGGACCATATGATGCACTTGCTCTTCCACTGAGCAGTACCCAAATGGAACACATAAAGCTGACTTAGACTGAGTCCCAAAAGTTAGTCCATTAACCCAGTTCTCCAAAGTCGAGGTCTTTCCCAGTCTTGGTGCACAGCATCCTTTCAATTGGAAATGCCACAGAAGATTGAATGTGGGACCTTCTGCCTGCAAATCATGGGCCCTACCTCTGGCCTATGGCCCTCATGCAAGGATTCGGTACAATCAGGCTTCCAGACATTGGCCCAATCTGTCTGGAGGGGCATGTGTCTACATGCCCACTTCCAGCTCTAGAGGACAAAGAAGGAGACACGCCTTACCTCTTCTTTCGCTTAATGATCCCGTATGTCAAAGCTACAATGGGTATCAGAACAAGCAGGGCACCCATTGTACTAACTACAATGACGGGGACGAGGAGGTCCTTTGCGGGAATGAGCATGCCTCGAGTAAGTGCCAGAGAACCATTGTTGGGCTCTGGCTCGATGCCCAGAAGCTCACACATCAATGGGTAAATGTGGATGCTGTCGAAGGGTTCCGCTAAATACCCTTTCTTGAAATCTGGACCAAAAGCTCTAAAGATGGTCTTCATGTCCATGCCTTCATTGTCGAATCCATGGTCACCTTTGTTAACATAGATGATAAACCTCTGAAAGACAGCATTAAAGAAAATTAAGAAAGAAATCCTCCGTTGCTTATTGCATACAGAAACAGATTTTTTTTTGGGGGGGGGGAGGCGAATGGCTTCTTAATAATTCCATCTGTGTGCATAATTAAGAAACATATAATGAAGAGTGCAATGCTATGCATGTGTAAAGAGAAAAAGAGTACCACAACTCCCAGCATGCTCCAGCCACTCTTGCAATGCAAAGCCTGTGCTAGGGGTTGTAGAACTCCCCCCCCCAGTCTAAATATGCATAGGATTGCACCCTTATTCATGAAATGCATTACTGCAAGATGTGGTAATGGCCGCCTACATTAGGCTGGACTAAAGTGTCAAAGATAATTTCTCGCTTATTTCACCCACCTCAAAGTTGGTTGTTTTGTGATGGCTGTATTTTGGGGGCTAGAGTGGAATTCTTGGGGATTGGGGAGAGAATTGGAATGGCTGCCATTTTGTTTCCCCCAGAAAGCTCCTTTCTGAGGCACATCTTGAATTTTGGGGGATTTTAAATGACTATCGCCATAAAAAAAAAATGGCTGCCTTCTTTGCCACTCAATGGGGGCTGCCGTTATAGTAGACAGAAATTGGTTTGGACTTCAATTCCCACCAGCCCCAGTCAGCATAGCCAATGGTTGGGAAAATTGGGAATTGTGGTCCAAAACAGTTGTGGTGCTCAGCTTGGGGAAACCAGCTGCAGACTGATGCTAATTTTTGTGTTAATGTGTCCAACTACATTAGATCTAGATTGGATCTAGATTTAGTCGTGCTTAGAGTAGGCCCATTGAAATCAATTGGGCTTATGTTAGTCATGATTAGTTTGCTCCATTGATTCCCAAGGAGTCTGGGCTAACCTGGACTAAGTCTTGATCCAGCCCATAAAGTCTGACATAATTTTATTCCCGCCTTGAGGCACAGCATTGGGCAAAAGGCAGGATAATAATAATAATAATAATAATAATAATAATAATAATAATAATAATAACAACAACAACAACAACAACAACAACAACAACAATTTTGTCTTCACAGCTGTCCAACATGTTGTATTTATATACAATTGTCCGTTGCCCCGCAGAAGAGATACACTTGTAGTTTTGAGGTGGGCATTTCAGAACAAGAGAATGAGCTGCAAATTTGCCTAAGGCAACCCACTGCAAATATGGTTCTCCCTAGGAGGAATACCGTTTGCTGGGAGAAGAAAAACAGGTGTGATGTAAAGATGATTCACACAGAGGTTGGTTCTCATAACCCCTCTCTACTCACAGTATTCACTGCCACACGCAGAAAGGCTTCAGACTTGATGATATGGCCACTGTATGTCACTATTGCTCCACTGGAAAGTTACAAGCTGAGGATCTCTCTCTCTCTCTCTCTCTCTCTCTCTCTCTCTCTCTCTCTCTCACACACACACACACACACACACACACACACACACACACTGTTTCCATTTCGAGCTTTTCACTTCCAAATATGTATCGTCCGTCTGTCTGTCTGTCTGTCTGTCTGTCTGTCTGTCTGTCTATCTATCTATCTATCTATCTATCTATCTATCTATCTATCTATCTATCTATCTATCTATGCCTTTAAAATGTATTCTGTAGGTAGCATGTATGTGCCAAGAACAGCAATTACTGCTTTGCAGATGGTGTTTATTGAATCACCAGCATGTGACATGCCTGTATGATTGTTGGCCATGTGGGGCATATTCCTAGGAAAAGATCATAGAATCATAGAACAGTAGAGTTGGAAGGGGCCTCTAAGGCCATCAAGTCCAACCCCCAGCTCAATGCAGGAATCCACCTTAAAGTATACCTGACAGATGGTTGTCCAGCTGCCTCTTGAATACCTCTAGTGTAGGAGAGCCCACAACCTCCCTAGGTAACTGGTTCCATTGTCGTACTGCTCTAACAGTCAGGAAGTTTTTCCTGATATCCATCAGGCTTCCTGTAATTTAAGCCCATGATTCCGTGTCCTGCACTCTGGGATGATCGAGAAGAGATCCTGGCCCTCCTCTGTGACAACCTTTCAAGTATTTGAAGAGCACTATCATGTCCCCCGTCAATGTTATCTTCTCCAGGCTAAACATGCCCAGTTGTTTCAGTCTTTCCTCATAGGGCTTTTTTTCCAGATCCCTGATCATCCTCGTTGCCCTCCTCTGAACACCATCATCAAGTGAAAGTGATAGCTGAAAGCCACATAATGCAATTTATTTATTTATTGCATTTCTATACCGCCCAATAGCCAAAGCTCTCTGAGCGGTTTACAATTGACACCTTTCCCCTCTGATCACTTTTAGCAGTACTTCAAGGGGATATTGAAAGACAATGGTAGGTATTCGTCTATGCCGGGGGCTTCCAACTTGTCCCCTCCCCAGATGTTTTGGCCTACAACTCCCATCAATCCTAGCCAGCACAGCCAACGATGAAAGATGATGGGAATTGTAGTCCAGAACACCTCAAGGGCCACAATTTTCCCACTCTTCTTCTACAGCTGTTCACATTGGAGCGTAAGAAGGGTAGATCTCTTTGCCTGTGTCCTGACTTGTTCAGCAGAAGGCAGCTGGTGTAGTGTGTTGTAATGGCTAAAGTGTTGGACTGGGAGTTGGGAGATCCGGATTCTAGTCCCCACTTGGCCATGGAAACCCATTAGATGGCTTTGGGCCAGTCACAGCCTCTCAGCCCAACCCACCTCACAGGGTTGTTGCTGTGAGGATACAATGGAGAGGAAGGGGGTTATGTATGCCACCTTGGGTTCCTTGGAGGGAAAAAGGTGGGATATAAATGCATAAAACAAATAAGTAACAACCAGGACAGGTGTTGCTAGCCCTGCACCCACAGGGCCTTGAACAGGGGGTTGGACCTGATGGCCTTTTAGGGCCCTTCCAACTCTACTATTCTATGATTCTATGATTCTATTTCCCAGGGCCCTGGATCTATTCCACAGAGCCCTGAATGTCCATTGGTGGCAATGTTTTTTTTGTCTCAGCTTAACTGCCACGCAGAGTGCTCACGTGGCACGTATATTGTACTCTTTTTGGCACCAGGTGAACACCTTTTTATTTCCTCAGGCATTTGAGTTTTTCAATTTCTGTATGAAATCTGGTACCGTATTTTAAATCTTTGCGCTGCTGATATCTTCGTTTTGGTTATTTTTTTTTTAATTTTATACTCTAAAATAATCCTTTGCTTTATGCCCTCGATGCTCGTAATCCACCAGACTTCGAGGGTTACGAGCATCCTGTGCAGAGTGGGAGGAATGGCGGAGGTGGTCATTCTCTGTCTCTCTGCCCACTCTGCATTTTTGCTGGACAGGCTTTCTGGCTCATGCAGCTCAGGTGTTCCAGAGCGGGAGTGAAGGAGGCTGGAGAAATTGCAGCCTTGCTTGTCTCCTCGCCTCTCTGGTCTCCTCCCCTTCCTGCCCACCAAAAATGCTCCCCTTCCCCTTTCTCAGAGGTCACTTTCAGCCGGTGTGAGAACCATAGAACCACTTTCTGCTGGCTGCAAGGGGTGTATGGGTCAGATCTCCGAAGTTAGATCGTTGCCTGTGAGATCAGGGAAGGGATCCCACACTATCCCATTTCCCCTCAGACAATGTCTAGGGGGCATAGGATTGCTCCCTAAGAGTTGGAAAAAACATTTATTTATTTATTACATTTATATACTGCCTCATAGCCGAAGCTCTCTGGGTGGTTTACAAAAGTTAAAAACAATGAACATTAAAAACAGATATACAAAATTTTAAACCACCAAAAGTATAAAAAACAACAATATCCATTTAAAACAATTATTCTCGGGTCAGTTAAAAACTCAGCATATGCTGCTAAATGCCTGGGAGAAGGGAAAAGTTTTGACCTGGTGCCGAAAAGTTAACAATGTTGGTGCCAAACGAGCCTTGTCAGGGAGATCATTAATTGGGGGGCCACCACTGAAAAGGCCCTCTCCCTTGTTGCCATCCTCCGAGCTTCCCTCGGAGTAGGCACTCGGAGGAGGACCTTGGATGTTGAGCGCAGTGTACGGGTAGTTTCATGTTGGGAGAGATGTTCCATCAGGTATTGTGGTCCCAAGCTGTGTAAGGCTTTATAGGTTAAAACCAGCACCTTGAGTTGGGCTCAGAAACATATAGGCAGCCAATGCAAGCGGGCCAGAATCATAAATAAAAATCCTTTGCCCACTTATCCCAGTCTAAGCAAAACTCATATATGGTTTAAACATAGTTTACATTGACTCCTCACACTAGTAGTTGACACACACTAGTAATTAGTATTTAGGCTGCATTCCACAGCTAATCAATTATATTTAGATGAGGCTGGCAAACCATTCATCCACTGGGGATGCCCTAGGTCAAGATACCCTACATCAAGCATGGGGGTGGACTAGATGACCTAGAACCCCCCGGCCGTCACTATGGTTCTATGGTTCTCACCTTGGATAGCTCCTTTAGAGTTCTAACTAGTTATGAGTAAAACCTGGAGTGGATTCTCCACCCCACTGACATTGAAGCCACCAGCCTCCACTGGGGGCAGTATTTGAGATTTGGCAGTTTTTAGAGCAGGTGCAGAGAATCTAATGTCTCCCCTATATTGCAGACTACAACTTCCATAATCCCTGACTGCTGACCATATTGGCAGGGTTGATCAGTATTGTAATCCAAAACCATCTGGAGGGGCTGTCCCTGTTTTAGGGCATCCAATAATTCATTAAAAACCACAACAACCACTCTACAGTCATTCTAAAGCACTAAAATTTCAATCATTGAGGTCAGAGATGTTGCAACGCCAGTCTAAATAATGCAAATTTAGGCTTGCAGTCTCAGGGGTTATGTCCTGTGTACCAAAATATTGAAATCCCTTGCTCAGAATTCACAAAGGATAATAAATGTGCTTATGTTAATTTCACGTAACTCATTCTGCTTCAAAGATCCAACAAGAATTCAAGGATCTTGGGGGGGGGAGGCGGAAATCAGAGCTTAGATTCCGTACCGAACCTACCCCATTGACGCTGTAACCAGAATCGCCATAAAGCAGAAGTGGCAAGACGCGGTCATGTTTGGCGTAATGGAAACGTTCAGGGAAGTCTTGCTTTTTGTACACCTTTAGATGAGGATGGGCATTTTTCAAGGCTTGATAGGTTTCTTCTTCTTTTCCCGGTTTGGGGAGGATCATGCCAAAGCCACCATAGTCCACAATGTCAAACTTTGACAAATTGCTAAATGTAATGTAGTTGACCAATAAGACCTCTTCGACGGCCGGTTTCTTTTTGATTGTGGTCATGCCATGGTCAGATGTAATGATGACGTTGAGGGTATCTTTCAAGCCTTGTTTTTCAATTGCTTCTACCAGGTAGCCAAAGGTTCGGTCAACTTGTTGGATAATTTTTCTCCTTTCTTCAGTCTCTGGGCCATACTTGTGCCCTGTGTTATCGGGCTCCCCATAATAGAGGGTGACGAAATCAAAGCCTTCTTTGGTGAACCAGTCCATGACGATATCAATGTTCTCTCTCCACTCTGTCTCATTGCTGTCCGGATGAGTGAAGGACTCTACCAAGCTTCTGTCGACCACTTGGCCGCTGTAGTTTGCACCTCCTCCTGGATAGTGAAATGAGGCTGTTTTTTTTCCCTGGTGAAAAAAGAAGTGAGATTAAAAATGAGAGTGAAAGGCAGTGGTGTAGTGGTAATTTTGAACTGCAAGAGCTCATCCTGACAGTCTCCTTAGCAATGCTCCCAAGGAGAATCTATAGTCACATCCCTAGTTATATATGGATTTCCTGAGAACCCCCAGACAACAAGCCTATATACACTAGGGCTGTGCACCCACCCCTCGATCCATCTCAGAGGCTGATATGGAGCCCCCTTTCTTCTGGCGGCTTCCAGTGCCACCAGCAGAAATGAAAGGGAGTAGACCGCGTGATAACTTTCATTTCTGGTGGCGGCACCGGAAGCCGCCAGAAGAAAGATGGTGATGGAGTCAGCAGGTAAGGAGACTGGTGGGGGGCTGGGGACGGCTCCGAAGTGCTGAGGTGGCCCGAAGCTTCAGAACCAATTGGCTTTGGCTTCGGGCCGCCTCGGCCTTTGCCCAAACCACCTCGGATCCGGTTCGGAAGGATCTGAACCACCCCGATTGGATTTGGGGTTCGGATCCGAGGCGGTGCACAGCCCTAATATACTCAAGTTGTTGGAGAACATGGGTAGGAGGGTGCTGTTGTGCTGTGTACTGCTTGTGGGTCCCTGGTTGACAGCTGGTCAACAGTGTGTTGGACTAGATGGACCCTAATCTCACCCAGCACGGCTTTTCTTATGTCCTTACTCAGACCTCCCTCTGGGGTCCCCCTTTCCCTAGCTGTGCACCCTTTCCCCCTGACCACCCGGCTTTTCCACAAGTTTTCTTCCCATTCTCAAAGGACGCAATGCCTCTCTTGGTCAGGGTTGTTTAAGAGGCACCTCTTCACCCATGTCGGTGTCCTTTTGATGAGACCTTTTTAGCTTCCATCAAACCGTCTTTTGTAGGTTTTATCTTGTTGCTTGGTTGGATGTGATGGATGTTAAGTGTTTTAAGAGCATCATTTTATTACTCCTTGTGTTATGCATGGTTATTTTAGTTGTAATCTGTTTTGTGATTTCTGAGTAGGCATAGATAGGACTGTGGTGTCCTATCCATGTCAGAAATATTAAAAAATACGTGTCAGAGGGGAGATAACACCTACCCCCAAATAATAGTTTTTGATTAATGCAATGAATTTTAAAATAGCACACGTTGTTGTTGTTGTTGTTATACTGAATTTAATTCTAGTTCATTAACCTGAGGCTGTAAAGTTATAATGTTCCTCCTGCCATTTAACATACTACTTTAAGATTTGGGAAAAGGTCAACGCTGATATAAAATCTAACTTCGCAAAGCAGGCAAATCTTGCAGAGGAATAAAAGAACAAGCAAGTTTGCAATGCTGTGGTAAGGATAAGGTGAATACGTACCATCGCAGGGCCCCTTATGATGTCTGACGTGTTTCGACCTATCTGTTTCATAGTGCAATCTTATACATCATGGTAGGTCAGCTGCTGGCTCTAGGGGCCCAAGTGGCCTTCTGACTAATTCCACGTGGCCCTCGTCTCAGTTCCAAAAGCCCTCTCCAAGTGATCAGCTCAGACCCCTGGCAAGAGCTATTTGCCCAGAGTGATGGGGGTGGCAGAGAGAGAGGGAGGGAGGGAGAGAGAGAGAGAGAGAGAGAGAGAAGAGGGCAGCAAAAGAGAAAGAGAGAGAGAGAAGGGGTGGCAGAAAGAGAGAGTGAAAAGTGGAGGCAGAGAGTGAGAGAGAAGGGGGGACAGAGAGAGAGAGAGACAGACACACGGGCAAACTTTCAGAAAGGCATAGCAAAAAGAAAGAGAAAAGTGGTCCCTAATCTACTTCTGGCTTTGGATCTACTGAGGAGCTGGCAACTTTGAGGGGGGAGGGTCCAGGGCCAACCTTTGACCCTCCTGAACCTACACCCAATTATCTACACTCCTGCCACCACTGAATTCAACAGTGGCAGGTTTCCCCCGAATTTTGGTGCCACATCACTATGGAGGGAAAAAAAAGTTCAAACACAGCTAGTTTTCAAGCTTGATTAACTAACATTGATCCCTTGGTAGCATTAATCCCACCAAGATTCAATGGGAAGATGCAGGGTTGTGTGTGTGTGTGTTGGCCACCCTCGAATTCCATGACATGACAGCAGGGGCCACATGGGCTACAATGCCTTAAAGACTTACCTAAACAAAAATAGGTTCCTTCCCAAGGAGCCTCACAACTAAAACCTCCTTGTACACATTTAAACAGCAAAGAGAAGGCTAAGTTGAATCCTTCTCCTTGATAGACTAGATTTCTACCTGTAGGGAGTTTTATCTACAACTCTGCAATCCACCCACCTCCTGAAGTAGTACATTCCTGGAGAGGTTTTACCACTTGATTCTGCTTATTGTATAAAATGGCTGTCAGATTGGCGCACTGAGGTGTACCTATGTCTGTGTGTATGGGTTGGCCTAAAGAGGACACCAGGGATTCATTGTCCCCAAAATTGCATCTTGGGGCATCATACGCACGAGTGGCACATTTCATTAGGGTGTGCACCAGGGACTCTTTTTTTTCTTTTCAGGCCACCATTTATTGAATATTCAATCATAAAGGCCATTTATTTTTATTCATTCATGTATTAAACACTGTAGATGCTGATGCCCTACTCCGCGTCCAGGTTGCCTGACTCCAGGAGGGCCATTGCAATTGGGGTGGGGGTGGGGAATGAGGAGTCGCTCTTGAAGCCCCAGCATTGGTGGGGTGTTGCGGTGACGCTGGCTGGAGGAGGGATTTACGAGGTGATATTAGCCTTTGGGGACCCTCCTCCTTTCCTCTTTGAAATGTGGCTCCTGGCAGCCCAGATAGATCCTGGCAGTAGAGTGCCTACTGTCAGCTTTGGCTGATACGCCAGCTGCGTCCCTTCCTGGAGTCGGAAGACCTAAAGACGGTCGTGGACGTGCTGGTAACTTTGATGCATGACTTCTGCAATGCGCTCTACATAGGGTAGCGTGACCAACTGTCAGGATTTCCCCGGATTTGTCCTGGTTTTTGTTCTTTCCATGGTGTCAGGGGGGATTTTCTATAATTTTCAATAATGTCCTGGAATGATACACCTTCCCCTTTAAGGCTGCCATTAGCATGGCAGGAGGGAATGACATGCTTTCTTGAGGCACATCATTCCCCCACCCCGAGCTCCAATTGAGGTCTTAAAGGGGAAAGTGGGTCATTCGTGGACATTATAGAAAAGGCCCCAATTGGAGTGGATGGTGGTGGTGCAGAATGAAATCCTTTCCCCTCCTCCACTCCAATCGGGTTCTTTAAGGTGGCGGGGGAATAACGTACTTTCTGCAGGACTCAGAAAGCTGCTTCCCCACACACACACTAGGTGTCCTCTTTTTTGGTTTCCCAAATATGGTCACCCTAACATAGGGCTACCTTTGTGCCTAGTCCTGAAACTTCAAGTAGTGCAAAATATGGCAGCCAGGCTGGTCACCAGTACACCTAGGGGTGACCACATTACACCAGTTTTAAAATCTCTTCACTGGCTGCCAATTAGTTTCCGGGCGAAGTATAAAGTGTTGGTTATCACCTTTAAAGCCCTACATGGTTTGGGTCCAGGCTACCTGCGGGATCTCCTTCTCCCGTACAATCCGCCCCACACACTCAGGTCCTCTGGGAAGAATTTACTCCAGCCAACAAAAACAAGGCTGACAACTAGTACCCACAGGACCTTTTCCTCTGCCACTTTGAGTTTGTGGAATGGCTTGCCGGGAGAGATTCGTCAACTTAACAGTCTTCCGGAATTTAAGAAAGCCATAAAGACTGGTCTCTTCCAGCAGGCCTACCCAGTTGAATTTTAAGATGCCTTTTTAATAATGTGCTCCTTTTAATCATGTATTTGTTTTAAATGTTTTAATCAATTATATGTATTTTATGGTGTTTGCATTTGTGTTGTACAATGAGAGGATATTTGCTTATGCAAAATATCTGGTGGACTTGAATATTCCTAAATTCAGGAAAGCTTTCACTCTGGCCAGGTTTAACGTTCTACCTTCAGCCCTTTTGGATGGAAGGTTTGGAAATATACCCTACCAAGAACGGGTATGTCCTTGTGAGATGGGTAAAGTGGAAACAGCAGGCCGTGTTCTGCTGTATTGTTCCTTTTATCAAGATTTGCGCCAAACATTTATAACCTCTATCTTTCAGTGAACTCCCGTTAGATCAGATGAATATTACATAAAACATCTTCTATCGGATCAGAATCCTCAGGTTACTCTAAAAGTGGCCAGTTTTTGTGCGGCTGCCATAAGCCGACGGAAATTGATGTTGAAGAATTTTATTGTACCTTAGACTTAGGCTGAGACTGCCGTGTTTTTGTATTTTATGCATGTATTTTATTGTATGTTGGGTTTTATAATATTATTGTGATGATATTTTCTACTGTGCTGGTCTATGACCGAAATAAACAAACTCAACTTAACTCAATTTGTGTTGTACCCCGCCTCAATCCAAAGGGAAAGGCGGGTAACAAATTATTATTATTATTATTATTATTATTATTATTATTATTATTATTATTATTGAGGCTCTCAACAGAGCAATTCCTTTTTGCTTCTGCTGCTGGGAGCAACGGTGCTATCTTAAAGGCAGCAGTTCTTCAGATTGGTGGCGGAGCGACAAGGGGGCAGCTAGCGGACCGTTCCTGCTGTGTCTGGATCCCCTTCTGGATCCCTACTCAAAGGCCCCCTCAATTCAGCACTTATTGGTTGAGACATTAAGGGGTGCCTCGGCACAACCCTTGCGCACGCCTATGTGGAGCTTTTGGGTACCTCTCCCGTTCTGCTTAACCCGAGCGACTGAATCCACGTTGAGTCAAAATCTAGCAGGGGAATTCCTCCCCTTCCAAATTCCAACGAAACAATTTAATAAAACCCTATAAAAATATAATTATGGAGAAACAAGAGGGTATTTACTGTTCTTGCCTCCCCGTTTTATTAACATAATCAACTTTACTAGCAGCCGTAAAATTGCGATATTACCAGTTTTACTGGGAACATTATTCCCTGTTATTATTGCTCCTTCCTTTTATTGCGACAATCATTGTGATCCTTATTATTCCTGAAAGGTTTTGCACTGAGACAGCTGGTAGGTTTGTCGGGCTGCTCTTCGCCCGCTCCCCGCCGCCTCAAATCGTATCTTTTGCTTACTCAAATTAAAGTGCTTCGTAACTTTGGCTGCTCCTGCGTTTCGCTTTGAAGACTGTTTTCAATTTGACATAAGCTAGATTTAACCTTTAGCTGCATGAGCTTTTTAAAAGTCCCGTTCCATGTGTCATTTGAATTAGCATCACTTCTCCCCGCCCAATGCAAGGGCAAGGAAACCATAGCTACGTTCGCCGTTGCTAAGAGAAGTAGCAGAAGTAGTAGACCTAAAGAAGAAGAAGAAGAAAGGAAGAAAAGAATGAAGCAATATTATTTGGCAGGGGGTTTACAAAGCTGCTGCATCTCTTGACATTCTATTTAGTCTTGTGCTAAATATCATAAGATCACTATGGAGAAATGCTTCCAGGTCTTTAATAGATCAAAGCATTACACTTTAAAAATAAATAAAAATAAACTACATTTATTGCATTTAATTCTTGGATTGCTGAAGTGACATTTGTAGGCATTGAATTGTAGGCAGTGCTCTGCACTGAGTTATGTACTGTGTTCCAAAAGAATAAGAACCAGGCGTGTCAACCCGCTAAGGAATGTATTGTTGATTTCTCACGTGTCTCCTAACTGATTAAGCAATTAAATGATCAACTAAAGGCAAATATATCTATGTAATACGTGAGCATGAACAGGAGATTCTGAGAGCTAAGGGTCTGTTGGCCAGATCTTTTCTGTACTTGGGCGCCACCACAACAGATGGCCAAAGAGTGATACTACAGCTATTGGGTCAGGTGACATAAGGGGCCAATGGGGTTTTACGTGGTCCTATAAAATCGTTGGCTGTGGCTTGGCTCCTCAGTGCAAGCAGCTTGTCTTTTGGGTAACGGCAAAGCTTTCATCAGACTGTCCTTACCCCTTTCTCTGCCTCTCCACTCCCCTTTGCCAGTGTGGTGTAGTGGCTAAAGTGTTGGACTGGGAGTCGGGAGATCCAGGTTCTAGCCCCCACTTGGCCATGGAAACCCACGGGGTGACTTTGGACCAGTCACAGACTCTCAGCCCAGCCTACCTCACAGGGTTGTTGTTGTGAGGATAACATGGAGAGGAGGAGGAGGAGGACTATGTACACCGCCTTGGGCTCCTTGGAGGAAAAAAAGGTGGGATATAAATGAAATAAATAAATAAAACTTCCCTATGCCTTGTTTATAGGCCTTAATAATGACGTATTCCCTTTTTGACTCTTATATGACTGGGTTTTGGTAAAGTAAGGGACCGCAATAGTTGACAGACCGTGTCTCCTGACCTGAACATACTGGGAAAGTACAACTAACATCAGAAGACTTCCTCTGAGTACCACCTCCAAGGGCAGCTCAGTAGGTGGCAACATAGGAAAGGGCCTTCTCAGGGGTGGCCCCACAGACTGTGGGATGAGCTCCCCGCTGAGGCCTGACTGGTGCCAAAACTGTCATCTTTTCAGCACCAGGTTAATACTGCCCTCTACTCCCAGGCATTTATTGGCCTACGATGGAGCATTTACATCTGCTGTCTTGAACAGGTCTATTGCTTAAAAAAAAAGAAGTTTACTAAAACTGCTTTTAGTTGTTTAAATTGTAAAGTTTATCCTATTTTTCTATTTTGTAATGCCATGTTTTTTATGAATTGCGGTACACTTCAGCTACGAGGCATAATAATAATAATAATAATAATAATAATAATAATAATAATAATAATAATAATTTTATCTATGTGTTTGGGATCACACAACCCTGATCCAAAGGTCTCTGGGTGTTCTCATGCCATTTCAGATTTCAGTGCATGGGGGGTGGGGGGAAGGATATTCAAACCCCCCCCCCCCATTTTAGTAAGGTTTAGAACAGGGCTGGGCCATATGTATTACGGAGAATTTGCAAAGACAGATTTGTATTACAGTGAATTATACAACAGAAATATTAAAGTATGAAAGCAAAATAGTTTGGCTTACTTATTCTTCAGCAGCTCTGATTATCTATCATCTATCTGTCTGTCTATCTATCTATCTATCTATCTATCTATCTATCTATCTATCATCTATCTATCTATCTATCTATCTATCATCTATCTATCTATCTATCTATCCATGGCCCCATTCAGAAGACACCTTAAACAGTTGTTTTAAAAGGATATTGTTGTTTTTATGATTTTTATGGTTTTAAATTTTGTATATTTGTTTTTAATGTTTACTGTTTTTAACTTTTGTAAACCACCCAGAGAACTTCAGTTATGGGGCAGTATATAAATGCAATAAATAAATAAATAAAATTAAACCATAGCTTTAACCACGGTGAGTAAGGCTTTTTGCCTTAGTCACCATGGTTGAAGCCATGGTTTAAGGTGTCTTCTGAACACAGCCCTGCTTTCTGGCTTAAGCACCATGGTTGAAGCCATTGTTTAAGGTGTCTTCTGAACACAGCCCTGCTTTCTGGCTTAAGCACCATGGTTGAAGCCATTGTTTAAGGTGTCTTCTGAACACAGCCCTGCTTTCTGGCTTAAGCACCATGGTTAAAGCCATTGTTTAAGGTGTCTTCTGAACACAGCCCTGCTTTCTGGCTTAAGCACCATGGTTAAAGCCATTGTTTAAGCCTTCTTCTGAACACAGCCCGGCTTTCTGGCTTAAGCACCATGGTTAAAGCCATTGTTTAAGCCTTCTTCTGAACACAGCCCGGCTTTCTGGCTTAAGCACCATGGTTAAAGCCATTGTTTAAGGTGTCTTCTGAACACAGCCCGACTTTCTGGCTTAAGCACCATGGTTAAAGCCATTGTTTAAGCCTTCTTCTGAACACAGCCCGGCTTTCTGGCTTAAGCACCATGGTTAAAGCCATTGTTTAAGATGTCTTCTGAACACAGCCCGACTTTCTGGCTTAAGCACCATGGTTAAAGCCATTGTTTAAGCCTTCTTCTGAACACAGCCCGGCTTTCTGGCTTAACCACCATGGTTAAAGCCATGGTTTAAGGTGTCTTCTGAACACAGCCCAGCTTTCTGGCTTAACCACTATGGTTAAAGCCATGGTTTAAGGTGTCTTCTGAACCCAGCCCAGCTTTCTGGCTTAACCACTATGATTAAAGCCATGGTTTAAGGTGTTTTCTGAATGGGGCCTACCCATCCATCCCATCCCATCCCATCCCATCCACACACACCCCTCACCCTGGATCCAGTACCTGGTTTTGAGCTGTGATCCACAGTGGTAGAACTCCATTGTCCCACCACTCCGTTTTGTTCTGTGTTTCTTTGTGGCCATACTTTCTCAGAGTCTCTGTGTTGAACATCATATTGTGGATGACCCCGTGGTCTTCAATCCAGCGGCCTAGAAAATTGCAAACCAAAAAGGACTTAAGGACCTCTGTGACCACGGACTCACTATCGGGCTCTTGTGGCTCTCTGCTCCTTTGCCAGTAGCCCAGTTTGGTTGTGTCCAGAAGCGCTACCACATAAAGAAAGGTACACTCTTGGATTGTGTATTGCAAAAAAGCAGTGTATTTTAAGAGCATTTCTTCTGGCTACTTTTGTGTTCCATAGAATATTTGCTACAGCAGTGTAAAGATTCATAGATGTTGTAAAACCCATACTGAATGTGGTTTGCAGATTGTCACATGCCTTTCGTTCCATCGTCCGTTTGTTGGCAGAATCAGTTTTTTTCCAGTTTCTCAAATTTGCACAAATTCGTGCTTGCGAAAACCCAGAAATCCTCCCCAAAATGTGCAACCCTCCCATGCACATTTTCATGCTTTGGCATATGGCAGAAATGCACATCTTTGGCCAGTGAGTTTTTTTCTTTTCATTTTTGAATATATTTTCTATGAGAAAATTTCCGTAGAACTCCAGAAAGTAAAATAATTGGTTTGCAAGTTTGTGGAATCTGCAATTGGTCTGCAAGACTGCACAATCCATGGGACTTGGGAAAAGCTGCTGTAGAATCCATGGGTCAGATTCATAGGTTCTGTTGCAGTTTTATCCAACATCCCTAAACTGTGCAGTCAGGAGAAATTAAACCATAACCTTTTTAAAATAAAAAAAGGCAAAGGCACTTTTACCTTTGACATGTATGCTCACTACATTGTTATATTTCATGGCTTGTAATGATAATGCATAAAACCAATGTGTTTTCTAGATGCTCCTGAGGAGTGATTGTACGTGGCCTGAATGTGCATTGAGAGGGTGGGCTGCCTTCCTCAATTTTTGCTCCTGGGGGCTTCTGTGTTGCAGCTGTGATCAAGGGTGTGGCAGGCAGTGGAGGCAGGTCGTTCCAAATGACAGCCCAGATAGATGTGATGGCCAGGAGTGCCTACTATCAGCTTCAGCTGATACGCCAGCTGCGCCCCTTCCTAGAGTCAGAAGACCTAAAAACATTAGTGCACGCACTGGTAACTTCGAGGCTCGACTTCTGCAATGCACTCTACATAGGGCTACCTTTGTGCCTAGTCCAGAAACTTCAACTAGTTCAAAATATGGCAGCCAGGCTGGTCACTGGTACACTAGGGGTGACCACATTACACCAGTCTTAAAATCTCTTCACTGGCTGCCAATTAGTTTCCAAGTGAAGTATAAAGTGTTGGTCATTACCTTTAAAGCCCTACATGGTTTGGGTCCAGGCTACCTGCGGGATCGCCTTCTCCCGTACAATCCGCCCCGCACACTCAAGTCCTCTGAGAAGAATTTACTCCAGCCAACAAAAACAAGGCTGACAACTATTACCCAGAGGACCTTTTCCTCTGCCGCTCCGAGTTTGTGGAATGGCTTGCCGGAAGAGATTCGTCAACTTAACAGTCTTCCAGAATTTAAGAAAGCCATAAAGACTGATCTCTTCTGGCAGGCCTACCCAGTTGAATTTTAAGATGCCTTTAATGTGCTCCTTTTAATAATGTATTTGTTTTCAATGTTTTAATAAATTATATGTATTTTATGGTGTTTTTGTGTTGTACCCCGCCTCGATCCGGAGGGAGAGGCAGGTAACAAATAAATAAAATTATTATTATTATTATTATTATTATTATTATTATTATTATTATTATTATTATTACTATATTCAGTTGGGCAGTGAATCTGCTCTAGGTTTCAGCTGAACCAGTTGCAAATTTAAAGGAGCTATCCAAGGTGCTGAACCCATTTGGGGGATAGGGTCCAGCCCTTTGGATAATTCCTCTAGAGTTCTGACTGAAACCCTGCACAGATTCATTGCCCCATTGAAATAGATGTCACCAGCCTGTACTGGTGGCAGGGTAAATTAATCACAATAATGACTGGAAACCATTCCCACCTTGGTATATAGCAGGTGTGGGCAACTTTGCAGGGACCTAACCCCAGGGCATACGATCTGTGGGTCACACTCAGTGGGGAGTCAGAAAGGCCCCCCCCGGGCTATGATGCACTAAAAGAGTCAAATCTATCTTGAGAACAATCTACATTTGATCCTTTAAGCAGTCTGTAGTAGTTAAATGGTTGATTCCTACCCCCAGCAGCAGCACTGGTGGGCCATAAGGTCCCATGTGACTTATGGGAGCGTGTCCTCATCCCCTCACAGGCTTTGCCAGCAAACGACAGTGTTTCTAGCACCTCTACAAAAGGGCTGTCTGATGCCTCTAATTTGGAGTTGTGAAAGAATTCCATCTAGGACGCTTTGGCTACTGATCTTAGATTTCACCCTCTTTCTCCAGTAGTATGTAGCTTGGTTCACTTTCTTGAGCGATCTGAACCCATCTGTTCTGTTGCCATCTTGGATACGGAGCAGTTTTTGATATTGGCCCAATGTGTGTGAGCCAAGAAGAAAGGAAGACTCCACCGTTTCACCCTTCCGTGCTTTATTGGTACTTGGCTATAGCACCCTAGAATGAATTTGCAGCCAAGATATTCCTTTTTAACCAATCACATCCAGATACTAATGAAATCATTATCTGAGTAATGTATTTACTTTATGGGAAGTTCCTCTTAATGAGGAATATTAATTAAAACCTGTTGGATAGCTTGTAAGCATATAAGCATATCTGCCTGTCTGTTTTAATTAATTCCCGGTAAATAATGAGTGCATATAAACATGTAATTGCATTACAGTTTTTTAGAGCTGTGTTGAACTTAGTCAGCCTTTAAAAAAACCAAACTGTGTTTCTGAGTGTGAAATCCCAAGGAAAACCCATCAAACCGCCTTCCATATTATAAGAATGCAGAGGTGTTACGCGTTAGACCTGGGGGCCAAAACTGGCCCTCTGAGCTTTCCCAGAGGGCCCCGCCCTATTCCCTTGGCCACGCCCCTTCCTCTGACTGCCAATCATTTGTGGTTTTTCCAGCTTTTGTGCATTTCCCCCTCCATTCTGAAAGGTTGAAATCTCTCTCCAAAGCATTTGTGAGTGTCACTACGAGCTTTAAGCTAAAGTATGTGGGTATTTTGCCCCTGTTCCTTTTGCCCACGGCCCCATTGTTCTGCTTTGGCTGTAGCTGCAGTGGAGTTTAGGCTATTACAGAGGTGGTTTAAACCCAAGAAGAGGGCAGAGCAGAAGCAATCAGTCAGACAAGAGGTTCAAGCTACAACAGGAATGGCCAGGAGAACAAGCAAGAGGTCAAACATGGTAAATCAATCGGGTACATTACACAGTCGTTAGGCAGTCCAAAAGGCGAGGAAACAGGACATCTATCACAGTCACGGTTCAAGATACAAGGCAGGATAGACCATGTAGTTTCAACACTGGCTGGGTTTTCTGTGGCCCTGTTCAGAAAACACCTTAAACCATGGCTTTAACCATGGTGGTTAAGCCAGAAAGCCAGACTGTGTTCAGAAGACACCTTAAACCATGGCTTTAACCAAGGTGGTTAAGCCAGAAAGCTGGGCTGTGTTCAGAGGACACCTTAAACCATGGCTTTAACCATGGTGGTTAAGCCAGAAAGCCAGACTGTGTTCAGAAGACACCTTAAACCATGGCTTTAACCATGGTGGTTAAGCCAGAAAACCAGGCTGTGTTCAGAAGACACCTTAAACCATGGCTTTAACCATGGTGGTTAAGCCAGAAAGCCAGGCTGTGTTCAGAAAACACCTTAAACCATGGCTTTAACCATGGTGGTTAAGCCAGAAAGCCAGACTGTGTTCAGAAGACACCTTAAACAATGGCTTTAACCAAGGTGGTTAAGCCAAAAAGCTGGGCTGTGTTCAGAAAACACCTTAAACCATGGCTTTAATCATGGTGGTTAAGCCAGAAAGCCAGACTGTGTTCAGAGGACACCTTAAACCATGGTGAATAAAGCAAAACAACAACCTTATTCACCATGGTTAAAGCCATAGTTTAAGGTGTCTTCTGAACGGGCCCTGTGAAGGCTTTTAAGCCCAAAGCCTGCTGGACCCCACCCACAACTCAGCTGCTGTAATCAAGCCTCCTTTTCCAGAGCTTTACTCCTGAGGAGTCACTTTCTCCTGAGGAGACCTTTTCTGGAGGTGAGCACTACTTCGCACAGGAGCGTTACTCGCCTGTCGCTTGAGGCAATGATGCTCCTGACGGGTCAGGGGATTTGCTCAGCCTCTGCCTCAGAAGCAGAATACCTTTCCTCTGACAGGGGTGGTCCTGCAGCCACTTCAGGCTTCTGTGGGTCTGGTGGCAGTCCCTGGTCTGGGGTGCCCTGGGTTTCTGAGGCTTCTAGCTCTTCCTCCGAAGAGGACTCGTCTAGTGGGGGCATGATACCAGTTCCCTGTTTCCTTCAGCCCCACCCACCATTGGAACATAGCTCTTGAGAACTTCTCTGAAGTTGAATTTGTCCCTTTGTCTGAAAGAGGTTTCAGGGAATCATTTTCCGCACTGAAAGCTCAGAAGCACTGGCAATGTCTTTGCAAGCTCCCTAGTACATCAGCTGCTTCCCCCAGCAAACTCCAAGCAACCAAGCCAGGAAAGTGTTGGGGCAGGGAGCATCAGAATAGATAGATCCCAAAGTTTGCTGCAGGGTCAAGCGGGTGGAGTTGAGGGGAGGTGGGAGGTGGTCTGCTAGGCTAGCCACTCACCTATGTGAAGACACTCCCTGAAGATGGGATTTGGTAAAAGTTTATTGGGCACGGCAGGAAACTGACCATTGAGTTGAAAGGCAACTCTCTTGCTTTGTTAGTCTAATTAAGCTTAGAGGATAGCTCCTTGCATTCACACTCCCTCCAGGTGTAAACAGACATCTATTTACTGAATAAAGCCTAGTGGATTGCATGGCAGACCTTGATGGGAGGGCCTGGAATCTTGACAACACCCTTGTACTAAAGGGCACTTCCCTGAAATATCATCATCAAACATATAAGAAGTAGCTTGGCTCCTGTCAACTGGTATGTTAGCCTTCCCATCTTGGTGATCACCATATACATTGGAGTACAATTCCCATTTGGTGTTGTAGACCAACACAGCTGGAGGGCACCAGGTTGGGGATGGCTATACTATGCTATTTTCCTAATGGGTGTCTGGCAGGTGTCCTATTGAAATAGGATTTGTCTTAGGAGATGCCAATGCAAAGTGGAATTAGAGGCTCTTTTAATGACTGCGCGTTCCCCTTTTCATATAGAAGGTGTCTCTTTTCTAACACTGTTTTATTTTTCTACCAACTGCAGATCATTGCAAGGCAGTCTGTTAAGTGGCCCATGAACTTGAAGATAAGATTTTATCAGGACTTACATAAGGTTTATCTCTTGGTATCTGATGAGGTCTTCGATTGCAACTGCTGCCTTTTCCTTCTATGGATTATTCTTCTCTTAGCAGCAGTTAGAGGTCATATTCTGGAAGGTTTTCTTTAGCTGTTGTTTTATTGGTGAAATCAATTTATTGCTGGCTCATGCAATGGCAAAACTATCTAAACAGAACGACGCTAGAAGCAGAGATTTTATCTTTTTCTTTTTCTTTCCCTTTAAAAGACGAGGGAAGAAATCTAGACTCCTACGTGATGTCCTTCTCTGACCAAACCTAAGGGGTTATTCTCTGCCTTTCTTTTTGGTGACCCACCTTCCTCTTCTTTATTCTTTGTTGCTTCCTCCTCCTCCTCCTCCTTAAGTTGCATCCTCAAGGAAGATCCTCACAAATCCCTTTTCAGGGCTGGTGCTACCATGGAGGCCACTCAGGCAGCCGCCTAGAGCGCCAAGGTAAAGGGGCGCTGAACGCTGCACCTGGAAGCCGCTGTCCCACAGCAGCTCTGAGAGGGCGGCTTCCGGGCGCGCTGTTCCAAAGCCGCCCGCCCGCCCCAGCGTCCTGGCTTCGCTTCAGCTGGGAACCCACCCAGCCAAAGTGAAGCCACGCTCCCCCCCCATTCCAGGGTCCTGGCTTCGCTTCAGCTGGGTGGGCGCCGAAGCGAAGCCAGAATGCTGGGGTAGGGGGGCAAGTGGGCAGCTTCGGAATGGCACACCCGGAAGTCACTCTCCCAGAGTGGCTTCCGGCAGGGCGTGCCGTTTCGAAGCCGCCGCCCCCCCAGAATCCTGGCTTTGCTTTGGCTGGGCAGGCGAGATGGCACCCCACGCCCAGGTATGCTGGGGTAGGGGTGGATGGGTGAAAGCAGCTCACCTGCCTAGGGTGCAAAATAGTCTGGCACTGTCCCTGTCCCTATTGAGTGATGCAGGGCCAGGCAAAGCTTGTAATAGGCCCAGGGCAGATGGGAATGTAGGCCCCATTTCAAACTGCTCATTAAGTGTTTTTTAATCAGTTCATACATACGAACTAGAATGATTTATAAAAAAAGGTAACAGCAAGCAGTTTTATTCAAGATGTATATAAGACATCACTTCTTCACACTCAGAAATGCTTTACGTGCTTTTCTTTGGGCAAATTCATCAACAACAGAAAAATCAAGCAACTTTGCCTTGTCAATGTTAATGTTCAAAACTACTAATCCATTCAAACATTCTTGCACCATTGAGTAGGGCCCCTCAAAATCGTAGGTCCATGCCAACTGGCCCCACTGCCCAGCCCTGGAGTGATGTAGCATCCCATCAGGGGACCTTGTAAATTAAGGAGGGTACTTCTGGACACCCTATTTGAGATTGTATTTGGGTTAAGGTCATCAGAGAAATTCACAGTGGATTCAAATGAGTTCACATTACTATGAATCGGACCTGTGGATTACACAATGGACTAGCTTTTTGTGAGTTGCACAGGTTTCGTGGACTCGTGAAACAGTTTTTTTTTTTAAAAAAAACTTTTGGAGGGGATTTGTGCAAATGTGTATTTGCAAGGAAAAGGAAAGGAACCTCTCGTGCAAGCACTGAGTCATTGCTGACTCTTGGAGGGATGCCAGCTTTCGCTGACATTTTCGTGGCAGGCCTTACAGCGGGGTGGTTTGCCGTTGCCTTCCCCGGCCGTGATTACCTTTCCCCCAGCTAACTGGGTACTCATTTTACCGACCTCGGGAGGATGGAAGGCTGAGTCGACCTGAGCCGGCTGCCTGAAACCAGCTTCGTCTGGGATCGAACTCAGGCCGTGGGGAGAGTTTCATCTGCAGAGACTGCTGCTTTACCGCTCTGCGCCACACGAGGGTCCTGTGTATTTGCAAACAGGAATGATATTCTCATATCCCCTTAAGAATAAATATGATTCTGTCAGCGAGTGGACAAAGGAACAAAAGGCATTTGACAATCTGCAAAATGCAGATGGACTAGATTTCAGAAAACCCGTAGGTCCCTAGCAAGGATAGATCCCCTAAAGAGCACACCTGTTGGATCAGCATTGCTACTACCTCTACCCCTGATCTGGATGTGGCAAACACCCGGGCATGGGTGACACCGTAAGCCAGGAGAGATCAACATGTGGCCTAGGGTGGCCATGTGTCCTCTTTACAGAGGACAGTCCTCAACTTGAAGGGCTTTCCTGTCCCAGCCCAGTTTTAAGATAAAGAAGCATAAGAAGGCAGAGCCCAGGGGCTTGGAAGTTGTCCATCAACAGTTAACACCGGACAGCAGACTGAGCAGGCAGAAATGCAAATCACCTCTTCACCATCTTCACCACTTGCATTTAAATTAGAATAACTATTTCTAAATTTGCATTTTATACATGCAAATTAGCCTATGCAAGTGTTATGCAAATCCGTGTCCTCGTTTGCTCTCTTTTCGGTTGATGCATCGCCTCTTTTCTGACAATGTGTAAGTTGCCATCTCCAGCTGAAAATCCAGGGGGGGGCGCATTGGCACTGAATTTCAGCAGCAAAATCAGTGGCGTGGCAGCGGCAATTTCATTGGTGGCAGGGAAAGCTTTAGCCCCTGTGGATCCTGTGGTGTGTGTGGAAATTGCCCCCCTGGACTAAGGGTGCTGGGGGCATCCGAGAGAGGGGTAGAATCTGATGGACTGGCTTGGCCTCCCGGACCCTGCTCGCTGAGCTGCTGCCATTTACTAGCTGCGTGGTCTGCAAGCACCTGGCAGCCCCTCATTCCCTTAGCAAGCTGCCGTTTTGTGCAGACGTGCAGGCTCGGGGTTTCCCGGATATGTGATGTTACCTAAATGATGGCCGTAAAATGGCCATTCATGCAACGTTACAGGCAAAAATGGTCCATTCGCGCCTGTGATGTCGCGTAAATGGCCCCTTCACAGCTGTCACTTACGCACATTACTTTTCTGGCAGCCCCAAGGTGCCATTTCTACGCAAAACGGTGGCTCACTGAGGAAAGGAGCTTCTTAGCAGTGCTCACCAGGCCATCCAGCAGCTCATGTGGCACCGTGTGTAGGGGAGGGCAACGGCAGCAGCTTGGTGAGCGCCCAACAAGAACAGACGGTGGTTACTGTCCCTGCCTACGTTGGCACCACCAAAAGTTTCCATCCTTGCCTTAAGCTCTGCATAATACTCTCCCCTTGTGCTGCCAGTATTATCTTTCCACCTGCTGCCTCTTTGGCCTCAGCTAGACCTACCTGGTCTAGCACGACGGAGGGGTGAAGATGTCATGATGTTTGTATCGCGAGATCTCCCCCTCTGTTTACACACGGCGACAACCTCAGAGGGAAAGGACGTTGCGGCCGCCATTTTGCTCGTGCGCAAAAGGTAAGTTCTTTTTTAATTTCAAATAATGTTAAATAATTTTTCCTGCTCCCCCATCCCACCCCGATGGGCGTCGGTCCCAGCTCCTCGCGGGTAACCGTGACAAACCGGGATCAGCCTGAGACCATGGAAAAAGCGGGCTCGAAGGCTAGGGTGAGATTTCGGAGAAAGGGAGGGATCATCCCTCCCTGCTCCCGGGATCCCCTGTGCGTCATGTGGACGCACATGAACGATCACGGGGATCGCCCTGGGATATCGCCCCGTCTAGCTATGGCCTTGGTCTCATCTAGTGGTTCTTCTCCTGTCTCATTCTTCCATTCGCTGTGGGCATAGTCTTTGATCTTTCATATTCTTCAATCCACCTACCACCCTGCCTTTCAGGGTGATAATCTACTGCTGTGAACCTGACCTTAAAGTCAGGAGGTTTTGTCGGGAGATTCTGGTTAACTGATTCCTCCTAGAGGCATCCACTAGAGGCCTTCAAGAGGCAGCTGGACAACTATCTGTCAGGAATGCTTTAGGGTGGATTCCTGCATTGAGCAGGGGGTTGGACTCAATGGCCTTGCAGGCCCCTTCCAACTCTGCTATTCTATGATTCTAGTTCCTCAGTGCCCCACTTTGGCTCCATTCCTGTTGACACTCACCACCAGAATTCACTACCGGAGGGCGCAATACTACAGAAAAGATGAGTCTGGAGGAGATCACAGTTCATAGCATGCTTAGTCAAAACAAAACACTTTATTGCTATGTAGGAATAGCCTGAAGATATCACAGAGAATAAACTAGTATGGATGGCACCCCCTACATTATTCTCCAGATGAAAATAATTAGGCATGTGTTCAACCCCCCTGTCATGCAAACAGGGATCAGTGCCTGAGGACCCCCACCCCCAATTATTACCCATTGACAAACACTCAGCTCTAGCGGCTTTGTGCTGTATCCATCTACTTTTCAATAGCCAAGTCTTCCATGAATTGAAAAGCCATGACAGTGTTAAAGATATACTTTAAAAGACAGTTCTAGTAACTCACACTAAACCAGGGATGGGGAAAGTTTGTCCAAGGGCCAAATGCAGGCTTCTTTGAATCCAGATCTATAGATTCTGCCTAAGAGCTTCATCCCAAGTACCCGTTTCCCTCGAATTATCCCCATAGTGTAAAGCTGTCATTGTTAGCTAAATCACACCCTGGGTGGCGGTGCTCCTAAGATCTTTTGCATACCAGGAAAAGGGTTTAAGGGGGAGAAATGTAAAAAAACATTAAAAAAGTCAACGGATGACCCAATCCAATTCAAATTTGGTATTGTGAAAGCCCTCCTTAATATCTATTACTGTGCCAATTTTGATGTCTTTATCTTTAAAACTTGTGCAGATGTAAGCATTTGTTTAATTTGAAGTTGAAAAATATCAAATCATCCTCCTGCGCCTCCCAGTGGCCGCTCGGAGAACAACAAAAGATTCACTCTTAAAGGGTACTAAAATACGACACTTCTTTTGGCTAAGAAGCACAATTAAAGCAGGATGCATGGGAGTGCTTCACAGCAAAAGCAGATTCTAAGTTGGAAAACTTTGGAGTCCTTTGCACGCAATTCACAGTGATTGCACAGTAGTGGTTAGAGTGTTGGACTGGGAGCCAGGAGATCCAGGTTCTAGTCCCCACTCAGACATGGAAACCCTCTGGGTGACTTTGGGCCAGTCACAGACTCTCAGCCCAGCCTACCTCACAGGGTTGTTGTTGTGAGGATAAAATGGAGAGGAGGATTATGTATGCCGCCTTGCATTCCTTGGAGGAAAAAAATGCAATAATAATAATAATAATAATAATAATAATAATGCTGGTGTGATGAAGCTATAAGTCCTAGTGCCTCTCCCCAAACCATGCCTCATTTTCTTGGTCTCCATTTTCTCAAGCTCTTTTATGAACTCTGCTCTGGGTTTTTGATATTCTTTGCTCCGTCCTCCTCTGCACCCCAACTGCAAAGCTGATAGAGGAACCTTGCACAAGTTGGGAAGGGAGAATGCCAGTTTGCACATTTCTCTCTTCCCGACTGTGTAGCGAATCAAGGCAAGAGTCCCATCCACAATTCTGTCCACTTTTGGCTCTGGCTGCACCCACTGCTGGAATGTGGAGCCAGGGGCAAGTTTCTACTGAAGGAAGGATGACTTGATAGGAAAAAGGGTTCCCCATCCCTGCATTAAACATTTTAAGAAGGCACATCCCCCAAACAATAAAAAATAAAATAAACCAGGGGAATAATAGGAGCAGAGAATTACCAGGAATGGAAACCAGAAAATAGGGCCTGTCCCCTAGTAAGTAGGGACAGCCAAAATATTAGGGGATGGGCTCATGGCTTACCTGTAATGGTTGTGAAATGGGAAGGTGAAGTCATGGTCACAAAGGGAGGAGTTATATATTTTGCTTTCACTCCTTCCTTGACTAAGTTGTCCATGTTTGGTGTTTCTACATCTTGGTCGTAATCCCATCGGAATCCATCGAAGGAGATCAAGAGGAGTTTGTGGCCATTTGCTTTTCTGTTGTTCTGGATCACTGGGTAGCAAGCCACCGCAGCCAGGAGAATGGAATTCAGAATGAGGGCGCTTGGCGTCTTCATGTTGAGCTGCCAGCAGTTGAGATAAAACGTTCTTTCTCCGAGTCCTCTGCTTTTCTATTCTCTGGTGTATTTTAATCTAGAAGAGCAAAGCTCAACATAGATAAGATAATTCATAGTTGCGTCGCCATCTTCCTGATATCACCACTTTTTATGAAAATATATGGGGCCCAAATGTTAATCAGATTACATAAATATATCTATATATAGCTAAATCTCTCTCTCTCTCTCTCTCTCTCTCTCTCTCTCTCTCTCTCTCTCTCTCTCTCAAATCTTTTGAGATCTTGTAGCTCAGGGCAATGGGAACACAACAAACCAGGTAAGGAAAAGAAATTTTTCATTGGAGAATGATCACAAGGGATGAAATATTTAAATGATAAATTGGTTGGATGGGGGAAAAAAGGACCTAGAAAAGTGGATCTGAATAACTAAGCAGAACATTGAAAAAATGTATCATTTTAAAATACAAGTTCATATAAAACCTGGAGGACCACCTGTGGCACGTTAAGACTAACACATTTATTATAGGGTAATCAGTTATTGTGGATTGCAGTCAACTTCATCAGATGCATGAGTTGTTGTTCTGAGTTTCAAGTAGGATGCAGGAAAATTCATTTGGGTTCACATTTTGATGCACATCCCGATCCAATGTGCGAACTGAAGTCTAGTTATCCGATGGTATTTGCATTTCTCTGAATGTTGTGATGTAGTTCTCCCATCAAGAAATGCAGACAAAAATGCGTATATTAGGGGGGAAAGTGTGCAGAAAAATGCGTATATCAATGAAAAGAACACACCAAAAATGAATTATGACAGGGAGAATTGTTTGCCCAAAATGCACATATTAGGCAAAATTGTGTATATAAGGAGAAATGCACACAAAAACATGTTCAAATTTTCATGCAGACATAACACTGATTTAAAACATAGTATACATTGTGAAAACATCCTAAAAGCATCCTAAAATACCACTGGATAGGTCTGCTGGAAGAGATCAGTCTTGATAGCTTTCTTGAATGCTAAAAGACTGTTAAGTTAACGAATCTCCTCCGGCAGGCCATTCCACAGTCTGGGAGCAGCAGAAGAGAAGGTGCTCAGGGTAATGGTTGTCAGCCTAGTTTTGGATGGCTGGAGTAAATTCTTCTCAGAGGACCTGAGTGTGCAGGGCAGATTGTACGGGAGAAGGCGATCCCGCAGTTAGCCTGGACCCAAACCATGTAGGGCTTTAAAGGTGATAACCAAGACTTTATACTTTGTCCGGAAACTAATTGGCAACCAGTGAAGAGATTTTAAAACTGGTGTAATGTGGTCACCCCTAGGTGTACCAGTGACCAAAGTTGTGTGTTTGTGTGTGTGTGTGTGGATTGTGAAGAAAGAGGAATGCCCCTTTTAAAATTCTGCTAAAAACAAAGGAAGTAGGCTTTTTTGTTTGTTTGCTTTAGAGCAATTTTTTAAAAAATCCATATGCAACTCTGTTGAAATGTAATTGATTAAGGATGCAGTTCTAGGCTCACTTACCTGGGAGGCGGTCCCTTTGAAGTCACTGGGGATTGCTTCTGAGTAGACATGCTTAGGATCGCACTGTAATTCAATAAGGGCACAATCCTATTCATGCTTAGACAGAAATAAGTCCTACAACTTCCACCATACCCCATCCAGCAATTTATTTGCATAACAGCCCCAATAAACAAGAAATAAGAGATAGAGTTTTCTTTGGAGGACAGATGGAATAGATAAATAAGATTGCTTTGGAGGAGCAGGGCTTTTGCCCGATGAGGATCACTGCAATATGTTAATCCTAAAAGTTGATCCATACAATACTTTCTTGCTGATGTGTGTCAGGCATGGATACCTGAGAGAGCACCTTCTCCCCTACCAACCTGCCCGGTCACTGAAGTCATCCGAGGGCCTGCTCCTGGTGGTTCCACATAAATCCATCCTCCAATTGGAGTCCACCAGGGAAGAGCCTTCAGCGTGGTGGCCCCCCTCCTATGGAATTCCCTGCCTCTGGAGGTCAGGCAGGTGCCAACTTTGTATTCCTTTCGGCACCTCCTGAAAACATCATTATTCCAGGAAGCCTTTCCTTAAGGACCAGCCATGGCTCACTGTACATTTTGCTTCTTTTAAAATCTATTTTAAAGTGTTTATTCTGTTTTTATTTAATTTTATCTTGTACGCTGCTCCGAAATTTTGAACGGGGAGCGGTATATAAATATTGTTAATAATAATAATAATAATAATAATAATAATAATAATAATAATAATTTGAGAATGTGGAGCTGAACTCTTATCATTCCTCATAAATCTGATGTTCTAGTCAGAACATTGCTGCTGAACATTGGAGCTGAACTCTTATCATTCCTCATAAATCTGATGTTCTAGTCAGTGCCATTGCTGCTGTAGCCCAAATGGCATCACCCATGAGTAAAAGGGAGACATCAATTTGAAGGAACCCTATTTTTGCAGGCGTTCAAAAATATTTAGGGGGGAAACCTAGTGGGGGACCCCACAGACCTTGCTCTGTAGCCACGGCAGTGGAGGCTGGTGGCTCCTAATTCAGTGGAGCAGCGAATCCCCTCTGGGTTTCCGCCGGAACCAGTCAGATCTCTAAAGGAGCTATCCAAAGTCCTGTCCTATCCTCAAAACAGGTTCAGCACCTTGGATAGCCCCTTTCACATTTTGACTAGTTCTGACTGTTCTGTGAATAGGTTGCATGTATGCAAGCATTATGGCTTACATTGTTAATTCGGTTGGCATGCAGAATTCTACTTCCTACCAAATATTGACTTGTTCAATTTGTATCCCACCTTTCCTCCAAGGAGTGTAGGTGGGGCACATGATCCTCCTCCACTCCATTTTATCCTCACAGCAATGCTGGGAGGTAAGTTAGACTGAGATCAATGACTGACCCAAAGTCACCCAGTGAGCTTCATGGGACTAGAACCTGGATCTCCTGAGTCCCAGTCCAACAGTCTAACCAATACACCATACTGTATTGCATGAAACATGTGGTATTTACAGTGAACATTTTGTCCTTACTCCCCAAAATAGGCAGGCCTTTGGGGAATAATCTGGTCCTCCATCTACGTTAAGGACTTGTAAAATTGTCATGTATTTTAAATGTTTAGTGTTTTAATATTGTAATTTTTTTACAATGTTTGTACATTTCTTTTCCTAGGTTTTAAAATGTTTTAAATTTTGTAAGGCCGCCTTCAGGCCCAGTATTGGGCAAAAGGTGGGATACTACTACTACTACTACTACTACTACTACTACTACTAGAGGTAGGGTGGGGAACCTGTGGCTGGTCAGATGTTTTTGGAGCCCATTAACTCCCACCAGAATGGCCAATGGTCAGGGGTGAAAAGAATTATAATCCATCATCCGGAGAGTCAAAGGGTCTCCATTTCTGCTTTTGAAGATACTTACCATTAGGGCAGAGGGCTCTTTGAGAGAGATTCTGAAACTCTTGACTCCTGAGCTTTCGCCTTTGATTCGTAATGCCCTATCTAGTCAACAGAGTCCACAGTTGTCTGGTGACACCAATTGCATGCCAAGTGAGCCTTTCAAGGGAGGTGGGAAGAATCCACCACGTTTGGAAGATGGGAAGGTCAGTAATTAAGGCTATGGCTTGTTCTAGCAAAGGAGAGGGAAGAAAATTAAACTGCCAACAATGAATAATGAGAAATCTTTGATGGAATTAGTGATGCTGAACAGGGGCTTAATGCTTCCTGATTTCCTCTGGAGCTGAAAGTTTGAAGAGAGAAAGAGAGAGAGAGAGTTGGCAAAGAACGAGCGTGCACAGAATCCAACCAAGTGTGAAGATGCAAAGCTATGGGCCAAGAAGGAGCCATTTGGGGAGAAGATGAGATGGGCCAGGCAAATGGGTCAGAACCATGTTCTCTCTTAGGGCTGCATGCGCTCATCTCTAGGTCAATCATCTAATAGTTTAATTCATGGATGGAGAAATATTCAGTGCAAATTGTAATTAGTGGACCCGAAAGATAAGAAAGAAAGATTTTTCAGTGGGCCTGAAAAATGCTGCTGTATTTTTTTGGTACTGGCGTGTTGCTGTAATAGCGTGTGCTTCAACTATCCCTGTTTACCAGGGACATCAGAACTTGCCTTCTACTGAGTTGGACCATTGGTCTATTTTGGACAACAACTCCCAGCATTCCTGACCATTGGCCATGTTATTTGAAGCTGTTGGGAGCTGAGGCAAAAAAAATCTGGTGAGCATAAGTTTGGGGGAGATTATTATATATGGTTATGTTTTATTTATGAATAAATAAATAAATTTATTTATGAATTGTACACCATCTTGTTTTTGTTTTTTAAATGTTCCAAAGTATAACCTGATGGGATCTGAGCTGGTGGTGACTGAACAAGAAAGAGATCTTGGGGTGGTGGTGGACAGCTTGATGAAAATGCCCACCCAGTGTGCGGCCGCTGTAAAGAAGGCAAAGTCCATGTTAGGCATTATAAGAAAAGGAATTGAGAATAAAACTGCCAGTATCGTACTGCCTTTATACAAATCTGTGGTGCGACCACATTTAGAATACTGTGTACAGTTCCTGTCACCAAACCTAAAAAAAGATATTATAGAGCTGGAAAAAGTGCAGAAAAGGGCAACTCAAATGATCAAGGGGCTGGAGCATCTCCCCTATGAGGGAAGGTTACAACAGCCAGGATTGTTTAGCTTGGAAAAAAGGAGGCTAAGGGGAGACCTGATAGAGGTGGCGAATGTGGAGAGGGAGAACACAGGGTCATCCCATGAAGTTGATTGGTGGGAGGTTCAGGACAAATAAAAGGGAGGACAAATAAAACCCCAATTCCACCTATGAGCGGACAAGAGAATAAATTCTATGAAATGCAAATGGAATGGATTTTATAAAATCCATATATCCCTGCACAGAACCCAAGGCCTGGTCTGGGGTGGTCTGTTAATCAGCAAGCCACCCAAACTGGGTTCAGATGATATGAAAAGTCACGGCAGGGGCATGAACCAACAACCTGATGTCCACAGGCAACACAACCCACTGTGGCTTAAATAAAGCATAGTGGGCTGTGTTGGTTGTGTGAACCAGGTCAGTGTCTTTCTCTTTCTCTCTCTTTCAAGGTTCTCTTCAAGGAGTGTGCTAATTTCCTTAGTGGAGTATAAGGAATACAACTTTAACTTTAACTTTGATGGTGCTTGGGTCTACCAGAAGCGAAAAAGTGTCACTTTTCAGAGATTATCGATCTGTTTCAAAATAGCCTCCCTCATGGTTAATCATTAATGAAAGGGTCACACTTTTGTCCCCTCCGGAAAGACATAGTAGGCAGAGAGGGACGTCTCCCTCCACCATCACTACCCGTAACAATCAGCCTGACATCCACAGGGACAGGTCTGTCCACCCTGATTGCATTTTGCATAGATCAAGACATTTAACCTGTCGATCTTCGTTATGTCACCCCTGTTCCCAAGGAGAAGGAGCGTTAACTCTATTTTCAGCATGTGGCCTGCTGAATTCAGAGGACAGGAAGACTTGGGACCAGAGGGACTTTCAGGCTGGACCTCAGTCAGAGTCCAACGCCACGTTTGAGTTTTGAGCTCACAAATCTACTTCTGAGAATGAAGGGGAGTGCAACTGGGGTAGTGTAAAAGCATAAATGGAGCACTACTAAGAACGGGGAAAGCATTGGTTCAGTTTGCATTCTGATGGGAAGTCACCTAATTTTGCACTTTTGAAGCAGATGTGAACCGAAATTCGGGTCTCCGTGGACATTCACACTTCTCCCAATTTTGCAATGGATTTTGCCAATGGGGAAAAACGTGTATAAAAATTATGGGAAATGGGTACATTTCTTATGGGAAAGTGCACACAAAAAAATGGTATATGGGTGAAGATGATGTTCCGATATGCCTTGTATTAGGGAAACTAATGGCCAAAAAGGAAAAAGGAAAAAAAGGTATATATTAGCCAGATATCAGCCAGAGCGGAGCAGCTACAGGGAGCTCACCTCAGCCCTCCAGGCAAGAAGGATCATCTGGCTCCAACTGTGTGTTGGAACATCTTGACAAGGGTAAGTCCCACCTAGATCCATCCATCGGCCAGAGACAGAACAGCTTCGTGGAAACGAAGAACTGGCGCCAGTGTTTTGCTTTCTTTCCTCCTCCTTCCCAATCCATTTTCCTTTGGTGTCATGTCTTTTAGAGTGAAAACCTGAGGGCAGGGACAGTATCAATATTAGTCTTCATAAGCCACTCAAGGAGCCTTATGTTTTTGGTGGGGGGCTGAAGGGCGGTGTAAAAAAATGCTGTAAACATATAAATCAAATTGCATTAAAATGTGTGTGTTAGGATAAATATGCACAAAACTGAACACAAAGTTCCATGTGAACTATTTCCCCTGACATCTAGTTACTCTTAACAGTTAATCACTTCAACAACTTAATTTAGGATGCAATCCTATGTATCTTTAGACCACCACCACCATCACCACTACAATTCCTAGCATTCCTTTGCTGGCTGGGGAATGTTGGGAGTTGTATGTCTTTTTTCCCATGTAAACATGCATAGGATTGCACCCTTAGAGTTGGAGTCTGTATATGTATCATTTCTCTGTTGCTATTGTTAAACAATTCATAGGCCAAAATCCATGCTGGTCTACTGCAAAATACCCAGAGATCTAACAGGAGATCCCTAGAGATCTACTGGTAGGCCCACATCTACACCTGCTCACCTTTGATTTATTTATTTATTTATTTATTTATTTATTTATTTATTTATCATACTTATACCCCGCTCCTCAGCCAAAAAAGGCTCTCGGAGCGGCTTACACTTAGCAAAAAAGACAGTCCCTGCCCTCAGGCTTACAATCTAATAGAGACATGACACACAAGGAAAAGGAGTCAAAGAGGGAGGGAGGGAGGAGAGAGAAAGAAAGAGAGAGAGAGAGAGAGTGAGTCCAGCAGGAGCAGGCCCTGATGTTACTTCTGCCTGCTCCTGTCCCCTCAGTCCTTCTTCTTCCCCACAGGGCCAAGATGGCAGTTTGCCCTGGGGGGGAGAGAGTCCAGCAGGAGCAGGCCCCGATGTTACTTCTGCCTGCTCCTGTCCCCTCGGTCCTTCTTCTTCCCCACAGGGCCAAGATGGCAGTTTGCCCTGGGGGGGGGGGGAAAGAGTCCAGCAGGAGCAGGCCCCGATGTTACTTCTGCCTGCTCCTGTCCCCTCGGTCCTTCCAAGCCACTAGCCATTGCCACATCTCTGGCAGTGAGTTCCATAGATCCTCCATTGCAAGAAGAAGCAATTTTATTTTGTTTGTCTGGAATCTACTGCCAATCACTTTTGTAGTAGCTAAACAAATTGGAAAGGAACGTCTATGGGTCTAAAATGCATTATTTAATAGGAATATCACCTCCAAATCATCCCCCCCAACTCACACACATGCGCACACACACACTCAGCATCACTCACTCCAAACAACACACACATGAACACATGCATTCACTCAAAGACCCCATGCACCCCATTCACCCATACATTCTCTCTCTCTCTCTCTCTCTCTCTCTCTCTCTCTCTCTCTCTCTTCCAGGTGCATTCTGGAAGTCCGAACATGGAGCCGCCCCACCCCCACCCCAGCGTCCCTGGCTTCACTTCGGCTGGGCGGGCACAGGTTGCCATCTCGCCCACCCAAGCCCAGCTGAATCCTCGGGCTGGGCCAGCTCACAGCCTATGAGTGTTGCGCTGTGCCCGGCGCCCCTCTTAGCTTGGCGCTCTAGGCGGCCGCCTGAGTGGCCTCTATGGTAGCACCAGCCCTGCTGCCAGGATATACTGAGTCCACTAGGTCAAACAAATTATGCATTAAATTGTTATTTGTAGTTTAATTGTTTTAATATTGCAGCAGATTTAATTACATTTTTTACCCTTTCTATATTTCTATTTATATGTTTTAATTGCGTATATTTTAATTTTGTAAAGCTGCCTTAAGTCCCAGTATTGGGAAAAAGGAGGGATACAAGAATTATTATTATTATTATTATTATTATTATTATTATTATTATTATTATAGGGGGAATATAAAAATTACTAGGGATAGGCGAGTTTCAATTTTAGGTTTCTCTCTGATTCTCCTTTTCTCAATCATAAGTTTGGTTCATCCCAAACACTGAGGATTGCTCCAAACTTAAGTTTAGTTTGTCACCGTTTTTGGAGAATTTTTAAAAAGTTTGCATGAAAATTTGTAGGCATTTTTGTGTGTAATTTTGTCTAACATACATCTTTTTTCTTTTGCAAACAATATTCTTAATATAATGCTTTTTGAACATTACTTTAACAAATACATGCATTTTTGTGTGCACTTCCCTAATAGACGCATTTTTGTACACATTTTTTTGATTAAAAAGACTGTTGCAAAGTTTGGAGAAGTGTGAATTTGAACGATAAATGAGTTTTTGTTCGTGTATAGTTTTGAGCATGCGAAACTAGGTAAGTTTGCATTGAAATGCAAACCAAATGAATGTTTCACCCTATGTCTAAGAATGACTAAGATACCATCTGTGATGGGCTTTGAACACTGTGAATTGTGATGAAATTCTAATTTATTTTTTTATTACATTTATATACCGCCCCATAGCTGAAGCTGTCTAGGCAGTTTACAAATATCATCCAGGTATGATAATTGTGTAAAAATATTTAAACAAAAGAGATATAAGGGTCTCCTGTGAAAAAGTCTTGTGTCAATATGGCGTCTCCAAAAACACAGAAAATGTGTTTTCTTGCCTGGGCTCAGAGAGTCCTTGGAGCAGCATGAACCAGATTCTTGATCCATGGAGGTTTCCGACCAAATTCATCTGAACATGAATAGGAACATTTTGGAGATCTTCACGCTCAACATGTGGAGGCCTCTGGAAGAGGCCACACTCCCAGGGACACGTGTGTGTGCAGGCTTATGTGCATGCCCCCAATGTCCCCCTACAGTTGGATTGAGCCACACTTAGAGTAAACCCATTGAAACCAATGGGACCTCAGTTAGCCATGAGCAAATTAAGTCCCATTGATTTCAATGAGTCTACTCTAAGCATGACCCAATCTGGGTCCAACACCTCCATAGGTTTTAGCTTCACATGCACAGGCACATGCCTACATTGGGCTATAACGTCATTCCCTCCAGATGTGTTTGGACCACAACTCCAATCACCTCAATCCTGCATGGATATTACTGAACATCACATTGAGAAAGGCTGTGCTGGAGTGACTGGATCAAGCTCATCCAGGAACCGTCATGGTGGAGAAGAGATTTGAATCCAAGGCCATAGCTAGACCAGGCCTATATCCCAGGATCTTCCCTGTGCATCCAAATGACACACAGAAGATCCTGGGAGCAGGCAGGGCCGACCACTCCATTTGCCTGGGATAATCCTTAGGTCTAGCTAAGGCCATAGTCTCATCCTAATAATCCTAACATTCCCCACAAGGGATAGAGATATATGGCCTCCCATCAGCTCTAGCCAGAATAGCCCATGGTGCAGGATAATGGGAGTTGTGGCCTCCAGATGTTTTGAGATTATACATTCTCCATCATGGCCCTACACCATCACATGTGCTGCTCTTTCATGAAAGTGGGTGGGGAATAGACTGGAAGAGTCCGCAACCTACCAACATGGCCCAGAATCCTCTTCTCACTGCCCTGATCTCTCCCTCCTTCCCAAGTGGCTCCTAGAAAAAGGATGTTGTCTTTGTATGCTGGCTGTTTTTTTTCATGATTTTATGTATTTCAATTTTGTATATCGATTTTTAATGTTTCATGTTTAATCTTTCGTAAACCCAGAGAGTTCAGCTATGGGGCGATCACAGAAGATGGTGATGATGATGATGATGATGATGATGATGATGATGATAAATCTGCGACATATTTTGAACTACCGCTTAAGAAGGGGATGGGGAACAGGTGGTCCTCCAGATGTTGTCAGGCTGCAACTCCCTTTATCCTTCACTATTGGCTACGGTCAATTGGAGTTTGAGTCCAACAACATCTGGAGGGGCACATGTTCCCCATCCCTGGCTTAAGAGGACCCAAACCAACAGGAATGCATCCAGGAGTCGATGACACAGTGCCTTTGATCTTAGCTCATCTTGAATCCTTTTCCTTCAAAGAATTGAAATGGCTTTGTGAAGAATGATTTTCACACACACACACACACACACAGAGAGAAAGAGAGAGAGAGAGAGTGAGAATATCTCCCTATGCCCTTTTTAAAGACTCCTGATGTTCCAGAATGTGAAAAAGGACCATTAAAAAAATAATCCCACCCCATCCCAAGCCAGTATCACCATCAGCCTCTTCAACCACAGCATCCCTTTAATGTCTTTGACTCTAATCCATTATCCAAGGCCGTCACGCGCACTACATCATCGGCGCGATGTCCTTTGATGGCTATGGAGCTCTTTTATAAATTATTCATACCTCTTTTTATATCACCTACTGTGGCACCAGCTGGGGACAAACAAATATTGCAGGCATGAACGAAAAAAAGAAAGAAAGAAGGAAAGAAAGAAAGAAAAAGAGAAGAACAGGCATATTCAGTCTCTAAAAATTCTTTCTACCCTGCTAAGGTTTGTGCATTGCAATTGAATGCCATCAGATCCCTCCTGCTTTTAAGGGCTCTCTTGCTACCGGTGGTGTTCTTGGTTATTGAGACCCCTTTGCCAAATGGTCCTCAATTTCCAGATGTCATGAATGTGATGGATTAATTTAGGACATGATCCAGTTCCTCCATTCCCGCCCTCCTCCCAAGGGCTTGTAAGCCTATGCGGCAGGGTCTCGCTATTTACTGTTTTACTCTGTACAGCACCATGTACATTGATGGTGCTATATAAATAAATAATAATAATAATAATAATTGTCTCAGCTAGGAATGTGTGAGAAATTTGTTTCAGTTCATTTTTTTTTTAATCAGGATTTGTCCAGTTCACACTTTCTGGACTGAGGATCTGTGGATTTCGGAGCTTCCAGGGTGATTTGTGGACCAAAAGATGTGTTTGATGGCAAGTGTATGTTTGAAAAACGTGTGTTAAGAAAAAAGCTTGCTTTTGAAAAATGTGCAGAAATATGCTTTAATTAATGGGAGAAGAATGCACACATTCCTAAGGTGCACATCATTGCTGCGTGCATTTGGAAAAATATGCACAGAGTTTCATGCAAACAAATCCACAACAAGAAAGCCGGCAATTTGATAAGAGCTTGAAGAGCCAGTGTGGTGTAGTGGCTAAAGTGTTGGACTGGGAGTCAGGAGATCTGGGTTCTAGTCCCCACTCAGCCATGGAAACCCACTGGGTGACTTTGGGCCAGTCACAGACTCTCAGCCCAACCTACCTCACAGGTTTGTTGTTGTTGTGAGGATAAAATGGAGAGGAGGAAGAGGATTATGTATGCCACCTTGCATTCCTTGGAGGAAAAAAGGCGGGATGTAAATGTAATAAATAAATAAATAAATAAATAAATAAATAAATAAATAAATAAGGAAATCAGAGAACTCTTGTGAGCACAAGTTTTACTGGTTTGCACTAATCTCAGCCTTCCCCAGTCTGATGACCTCCAAATGTCCTGGACTGTGTCACAACCGGCTCCCTTTGGGTCTCTGTTTTTTACCTCTTTCTATATAAAGATCCCAGTTGGTATACAGTTGCTTACTGGCTCTGTGTTTTTATTACACTCTCATCTAGTCCCAGCCAGGACTGTGGTGGTTCAAAATATCTGGAGGGCATCAGGTTACCTATCCCTGGTCTGATTCCAATTGGGAGGGGGGGATCTAAACCAGTTGGAAACATTGGAAGTTACCTCTGAGGCCATAGCTAGACCTAAGGTTTATCCCTGGATCGTCCAAGGGTCAAACCTGTTCATCTAGGTGACACACAGGGGATCCAGTGCTCAGGCAGGGGCGAACCCCGGATGATCCCAGGATAAACCTTAGGTCTAGCTGTGGCCTGAGATATGTCAAAAGGCGCACATGGTGCTCAGAGAGGGAAGAGGCTGTATTAACATCAGCTGGTAACATGGAGGGCTTTCAGTGAGGTACCTGTCCACAAGATCATCTCATGAGAGGCACTGCCGTCTAATGTTTAGACTTAGGCTGGGACTAAATGTTATGCTCTGCTTGTGATGTTTGGAGTTCCTGTTTTGTGACATCTTTGCTCACTCAGTAGTGGAAGGTGGCAATACTGCTGCCGTCCTGAAGAAGATCAGCATTGCTGCTAATACTCTGGTTCCAAACTGTGAATAATTTCAGATGGCTCTGGTCAGTTTCCAGACATGCCTGTAGCTGCCTTTGGAGAAGAAATGGTGTGGCAGAGAAAATGAAGTCCCAAGAGAGGAGGGATTATCTGAGATACCAGTAACTGAGGCTTTTAAAAAGGGAGACATTTCTGAGGGTGATAAAGGAAGCAGGATGCTTTGAGGGAGCATTTTTCTTCATCCTGCATGGAGATCTCTCTGGAGGATGGTTCTCAAATAGCTGCTTCATGGGCAGGTCCAGACGGATGGCTCTCCACAAGCCCTCTCCACAAATGTCATCACAGAATCATTGAATCGGAAGGGACCATGACCCGGCCATTGCAGGAAATCTGTTGTTACAGCACACCCTGTAGGGATAGGGAGAATTGCATTCAGATTTTTTTAAAATGAGGATTTATGGAAGCTCTCACATTTCATCATAAACAAGATGGAAAGAACGCTCACTGGCATTCCCAATGGGTTCTCCCATTGGGAATGGCAGCCATGGGAACAAATTTAAATGGCCCATCTGCATGAAAATACTTACAATTCTGGTGATGTAGCTGAGGCTTGTGATGAACACGTGTGTATACACACCCACACCCACACACTCAGACATACACAAACACTTGTATGTGTCTGCATGGACCCCCTCCTCCAACATCAATAAAGACCACAGCAAGTAAGTTACTCTCCTTTCCTTCTATGGGCAACCCACAGTTTCCTGGCTGATGGCAGCATTTTATCTGTGGACATTGGAGATGTGAAGTTGTGACTCAGCTAATTTGTGTTGAAGGCACGCTGTTGATCTCAGGCCCTTGCTTTGATAACGAGTCAGACTTTGATCTTCTCAGTATTGCTGAGATAAAGGGTATCTGTTTAGCCTTCAAACCAAATCCAGGAATTGCTATCATTCCAATCACATTTTCACTTGCTTGTACCGTTTTTCGTTTGGGTTCCTTGTTTGTTCTTTCGCTATTTCTTTGATTTAGAAATAATCTTAGATATCTATAAAACTGAGCAGAGCAGATCTGTTGATCACACCACAAGAGCAGAAAGATTAGATAATTTACATTGCAGAGTTCATATTTTTATTGCACTCTCCCTCCCTCTCTCTCTCTCCTGTATATGTGCCAGGTGTTGCTGCTGTTTTGGTCCTGGAATCACTTTCTTTCTTTCTTCATTTATAATGATTTTACGTCACCCTTAAGGGTAGAATTTAACAGTCTTGTGCCACATCATATAAAATTACTAGTCTCAATTCATTGGTTTCCCCAGGGACAACAAAGCACATTTGTGTATAGTTTTAGAGGCTTTCTGGTCTCCTCTGCTTGAGCATTCATACCATTGTATTTCCAGGCTCAGTTTGGAAAACACGAGGACCGATACCACCCTCTTCGAAATAGATGATTGGGAAAAGCTTAGGTTCCTAATATTCAAGAGATTAGGGTTTGAGTATCTCTGGGGACAGATCCAACCTGCGGCCTGTGTGCTGTGTACCGTTTCCTCATGTTGCATACAGGTTGAGGGTGGGCTCCAAATGAGTTTCTAGGACTAGGCAGGAATCTCTGTGTGTGGACAGCAGGCTGAGTTGGGTTATTCCAGTGTTTGGGTACAAGCCCTTTTGAAGAATGGATGGGAGGTGAGCAAGTGCATCGCTGTGATCCCCTTGGTGGGGAAAACAAGTGGAGATCATCATGTATGAGCAGAGGTACGATTGTCAACTGACTAGAAATAAACCTACCCTGTCCTTTCCCCCATTTTTCTTTGGGGCCAGTTGCCACAAAAGTGAGGAACAAGGTTTCCTTCCCCTTTTCCTTCCTTCCTTCCTTCCTTCCTTCCTTCCTTCCTTCCTTCCTTCCTTCCTTCCTTCCTCCCTTCCTTCCCCTCTTCCTCCCTCCCTCCCTCCCTCCATTCCTTCCTTCCTTCCTTCCCCTCTTCCTTCCTTCCTTTTCCTTCCTTCTTTCCTTCCTTCCTCCCTCCCTCTCTCCCTCCCTCCCTCTCTTCCTTCCTTCCTTCCTTCCTTCCTCCCTTCCTTCCTCCCTTCCTTCCTTCCTTCCTTCCTTCCTTCCTTCCTTCCTCCCTCCCTCTCTTCCTTCCTTCCTTCCTTCCTTCCTTCCTTCCTTCCTTCCTTCCTCCCTCCCTCCCTCTCTTCCTTCCTTCCTTCCTTCCTTCCTTCCTTCCTTCCTTCCTTCCTTCCTTCCTTCCTTCCTTCCTTCCTCCTTTCCTTCCTTCCTCCCTCCCTCCCTCCCTCCCTCCCTCTCTTCCTTCCTTCCTTCCTTCCTCCTTTCCTTCCTTCCTCCCTCCCTCCCTCCCTCCCTCCCTCCCTCCCTCCCTCCCTTCCTTCCTTCCTTCCTTCCTTCCTTCCTCTCTCTTTCTTCTTTCTTTCTTTCTTTCTTTCTTTCTTTCTTTCTTTCTTTCTTTCTTTCTTTCTTTCTTTTGTATGCTTTAGGTCAGGAGTGGGTAACATATGTCCCTGGGCCACATGTGGCTAGAAATGCAGAGATTTTGTTAAATCCATTCTGGTTGTGTTTCACCAATGGTCAGGTGCCTTTTGTTCTCTTGTCTGCTCACTGGCGGAATCCAATTTTTTAAAACCAGAATTTCATTCTACTTGCGCTAATTCAGATTAGTGCAAATGCACCGTTGTTTGTCAAGTGTGTATTAGGCCTTAGCTAGACCAGGCTATATCCCGGGGTGAACCCCGGGATCACCCTGTGCATCCACATGACATCCCGGGATTAGGGAGGGATCATCCCTCCCTTGCCCCGGGATACAGCCCTAACTTTGGGCCTGCTTTTTCCATGGTCTCGGGCTGAACCTGAGACCTGTTTCTGTGGGTTTACCTGGCTCCCGCGATTACTCGCGCAGAGGCGGGAGCTGTGCCCATCGGGGTTAGGGTGGGGGGAGTCGGGAAATGAAATGAAATTTAATAAAATACCTTTGCACACAGCTGTTTGTGCGCTCCTCTCCCTTTAAGAAAATTTAAAAATGGCAGGCGCGACGCCTCTCTTCCTGAGGTCATCGCGCCTTACGTGTAAATGAGGGCAAGATCTCGTGTTAATCGCAACGCGAGGTCTCCCCTCCTCTCCCTCAGACTTTCAGGTAGGTCTAGCAAAGGCCTTAGTTAATATGAATTAGTGCTAATTTACACTTGTGCTCTTAAGGGCATTAGCAAAAATGTGAATTAGTGCAAATCCCCCCAAAAGTGAAAAACTGGTTCACAAGTCTGTGGAATCTGTGTGACTGAGAAACACACTAGTCTGCTGCACGGCTTTGGATCCACAGAAAATTGAACACATTTGAATCCATCATGGATTTCTCTGACATCCCTACATGTGCCCCCTAACTTTTTATGTGGCCCCCAACACCACCTAAAAATTAGGTGAACAAACAGACCTTCTAACCCACCACTGCCTCCTTTTGGCCATTGCTCAACAGTAGCTTTGTATATGGAGTACATCAGCACACCCCAAATATTTTCACACTCAACAGTTCTTTGGTATAACTTATAGGATCATGGATGCAGAACTTTGTCTTGCTAGGGAACATAAACTTAACTGGATCGTATAGGCCCAGGATTGTCCTGACTAGGGTGACTATATGAAGAGGAGGACAGGGTTGCTGGATCTTTGACAGTTGTACTGAAAAGAGAATTTCAGCAGGTGTCATTTGTATGCATGCAGCAGCTGGTGAAAGCCCCTCTTCATCACAACAGTTAAAACTGCAGGAGCTATACTAGAATGACCAGATACAAAAGAGGGCAGGGCTCCTGCAGCTTTAACTGTTGTGATGAAGAAGGAATTTCAACAGGTGCTGCATGCATACAAATGACACCTGCTGAAATTCCCTTTTCTATACAACTGTCAAAGATACAAGAGCCCTGTCCTCCTTTCCATAGGGTCACCCTAGTCCTGGCCTCTCATGAGGTGGTACAGGCCCAACTCTTACTGGCTTTTGCCCCTAAAGTTCCCTTGTATTCATCTCACATGGTCTGCTAGCACTGAGGCCGTCTGGAGTTGCCTCTTAAGTCCACAAGGCACAGACCACATGCCATGCAGAAGATCTTCTAGGTTCAGTTCCCAGCATAGAAAGACCCCTCCCTGAAAATCTGAAATTGTGCCAGCCGTCAATGCAGACAATGCTGAGTGAGATCTGGGGTGGGCAGAAGGTAGATCTCCAGAAGTTTTGGAACTTTAACTCCCAGAAGTCCTTGCCAGCATGGCCAATGGTCAGGAATACTGGTAGGTGAAGTCCAAAACATTTGTACATTTACCTTCTTGCCCATCCATGAGCTATGGATGGGCAAGATGACCTGTGGCCTGACTCTGTATAAAGCAGTTCGATGTTCTTTCCTTCTGAGTGTGATACTGGAGCATGAAAGCTGGTAATGTGCCAGCCTGACATGGACAAGTGGTGTGTTTATTTATTTATTTATTTATTTATTTATTTATTTATTTATTTATTGCATTTCTATACCGCCCAACAGCTGAAGCTCCCTGGGCGGTTCACAAAAATTAAAACCATTCAAAGTATAAAACTAACAGTATAAAAACATGATATACAATGCAATGTAAAAGTACAACCAGGATAAAATTAGCAGCAGTGCAGAAATACAAATTTAAAATACAAATTTAAAACAGCAAAATTATAATTGAATTTACAGACTGTTAAAATTCTGAGAGGATTAATATTCTTTCAGATGCTTCACCTGGCATCTGAAAGAATATAATGTAGATGCCAGGCTCCTTAGGGAGCTCATTCCACAGCCGGGGTGCCACAGCAGAGAAGGCCCTCCTCCTGGGAGCCACCTGCCTTACTTCCTTTGGCATGGGCTCACAGAGGAGGACCCTGAGGATGACCTTAGGGTCTGGGCAGGTACATGGTGTGTTATACAGTGGTGTGTTATACGGTGGTGTGTTATACTGGTCTCCCCCATTCTTGATGCATTCCCTGGCAGTCACTTTTATATAACCAGTGCCACAGCCTTTTAAAATATAAATTTACTGCTGGATTGAAACTTCTAATCATTAATATGCGAATAATGTAATTCTGAGTACACTTTAGCTGATTTTGGACTATAAAGTCCCTTTCCGGTTAAGATTTCTGGCTGGCTTGCTCAAACGGCCCCTTTCTTTTAATGCTAATGATGTAAAAAGTGGAATTTATTGAATCCGAGCTAGCGCTAATGTTCAATAAATCACGCCTTTGGAGATTTTAGGTGAAGTTGGCGATAAATACTAGCTTTAAATTACCATTTATGTGAGGCTGGCAAATGGGAGGACTCTTTTTCTCTCCCAAGGTTACGTGCTCGGGAGGTGACCTGATCACCCCCAGATTGCATCCTTTCCAATTCCCCCTTCAACTGCTCATAAGAACCATTTCTCTCCCGAGAGGGTCGGAGGGAAACATGTGTTGTTCACAGCTGGGGAAACGGAGCAAGTGGCGGAAATGAAGAGAACTCCATTCAAGAGAGATGCTTAGGGGCTGGGCAAAGGGGGCTCATATATGCAGTTGAATATTACCTGATGTTGGGGGGTTGTTGTAATATCCTCTCCCACCCCTACACCTTTGTCAGTTGCAGGAATGTGTTTTGCACGGCATGACATTTCAGACCTGGCTGTCTTAGCCTATGTCAGCCTCCCCCAATCTGGGGCTCCAGATGTCATGAATGCTGAGCGCTGGAATCCAAAACACCTGGAGGGCACAAGATTGGGGGAAAGCTGGCTTAGATGATAATAGCATCTGAGCTGAATGCCAAGTGTGTTTATAAAAACCAGTGATTGGGCATTCCTACAAAGGCATGAGAATGGGCAGACACGGATAGGAAGGGATTGGGTACTCGCCAAACATAGGGTAGTTGTGTGAAGCCCTTTCTACATCTGCCTTTACCCCCCGGGATTGTCCCTGGATCATCCCTATGCATTCAAATGATGCACAGGGGATCCTGGGAGTAGGCAGAGATGATCCCTCCAAATGGTGGGTGCAATGGGCACAACATCCCTCTTCCCTTTGGGGACGTCACACTTCTATTTAGACACCCAGGGACGATCCCAGAAGCAGGTAAGTCCAGGATCATCCCCCTCCCTCCCCAAAGGGACTTAGGTGTAGAAACAGCCTTAGTCTGTGTCAGGAAGTACAGAGATCTTATGGCACCTTAAATCAGGCTTGGGCAGAAGGAAGATTTCCAGATGTTTTGAACTCCCGGAAGCCCCTGCCAGCATGGCCAATGGCCAGGAATATTGGTGATTGAAGTCCCAAACAACTGGAGATTGAATTTATGTCCTCTCCTGCCTTAATTGTTACTAATTTCTAGCAGCATCACTAGAATCATAGAATCATTGAGTTGGAAGGGGCCTACAAGGCCATCGAGTCCAACCCCCTGCTCAATGCAGGAATCAATGCACATGGGGTTCCCAGGTAGTCACCCTTCCAGAAACTGACCAGGCCTAGACCCACTTAGCTTCATCAAGGTTGCAGCCTCCCATGCCATCACACCAGATAAGCCCATCGCTATCAGTGGAGGGAAGAGGAGAGGCAGGGGATGAGTGAGAAGTGGCTGGAAGGCAATCTCCTCCTCCTCTTTCAGTTGGCCCATTTGCAGGGCCCTCTCAGCACCCTAGAGATCTTGAGCCTTGCTGTTGCATAGGTTAGGGTGACCATATTTGGGAAACCAAAAAAGAGGACACCTAGTGTGTGTGTGGGGGGAAGCAGCTTTCTAAGTCCTGCAGAAAGTACGTTATTCCCCCGCCACCTTAAAGAACCCGATTGGAGTGGAGGAGGGGAAAGGATTTCATTCTGCACCACCACCAATTGGGGCCTTTTCTATAATGTCCACGAATGACCCACTTTCTCCTTTAAGACCTCAATTGGAGCTCGGGATGGGGGAATGATGTGCCTCAAGAAAGCATGTCATTCCCTCCTGCCATGCTAATGGCAGCCTTAAAGAGGAAGGTGTGTCATTCCAGGACATGATTGAAAATTATAGAAAATCCCCCCTGACACCATGGAAAGAACAAAAACCAGGACAAATCCAGGGAAATCCTGACAGTTGGTCACCCTAGCATAGGTGCAGTGAAGGCAGGTGGCTCCAGTTTCAGTGAGGTGGCGAATCCATTCCGGGTTTCAGTCAGAACCAGCCAGGACTCCCATGAAGCTATCCAATGGGCCAAACTTATTTTGGGGAGAGGGTTTAGCCTGTCCCTTGTTCCTGCTGTGTTGGTAGCCTGTTCCCAATGTTGCGTTCTTCACAATGCTGGTTGAGGAGGGCAGTGTTGCGTCTGGCTCCAGGGAACAGGTAGAACTACTGCTATGTCAAAGCATGCCCTTCAGTTTCCTGAAAGTTTTCTTCCCCCGTGAAAGAGGTTTCCATTTTCTGCCTCATTGTCAGGACATTTTCGAATTCATTTCAAATTTATTTGAGGCTTGTTTTTGAGTATACCTGACCCCTGTTGGGTGACCAAGGGTGCTGAGTGTACATGTTATCTCTGCACCCTCCCAGGCTGACTGCACTTCCTGACATGAAAAAGCCCTGAGACCTCACCTCATGAGGTCTTTCCCTGGGCTTTCATTAAAGTACAGGAAGCTGAGGAGACTCCAGCCTGCCAGAGATATGATTGGACACTGAAAGGCAGGACACTCACACACTTCTTGGCCACCTCGGAAGTAAGGTAAACACAAGAACCCTAAACCAAACACATAAGAATTTCTCTCAGTTTTTCTTCTCCTCTGAATATGTTATTGAAAGCAATTTCTTTTCTGTCAAATTGAGAATTCATTTTTTTATTATAAGAACATAAGAAGTACCATGCTGGATCAGACCAAGGGTCCATCTAGTCCAGCACTCTGTTCACACAGTGGCCAACCAGCCATTGGCCAGGGATGAACAAGCAGGAGATGGTGCAACAGCACCCTCCCACCCATGTTCCCCAGCACAGGTTTATTGCCTCGACTACTGGAGATAGCACACAACCATCAGGGCTAGTAGCCATGGATAGCCTTCTCCTCCAAGAATTTATCCAACTCCCTTTTAAAGCCATCCAAATTGGTGGCCATCACTACATCTTGTGGTAGTGAGTTCCATAATTTAACTATGCGCTGTGTGAAGAAGTATCATTATTATTATTGTTCTTATTATTCTCATATTTACATTTATATCCCACCTTTTTTCCTTCAACGAGCCCAGTACATAATCCTCCTCTCTGTTTTATCCTCAAAACAACAACCTTGTGAGGTAGGTTGGGCTGAGAGTCTGTGACTGACCCAGTGAGCTTCCATGGCCAAGTGGAGACTAGAATCCAGATCTCCCAACTCCCAGTCCAACACTCTAGCTACTCTAGCACACTGTTCCTCCAGTCCTGGTTACTCCTGCTGCAGGAAGTTAACCATGGAGATGAGAGATGTGTCAAACATGGTGGTGACTCCTTAGCATAGCAACAAATTAGCCCCATTTACACGTCATCTACGCTGTGACGCTCCTGTGCTGGGAAGACCTTTAACTGAAAACAAAGTGCCGGTTAGGGGAGTTTCCCTCCTGAAGCATTACCTCGTTTTCCTAATTGGTCTTAGAAACCAGGGGGCAGGGTTGCTGTGTGAAAGAAGAAATTCAATCTAGCTTCTCTCCCCACCCTTCTGGGCAGTTATTACCTCCTCCCTGGAGCTGACAGATATAAGGATCATTATTACACAATGTTTTATTCAATGCTTTGACTTTAATGATATTGCTTACATTGAATTTGCTAGAAAAATGCATTCATCTCCAAGCTAATCCCTTCGGGGAGTTTGCTCAGCGCTTGCTGGGGTTTTTTGGTCAGAACTGCAGCACTGGAAGAGGCACAATGATATGCAACCGGCCAAGCATGCTAGGGCTGTGCACCGCCTCGGGCTGAATCCCCGAATCCGAGCTGAGATGGGGAAGGGGGTTAGGGGGCTGTGGGGAGTTGGGAATCCAAATGGAGTCTGGGTGGGGCTTGCGTTGGGCTTTCCTGGGTGTCGGCCATGTGGCTGGCACCCAGGAGTCCACAAGACTGACCTGTTTTGGGAAGTGGGACGAATCTCGCTTCAGCTTCGGTGCCGAGGTGGACACCCCCTGAAATGCCCAGGCTCTTCCTTGTCCATTTCCTGGCATTGGATGCTCCTCACTTTAGTTTGCCAGCAGGAGTGTAACTCTGCCTCTGAAGAGGATTCTTCCAGTGGGGACATCATATATGGGACCATAACACCTGGGAAGCTCACAAGCAAAGTTCAAACAAAGTTCTGGCCTGACCCTGCACTGCCTTTGACTTTGAATCAGAAACTTCTCCATACTTGAACCCCATGCAACCAAGACAATGTCAACTTCAGTTTGTAACCCTCTTGTGTTTCCCCATTGCTTCTTCCATCATTTTTTTTTCTTACTTGAAAAAAATCCATGAAGGAGGAAAAGATGGAATAGCTGCCCAATGCCTCTTCATCTGGCAGCATCCCAGGTCTATCATTTGCTATTGGTTATTTAGGGAACCTCCATATTCAGAGGTAGTATACCTCTGAATAGCAGCAGATGGAGGCAAAAGTAGAAGTGAGCTTCTGCCTTCAAGCCCTGTTGGTGAGGGTCTGAGAAAAAAACCATGAAGGAGGAAAAGACGGAGCTCATAGGGATTTGCAAAAGGGCAAAACTCAAGCTCAACAAAGTTGTTTGGATTCCTCCTCGAAGCTTGTTCCAACTCATGTTCACATCAGATCGTGAGCTTTGTAATTTCATTTTGGCATAAAACTTCACATGTATTTCCACAAGCATTTCCACAAACGTAGTCATCAATTGTGCACATCTATGAAATGCAGGCATTTCCCTCCCATTGGTTAAAGTGTTAGGGCACATTTCCCCATCTATGTTTTTCCATCCACATCTTTCAAATCTACACATTTTTCAAATGCATGTGTTTGTTTGCTTTGACAATCACATCCAGAGCTCAGAAATTTATGGACTTCAACTGCAGGCGCTGGGAGGTGTGAACTGGCCAAATTCTGGCCAAAAATGAAAAATGGGTTTTTTTTCACATAGTTGGCCATTGCATCAGATAGACCTCTGGTTCTTCTTATGCACATCGAAAATTAAAGTTGGAATAGTATCAGAAATCATGCCAACACCCAGATCCACACCAAGCAGGCTATAACACTTTGAAAATGGTTTGAAAACTGTATATGGAGTGTGTCCTGGTCCCAAACAGTTGCCACTACTCTTATAGACCATTTTAAAGCAGAAGTGTAGATCCTGCTAACATCATATTTTTGGAATTCAGAATGGAAGGTGGCACTGGTGGTGATAAAGGGAACTCTAAAAGTGCTAATGAATTTGACAAACCTCTTCCAATCTCCTTGACAATTGCTAATAACTTTTATTTATGGCAACTTTAATGTCTCCCCATGTGGCAAGAATAAAAATAAATGGAAGAGAACATCTGGCAGATTTATTCTGGATATTATATTTTCTTGTTATCCCCTTCCGCAAAGATTCATACTCCTCCCGGTAGTGTTGCTGTCCTCGAAGAAAGCAAACACTTTTCTACATTGACAATGCTGGTAAGGGATGTGTGTTAAGGAGAGGAAGATAGATTGGGACATTGCTATTATCATTTATCTCATTTATAGCCCATCTTTGCCCCAAGGAGCTCAGGGTAACATACACTGGGGTGGGAGCAACATATATTATCCCATTAGATCCTCACAACCCCCCCACACTCTGAAATAGGATAAGCAAAGGGCCAAGCTAGACATTACACAATGCCTGTGGTTGCTTCCCAAAATGGCAGCCATGTGTCCATATTTTGTATCTGGACAAGAGGGCAGGGCTCCTGCAGCTTTAACTGATATGATGAAGAGGGAATTTAACCAGGTGCTGCATGCATACAAAGGACACCTGCTGAAGTTAAAGATACAGGAGCCCTATCCTCCTTTTCATATGGTCACCCTAGTCCTGCTTGTACTGCGCTAACAGTCAGGGAGTTTTTCCTGACGTCCAGCCGGAATCTGGCTTCCTGTAACTTGAGCCCATTACTCTGTGTCCTGCACCCTGAGATGACCAAGAAATGATCCTGGTCCTCCCCTGTGTGACAACCTTTCAAGTCCTTGAAGAGTGCTATCATGTTTCCCCAAAATCTTCTCTTCTCCTGGCTAAACATGCCCAGTTCTTTCAGTCTCTCCTTATAGGACTTTGTTTCCAGACCCCTGATCATCCTCGTTGCCCTCCTCTGAACATGTTCAGTGAGCCCCCTTAACCTGCCAATTCTTTTCTGTTACCGCCAGTCTTCTGGGTTTCAAAAGTGAGAACGGCAGCATTGCTCGGGCAAGAAGTCCTTTTGCTAATTCTGGGTCTCCTGAAAATGTCAGCCTCTGCAGCTGATCCAGGGCACACGATGTATACATCGCTGCCTTTCATCCGGCACTGTTGAAGCGCTCCTTCAGTGCGTGAAATTCTTCTGGTTTTGACGGCTTGACGGGGCACCTCGCTGTGAAGATAATACAAGGCTTTCATTGGGGGGACCAACAGAAAATTGACCTGAACCGGGACTGGAGGACTAGATGGTTATCTTATCTGTGAACAAAGAACACAAGCAGAACACGGCTCTTGCTGTTAAGAGGTGTTTTCTCCTTCCACCCTCCACCTTTTGCCGGAGGCACCTAGGCAATTCTTTAATGAGTTTTGATGACTGCACGCCGTGTCGATGTCGTTGCATGGGGAGAACAGAAAGCCTGCTTCCACGGCGGCTGTATTTAAAGATTTGTAAAGGCTCGGAGGGGGGAAATCAAAGCAAACTGACAATTTGGTGTGGTTGACATGCGCCTGCAGTACTAAGGGCTGTGCTGCCACGGGCGAAAGCAAAACCATCCCCTCCCTTGGCTCTGCTGAGACGGTTCGGGAAATGCTCAGTGGGGAGGGGAGGAAGAGCTAAATGTGAGTTGTACATGAATAGCTGCCTACAACAGCCTCAGTTGTTTCTTATTCTAGGCATACAATGTATTTCTTTTCTTTTTTTAAAAAATGCAGCAGTATCAGCGGGCAGGAAGTAGGGTGGAAGAGGACGCTGGCTTAAAATGGGGTACCTTGTGAGCATCGCTTTCTGCAAATTGGTGTAGGGCTGAGCTGAAATCCTCTCTCTAATTTTGCTACCTCATTGCCTCGTGGCAGAAATGGGAGTGTAGTTTTGGTTATATATATTTTTGGTGGTGGTGGTGGGATTGTGACAGGGTCAAAGCCAGAGGTGAACTTAGCACTAGTGGGTCTCAGTGGTTGCTGACCACCATTGTCCACTTTCCCATAAGTCCCTAAAGTGAGGGATCTCTCTCTCTCTCTCTCTCTCTTCCCCTCTCTCTATTTCATCTCTCTCTCCACTTTCCCATAAGTCCACAAAGTGAGGGCTCTCTTTCTCTCCTTTCTCTCTCTCCTCCCTATCTCTCTCTCCTCCCTCTATTTCATCTATCTCTATCTCTTAATGCTGTGCTGAAAATTTCTCTCTCTCTCTCTAATCTCTCTCTCTCATCTGAATATCTATTTCATCTCTATCTCTATTAGTGTTCCCCCTCACAGCTGGCACAGATCGCAAACACAAGCTCGGAGAGGAGGGAAAGGGGACAGTTTGACCAGGGGAAAGGAGGGGACTGGGGAAGCATAGATACCCCCATTTACAAAGCCCTAGCTAGATGGGCAAAAATGCCCATCTAGCAAAAAAAAAGCAACAGTGACGATCACCTCTGAGCTCCTCCTGCTTTACGTAGGATGCCCATCAGCTTCCAAGTTCAGAGGCTGATGGGCCTCCGCATAGGACTGAACCCAAGTATTTCAAGACTTCTGGGGAAATCTTGGTGCTTCCTTATTCTCACAACAGCCCCATGAGGAAGTTAGGGTAGGGAGGGAGAGAGAGAGAGAGAGGCTTGCCCCAAGCCTCCTAGTAAATTTGAATCGTTCTGACAGCCATTATTCTTATGTATGCTTCACCTTTACTTGACAAATCACTAGTGACAAAAACTGTTTATTGCTGTGCATGCTCAAGCAACAGGACCTGTGGTTATTTTAAGATCTCCTCCTCCTCCTCCTCCTCCTCCTCCTCCTCCTGTACTGATTCCATTTATATCCCATCATTCACCTGAGGAGCTCACAGCAACATCCCTGGAGTGATCAAGCAGTCTCCCATCTAGGCTCTGACCAGACTCTGCCCTGCTTAGCTTCATCAAGGTGCCGTTAGACCAGCCTTCCTCAACCTGGTTTCCTCCAGTTGAGTTGGATAGCTACTCCCATGGTGGCTGTGAATGATAGGAGGGAATGTTCCTCAATATCTGCATTTTTTTGGTGCACGCTCCCCTTATATATACGCATTTTAACCACTGGAGGCTGGTGGCTCTGGTTCTGACTGAAACCTGGAGTGGATTCATTGCCCCACTGACATCTGAGCCACGAGCCTGCATGGATTTTAACCCTTTGTTTGTTTTTGTTTGGAGAAGTCCAATGCAAAATTCTGAGAAGTTCACATTTCAAAGGATGATGGAGTCCCATGTTGTGTATTGGCTTGAAAGTGCGAAATTCCATATGTGGACCAAACTAATTTCTTCTCCATCTTTACTTTGAACTCTCCAATTCCAAACTTTTGCTTCATTTTTTTTTTTTAGTGCGCCTGAGGTCAGTGAAGGTTGGTGGCTCCAATTTTGGTGGGGCTGTGAATCCATTCTGGGTCTCAGTCAGAACCAGCCGGAACTCTAAAAGAGTGATCCAAGGCACTGAACACTACCCCCAAATAGGTATGACATTTTGGGTAGATTCTGGCTGGTTCAGACTGAAACCCAAAATGGATTCACAGCTTCCATTCCCTAAGGCTGCAGTTCTAGGCACACTTTATTTGGAAAATAGGGCTGTGCTCTACTCTGATTCGGATCGCGAATCCGGAGTGGAGCGACCCAATCCGCCTCTGCCAAAGGCGGATCTGAATTGGGTCAGGGGAGCTGCAGATCAAGGCAAAGCAGTTTGCCTCCATCTGGAGCTCCGAATGCAGGTAAGTGGGGGGGGAGTCCGTGCGGCGACGGTGGCGGAGCCAGGTAAAGGGGTAGGGGGTAGGGGGGCTTACCTGCTTCTGTTGTGGTCCGGCGCAGGCTTCAACTAAGACCCAGGCCTCAGTTGAAGCTGGCACTGGACCGCGATGGAGGCAGGTAAGTGGGGGGGGAGGGTGGCTTACCTGTCTCTGCTGCCACAGTCTGTGCAGTGACAGCGGCAGAGCCAGGTAAAGGGGGAGGGGGGCTTATTCAGCCCCCATTTTGTCCCCCTTTCCCCACTTACCTGCCTCCGCCATCCGCTGCGGAGGCAAGTAAGTAGGGAAGGGGAAAAAAAATCTGGATCTGCCCCTCCGGATTATGCTCCGCAGATCAGAACAGGGGAGGGTCGGATCGACCCGAAGCGGTTCGGGCTCGATTCAAAAGTTCTGGATCGGGCCACAAAGCGATTCGGGGGGTCCGTGCACAGCTTTATTGGAAAGCCCCATTCAATTCAGTGGGGCTTATTTCTGAGTAGATGTGCATGGGATTACAGGGTAGGGACCCAGCATGCTTCTCTCTGGTTTCCATATGCCACTTTGGAAACTTTCCTAATTATCCCAGCGCAGAAGGAAAACATTACGTATTTCACACGATTTTAATAAGTGTAACTACACAGCAGTCTAAGGTTTTGCCTTGTGCTGCCGACCCACTTGCCCTGTGCTAGCTATGCTAATGAAATAGAAACTTCATCGTTAAATTCCCTGATGTTCAGCCTGCATTAATTCTGCTAATTGCAACAGAATCCAAGCTCAAATCCCTCTAGAATTCTGCACCCTCCCCTCGACGTTTGTATGTTCCATAGATTTGTGGAATGCTGTTTCGGATCCTTAGGCATCCTTCAACCACATTATTGCTGTTGTTCAGCCCTTTTAATTGCTTCTTTGGGAGAAATCCCTTCTGCCCAATTACAGTCTGGGTATTTTTGTTTATTAACCAAAGTGCATCTACAAATTGACGCAGTTATCACTAGTTAAACAGGCTGTACATCAGCTGGCTATCTCAACTGAGCTTATGCCCAAAGCAGTTATTACGTACGCTCCCTTTTCCTGCCTGGGAACTGTATTCAGATTCGTTGTGCGTGTGTGTGTGTGTGTGTGTGTGATGAATGCCAACATTAAACATTTTGTAGGACTATCATACTATGACCCTGTTCAGATGACACTTTGAGCAATATGGTTATACTAGCCATGGTTAATATGGTTTACTATGAGCATGGAAACACACCCCACTGAGCGGTTTGCCTAACCACACCCTAATCATGCATCTCTTTGCTGATCCTGGTTGTCCTCTGACTGGTCTATTCTGCATCCCAGCAACCCTTGTGGCACGTCCAGCCCTGGGTAGCCACTTCCTGGCTGTTGCTGGTGGCCATGTTGATGCTATGGCACCTGTGGGCACCCACTGCAAGACCCACCACGTCCATTATGAGAGCTGTGTGCTCTGTCCCCACCTCATGAAATGTTTGTCCTGGTAGCCCCAGTAGAGGCGTACAAGTGTGCTGTGTGTGGGGATTTTGAGTGAGGACACAAAATGGTGGCTATCATGTTCAGAGATGTTATGCTGACCTAAGAAGAAGAGATCCCGTTGGCTGGGCAGAGTGGCCTGGCCGATTTCAGACATTCTTGCTGTGGAGCTCTATGGTAGCATTGATTTAAGCCGGGGGGGGGGGGAGGGGGCTTACAGACAACATGCTAAGCCATCGTTAGGGCTGCTAACCCTGTTGCTGCATGTGATTAGTAAAGGTGGCTAAGCCATGGTTATGTAGAAACCACGATTACAGAAAATGCCTGACACAGTTGCTGGGGAACATGGGTGGGAGGGTGCTGTTGCACCATTTTCTGCTTGTTCATCCCTGGCCAATGGCTGGCTGGCCACTGTGTGAACAGAGTGCTGGACTAGATGGACCCTTGGTCTGATCCAGCATCAGGACTCTTCTTATGTTCTTAAGACACTCTTAAGCCTTCATGGTTAGCTCAAAATGCTTAACCACTGTTGCTTAGTGTGTCACCTGAACAGGGTCAATGATGGCTAGTGTCTTGGTTTTGCCATTTGGAGGCAAATCGCAGAAGAGCTACGCTGAATGGCCCATCTTGTCCAGATCCAATCATAGGACACCTATATTGCACCAGCTGCACCAGTTACCAGTGTGTCTCCAAGCCCAATTAAAAATGCTGGTTTTGACCTTTAAAACCTTAAATGGTTTGGGTCCAAATTACTTTGAAGGTGGGCATGTCCTTCTCACTTGCCCACCTGTGGGAACAGTTAGGTGGGTGGCTATGTCTGCAGCAGCCCCACAGCTCTGGAACATTTAAAAATGTTTTTAGGATGTTTTTTAGGAAGTTTTTAACAATGTATATTATGTTTTAATTGAGTATTATGTATTTTATCATTTAGTGTTGTTCCCCGCCTCGATCAAAATGGAGAGGAGGGTAAGAAATAAATAAATAAATAAATAAATAATAATAATTATAGTTGCTATCAGGAATTTGCTAGGGCAGGCTTTTCAGAAAACTTTGAAAATATTATTTTACTCTGGCCTTCTCCTAACATAATTTATTTCTTTACAATATTTATATACTGCTCCCCATCCAAGAGATTTCGGAGCAGTGAACAACAAATAGAATAAAAGAATAAAAACACATTTAATAATAATAAACAAAACATATTAAATTACTATTTTTTTTAAAAAAAAGAACATAGTTCTGTTAAAATCCAAGTTCTGGTCATTCAGGGAAAGCTTCCTGAAACAAAAACGTTTTCAGAAGGCACTGGAAGCAACACAACGTTGGTGCCTGCCTGTCCTCCAAAGCTAGGGAATTCTACAGGAAGGGAGCCACCACACTGAAGGCTCTTCACCTGGCAGATTCCAGTAGGACCATAGGTCCATGTGGAATCACCAGGAACATGTCCTCAGATGACCTCAGAGACTGGGCAGATTGGCAAGGGGGAAGGCGCTCTCCCAGGTATCCAACAATAATTGTGATCGTTGTGATTTTTGTTATTGGGTTTTATTGCTGCTTTCATTGCTGTTTTTATTGTGTTCTTACTGTTTCTGTTGTGTTTTTATTTCATTAATATCGTATTGGTTTTAGGTGTTTTATTGCTGTATGCCGCCTTCTGCCCTGAAAGGTGGCCAAGAAATATTAAAACAAAGCAAAACTGTTGATGCAGTGGCTAACCAGTTGCTTGTGGGAAGTCTACAAGCAGGACAAGAATGCAGCAGGAAAAAATTCCTGAGTGTTAGAGCAGTACGACAATGGAACCAGTTACCTAGGGAGGTTGTGGGCTCTCCCACACTAGAGGCATTCGAGAGGCAGCTGGACAACCGCCTGTCAGGGATGCTTTAGGGTGGATTCCTGCAATGAGCAGGGGGTTGGACTCGATGGCCTTGTAGGCCCCTTCCAACTCTACTATTCTATGATTCTATGATTCCTCACCAGCACACAGCTCATGTTCTCCAACAATTCCCCTTTCCTAAGCTCTTCCTCTGAGCTTGAGCTGAGCCGCTTGCAAACCTATGGCTTCCTGAGCAAACTCCCTGACTCCTGGAATCTAACTAAACTTGTTTCTTCTCCCTACTCTGACCTTCTCTTAACCTCCACCCAACTTCATGGGGCCATATCCTAGGCTGCCCACAAGCTAGTGAGGCCACTGCTAGCACATTCTGAACCAAATGGAAATGAACATAATGGGGCAGGTCATTGAAGCTTGCAGAAGGGATGGTCTGCTGACCTGACCTGTTCTGGGAACTAGCATTTCCGTTCATTTCTGGGGTAGCTTTAGGAAGTGCTAGCTTCCTGTTGCATTAGTGGTGTGTCCCACTGGCAGAACAAAAGCAACAGGAGCATGTCCATATTGGATACTGCCCATAATCTCCTTCTTCTTACCTTTTGTTGAACTCTCTGCAGTTGATCTTGCTGTAAGCCTTTGTCTTCCTGAGCCTCATATTCTATGATTTGACCAAGGACATCCTATCTTCTTAATACGCTTTTTTGGGGGGGATAGTACAATTGCATAAAATAGTTGTTGATACTTTCCTCTTTTTTATGGCAGACACATCCCATTTTGCCACCGACGCATATCATAAATACCAAGTACAATGGATTTCTTTCTTTTTTTCTTTTTTGCTATAAAAGGAACATTGCTATATTAAAAGAGATCACCAAGAATATTAAACCTAAACACTAGCTTCATATCATCCAAGTCAGCTTAAGCAAATGTGAAGCTTACGTCTGGCTCTCATCTCAGACAATAAATCTCTTTGGCCATTTTATGACTCACATGGTTATAACAGCCAAGAGAGCTGCAAACAGAAGTTTGACATTAAATCTGATGAACATCCACTCTTTGTCTCTAGAGGAGAAAGGAAATAATAATAAAAGGAGTTATTTCGTTACAATTGAGTGTGGGAGAAGTTAAGTCCGGCTGAATTTCAACCTGAAGGAACCTTCATCATGGCCAGATGGGCGTCTTCATGGCATTGGTATCATGTGTATGAAGATGCCTTCTACTGCGTTGGACCATCTGACCATCTAGCTTGACATCATTTGCTCTGATGGGCAATGGGTTCCCAAGACAGCCTTCCCAGGTCTGGTGTTCTCCAAATGTCTTGAACCACAACACCCAGCATTCCTGACAATTGGCCAGGCTGGCTGGAGCTGATGGGAGTTGATGTTCAAAACATCTGGATTGCACCCGATTGGGGAAGATTCTTCCAAAATCTCTAGCATCCCTGTAGAGCAAGCCAGGGAACAAATTTATGGAAGGGTATTGGAGGGAGTTGTTTAGGCTAAAAAGGCAGGGGAAATCAGTGGTTGGGTTGTGGAGTTCATAAATGGCACTGCTAACTTAACCTCCCCCCCAAATTTGAGCAATGAGACAAGCCCCATTTCCTTATCTTCAGTTGGCACCCAAATGGTCATTGTCATCTGGAAAGAAGAACTGCTAGTCAAATTGAGTTGGGATTGGAAGCCATAGATAGAATCATAGAAGAGCAGAATTAGAAGGGGTCTATAAGGCCATCAGGTCCAACCCCCTGCTCAGTGCAGGAATCCACCCTAAAGCATCCCTGACAGATGGATGTCCAGCTGCATCTTGAAGGTGGGAGAGCCCATGGCCTCCCTAGGTCATTGGTTCCATTGTCATACTGCTCTAACAGTCAGGAAGCTTTTTCCTGATGTTCAGCTGGAATCTGGCTTCCTGTAACTTGAGCCCATTATTCAGTGTCCTGCGCTCTGGGATGATCGAGAAGAGATCCTGGCTCTCCTCTGTGTGACAACCTTTCAAATATTTGAAGAGTACTATCATGTCTCCCCTCAATCTTCTCTTCTCAAGACTAAACATGCCCAGTTTTTTTAGTCTCTCTTCAGAGGGCTTTGTTTCCAGAACCCTGCTCCTGGCTTGCCAAAATTGAAGGTCTTAACATGGTTTCTGCTGCATGAACATTGCGATAACATGAAATAAAAATAGGATCGGTCAGAGGACCCCTTAGTTCATGGGCCAGTTCCTTAGTGTTTCTCAGATGTCGTGGTTTGCAGCACGCTGTTGAGTTTCCCAGGGTGGGGGGAGGGGGAGGGATCTCTCCGAGAGGAAACTTTCCTTCTGCAATCTCCGAATCAGCAAGTCACACAGAAGCAGAAAATGGAAACAAAGAGGCATTGCTCGGGAAAAAAAAGAAAGAAAGAAAGAGAGGAAGTAAGCATTTTAGAAAAAGCTTGGGCTGCAGAACACTGTGGAGCCGAGGTATCGCTTCAGTGAAACCATTTTTTTAAAAAAATCTCTCTCCCTCTTTCGCCAGTTTTTATTGTGGCTGTGTTTGTTTACTGCTTATGAAAAGCAATTTATAATTGTCATGGACGCATTGATTTAGGAACACCTGTGGTTGGAGGGCACATCACGCCCGTGGAGCTCGACGGAACTAATTTAACATAAAACACACGCGATCTTGTAGCTGCTGGGCTGGGAGCTTCCAACCCAGCATTCAACACAGTCTTCAATTCTTCATCAAAGGCTGCCCCAGCCTGACATTTGGATTCTATGCAGTGAGCTGCAGAGGAAGGTGGTCCCCTCCACTTTGCATGTCAGGCGTGGGCGAGTCAAGCCATTATCCACCTGCATCATGTTCCCATATATAGAATCATAGAATAGTAGAGTTGGAAGGGCTCTACAAGGCCATCAAGTCCAACCCCCTGCTCAATGCAGGAAACCACCCTACAGCATCCCTGACAGATGGTTGTCTAGCTGCCTTTTGAAGGCCTCTAGGGTGGGAGAGCCCACAACCTCCCTAGGTAACTGTTCCATTGTCGTACTGCTCTAACAGTACAGCACCAAGTGAAAACATGGCTTTTTAATAAAGCTTTTAATGACTGAATTCACTAAATTGGCAGATTGATTTAACTGTTTTAATAGTTTTACTGCTTTTAAATTATATATTGTTTTAACGGTTTACGGTTTAATTTGTTTTTAGCTGCATATATTTACTGTTTTATACTGGGTACTTTTATCTGTATGCCGCCCTGAGATCTTATTGATATAGGGCGGGATATAAATGTTTTAAATAAATAAATGTCAGGAAGCTTTTCCTGATATCCAGCCAGAATTTGACTTCCTGTAACTTCAGCCCATTACCCCGTGTCCTGCACTCTGGGATGACCGAGAAGAGATCCTGGCCCTCCTCTGTGTGACAAGTTTTCACGTATTTGAAAAGTGCTCTCATGTCTCCCCTCAATCTTCTCTTCTCAAGACTAAACATGTCCAGTTGTTTCAGTCTCTTCATAGGGCTTTGTTTCCAGACCCCTGACCATCCATATTTGCTCTTCCATCCATCCGTCCGTCCTACCTGGCATTAAGCTGTATGAAATTTAAAAACCCCCACATACCTGTATGAAAATATTTATTTATTTATTTATTTATTTATTTAAGGATTTTTATGCCGCCATTCAGCCAAAAAAGGCTCTCACGGCAGCTTACAGAAGTATTTCTTGACAGTCCCTGCCCACAGGCTTACAATCTAAAAGACATGACACAAAAGGAAAGGGGGTTGGGAGGGAGGAGGAGGAGGGGGAAAAGGAAAGCAAATTCAGGCACTACAATCTTAGTTGGAAAGTTCAGCAGTTACAGGTGACAGCAGGAGGGAGGGGGGTCTCAGCTAGAGCTGGACCCAGGCACGGTGGAGAGGTGCCTGGCTGCTGCTTCCTCCCTCACTAGTGGCCTCTGCAGAGACAGTTGGTAGCAGGAAGGAGGGGGCTCTCAGCTGGAGCTGGACCCAGGCACGGTGGAGAGGTGCCTGGCTGCTGCTTCCTCCCTCACTGGTGGCCTCTGCAGAGACAGTTGGTAGCAGGAGGGAGGGGGCTCTCAGCTGGAGCTGGACCCAGGCACGGTGGAGAGGTGCCTGGCTGCTGCTTCCTCCCTCACTGGTGGCCTCTGCAGAGACAGTTGGTAGCAGGAAGGAGGGGGCTCTCAGCTGGAGCTGGACCCAGGCACGGTGGAGAGGTGCCTGGCTGCTGCTTCCTCCCTCACTGGTGGCCTCTGCAGAGACAGTTGGCAGCAGGAGGGAGGGGGCTCTCAGCTGGAGCTGGACCCAGGCATGGTGGAGGTGCCTGGCTGCTGCTTCCTCCCTCACTGGTGGCCTCTGCAGTTACAGTTGGTAGCAGGAGGGAGGGGGCTCTGAGCTGGAGCTGGACCCAGGCACGGTGGAGAGGTGCCTGGCTGCTGCTTCCTCCCTCACTGGAGGCCTCTGCAGAGACAGTTGGTAGCAGGAGGGAGGGGGCTCTCAGCTGGAGCTGGACCCAGGCACGGTGGAGAGGTGCCTGGCTGCTGCTTCCTCCCTCACTGGTGGCCTCTGCAGAGACAGTTGGTAGCAGGAGGGAGGGGGCTCTCAGCTGGAGCTGGACCCAGGCACGGTGGAGAGGTGCCTGGCTGCTGCTTCCTCCCTCACTGGAGGCCTCTGCAGAGACAGTTGGTAGCAGGAGGGAGGGGGCTCTCAGCTGGAGCTGGACCCAGGCACGGTGGAGAGGTGCCTGGCTGCTGCTTCCTCCCTCACTGGTGGCCTCTGCAGAGACAGTTGGTAGCAGGAGGGAGGGGGCTCTCAGCTGGAGCTGGACCCAGGCACGGTGGAGAGGTGCCTGGCTGCTGCTTCCTCCCTCACTGGTGGCCTCTGCAGAGACAGTTGACAGCAGGAGGGAGGGGGCTCTCAGCTGGATTGAAATACATATTGTTAAATAGATACTTTCTGAAAACGTAGGTTGCCATTGGGGTTCCACCCCGCTCCATCATTGCAGGCTTTTAAGAAGGCCTTGAAAACATATTATTTACTCTGGCATTGTCCTGTGATTGCTGTTGTTGCTGGTTTTGTTATTGGTTTTTATTACAGTTTCTATAGCTGGTTTTATTGTGTTCTTACTGTTTGATTGTGCTTTTATCGCTCTTAATAATATTATATCATTTTATGTGTTTTATTGTTATGCACTGCTTTGGGAGAGTTTCTGTCCTGAAAGTTGGCCAATTAATAATAATAATAATAATAATAATAATAATAATAATAATAATAATAATAATAATTTGTGAAACGTATTTTGATATGATTTTTTGAGCCAAGAACTGCATTGGGACATTCAGAAAGCATCAAAATCGGGGCATAACTAAGCTCCATTACTGTATATCATTTCAGGTCACAGGTCCTGCTGTGTATAGCGGTTTGCCCAATTGAGGAGACTGTTGCATTCAGGTTCCCTGGGAGACCGTCAACAAGCCTAGGTCCAGAGTTTGGTGAGCTGGTCAATCTAAGTTGAGGTTGCTGTGAGGATGGGTCAATAACATCCTCCACCGTGCCTGGGTTCAGCTTCAGCTGAGAGCCCCCTCCCTTCTGCTACCAACTATCACTGCAGAGGCCACCAGTGAGGGAGGAAGCAGCAGCCAGGCACCTCTCCACCGTGCCTGGGTCCAGCTCCAGCTGAGAGCCCCCTCCCTCCTGCTACCAACTGTCACTGCAGAGGCCACCAGTGAGGGAGGAAGCAGCAGCCAGGCACCTCTCCACCGTGCCTGGGTCCAGCTCCAGCTGAGAGCCCCCTCCCTCCTGCCACCAACTGTCTCTGCAGAGGCCACCAGTGAGGGAGGAAGCAGCAGCCAGGCACCTCTCCACCGTGCCTGGGTCCAGCTCCAGCTGAGAGCCCCCTCCCTCCTGCTGTCACCTGTAACTACTGAACTTTCCAACTAAGATTGTAGTGCCTGAATTTGCTTTCCTTTCCCCCCCTCCTCCTCCCTCCCAGTCCCCTTTCCTTTTGTGTCATGTCTTTTAGATTGTAAGCCTGTGGGCAGGGACTGTCAAGAAATACCTTTGTAAGCCACCGTGAGAGCCTTTTTTGGCTGAATGGCGGCATAAAAACCCTTAAATAAATAAATAAATAAATAAATAAAAATAACGAAAGGTTCTGATCCAACAGGCAAGGTCAGGAATAGCAAAGGTGGAGTTCCAGGACAGACGACACGAGGGGAGATCCCAGAAGTGAGATCAGACAAAGCCAAGGTCCCATACTAATGAAAGAAATCAAGTGAGCAATGTGGGGCAGCAAGGAATAAATGGCACAGCCAGGGACTGGAAGATATACATTTGGGTTGACATGAGGTGATGGTTCAAATTGTGAGGCTGGGAGAATTGATCCGATTGAGTGTTTAGCTCTGTTGTGATTCCAAGACTTCCCACCGAGCTGTGAGACAACAAAGAGGTTCGTTGTGCAATGCACAAAAAGCGGTATTCAGTAAATAGACACCTCTTCACACCTGGAGGGAGTGTGAATGCCAGGAGCTATCCTCTAAGCTAATTTAGCCTAACAAAGCAAGGCAGTTGTTGATCAACTTAATGGACTTTTTCTCACAGTGCTGACAGGCTTTTACTACCCCCTTCTTCAAGGAAGGTCTTTAAGTTGTAACCTCTGCCATGTGGCTAGTCTAGCGAACCACCTCCCACCACCTCTCAACTCTGCCCACTTAACTCTGCAGTGTCAATTCCAGTGCTCCCTCCAACTCCGACAAAGACTGAGGTCCTTGGGTGGGAGACAAGGGGAAGATGATCTCTGAGCTTGGGCCTCATGTTTGATAAGTTCCTGGGAAGTTTCATCCCTGACTCCTGGAGAACCTCTGTTTCCCCCCCACCCTTTTATAAGGAGGGTAACTATGTATTTGAAAGTAGGGGAACTAGCTCAGAATCAGAGTACTAGATGCTGCAGGGCCTGTGTGCAACTGCCCCATGTGGTGAACCACTGAACTGCAGATGGCTGCTTCTCATTGGATGCCCATGGGCAGGAAGGAGTATAAAAGGGCTTCCTGTTCCAGATGAGCCTTGCTTGAGCAACACACTTCCTGAGTTCTGTTGTGACTCTGCGTATTTTGTTGGTCTTTGGTCCAGATTTCTAGTTTGTACCTTGCTCCTAGTTTGTCCTTTGATACTGACTATTAACTGGAGCCATGGCTCTTGGGTCACCCTAGACTGCTGACCATGGTCCAATCCTGATACAGAGCACATGAGCTACATGTAGACGGTAACAAATCTAACCCTAGGCACCTGTAGTTTAAAGGAGCCAGGTAATAGGGGATGGAAAAGAACTTCACAATACCTTGGAGAGTCACTAAGCCACCGTGGACCATCCCAAACCACAATCCAACTTGGGATAGTGTGTCGTGTGGTGGGAGTTTACCCTCTCCCATGGGCGGAGTATCCATGACCACTTCCCACCTTCTCCAGTGGGGTTAGCGGGCTGCCCACATCTTTCCCATGGTGTCTAACAGGAACTCCATGGGTTTTTCTCATAATTTAGGCAGATTATTTATTTATTACATTTTTATACCGCCTTATTACATTTTTATACTGCCCAATAGCCAGAGCTCTCTGGGGCGGTTCACAAAAATTTAAACCATTCAAAGTATAAAACAAACAGTATAAAAACATGATATAAAATACAATATAAAAGCACAACCAGGATTAAATGAGCAGCAGAGCAGAAATACAAATTTAAAACAGCAAAGTTAAAATTAAATTTATAGGCTGTTAAAATGCTGAGAGAATAAAAAGGTCTTCACCTGGCGTCTGAAAGAATATAGGGTAGATGTCAGGCGAACCTCCTTAGGGAGCTCATTCCACAGCCGGGGTGCCACAGCAGAGAAGGCCCTCCTCCTGGTAGCCACCTGCCTCACTTCCTTTGGCAGGGGCTCACAGAGAAGGACCCCTGAGGTCCTTCCTTTGGCAGGTACATATGGGAGGAGGCATTCCTTCAAAATGGTGGCAACCATATAATCCAACCTGTGGTGGTTCCATTACCCCTCCTCTTTCTGTAGTTCCCTTACCCACCTGTCGCTCTACGCCTGTGTAAATAGAGCTTTAGTCATACTGGACTAGAGGTTTAACTTACCATCTTCATCTGTATGCTCAGACCTGCGAAACTTGGTATGGGGACAAATTACGTGCCCATTATGCACCTTCAGTCCTAGAAGTGTTTTTGTTGTGATGCCTGGGGAATAAAAATAGCCACTAAGCAACAATCAGGATGACCTGAAGCAAGTCAGAGAACCTGATAGTTTCAGCAAGTGCTTCAACAGATTGCTTCTAAAAGCTGCCATGCTGAGTGGGAGGCCACAGGGTTTATTCTAACATGCAGCTGGATATATTTTCTGCAATGCAAGGGGGGGAACATTCGATGGGAATGAACCTCTTATGCCTTTGAGTATTTGACATTACTTCTTATAGATGTCAAGATCAAGAAATTAAAACCCAATATGAAATAAAGCTGAGAACTGTTTTCTTTCAATCTTCACCACCCTCTACGAGCTTCGGCTATTGGGCGGTATAAAAATGTAATAAATAAATAAATAAATAAAGCTTATATAAGTAGATGGCGGTGAGTCTGTCCATCCCTATCTGTGTGTGTTATCTTGCACCATTCAGGGCTTCAAGGCCATAGCAGCGTTCTCAGTAATTGGGCTGAATGAGATCAGCTGAGTGTGGGAACTTTCTGCCACCACCTCCCACTCCAGAAAGCCTGCAAAACCTGTTTCAGCTAGCTTGTGATTGGCTAATAATAACCACCTTAGTTTGGTTAAAAGTTTTGGGGTATAGAATCAGGGGAGGTGGGGCTACAGTTGCCTATCTTCAGAACATAAAAATGCCTTGCTGGATCAGACCAAGGGTGCATATAGTCCAGCATTCTGTTCACAGAGTGGCCAACCAGCCATCAACCAGAGATGAACAAGCAGGACATGGTGCAATAGCACCCTCCCACCCATGTTCCCCAGCAACTGGTGCACCCAGCCTCGAATACTGGAGAGAGCACACAACCATCAGGGCTAGTAGCCATGGATAGCCTTTGCCTTCTTCTCGATCTTCACCTGGTTTCAGTTGGCCCTTTTGTTTGTCTGCTAGAAATTGTTGGTTTCTGAGGTCCAGTTCTACTGAAGACCGGTACCTTGGTATGTATAGACAGATCTAGTCAGCGTTGTTGTTTTGCCTTTGAATCCCTGCGTATTCAATCATTTTTGTGAGGTTGAATTAGGATGGCTACCTCTTTTGATGACAGGCTCCTTATCATTAACAATAATATGGCAGGCAGGTACATCATAGTTCTTCCCATGTTGAGAGTAGCTGAACCACTTGGATGTGAATTCTGTTACATTCATGTTTGTGAATTTCTTCTTCTGTGTGATGGAAGGATCGTGGCCTTTAAAACAGCTGCATGCGGGAGAAAGTGAAACTGACAGGTGGGCCTCTCCCTAGCTAACTCAGAACCCAGAACCCATTGTAGGGAAGAGAGGTCTGCTTCAGATGTCTTCTGCACTGCATCAGCTAGGAAAGGACCAGAGGCCCCTAGCTGCACAAACCAGCCAGATCCTCAGTAACATAAAAATGTAATATTTTTTTAAAAAACGCTTGGCTTTTAAAGAATCCCCAGGGTCTTTTCAAAAGAATGTGTGACATTTTTTTATATCAATCACAGAGCAAGTGGCCAAGTTTTTGAACCTGGCCATTTCTATTAGATCTTCTATGATCACCTGTCTCTTTAATAGCTAATGGTATGTTCAGTTTGCTTGTATGTAATAATGTGTATGTAAATGGTCTATTGGCTGCAATAAACTGTTTGTTGTTATATCACCAAGGAGCCCCTACATCAGCGGTGCAGAGCCTGAGCCTCATGGGCCAAATCCTGCTCGCCTGGGCCTCAGATCTGACCTACAGGATTCCTCATATGGCTTCTGCCACCAAATGCTGTTTGTTTGGAGGTTTTATTTTTATTTATTATTTATTTATTATTGCATTTACATCCCATCTTTTTTCCCTCTAAGGAACCCAAGGCGGTGTACATAACCCTCCTCCTCTCCATTTTATCCTCACAACAACAACCCTGCGAGGTAGGTTGGGCTGAGAGTCTGTAACTGGCCCAAAGTCACCCAGTGGGTTTCCATGGCTGAGTGGGGAATAGATCCCAGATCTCCTGACTCCCAGTCCAACACTTTAGCCACTACACCACACTGGCGGTTTCCTGGATTTTGTGCATGGTTTACCCTCATTCTAAAAGGCTGAAATTAGCGATGGGGTGAAAATCTGCCTGGGCCGAAGAGGGCCTTTAATTAGGGTGACCATACGAAAAGGAGGACAGGGCTCCTGTATCTTTAACCGTTGTGTTGAAAAGGAAATTTCAGCAGGTGTCCTTTGTATATATGGAGAACCTGGTGAAATTTCCTCTTCATCACAACAGTTGAAGCTGCAGGAGCTATACTAGAGTGACCAGATTTAACAGAGGGCAGGGCACCTGCAGCTTTAACTGCTGTGATGCAGAGGAAATTTCACCAGGTTCCCCATACGTATATACAAATGACACCTGCTGAAATTTCCTTTTCAATACAACTGTTAAAGATACAGGAGCCCTGTCCTCCTTTTTATATGGTTGCCCTACTTTAAGGCCACAACTGATCCATGGGGGAGGGAGGCAAAGTGTGCTTTCCAGGGCCTCCAGAAAGTGCACAATTCCCCCGGCATGCCGGGGGAATTGCGCACTTTCTGGAGGCCCTGGAAAGTGTGCATTGCTGAGTGCTCAGCTGAGTGCCCCTTGAGTTCTTCCTTCTCTAGCATGCCTCTCCTAAAGCTGAATTACTGGCAGTTAGAGCATTAAGCTAAAATAGGCTAACACTGCCCCTTTCTCTTTAGCTCTGCCGTCTCCCCCCCCCCCCACCGCCCCAAGAACTTCTCTGAAATGGAACCCAGCCTTTGGGCTGGAAGAGGTTCGCCTCCCCCATCTTACGTGCTTCTCTCCCCCTTGCTTTCCCATTTTTATCTTCCCAAGAACCTTGCAAGGTAGGCGGTGTGAACGCTGCGCCTCCACCTGACACATCCCAGCCACGCTCCCAGCTCGCATCCCAACAGGATGTCAGGTTTATGGGAATGGCTGGCTCCCTCCGCGAGACGATGAGAAGCTCTGACATTTTGGGAGCACGTCATGAGAGCAGAGTTCTCAAAATAGCAACCGGCAAGATCCCCATTTCGCTTGAAAGCCATATGCTTTTTCGAAGGAGCTTTGCTTCAATCCCCTTCTTTCTTAACCCTGCATGGGGCTTTTGGAAATCAGATTTATGCAAAGTCTCCCCGCCCCCCTGACAAGTACCCAATTCAGCTCTGGTTCTATTAGCCTCTTATTCCATCATTCAGCCTGGCCTGGCCAGCTTGATGCAACATGACAACTATCTGGCAAACGGATCTTTTGGATGGAGGCACTGTACTGCAATTCCAACCTGATCTCGCCCAGAACCATCTGGCTGTTTTTCATTCATGAATTGATTGTGGAGATTGGTTTCCATTAAGAGGTGCTCTGATTCAAGAAATTCAGTGACGAGTTAAAGAGATTGCGACGAATGCGACGTCCTACCGGGAGGGTGATTGGAATCGGCGTGGATTGTTAGAAATGGTGAAGGCTGAGGTCAATTCATGATTTAGAAACTAGGGGAAGTCTGTTAATATTTGGAACATCAGTTTGAATCTGTCTCAGTTGTGTTAGAATCCTGGAACTGGAGGGAGATGTCTTAAAAGTTTGCTTAACTTTTGATCCCTGCCTTGCTAGGGGCTTGTGAATTCCAGAGTCAAATTCTAATAGGTGCTGACATTTTTATAGTGTGATGAGTGTGGCCTTCTTGAACGAGGGTGAATATGTGTAACACTTGATGGGTGATCCAGGATATAACCGAATGCTGTGAATGATCCTTAATGGCCTGAAAGGGAAGGAGATGGAGACACAGTTTGGTAGTTTACATTGGGACCCTGACACACCCACACCCACACCCACACACCCTCTGGCTGTGGGAGGGAACTTGATGCGAGTTCAGCACTTTTGCTGCCTGCTTGTATTTGTCCTGGTTGAAATAAAGCTACTGTTACAAAACCAACATCCACTTCCTTTGCTCTGTCATCCAACGAAAACCAAACCCCATATCATAATTGAATCTTAGGAACATAGGAAGCTGCCTTAAACTGAATCAGACCATTGGTCCATCTAGCCCAGTACTGTCAACACTGACTGGCAGCAATGACCCTCTAGGGATTCAGCCAGGATTCTTTGTTGTTGTTTTTTGCCCTACCTGGAGAAGCCTTTACTAGAACCCGTATCTCCCAATTCCCAGTCCAACACTCTAGCCACTATACCACAGTGGCTCTCCTGCACCAAACTGGCTCTAATACCACCAGTACCATGTTTATTATGCATCTCACCATTGTGGGGAAGACCCTAATTAGGGGTTGGCAATTTCTGGGGACTTCCTCTTTCCCCCCCACCTCCAAATCCATGGTTTTTGCACACACACAATCCATATGTATTTTTTGGTGTGCATTTTCAAATGGTTTCAGCAGTGGATGCATTAATACACTCTCCCCATTGACTACTGTGCATTTGTATACATTTTAGAAATGTTTGCCTTGTGTTTGCATATTGTCAACTGCATATTTCCCCACACACACCTGCAGAATCCCTTCTTTGCACAGTGGTCACTGCTGGTGAAATAAAGCAGTCAGTGGGCTGGTGACCGCAATGCCACCGCCCGTCCAGAGGGGAAAACAAAACAACAGAACGTCCAATCAAGGTCAAGCTCTCAATGGTACAGAAGATCCATTGGAGGATACCAACATCTGGATGTTGGTCCTATTTCGTTTGGCTTTTCAGTGGCAGGCAAACCAAGAACGAGCCCAGCAAATATTTCTTTCAGTCAAGTTCCTTAGCAATATGGATAAGTTGATTTCAATGCACAGCAGCTGTTGCTGACACAAGCTTTGAAGTTTGTTCCTAGCATGAAATCTAATGATGAATGGAACTGAAGATCTGGAACAGCCAGTATGTTCTTTGGAGGGGGTAGATGCAGATGGCAAGGTAGAGGAATGCTACGGACGTACAGCCAGGAGAATAGACCAAGAAAACAAAACTGAGAGGGTGCGGGAAAGGAACAGGCAATCCCTGACTGACTGTGGACTTGGGGGAAGAATTCTTTGCAGACCAGAACAGGGATGTAACCAGTGGAAGCTGCTGGCTCCAATGTCAGTGGGGTAGTGAATTCACTCCAGGTTTCGGTCATAACCAGACAGAACTCTAAAGGAGCTATCCAAGGTGCTGAAGGTATTTTGGGGATAGGGTTCAGCATGCTGGATAGCTCCTTTTGAGTTCTGACTGAAACCCAGAGAGGATTCACTGCTGCATGACATCAGAACAACCCTCTTACTCTTGTGATGATTAGTTACCATTCTTGGAAGGGGTAGGGTAGCCATTTGTCCCATTTTGCAGAGGAGTAGCCTCTAATTGAAGGGATCTCCAAGGACAGTTCTCTATTTGAAGGTGTCTTCATTTTGAAAGGCTGTCCAGTTCAAGTTGGGCTTGAAGATAAAGAATCAAAAGATGGGTGAGCTGAAGGATCTCCATTAGGGCTGTGCATCCCCCCTTGATCTGCCTCGGAGGCTAATCCGGAGCCCCAAAACAGCCCCAATCCACCTCGGGGGTTCCTAACCTGCCTCGGCACTGAAGGTGAGGCAAAATTCGGGCCCTCCAAGGCAACTCGGAGTTTTCTGGGTGCCTGCTACTCAGCCGGCACCCAGAAAAGTCTTCCCACTTACCTGGTGCTTCTGCCATCTGCCACCATGGATGGTGGAGGCACCAGGTAAGCCCCCTCCCCCTTTCCTCTTCCCCACTTACCTGCATCCGCTGTCAGCTTGCATCTGGTGGCTTCCACTGCTGACAACACTGAAGCCCAGAAGTAGGCCATGGCTTACTTCTGGGCTTCAGCGTCATTGGCAGTGGAAGCTGCTGGACGCAAGCCGGCAGTGGCAGCCGGAGGTACCGTATTTCTTCGATTCTAAGATGCCATCGATTCTAAGATGCATCCCATTTTTAGAGATGTTTATTTGGGAAAAAAGGGCATCTTAGAATCAAAGAAATACTTCCCTCACCGCCCAGCCAACCTCCTCCCCCCCTCCGCGCTTTCTTCTAATGGTTGTATCCTTTTCTTTTTTCCCTCTGTGAGAGAAGAAACCGCTGTTTGCGCGGGAAGAAGGGGGGCGTTGAAACAAGGAGTAAACAATATTTTCGGGCGGGGAGAGAGAGGAGAAGACGCGATTAAGGAGCTAAAATGCTTAACTCTCCAGTCCCGCTCTTTACTTGTCTGTGCACCAGGGGACGACGACACGCGAGTAAGTCCCACGGAAATCGATGGGACTTACGAATAAATTTGATTAACAAAAAACCAGGCGCTTACCCTCCCAGCTCCTCCTCGCTCACATGGCTCGAGGCTGCTGCAGGAGCTTCCTCTTTTCCTCTCACCGTATTGCTTCGATTCTAAGACGCCATCGATTCTAAGATGCACTCCATTTTTAGAGCTGTTTATTTAGGGGAAAAAGTGTGTCTTAGAATCGAAGAAATACGGTAAGGGGGGAGGGGGCTTACTTGGTCCACCGCCGCCACCACCATCTTTCTTCTGGCGGCTCCAGTGCCACCACTGGAAATGAACGGGAGTAGGCCGCGTGATATCTTAAAATTGCACAGCCTCCTCCCTTTCATTTCCAGCGGCAGCACCGGAAGCTGCCAGATGAAAGATGGTGGCGGCGATGGAGGCAGCAGGTAAGGAGATGGGTGGGGGTCTGGGGGCAGCTCTGAAGCGGCCCAAAACTTCAGAGCCAATTGGCTTCGGGCCACCTTGGCCTTTGCCCAAACCACCTCAGATCTGGTTCTGAAAGGTCCGAACCACCCTGATCCTCTTTGGATTCGGGGTTTGGATCTGAGGTGGTGCACAGCCCTAATCTCTGTTCTTTGAGAAGGTGGTTCAGGTCTGCCATCATGGGCTCCTTGGAGGAAAGGCAATTGAACAAATCAAAGAAATCAACAACAACTGAGATAAAATTTAAAGATGGGGAGAAATTGGTTTGGTTCACATTTTCATGTGAACTTACCTAATTTCACACTTTGGAATCAATGTGCAAATTGAAACTCAGCCGTTCTTCAAAATTCGCACTCCCCTGAATTCTGCAATGTCGTTCTCCAACCAAAAACATACATACAAAAATGTGTATATTAGGGGAAAGTGCATGCAAACATGCATGCATGAGTGAAAATAGCATCAAAATGCATGGTATTTGGGGAATTGCTTGTAAAAACTGTACATTAGGTAAAATTGTGTTTAAATGCATGTATAAGGAGCAATAGGTGGAAAAAAGTCCATACAAATTTTCATGAGAAAGTTTTATTGAAACAGTCCTCAAAGTTCAAGATGGAGCACCCTTAAGATTGGGGAAATTCTCAATGTTTCAGATGAACCAAACTTAATAACGGAAAAATAAGAAACTGAAATTGACAGATTCATCCACCCATCATCGTAATTGACGTGTGTGTGTGTGTGATAGAGCAACTGTGTGTTTGTGCTTGGGGGCGGGGGAGATGTCACAGCCCCATGCCTCCTTCAATTTTTTTTCTCTCTGTGTGTGCGTGTAGCAGCATTATCAGACCACCACCCCAGGGTGATGTCACCTTGAGTGTCCGTCCTCCTCCTCTGCTTCATTGGCTGCTGCTCACAGGGCCAGAGAAATGTGCTTTGTAGCGTTGACCTGTTAGATATTCCATTCTCCAACACATTGCTTTGGGACAGAGAAAGAGAATTGACGCTGCTTTGCCCTCCTTCCTCTATGCAATTTCCTTGCTGAAGATCCTTAGCTCTTGCTCAGAGAAAGCCTTCACTTGCCAGGGTTCCTGAGGGCAGAGGGAAAGACAGTTAAATCAGTTTAACATCTGAAATTTGCACGCACCCTGGTAAGTGCTGCAGAAATGGGTATTAATACTGATGTGTTACACCGCCATTTTCACCTGGGTTTACGTTCGTGATGGCTGGGACTTCCATTTGTGGGCCATGGAACATAAAGCCATCTAATAAGAGCTTATGAAATATTTACCGGCTTTTAAGAAGTAATTAGGACAATGCAATGGAAAGCTTAGCCACAGAGGCTAATGTAAGTAAAATGAAAAGAGAAATGAATTTTTCATTTCTGTGAACTCATCTGGATAATCAGTTCCCCCTTTTGACAATCAGATGTAAAAACGCCAAGTTAGGTTCATTTTCTGAACACTTCAGCTGTAAATGTGGTCGGCCATTGGGTGGTGGTGGCGGCTTTACAATGACCAACTTTTCAGTTGCTCCAAGCCATTCACAGGTGCTTGGTGTGCAGGTCTCAGCAGGCGTTAATTATCATCACTGTGCCATGAAAAGGGTTAACAAACTCCATTTTGATAATGTATTTATTTGTTTCATTTCTATACTGCCCAATAGCTGCAGCTGTCTGGGCAGTTCACAAAAGTTAAAACCATAAGCCAGTGTGGTGTAGTGGCTAAAGTGTTGGACTGGGAGTTGGGAGATCTGGGTTCAAGTCCCCACCCAGCCATGGAAACCCACTGGGTGACTTTGGGCCAGTCACAGACTCTCAGCCCAACCCACCTCGCAGGGTTGTTGTTGTGAGGATAACATGGAGAGGAGGAGGATTATGTAGGCCGCCTTGGGTTCATTGGAGGAAAAAAGACAGGATATAAAATGGAATAATAAATAAATAAAAAGAATAACTGCAGCATAAAATATAAAATGAAAGCTTAAAACCACAACACAAAAGTACAACCAGAGTAACAAAAGTACAACTGAGCAGCAATGAAGAGATTTAAAATACAGATTTAAAATGCAGAGTTAGAATACAAGATGGTAGAATGCTAAAATACTGGGAAAATAAAAAAGGTCTTCACCTGGCAGCAGAAAGAGTATAATGTAGGTGCTGGGTGAACCTCTCTAGGGAGCTCATTCCACTGCTGGGGTGCGACAGCAGAGAAGGCCCTCCTCCTGGTAGCCACTCACCTCACTACCTCTGCTGCACATCGAGCTGCAATTAAAGTCAGCCTCATCAGTTTGCAGCTTGAGCTTTGGGGAAAATCAAGGATGGAAGGGTCAATAGTTTCCACACTGCATTCTACAGTCAGGAAGTATACCACTGTACCTCTGCTGAGTGTGCTCTAACAACCTGGCCAGCAGAAATTTCAGCAGGTGTCATTTGTATATATGTAGCACCTGGTGAAATTTCCTCTTCATCACAACAGTTAAAGCTGCAGGAGCCCTGCCCTGAGTGAGCAGATACAAAAAGGGGACAGGGCTCCTGCAGCTTTAACTATTGTGATGAAGAGGGAATCTCACCAGCTGCTGCATGCGTACAAATGACACCTGCTGAAATTCCCTTTCCTAGACTACTGTTAAAGACACAGGAGCCCAGTCCTCCTTTCCCTATGGTCACCCTAGTTACCAGACAATGCTTGCTATCTCCTCCTTAGGCACTGGTGGAGAGGTTCATTCTATTAACCCCTGACAACCAGAGGCATCCCAGAAGGTTTAAAGCACAAAGTTCTAGTTAACCCTTATCTGCACCATCTATCTCTTCCCCTAAATTTCTCCCTCCAGAGTTGTTCTTCTATAGGCAACCTTGTACCTTCCAGATGTTTTGAACTACAATTGACTATTGGCTGTGTTGGCTGGCATTTATGGAATTTGCAACCAGTGGAGGCTGGTGCCCCCGATTTCAGTGGGGCTGTGAATCCATTCTGGGTTTCACTCGGAACCAGCTTGAACTCTAAAGGAACTATCCAACAGCCTGGGAACTGAGAGTAGAAAGCATCACTAAACAGGCCGAAATGGCACACTAGACATGGGCAAGAGAACTGGGGCACCTCTAACTCCTCAAAATGCAATAGTTTCCCATGTTTCCAAGAGACGTACTTATCATTTTTGTAGCACTACATACATCATCTTAAAAAAAGAAGAAGCTACAGCAGCACTTACAGCTTTGCTGTGAAGTCAGCTAGTATTATTAACCCCATGTTTGTTTGTTTGTTTGAAGTATTTATATTTATTTATTTATTTAAGGATTTTTATGCCGCCATTCAGTCAAAATAGGCTCTCACAGCGGCTTACAAAAGTATTTCTTGACAATCCTTGCCCACAGGCTTACAATCTAAAAGACATGACACAAAAGGAAAGGGGATTGGGAGGGAGGAGGAGGAGGAGGAGGAGGGGGGAAAGGAAAGCAAATTCAGGCACTACAATCTTAGTTACAAAGTTCAGCAGTTACAGTTGGCAGCAGGAGGGAGGGGGCTCTCAGCTGGAGCTGGACCCAGGCACGATGGAGAGGTGTCTGGCTGCTGCTTCCTCCCTCACTGGTGGCCTCTGCAGTGACAGTTGGTAGCAGGAGGAAGGGGGGTCTCTCAGCTGGAGCTGGACCCAGGCACGATGGAGAGGTGCCTGGCTGCTGCTTCCTCCCTCACTGGTGGTCTCTGCAGAGACAGTTGGTAGCAGGAGGGAGGGGGGCTCTCAGCTGGAGCTGGACCCAGGCACGATGGATAGGTGCCTGGCTGCTGATTCCTCCCTCATTGTATTGCCAACCCTCTGCCAAAAACTCCCCCTCACTCATCTTCCTCAGCTCAGACTGCTGGAATATTACAGGAGAACATCGGAATGGGGCCAGGTGTTGCTGTGCACCACCAAATGAAGGACAAAACTACAGCCAGAACACCAACACTACAGACCAGACTTTTCTTGGTATGGTCCTGGGAATCTTGTGATCCTGGAAAGCCCATCCCTGTTACTGGGGAACTAGTAGCTGATGAAGGCAATTGCCCTGGTTTTTTGGTTCCCAACTCCAACTTTCTGGAGAATTAGTCATGCTTAGAGGAGGCCTATAAACTAACTCCCACTGATCGCAATGGGTCTACTCCAAGTCTGGATGCAACCCTTTCTTCTTATTCTTCCAGGATGGAACTGAAGGCCATCTGCAGAGGCTTCCAAAGAGATCATGCATTTAGGCAACCAGCAGACCTAGACCTGTACAGCTTTAGCAAAGTCGTTTCATGCCCCTTCAAGCCATGCTCTGGGACCTTGAGTTGCATTTAGATGTAGCCATACTTGGATCAGTGGGACTTAAGTTATTCATGACTCACAGAAGTCCCATTTATTTCAACGGGTTTACTCTAAGCATCATTAAGTCTGGATCCAGCTCACTGGTTGTATTTGAAAGAGATTTTTTTAAAAAGCACCGTATGTGTGATTTTGCAGCCTTTGGATGTAAAGTGGAAGAGAAACTGAATAATAAAAAATACAGACATAAAAAGTGCAATAACTGGAGAACCCCTGCATTTCAGCCAACACAAGTCTGCATTGTATAACACTATTGTTTGCACCAGAGACACAGACAGGCTCTACACTACTGCTTATAACAGTTTATAATGGTTATGACAACTGTTCAGGCCCAGGACACATTACAAATCCCATTTTCATACCGTTTTTAAAGTGTTATATCCTGCTTGGTGTAGATTGGCCCAGAAATGGAATTACCAGCTAAACTATGACTCAGCACTACCACCTGGGGAGTCTCACCAGCTGACTTAGCACCTGATCAGGTGACCTTGAGAACCAATGGTGCTCCACCTGGCTCTATAAAGCTTCAGCCCTGGGGTTTCCTCTTAATCTAAGCAGTTTATAGTCAACTACTGAAGCTCAGGGACTTGTTGTTTCAGGAAACTGCATGCCTAGATTATGCAGATTGGCTTTAGCCTCCTACCTGATGCTTTGAGAGCCTGAACTTTTCTTTGTTGTTGGCCATGCCACTTCCATCTGGTTTCCACCTGGCTGATGGCCTGTTTCCTCCTAAGCTTGGGGCTCTGATCCTGCTAACACTTGAGGTTCTTCCTCCCCAGAAGTCTCTCATTTTCCCCATTCCAAATGGGGAACTCCCATAACCCTTGACTGTGTTGCATTGAACTGATGGAAGGTGTAGTCACATCTGTTGCCTACCTCTGAGATACAGGATATGAGATTGCTAACGGAAGTGGGGTGTGTTGGGACTGAAAGCACTGCAGGAATGTTGAATTCAATGGGATTTTTTTGGGGGGAAGGGGTCAGGTTCACTGGGGGGCCCATTCACATGCATGGTAGTGGTTAGGGTAACTGCAGAGAGAGGAGGGTGAATGGAACCACTGTAAGCAGGCCTGCCACATAACAGCAGAACCATGCAGCACTGCATGGTTCTGCTACCCACTCATCCCTACATAGCTAGGGTGCATAGTTCAAGTGTGTATCCCAGCATTCTAAACAGTATGGATGGGCTTCTGACAGCTGTTCCATTCCAAAAATACCCCCCCACACACACACAAAGTTGTGTAACCATAGAAAAAGTCTCCAGTGGCTAGAGTGCTGCTGACAGTCTCTGTGCTTGCAGCCTTCCAACCACGCAGAGCACTTTTTAGCTACAGGGGAGCCCACCGTATGTCACAGTAAACCATCCCCAGGGCCCTTAACCATACTGCGGTGGGAAGGTTATCCAGGATGGTTCCGTACTGTTTAGGGTGACCAACTGTCAGGATTTCCCCGGATTTGTCCTGGTTTTTGTTCTTTCCATGGTGTCAGGGGGGATTTTCTATAATTTTCAATAATGTCCTGGAATAACACACCTTCCCCTTTAAGGCTGCCATTAGCATGGCAGGAGGGAATGACATGCTTTCTTGAGGCACATCATTCCCCCAACCCGAGCTCCAATTGAGGTCTTAAAGGGGAAAGTGGGTCATTCGTGGACATTATAGAAAAGGCCCCAATTGGAGTGGATGGTGGTGGTGCAGAATGAAATCCTTTCGCCTCCTCCATTCCAATCGGGTTCTTTAAGGTGGCAGGGGAATAACGTACTTTCTGCAGGACTCAGAAAGCTGCTTCCCCACACACACACTAGGTGTCCTCTTTTTTGGTTTCCCAAATATGGTCACCCTAGTACTGTTCCCCCCCCAACATGCTAAGCCGCCATAGTTAGTCCAAAGCCCTTAACTACTGTGGCTTAGCGTGACATCTGAATAGGCCCTGGGTGCGTTTGTCCTGTTTTCCCTTCCCGTGGGGAGATCTTGGTTTCATAGACTGGATGTGGTTGGACTCCGACAGAATCTTGATACCCATCCAAAGTGACTATTCATGGAGCCCAGTAGGCCTAAATAACTATGGAAGATGCTGACAGTTGTCAGTCCAAAGAGGATAGTAGGCAGGGAATTATCTCAGAAACATCTTTTGTTCATTTTATGGGTGAGTTTGTTGTTGTTGGTGAAGGACATAATCTTGGGGTTTTGAAACAAAGCAAGACGTCCTATCTGTTACCATAGGAAACTTATTTCCTGATGCATCTATCCATCACCTTTCCCCAAACAATTGTCTTTCACAATGAGGACTAGAGACTTGTGGCTTCTTTAAGTAAACACTTTCTCAATACCCTGGGCGATCAAATGGTGCCTTAAATTCCACAGCGCTTGGGCGCGCAAAAGTCTCATAGCTTGGATTTTGGCATAGATTTTGGCATGGACTCTTGATGTGACCTCAAATTGACGCACTGTATTTAGGAATAGTAGGATTCTTTAATTAAACCAACAAACCAAGCTCCATCCTTATAGAATCAGGATCAGAAAAAACACTGAAAGTGGAGATTTAGTCAAAGTAATGGTTGGTGAGAGAAGTAATCAATATACAAAAGGTTATTGTGTGCGTTAGGGAGTGAGATATTAAAGTTTGTGCCCAGTGTGTGCTTCATGGAATTCTGCTGACGATGGAATTGCCCCAGCCAGCAGCAGAGGGAGCTAAAGAAATGGAAGTGACATGGCCAAGCTTTTTGCAAAGGCACTGAAACACCAGCTAAATTTTTTAAAAGAAGACCGAGCATATCGGGGAGAGAGAGAGAGAGAGGGAGCACACTCTCAGAAGCCCAAAAATCTTTCCTCCAAAGAAGCAGCTTTGCTAGGCCAAAATAAAGACCGTAAAGTGCCCCACCGTCTTTCAATTAAACATGTCCAATCCTTCTGGCAGCCCAGAGGATGCAGCGAAACAGAGAGTCAGAGATGGTAAGATGAGACGGGAGGAAGTGGATGATCTACAACCCGAGGAGAAGCGGCTGAAGCTGGGGGATGAAGGAGGAGACGTTGGGAAGAAAGGAGCAGGAGGCGGAGAAGGAGAAAAAAGTGAGAGCGTCCCTTGCCCAGGCAAAGAAGAGTCTGGAACCCAGACAGATGGAGAAGGCCAAACTGTAAGTAGTGATGCTTAGACTGAGATGCTTATTTGTGGGGAGAGACTTAAGGATGACTTGTGGTTGCGAATGACTTCCCTTCATGAAGTTGATAAGGTTTCGCACAGATGGGACCTGACGCCGCCTTGCCGAGTGTGGCAGAGCGTGGCCGTCCAACTGCCATCAGTCCCTTGCTCGTTGCATGTCAGAGTTTGCAGGGTGGTAGCCCAGACCGCTTTTGCAATTGTACTGCAAAAAAGACTCTTGCTTTGCAAAGATGAGTTTTCCTGGTCTGCGTTCCTCCATGCCTAGGAAGGAAGGAAGGAAGGTCTCTCTTTTGGGATGGGGCAGCTGTAATTGTCTGTCGGTCCAGGCTCTGTGGTTGTTCCCTAGTCTTGAGAAGAGTAAGAGAACCTTGAACACGACAGGATGCTTTGGTGAGGAGAGGCATCTCTTAAAGGGGGGGTATTCAATTTTGGAGGGGGGTTACCGCAAGAAACCACACCAACACCCACTCATTGCCCTTAAAGTGGGTAAGCCAATCTTTATTTCTTTTCTAAGTCTCATTTTGACTTTCTCAATGTAGTTGGCTGGTTCTTTCTTTGCTTATTGTTGAGGATGCAGTTGAAAGTCTGCCTTTAAACAAAGCCAAACAAGGTGTGTGTGTGTGGGAATCCAGCCAGGTAAGCTTCTGCTTGTAATGCCGCCAGGTATGCCTCACTTTGCTTGTGCCTCTGTTGCGTCCTCCACCTGTGTAGGTGTTAGCTCGGTGATGGCCCCACACGGGGAATCAGGAGTTGGCTGAGTTAACTCAGTGGAAGATCAGAAGTTTGTGGTGTTGTCTCGTTTCAAAGACAAGGGTTTTATGTTCCCCAGCCTACGCCTCTCTGAATTCCTTGCCAGATAAGGAATCAATGAACGATGCATGCTTTGGAGGGATTTACAGACCTGCTAATTTGAAAGGCGAGAGAGAGAGAGGGTTTTTTTTCCCACCCACCCCTCTCGATTCATCCCGCTGACAGATTTATTTCTCTGAATGCGGCCGTTTGCCTGGTTGACAGCATGCAATTAGTATTTAACACATCATCATTGGTGTACAACAGCAAGGAGCTGGCGCGCCGCTCTCTTCCTCCGTGCCCCCCCCGCCCATCGCCGCCCCTTGTGTTGGGCGTTCACGTACCGTTCGAATGCTTTTGAGAGAACTCTGTGCCGGCTGGATGCTGCACCAGCCAACTGTAATTGAACCGATCTTGCTGGCAAGGCTCCTGAAGGACTGGAAGTAAGACGGCTGGACCTGTCAAACGGTGCGCCGTTAAGTGGGAATGCCGAGTCCCTAAACCAGACAAACCTTGAACGGGTCTGAAGGGATGGGTAGCAGACGGCTCTTTGCTCCTGGCTGTGCCACAGGTTCCCTGCTCTCCTGGGCAGGAGGATGCTTTCAAGGGTAACCTTCTATAGCAGGTAGAAGGGAATGTGTCAGGGGCAGCAGGTGGGCTTGAAGCCGGTACTGGGTGGGTCCAGAGCTACAAGTGGCTGGGGCCACCCTCTTTCCCCTCTCCCTCTTCCTCCCTGCCCAGCAGGATGCTGGCAGATGGATCACTGTCGCCAGAGGTCTAAACTGATGGCTTGCAGAGGGATTGTGCAATGAGGTTAGAGAGCCACAGGCTGCCCGTCCTTCTCTTACAGGGTCGGGTTTCTTTGGAGGAGAGCGTGCTGGAGAAAGGTGGTGTTTTCCCTCAAATCCGGTTCTTTGCAAATTGCACGGGCAGGCAGCGTCAGTCTCTAAAGCAACATCAGCTCTCCTGTCCCAACACGGCAACATCATGCATTTGTAGGACCCTGCATAGAAGCTGCTTGCCAACCAGAGGCAGAGACTCAAAGCCTGGCTGTGCTTGGCTTACAACTTTCAATGGCCCTCCAACAGGTGTGTGCATGTGTGTGTGTGTGTGTGTGTGTGTGTGTGTGTGTGTGTGTGTTATACCAGAAGCAAAAGGAGTGTTGAGGCCTGTTCAGATGTCATGCTAAGCTACAATGGATAGCTCAAAAATGGGATTCACAGTGGCTTAGCATGTAGCATGTGGGTGGGTGGGTTCTGCCCCAAAGGCTCAATAGGGTTAATGAGCCCCAGATTCTTCGTGGGTTGCGCCGGCTACGCAAATGGAAAAAAATGGCCTGCCAGAGCATCAGCTGGCAAGAGTGTCTCTTGGTGACACTCTTGCATGATCTCTATGGTTGTGCAACGCTTGGGATGAACGGAGCAGTTCCCACTGACGGCCCATTGGGATGCACAGGGACAGTGGTGAGAAACCACGAAGTTATCCAAGGAGTGAGGAAGGGTAAGTAAACCTTGGCGCTCTGCGGGGGGAATGGTTGTCTGATAGGTCCACGCTTTGTGGTTTCTCTTCCCCTCCCCAAAGACACTTTGCCCTCCCCCCACTGTGATCGTGTGACTAGGACCTTGATGTGATGCGTGACGGTTTTCGGGGTGGGTCTGTACATTGCCTAAAGCCAAATTTCAAGGCTCTTGCTTACATTAAACATCTAAGATGATGGCTGGAGGTTTTCAACGGGGATTAGCCCAGACTGTCATTCAAATCCCTCCTGATTTCCTTCCAAAGCTTACGTTCTAAAACCAGAAATACCCCAAGGGAAAGTGAGAAAAAACAAAAACCCAGGCTGAGGTCTGTGAGTGCAATCCTGAGGAAGTTAGATGTACATAAGTGGTATCATGTAGAGTTGTGGAAGGCCCCAGGTCCAATCTCTGGGGAAGTCCACAGACAGTGGCAAGGAGAGAGTCCTCTGCTTGACACTTGGACAACAGCCACCAGGTAGTGTAGAGCAAGAGAAGAACATCTGGAGCACCACAACTCCCATCAACTCTGGCTAGCATAGCCAATAATGAGGAATGGTGAGAATCGTAGACCGAAACATCTGGAGATCCACTAGTTGCCAACTCCTGGTGTAGATGGTAGATGGTCCAATGGTCCAGATCCATTTAACGTGACTTTGTATATTCATACAGCTGCTTCACAATAACATTTTGTCACATATATGAAAAATATCTCATGCTCACCATTGCCTCTTTAGTGGTATTGGTTGGACTTTGCTTGATATGGTGCACCACGGATTGTGCCATCTCTGCTGCTACTCCCATGAAGTGGAGGGAAATGTACTCTGTGTTATTGACACTAGCAGAATTGGCAGCCGGGACTCTGATGTCCATAGCAAAGTGTGTGTGTGCATTTGCACATGACTGGTCTGGCCATAAGAGCAGAAAGGAATATTGGCTAGGGTGACCTTACGGAAAGGAGGACAGGGCTCCTGAATCTTTAACAGTTGTATGGAAAGGGGAATGGCAACAAGGGAGAGGGCCTTTTCAGTGGTTGCCCCCCAACTGTGGAATGATCTCCCCGATTAGGTTCGCCTGGCGCCAACATTGGTATCTTTTCGGCGCCAGGTCAAGACTTTCCCCTTCTCCCAGGCATTTTAACAGCATTTAACAACGTTAAGTTTGTTTTTAATGGACCCCAGAATTGTTTTTAAATGGATACTGTTGTTTTTATACTGTTTTTTATGTTTTTGATGGTTTTTAAATTTTGTATACATTTAATGTTTACCATTTTTAATTGTTGTAAACCTCCCAGAGAGCTTCGGCTGTGGGGCGGTATATAAATGTAATAAAATAAATAAATAAATAAATTTCAGCAAGTGTCATTTGTATGGATGCGGCACCTGGTGAAATTCCCTCTTCATCACAACAGTTAAAGCTGCAGGAGCCCTGCCCTCTTTTGTAGAGTGACCAGATACAGAAGAGGGCAGGACTCCTGCAGCTTTTGTTGTGATGAAGAGGGAATTTTACCAGGTACTACATGCATACAAATGACACCTGCTGAAATTCCCTTTTCTATTCAACTGTTAGAGATGCAGGAGTCCTGTCCTCCTTTCCATATGGTCACCCTAATATTGGCAGGCGTTCCATGTTTGCTGAAATTCCCCATTTCTCTATTTGAGTTTTTAATACACAATTTTAACTCCAAAATCTGAAATTCAAATGCTTACGCTACCATCCCATGCATGCTTACTGGAGAGTAAGAGTCATTGCACTCAATGGAACTGGCTTCTGAGTAATCATCAGGCTGTTTGACTTGTTTGAATGTTATCTTGATTGTTTTGGCAGCGATCAAATATGCAGCTGTACACTGTTAAATAAATATTAAAAGACCTTTGTCTGCCACCTATCAGGTGCTTCTGGATGCTATATTCCATTGCATGTCAGCTAGCATTGCCTGCAAAATAAGGGAGGGCAGGTCCCAAAGGGATTTAGGGTAACACAACTAGACTTTCACCTGAGGCCCCAATAACTCTTGCTTCTCTGCATATATACCCAATTGCCTGTTAAGATTTTCTGGCAGGCTCCGATGAATCTCCACAATGAAAGTTTCTTTGTCTTGCCCGCCCCCCATGAAATTTTATTTTATTTCAAACTGTTGTTAGCAAAATAAAGGTGACAACACGAAGAAGAATATACAAAATAATCCAGAACCCCAAAGAAACAAAGGGATTCACTAATTATAAATCTTAGTCTATTACTGATTTGCTCATGGAACGTCGGCAGTAAAACAGCTTAAGTAGGAGCTTCATAGCTAATGAAAGAATAAAAATACAATTTATAAATCTTGTAAAAGGAACACACGCGAGCGTATGTTATTTTGTGCGTATATGTGGTGGTAGTCACAAAAACTAGCGGCAGCTGTACTTGTTTGCAATTTGATCAAAATTCTGCAGAGCTGCAACGTAGGAAAGAAATGGAAACCACGGTGCCATGATACCTTTCTTAGTTAAGATTCCTTGCTTGCTGCTTTGTTTATTTTGTGTGTGCTTGTGGGAAAGGGGTATACCACGTCCCATGGGAACTATTTGGATAGCATCAGTTCGATGGGCTCCCCCTTCTCCTTTTTAAAACGGAGAATCTTTTGAACAAGCTTAATGGCCTTAGAAGACCAGGCAATCAATGTTTGCACTGTAGAAAGATTCCCTAATAGTCCATAATGATTTCTGTTAAAGAAGTACTTTTTTTTAAAGAGTCTATATTGGACTGGATGTAAGAGAAATTCCACACTGTATAAATGCCTTTTTTATTGTTTATTTCATTATGTTTTCTGACTCAGCAGTTCTTCTTGGGAACAGTAGAATAACTATTAGGATGCGGTCAGCTTTTGCTTTGAAACCTCATCCCAGTGCAAAACTTTCCACTGGTTTGTACTTGCAAAATGGCGCGTAAGTGCCTGTGAGCCCAGCAATCCCTGCAGGGTGTAACAGAGCCCACAATATGCATGGGTTGGTGGTCCGTAGTATGGAAAACAGGTCCTAGGAGGAAAGGTTAAAAGAACTGGGGATGTTTAACTAGGAGACCAGGTGGACAGGAACAGCACATGAATCCTAAAGGAATGTCTCATAGAAAAGGGTGAAGTTCCCTGCTAGTCCAAGGACAAGGCTGGATCTAATGGGCTTAATTTACAGGAGGGTAGATTTTTGGTTGAACATTAGGAAACACTTCTTGATGGTAAAAGCAATTGGAGTGCATAACCAATTCCCTACAAAGGTGGTGAGCTCTCCTTCACTGGAGGTCTTCAAGCAGAAGCTGAACAGCCATCTGTTGGGAGCGTTCTAGCTCTGGATTTTCTGCACTTTACAGGAAGCTCAACGACGTGTCCTCCAAGGCTCCTGCCAATGCCAGCTCTTGGGTCCTTTGAAGCACATGCAAGCCCTGTCCCAGGGCATTACAGTCCACCCCAGTCCTTCTCCAACTCTGACCATCCTCCACTCATTCAAAGAATAGGAGCTTCAGGTGGGGACATCTGGATGGGATTATGGGAGATGCACGTAGGTCTCCTGATCCTTCAAATGGCCTGGTACATGGATTGCCCATGTGTGCACCTTGAAGGATGAGGGATGGAAATAGGGGTTTGCTATGGATCCATCTCTATATCCTATAGAGATCCATCCCTGATCCTATGGTGATTGTGGGTATTGTACCAGTGGTAGGAGTGGACTGAGCTCACTATGTTTGGATGCTTATTTGGCAGGGTATATCTGAAGCCAGTCTTCCCTGGAAAGCCTTCTGATGGTTTGAACTATAACTCCCAACATCTCTGATAATTGGCTATGTTGGCTGGGGCTGATGGGAGTTGTTCTCCAACACTTCTGGAGGCTGTCAGGTTGGGGAAGGCTGCCTTAAGCAGTATGTCATACTAGTAAAAAAAGGAAAAGAAAAGAAAGATTTTGCTATTCGGAGGTCTTTGTATTTATTTTTTAATAAGCTGTCTTTGCTTATCAATCAACAAGATGTTATGCTGTTGTCTCTGTCATTATTGGTGGCATTTTCCAAAATCAGAAATATAAATAGATGGTTTCCAATAGTCTTTCTCATTTATTTATTTTAAATATTTTAGACCATCTTTCAGGGCAGAGTCCTCCCAAGGCATATTACAACCAATAAGAGCCATGAAATCATTATTTCAATAAAACATGCTGTGAAGAGTTGAGGCTTACAGAGGCAAAGTAAAAAGGTCATGTTAGAAGCCTGGGGTTATTTTGTTGGGAGGTGGTATCCCTGAGAGAAGTAGTTTTATTTCCCAGTTAAGTTCCATTTTTAAAAAATGTTCAAACAGTGCTTCCTGTTTTGGGGGAAGAGGGTATAAAACAAGAAAAGAGAAACAGCCATTGAAAACAGGAAAGGATGAGAACATGAGGAAGCAGCAGCTGGAGAAGTCTATATGCAGCTAGGGTAAAGGACTTGACTAAATACCTCAATTTGTAATTTGGTTGTTTTAATATTCTAGTAAACTGTTGTGTCTGTTGTGCCAATCACCCCGTGCCTACAACCTAACCCCAAGTTATTGGGAAGGGGAAGCTAAAGGAAGGAAGCTGGGACCCTTAAGGAGACAAAAGATCCTTAAGAAATTGTGTGGGAGGTTTGAGGCCATAGAAGGAACCTTGACACATACATTTTAAAACTGCAAAGTATAAAGGTAAAATAATGTCAAAAATAGCTTAACACACAGTTCAACTGGCAGAATAGCAATCGTAAAAACCCACAAGCCATCAGCATAACCAGTAAAATAATCTCAGCAAAATGCCATTTGAAACAGATACATCTTCACAGCTCAGGCCAAACTTGATGGGCCACTGATATATCCTGCCACTGACAAGGCCCCGTCCCTAGTGTGTGTCAATCACCCAGTGCCAGCCAAAGATGGTCAAAGGCATCTTAGTCTTCTGTCAGTGTTGGGTCACAGGCAGTCAAAGATGAAAGGACGGGAACTGCAGTGTCTTGCAGGATTGATGCTGGAGATGAATGGAGCATCAAGCCAGATCTCCAGTAGGGTTAATTCAAATGCAAACCCAATTGCAGGCCAGGCTTTGAGCCAAAAAGTCCATTGGAAGCAGGGCTGGCAAGAGGATGGATGCCAATAGACAGGGAAGCATATAGAATTGAGGGTTCTAAGGGACACCTGTTGGAGATTGTCCATGTGCTAGCAACCAGCTTTGGCAAAGGAGGAAGCTGCAAGCTAATGCATCAAGACAGACCAGCAAGGAAGCTTCCTTCTAGCAGCAGGCCAGGGTATTTCTTGTCCCTTTCGGGTCAAGATTGCCATTGGGCCAGCCAATTAGGAGACTCTGGCAAATCCTGCGGCTGGCTACAGACCAAGCTTGCTTTTTGCTGGTTTGCTTTCCATTGCTGTCTGCAACTTGACAGGTCTGGAGCTCAGCTTTAACAGCCATCAAAATTGCACCAAACACCAGTACTGTTTGTCCAGGACCAAAATTAAAATCAAATAATTTAAGATCTAAAAAGTTGTGCACTTTGTGGGTTATGTTTGGGAAAAGTTGCAAGGAGACGGACCCTGCGAGAAGGGCCAATTGATTTCCTGCCAGTGCAGCCTCGTTCGTAGCAAGTGCATTTTTTTCCTTCTCTGCTCTAGTGTTAAAAATATCAAGAAATAGGGGCTTTCTCCACTTCCCTTGGGACGCTGCTCCACAGCTTAATCATTCTTGCTGTCCTATTTTACATTTCTTGCAGTGTCATTTATTTTAAAGGCAAGGCGCAACTGCCAAACAAGGGGTCTGAAATAAACATTGAGGCTCTTTAACTTGGATTTTCTGTTAAAAATGGAATCTGTTTGAGTCTTCTCACTTCTCAAATGGAAAAGTTACACATTCCTGATGGTCATGTGTGTCTCTGCCAAACCAGGGGCCTGTATATTTTGCCCAGGACGAGAGATCCATCTGAGTTTCAGCAGGTCTTTATGTTTTCAGAAATGAGGGTCAGCAGCTGCTTCTTTATCCCAGAATGCTATGTATAATGTAACCTCCAAATTAGATTACTGCAATGCACTCTGCATGGGGCTGCCCTTGATGATCTGGAAACTGCAGCTTGTGCAAAATGTGGCAGGCAGATCGATAACAGGGACAAGTAGGTCCAAACGTATAGCAGGGATTCTGGCCCATTTCACCGCCTGCCTGCCTGTTTCCAAGCCCAGTTCAAGATGCTGGGTTTTGACCGATATAGCTTTACATGTGAGAAAGCAAAGTCACAAGCCTTGATATACCTGCTCCGTATGTAGTTTGGTTCTTGCATGGCATGATGGGAATGATGTAGGTGCCTGAATGTGCTGTAACTGGAATTTCTAACTGTCAAGACCTTTTTGATATAGTATGAGACAAATAAGCAAGTATAATAAACAGAACTGACCATCCGGGACAATCTGACATTGCTAGAAGAGTTATGGGCCACCTGTTGATAAAGTATTTATTTATTTTATTTATTTATTTATTACATTTTTATACCACCCAATAGCCGAAGCTCTCTGGGCGGTTCACAAAAATTAAAACCATAATAAAACAACCAACAGGTTAAAAGCACAAATACAAAATACAGTATAAAAAGCACAACCAGGATAAAACCACACAGCAAAAATTGATATAAGATTAAAATACAGAGTTAGAACAGTAAAATTTAAATTTAAGTTAAATTTAAGTGTCAAAATACTGAGAGAATAAAAAAGTCTTCAGCTGGTGATGAAAGGAGTACAGTGTAGGCGCCAGGCAGACCTCTCTGGGGAGCTCATTCCACAGCCGGGGTGCCACAGTGGAGAAAGACCTCCTCTTAATGAAGCCATTTTCTTTGATCTGTCTCTGTTTTGCTTTGGAACTTTGCTAACTGCTAATTAGTTAAGATGCTAATATGTACAAATATATCTGCTTTTCACATGGTCAATTGCAAAGTCCTTTGTCTGTAAGACTCTCTCCATACAGCTATGCTCAATAGAGCTGCTTTACAACCAAAATAGATTTTTATCCTTGACACATGGCCGAGGACCACAATACCCAATGGAGTGGTATGAACCTACCTGTACACTATCATCATCATCATCTGAGGCCCTCTTTCAAGTGCCTCCTCCAAGGGAGGTTTGGAGGATGGTGGAAAGGTTGAGGGCTTCCCCAATTGTGGAATACTAGGAGCAGGGCCTTCTCTGCTGTGGCACCCTGGCTATGGAATGAGCTCCCTAGAGAGGTTCACCTGGCACCTATGTTATACTCTTTTCAATGCCAGGTGAAGAGCTTTTTATTTTCTCAGCATTTAAACAGTTTGCCATCTTTATCTTTTAATTTTGCTGTTCTAAATCTGTATAAATCTCAGCATTGCTTCTTGGTTTTATCCTGGTTGTTCTTTTATATTATAGTTTTATATTGTGTTTTTATATTGTGGTATTTTATGCCTTGAATTGTACTTTATGGATTTAATTTTTGTAAACTGCCCAGAGAGCTTCAGCTGTTGGGTGATATAGAAGTGCAATAAATAAATAAAATAGAATACTCTCCCCAGTGAGGTTTACCTGGTGCCAACATTGTAATCTTTTCAGCACCATGTTAAGACTTCCCTCGACTCCCAGGCATTTGATAGTATAGGATAAGATTTTGGACAGGTCCTGGGATTTCATCACTGATTGTTTAAAATTGTTTTTATATTTTTGTGTTTTAATGCTTTTATATTTTCATAATGTGTTTTTAGGGTTTTAATCCTAAAAGAAAGGATTTGATCATTGTTCGGTGACCCTTAAACATTTTCTGCCCTGAAAGTCAGTCTAGAAATATTTTAGACTGTTTTAGACTATTAAATAAATATTTCAACTGCAACAAACACCAAGCAGCTGTATTTTCCTTGTTCCTTCAGCTCTAGTGCAACCACAAGGAGATCAGAAACTTCATTTTCATTTTTAGATTAACCATAGTTTAGCCTTTGTTGAAACAAGCCAGCTCCACAAACTACAGTTTGATTTGGCATTGATTCAACAAGCCTTAGGTAAGATTAACCGCAGTTGGTCTGGGTATTGGATCAGATATAATAAATGAAGTAATCTGATAATCTGAACATCTACCAGTGGCTAGTTCATTCATTTTCCAATCTCCTCTTTGAGACAGAGTTTAACTGCAGACCTCATGGCCATAATATCTGGCCCAGCTTTTAGGCTTTTCTCTTTCTTCCCCTATCCCCTCCTTTTTGTACCACCTAGTCTAATGAAGAGTTCTGGAGAATTCAGGTGTGTGCACCATCTTTTGTGCCACTCTGGCTGGTCTTAATCAAGGTATTATGGATTTGGGATTCCTGATAGCGTTGAGCTATTTGTTCAATGGAGAGCGCCTAGCGTTTTTTTTTCAGCACCATGGACAGAGGGCTGGTTCACATACATTACTTGATTTCTTGCTGGCGATGGAACAAGTTGCAGCTGTTGCTGTCACTGCTAAAAATGACATCTATGCCTTCAGTTCCCTCCTACAACATTCCATACCAATCTTATGTTGTGATGGCATGATGTTATATGTTTTCCAACATCTGTTGCTGGGCAAAAAATGCAGAACTCCAGGAGGGGTTGGGGAGGCCAATATTGGCCATCTCCCCCTGAAAAGTATTATTCAACTTAATTTGACTAGATCAATGTCTTTTATTTATTTATTACATTTATATACCACTTTTTTTCCTACAAAGAAACCAAGGCAGCATACTTAACCATCCTCTCCATTTTATCATCACAACAATAACCCTGTGAGGTAGGTTGGGCTGAGAGTCTGTAACTGGCCCAAAGTCACCCAGTAGGCTACCATGGCTTAGTTGGGTCTAGAACCTGGATCTTCGAAGTTCCAGTCCAGCACTCTAGCCACTACACCACACTAGCTCCCAAGGTTCATTTAAGGCTCTCCCCCACCCCAACGTATTTGTCTGCTCTGTGCCTTCTTCTATAAGAATCCTGTATCACTAAGGGGCCAATTGTAGATTCTCCATCATTTAGACAAGTGGATGCCACATTTGCTGTTTCTCCATGAGTTCTGAGAATCCTATTCTATGATTGTTCAGTTCTCTCCCCCCACCCCCTGCAAAATGTCTGAGCCCTCTTTGCCAATCCTGATTAGGCAAGGTTTCAGAATTAGGTGCCCATGAGAGTCCAAATGAGGCCCTATTATGCTTGGTTCCTTAATATAAATGTTCTGATGAGTTTGGTCACCAAATTCAAGCTCCCACCATGGCAGAAAAACAGAGGAAGTTGCCTGACACTATAAAGAAAGTTGCTTTTTTAAAAAAGGTAGTTGTCCAAGCAGAAGCATATCAGGAGTGGGTGTACATTTCAGAGAAAAAGCAAGGTAATTATGCTGTACCAGCTATTCTGGCATGGGCAAAATCCAGGTTAGCCCTATCTGGGTAATAGCGATATCGGTGTGCTTCTAGATCTTCTTGGTTCACAGCTGAAAGATGTCACAGCTGAGGAAAAACTGGTGTTTCTTTGGGAGTTGTAGCCTGAATGGCTGGTGCCTTTTGAGCTGGTTTATATACCATTCAACTCTTTGTTTCTTGACATGTTTGTACATATATCCTTGTCAGTCTGCTCTCCAACTCAAGAACTGTGTCTTCTCCACTTGCAATTCAGTTCGTATGGGTTGTACCTAAAATAGCACATTCCTTTGGTGCATGATATGTGGTTTTTTTTAATATCCAACATACATGTTGGGTCAGAGTATGCTTTTATTTGCAATGATCTCCTTATTTTAGTTATTTTACAGCACTCTCCCATCAATCTCCCAGGGCAGTTTACAAGAAAAAACAAAACAATACAAATAAAATATAGTCAACTAAGGCTGGACTCCTGTGGTCCATGGGAGGATGTCCCAGGGGCCATAAGGTACTTTGGATCTCCCCACTCCAAGGGCAGACACAGACAGAGGGAGAGAGATGACCTCAAATGCACCCCAGCCCTATCAGAAACATCTGAGGCTGATGTCAGAGCTCTGATGTTAGTAGATGCAAAAGGGGCAGATCAGGAGGTGTGTCATGGATAGATTAGGAGAAGGTTCAAAACCGTAGGATCCAAATTTCTTCTGGCCCTCAAATATGCCCCTGACACAGATGGAAATGCACACCATCCCTGGAGTTCTAGTGAAGATTACCAAAGGGGAAGAGGGAGATAAATCTGCTAGTGTCAGTTTTGGTGTCAGCCTTGACAAATGTAAGGACCAAGGGACACCAGGGATTGAGAAGAGCTGGGTCATGCACAAGAGCTGGGTTTGAATTCTACCATCCCATCAGTACAGGTAGAAGGAGCCCCACCTCTTCCAGCTACAGGCTGTTTTCCGCTACAGCCTCTGTACTTCTGTGTCATTTAGCAGCAAACGGCTTAGAGACGCTTCCCTGAAAGATTTTTATGGCCAGTTTCCTTTGTATCAATTTCCAAACATTTATGAAAATTGCAGTCTCCAATAACCATTTTCCAAAAGATGAACCATTGAGCTAGGACAAAAGCGCCAAACATTATGCAGATGGCTGCAAATCGTTTTCTGCCTCACTGCAGAGGTTTTCTTCTTCTTTTTTTGCAAATGGTCCGGAGGAGAAGGGAATAGAATTCTTTGGCGAAGCATGAATGTGTTCAGAGACAATTCCAGGGGTGTCCTTTTCAGGCTGGTGGATGAGTAAGAAGCTCTAGTTGAAAGGTTGCAATTACGGCATTGTTAGGAAGTGCTGAGCAAGACGTTAACTGGTCACTTTGATCGCTTCTCATCAAAACGCAAAAGAGTTCTCTGCAGCGGCAAAATGAACCAACTATTCAAATCTTTGTGGCACGTTCTAAGTGCTCTTCAGCAAAGGCTGCTGAACAAATGTATAAAATGGGACAAGGTGCTACTTGAAATCCATCTGTATGGCTAAGATGGCTAGACCAGCCATGGCCTCTGTAAAGGCAGTGGTAGGTCGGATTTGAATCTTCTTCAGTGGTGAAGCTCATTGGGTGGCCTTTAATTAAATCATTAGATGTACACCCTGAATTATCCTGCGAGCTCAGGATCAGTCGCAGTGGTTTTTCAAAAAACAAAACAAAAAACAAACCCACTTCTGTTTCCAGGAGGCTCATAATCTAAGCAGTTAAATGGTTTTTTTTTGGGGGGGGGGATAAGAGGCTAAGGGAGCAATCCTGTGTCCTCTAGACAGCGTCTGGGGGACATAGGGTATTCCGGTTTCCTGGCTCTGAGCATAGGCATGCACAAGGGGTGTGCAGCATGTGCCCAGGCACACCCTAATATCTCAAGCAATAATGTCTCCCTGCTGGAAGCCATGTTTCAGAGTGGCCAGGAAGAGGCCACCCGAAGGCTAATATCATCTCGTAAGACCCTCCTCTGGCCAACGTCACCACAAAGCCCCACCTTTGCAGGGGCTTGAGGTAATGTCTCCTTATTCCCATCCCTTCACCTACAATGGCCCTGCCCTGATCAGGCAAGCTGAACATGGAGTAGGGCATGCATGTCTACAGTGTTCAATAAATGAGTAAGATTAATCTCCTTTATGACTGATAAAAGAGGACCTTGGAGGTTGAGTGCAACATCAATATGTGACGGAGCGCCTCTCCCGACATGAACCTACCCGTACACTGTGCTCAACATCCAAGGTCCTCCTCTGGGTGACTACTCTGAGGGAAGCGCGGAGGACGGCAACAGGAGAGAGGGCCTTTTCAGTGGTGGCCCCCAATTGTGGAACAATCTCCCTGATGAGGCCTGCCTGGTGCCGACGTTGTTATCTTTTCAGCACCATTATTATTATTATTATTATTATTATTATTATTATTATTATTATTATTATTATTATTATTTTATATAGCACCATCAATGTACATGGTGCTGATCATGTACCAGATCAAGACTTTTCTCTTCTCTTCTCCCAGGCATTTAGCAATATGTAATTAGCCTGGGTTTGTTTTTGTGTGTTTTTGTGGTTTAAAATTGTATGTTTTTGTGATTTTTAAATTTTTTTATATTGTTTTTTAAGTGTTTTTATCCTATGTAAACCTCCCAGAGAGCCTCAGCTATGGGGTGGTATACAAATGTAATTATAATTAATAAAGTATTCAATAAATGTTCACTTTTAAAAAATAAATTTCCCTGGGCACCTCCTAATGACATGTGCTGTGCATGCCTATGGCTCTGAGCTCAGAGACAGGGCTCCCCGCCCCCTCATGGCCAGCAATTGAAATAACTGCTGCTATTTCAAAAGCGGCCGTTCTGTGAGTGCAAAGGCCCCACTCACAGAACGGCCTCCTTCCTGCCATCTCCGAGGTCGCTTTTGAGAACTCAGAGAAGCAGCAAGTGCCCCTCTCTCTGCACCAGCTGTGAGGCTGAGGTGGAGAGCGGGCTAGACGCTTTGACGCCTGGGTCCGAGGTCGGAATCCAGGAATTTGAACTATCCTTCCCACCCGCGATGCTGTCTAGGGGCATAGGATTGCTCTCCCCGCGAATTTAAAATGGTATGTTGGAGTTATAGCTTTGGATCTGATCTGTAGGGTCAGCCCCAAAGAACGGAGATTGAAAGTTCAATGGGCACCACTGCAACAGTTCTACCAACAGTTCTGGAGTCCAACATGCTTTAGCAGTTCTTAACAGGTGACACAAGCATTTAGTAGGCCTCTGCATGCCAGTTCTTTGGGGAAACACAGGCAGGAGGGTGCTATTGCGTCATGTCCTGCTTGTGGGTTTTCTCATGGGCAGCTGGTTGGCTACAGCGTGAACAGAATGATGGACTAGATGGACCCCTGGTCTGTTTCAGCTCGTCTCTTTCCACAGCGCTCTTCTGCAAGGTATAAAACCGCTTTTTGTGTGTGTGAGTGGAAGGACACTCTTTGGCTCAAGCCAACACAATGTAAAAGTGATTAATCAGCTTAATTCTGTCCAACTCCTTCTAGCCCCATTAACAGAAACAATGAGATATATGACCATTTAAATCAATCCAAACCAGCCCCTTCAGGCTGTGGCCTGGCAGCCCCTCTCTTCTCCTAGAGCTCGTAAATTGCATGACACAAATTCGTCTCATCAGAGCTGTGATACATTCGATGCAATACTTTTAAAAACCCAGGCATGAACCAAACACCCAGACTGTGCTGTATAGAGCCAGCCCCAATTGACACCAAAAGAATAATATGTCCTCCAGAAGTGCCAGTTCCACATGTTGGGGGAACACTTGGGCAAGACTCCATCAATGCCCCCCCCTCAATTTATTTTTTTATTATTGCATTTATATCCCACCTTTTTTTCCTGCAAAGAACCCAAGGCAGTGTACATAATCCTTCTCCTCTCCACTTTATCCTCACAACAACCACCCTGAGAGGTGGGTTGGGCTGAGAGTCTGTGACTGGCCCAAAGTCACCCAGTGGGTTTCCACGGCCAAGTGGGGACTAGAACCCGGATCGCCTGACTCCCAGTCCAGCACTCTAGCCACTACACCACACTGGCTTTCAATGAGCTCACCTTCTCACCAGCTGCTATTGCTCCGCCTCCTCCTCCTGTTTCTCATAATTGGTACCACTTACTTGCTTGACAAGCAGAGTAAATAGGCTGCAACATTTCTTTGCTGCTTCTTCTCACCACCACTGTTGTCTGGACCAGAGCAAGAGGCAGGATGTAATGGAGAAGGAGGAGGAGGAGAAGAAGAAGAAGAAGAAGAAGAAGAAGAAGAAGAAGAAGAAGAAGAAGAAGAAGAAGAAGAAGAAGAAGAAGAAGAAGAAGAAGAAGAAGAAGTCGTCAGTGCCCTCCCCACCAGGCTGTAAGATCTTGCCAGGTGCCTCTGGCCATGGTTACTCCCAGCTGCACTGGTTACCGGTGTGTTTCCAAGCCCAATTCAAAGTGCTGCTTTTGGCCTTTAAAATAAATCCTTAAACAGTTTGGGACTGAGTTTCCTGATGTTTCCTGATGTCCAGACTCCGGCTGGACATCAGGAAAAACGTCCTGACTGTTAGAGCAGTGCGACGGTGGAATCAGCTACCTAGGGAGGTTGTGGGCTCTCCCACACTAGAGGCCTTCAAGAGGCAGCTGGACAACCATCTGTCAGGGATGCTTTAGGGTGGATTCCTGCATTGAGCAGGGGGTTGGACTCGATGGCCTTGTAGGCCCCTTCCAACTCTGCTATTCTATGATTCTATGATTCTACTTGAAGGGCTGCAGAATTGGCTGTATCCCTCCCTACAACATCAGCAAGAAATGCAAATTCCAGCTGCAATTTGAGTAACTTGGGCAAATTACGCCCAAAATCCGGTAATTGTTGCAAATTGCTTGCCCTAAAATGCTATGTTATGTGCAAAGTGCGGCTGCGTTTTGCCGAAAAAAATAAATAAACTAAAGCTGAAATCTGCCAGCTGCACACAACCCTCCATCTCTCTCTGCCGGTTCCGACAGTGGCAGGCAGAGTTGGTCCATTGAGGATTCTGCAGGCTGGATTCTTGGAAACTCAAAGTCCTTTCAATCCATTGAGGATTTCTACAGCATCGCCAGTAGTGCTAAAATGGACGGATTTTGCTTGTTTGCAAGAATGCTAAATTTTCCTGTTTTAGCACCCTCTGGCTGCTCCAGGCCTCCATTTTGTCCCCCTCCCTCTTTTCATATCTGAGTACAACAGGGGGTGGTAGGGGGCACAGTCTAGCTGTATTGCCATGTGGTTAATTACTCTATAATATATATTTGGAGGACCTTTCTTTTTCATTAACTTGGTAGTGGAGAGGTTTCTGCATTTCAAGTGACAGCGCATCGGTCATTTGTAATGTTTAAGCTATTTAATTTGATTTCAAAGAGGCCTTTCAATTCAAGAATATTAGATCCACTGTTATCTACTTCAAACCGTTGGGGTAGAATGCATTCTGCACAGCAAGTAGGTAAGATTATTGTCTGCTTATGGGGCATGGCTCGGATCGCAGGTATCACACAAGAGAGGTTTTAATTTGCTATTAATTAGAGTAAGCTGCTGAGCATTTGGAAATATAGTTTCTGTTGGAGCACCACTTTGTCTAATGCAAGTGCTCTCGTGATGTCTGTTTCTTGGTTCTCAGAGTGAAAAACAAATCGACAAAACAACCTTAAACCATGGATTGGTGAGAGCTTTTTGACTGCAATAGAAGATCTAATACTTCTATCCTTGAGCACAAATTTTTGACTTAAGTTGTCAACTAAACAGGGCAGGATAGAAGGCTGAGTGTAGATTTTTGCTCCTTGAGTTAGAAAGATGGTTAGTTTCCCACCACTTCTCCATTAAGCAGTGCTAGTCGTACTCCAATTTTGAGATTTTGCTCTCCAAGTAGCATATTTGAAGCAGCTGAAAAGTTTGTCGAGAGAATAAATCACACCATGGCACCTATGAGAGCCAGTGTGGTGTAGTAGCTAAGGTGTTGGACTGGGAGTCGGAAGATCTGGGTTCTAGTCCCCACTCGGCCATGGAAACCCACTGGGTGACTTTGGGCCAGTCACACACTCTCAGACCAACCCACCTCACAGGGTTGTTGTTGTGAGGATAAAATGGAGAGGAGGAAGATTATGTATGCCGCCTTGGGTTCCTTGCAGGAAAAAAGGCGGGATATAAATGCAATAATCCATACATAAGACATACATGTTCCGTTTTACTGCTATTTGGGATTCTTTAATCTACCTGGCTGCTAATACTTTAGAGGGGCATTTTCCATCTTTCCCTTCACAGTCCACACTCTGGTTGTCCACACTACTGTTGTCTGTGGCTGTGACATCACTGACAAAACCACATGGTTTATCCCAGCCAATCGGATTAATTGCGGGGCTGGTAAGATGAGGGCACGACCTACCTGAAAAGAAGGAGTGGGAAAGTTGTGCCAAGAACTGAAATAATTCAAACAGGTGGAGAAAAGGGAAAAGTGTTGTATTCTGTTTTTATTTTAATTTTATCTTGTACACCACTCTGGAATTTTTCAGTGGGGAGCAGTATGTAAATATTTATTTATTTATTTCATTTCTATACTGCCCAATAGCTGAGGTTCTCTGGGCGATTCACAATTATTTGTAAATAAATAAATAAATAAATAAATAGGAACATTAAATAAAGGGAGAGGTCCTTGCACAGTGCTTTTTCCACATCTGAAAAAAGGATAGACTGATATAGTGTGCATTCATCTTAAAAATAATTGGAAGACTAAAGCAATGCACCCCTTTTCATTTTCAAATGATTTTAATGTAAAATCAAGGGGGGGGGAAATGAATGTGGGTATATCAGAAGCGGTCCAGGGCTATGGAAGGTGTGTCTCGCCCTCATGAGAAACTGTTCTTGGTCTGGAGTCATGCTCCAGTGACTGTTATCAACAGAGTGCATTGCAGAGACCTTCCAACCAATCTGGAAGTTGAGAAAGGGGTGGACCGGAGAACCCCAAGGCAGCTGGGATGGGGCACTCAAGCAAAGCGGGTTATTTCGATTGACACGTGAAGGGGAGAGGCAGTGGATGCAAAGAACAGGGATGGAGGAGGAGACAAAGAGATATGGTTAGAGAGAGAATTTAAACCTAAGAGAAAGTACAGTTGTACTGCTAAGAAGAACCCCATTTTTTTGTGTGTGCTCTAATTGCATGTCTGACTGCTTTTGATCAGGTATATTGGGGTTTAATGCCCAAATTGAATGAGTCCAGTCTGTATTTCTTATGACACTACTGGGCCTTCCTTTCTGTGTGAGGAATGCAGCTATTTATCTGGAAGTGGGTATTCGATCAGTTGAATGCAAGGCATGGATCGAGGCCTTTAAATGGTGGCTACGGTTACACTTCCTGGCAGTTCCTGGTAGCTATCTCTTTTTACTGCTCTCAGGTCCCTATGTCACTTGTTGGATGAGAGAGATGGAGAAGAAGCTACTTAGGCCGGGCTTCTCTGTGGAAACTGTGGGCAACTATGGGCTCCAGAAGGCCCAATCTCTGGTTGTTCAAAGATGAATAGACCTAGATCTACAGCATTTAAGAACTGCTGCTAACAAATCTTGCTCTCCATTGCTCTATAATAATTTCAATAACTACGGACTCACTGCAGCTTCATATCTGTATGCATTCACCATTCCAAAGTACAGGAGAGCATTTACCCTTGCTCGCTTTAATGTGTTGCCATCAGGACTACTAGAAGGACGATTTAGTAAAATCCCGGTTAATGAACGGATCTGTCCCTGTGGCTCTGGAGCAATAGAAACTGTCGAACATGTCGTTTTGCATTGTAGCATGTGTGAGAAATGCAGAAAGAATTTAATCTTTCCATTATGAACAGCCTTTTCTGGATGTAACCCCACAACGTTGGTATTAATCTGTTTAAGGGATGTGTCCTCCCATATTACTGAAAGGGTCTCTAAGTTTCTTATGACCTCAGTGCAAATTATGTTTTATATTGATTTTGCTGGTCTGCGACCGTAATAAATAATAATTGAAATGCATTTGATCAGGTTGAAGTGGCCCACAGTGTTGCAACCACCTGCGTGTCTGTTACTTTGAGAGACCAAAGCCAGACTCAGGTTACTGGAATGAAGGATCTCAGCTGTATTCTTGTGGGAACCTTCACCCTTCCTTACGAAGTTGGGAATGCTGCTTCAGCCAGCCTGTGATTGGCTAACTAAGTTCACCCTTGAGTTGTCAGGGGTTTGAGCATAAAAAGAAGGGTCTTGGAGCCACACGCTTGTCTTCGGCCTTAGCTAGACAGGGCGAAATCCCGGGGTGATCTCTGGGATTGTCCCTGTGCATCCACATCATGCACAGGGGTTGATCCCTCCCTTGCCCTGGGATCTCGCCCTACACTTTAGACCCACTTTTTCCATGGTCTCGGGATGAACCTGAGATAGGGTGACCATATGAAAAGGTGGACAGGGCTCCTGTATCTTTAACAGTTGCATAGAAAAGGGGATTTCAGCAGGTGTCATTTGTATATATGGAGAACTTGGTGAAATTCCCTCTTCATCAGAGCAGTTGAAGCTGCAGGAGCTATACTAGAGTGGCCAGATTTAAAAGAGGGCAGGGCACCTGCAGCTTTAGCTGGTGTGATGAAGAGGGAATTTCACCAGGTTCTCCATATATACAAATGACACCTGCTGAAATTCCCTTTTCTATGCAACTGTTAAAGATACAGGAGCCCTGTCCTCCTTTTCATATGGTCACCCTACCTGAGACTGCTGAATATGTGGGTGGGCATCATGGGTTGTCCCGGTCCCTTGCGAGGAGCTGGGACCTGCGCACAGGGAGCAGAGTTCCTCAGGAGCTCTGTGCCCATTGGGGGTGGGGTAGGGGTAGGGGGGAAATTAAGTTTACATTAAAAACCCCATACCTTTCTGTGCACGAGTGTTCATGTGCTCTTCTTCTTTAAGAAAAAATTTAAAAATGGCGGCCACGATGTCCTCGCCTTCCAACATCATCGCGCACCACGTGTAAACAGAGGGGGAGATCTTGCGATGAAAACATCGTGAAATCTTCAGCCCTCCGTCCCTCTGGACCGCTAGTTCTAGCCGAGGCCTTCATCTTCATACTACAACTTGCCTTCGTGCTTGTGAGTCTTTGGATCCCGGATTGGGCCCTGTCTTATAGGTAACATATGGAGTAGCTTAAATATTTCTTTGTTATTTTTGCCTGAAGGATTGTTTCCGAAGGTGACTCTTTGTATGTCTTTTTATCCCCATTTCTCCTTATCCTGTGTAACTAAACATAATCTCTAATTTAAGAGCTGGATGTACCTCCTTCCAAGTAAGCTTCAGTAGTAACTCCAGAACCTTAGAATTCTGCTTGGTTTCTTGCTACTGCTTAACATTCCAGGCTTGAGGCTTGTGAACAGGGTGAACCCCTGTTCCCCCAAAAGTGTCCTGTAAGGTCTGAGAGTCTCCTGGCTCAGGCTGAGGTGGATGTTACAGGTGGAGGCAAATCTACATTCGTAATTGTTTGGGTTCCTGCCTACACTGCAGGGAGTTTGGGGAACTCCCTTCAGAGGGACGTTAAGGAGAAGACAACACCTTGCATAAAGTAAACTAGGCAACTGGTGGCGAAAAAGCCCTGTGACATTAGGAGACGGAGTTTGGTAGAACCATCCTGTATCCTTACAAGCAGTAAGGAGCAGAGGCATCTGCAGAGGAGAAATGGAGTTGAAGGAGAGAGGCAGAACTGAAAGTAATTGGAGGCAAGAACATAGGGTCCACAGCTCAGAGGTTATCGGAACAAGTTCTATTCATTATTATTATTATTATTATTATTATTATTATTATTATTATTATTATTATTTATATAGCACCATCAATGTACATGGTGCTGTACAGATAACATATTTCCTCGAAGTGCAACTGGTCAACCCATATCAAAACCAGCAGCAATGTTCAATGGTGCTTACTTGAGCTCAAGTCAAACGAGCTAAGGTAAAGCTTTGGATAGACCAAAGGATCTTTATGACAGGACGGTGGTGGACTTGACCTTCGTTTATGGTGACATGGTGTCATTATGCTTATATCAAAGACAGAATGCATTGGAGTGCTATTAAGTGCTCAATGTCTACATGAAACAGGATCGACCTCACTAAACGGAGTGAAATGTGGTGGTTTTTTTGTAACATAGAGATGCGCCTCTCTCCTGAAGAAATTGTAGGGGGGCATTTGTTTTGTCCAATATGTTGCCAGCCAGAGTAGAGTCTACTGGGCTGAATGGGGCAAATAGTTTGATTTGGTATAAGACAGCTTGTTATGTTCCCCAGTGCACTAAGCCAAAGGTTCTCTTCTGTTGACCAGGCAATGGCAGTAGACTTGGTGCCTGGTATTTATACCAGGTCCAGCCAATCCAAAGGCTCCATATGGACTGAGGAGGGTTCTAAGGCTTGAAATGTCAGTTTCTGCCAGTGACATTCTTAATTCCAGCCCCAGGGTCCTTCACACGGTGAGAGAATGGGGTTGTATGTTTATAATCCAGCATCATTCTCTGGATCAATTCAGGGAATGCTACTTCCATAAAACCAACCCGAGAAGCCGCTGCTGTGCCTGCAACTGGTATTACCAGATAAATATATTTGGAGTCCTCTTGAGTGTTCAGCTATCCTGAAGTCATTCTTGTTATGAGACACAAAATTGCACTCTTTCAATGACTTGCGGCGAAAGTACACGCTACACTTAATGCACAGTGTGCAGCGTTGACTTTTGATTTGCTGTAGGTAATTACAGGTGCCGGGGAATGGTTTTTTGGGGGAGAGGTTGCAACATGAGGGATGGGGAAGTTTATGTCTTCCCTTTCCGATCAGGCCTGCACTAAAAATCTTCCACTTACAACCAGCATCTAGGAATATTAGTAAAAGGTTTCCACTAGTATCAACGGGAACTTTTTTTTTCCCTTTGAAAAAACTGATCCCATTGTGATTCAGAATCAGGCATGTTCTTATGTGTAGTTTCGCTCTTAGGTGACACCTCCTTTTGTGCCGTTATGATGATCTCTTCTCTCCTACCATCATGTCACATCTGGGTTGCTATTTGCCATTGGATGGCCCTTTGGAGTAGCATGTGATAGCCCTTGAGTGATTTAACAGAATGTCATTGATTATTGATTTGCAGCTCAGCACTTGGCTGTATAACTTTTCAACCAGTTGTCTTGGGAGTTAATTAATAAAGGTCACTTAAAGCTTCAGATGTCAATGAGAAGTGGCAGGGGAGGACAAGGTCTCTTGCTCAGCCTGTCACAGAGAGGAACTTGAAATTCCCAAGGTGAACTCCCCAAAGCTAGAAAGGTAGTAGTAGTGATTAAAAGAGATGAAGACCAATGAAACGGGAAGCCTTCATCCATTGCAAGGATGAGATGTGGAGGAGACTTGAAGATGGTGGTATTATTATTATTATTATTATTATTATTATTATTATTATTATTATTATTATTTTATCCTGCCTTTTCCCCAATACTCAGAACAATATTAAACATTTAAAACATTTAAAAAGATTTAAAATATGTTTTTTTTTTAAAAAAAAGATCCAGTATATAAACAATGCATAAGGAGAAGTCCAGACTACTCCCCAAAGGCCAGCTGGAACAAGAAAGTTTTAGCCTCTGGAGCCAGTATAGCTTCCCTGGGAAGGGAGTTCCAGAGCCCCGGGGCAGCCACCGAGAAGACCCTCTCCTGCGTTCCCACCAGGCGTGCCTGTGATGGTGGTTGGACTGAGAGAAGGGCCTCCCCTGAAGATCTCAGAGGACGGTCAGGCTCGTAAAGGAGAATACGGTCTTTCAGATAACCTGGACCTGAACAGTATAGGACTTTATAGGTCTTAACCAGCACTTTGAATTGTCTGGAAACAGACTGGTTGGTACTTGAGTCTTGTGCAGATGATTGCACTGTTCATAGATCAGGGATTGGAAGCCTCACCTCCCCCCGGCCAATGGTTGCATTCCCTTGGGGGTAATCATGCTAGCCAGACCAAAAAGTGGGTATAGTCTCCCCTTATCTCTCCCACTTCTTCTCTTAGTGGAGGCTGGGGGCTCCGGTTTCAGTGAGGCTGTGAATCCATTTGGGGTTGTAGTCAGAACCAGCCTGAGCTCCAAAGAAGATATCCAAGTTGCTGAGCCCTGCCCCCAAACAGTTTCAGTACCTTGAATAGCTCCTTTTGGGTTCTTGGTGGTTCCGACTAAAACCTAGAATGGATTCACAGCCCTGCCCAAATTTTAGCTTTCAGTCACCCTCCTCTCTCTCTCTTTCTCTCTGCCACCCCGTTTTCTCTCTGTGTCTGACATTTCCTTCTCTGTCTGATGTTTCCTTTCCTTTCTCACTCTCTTCCTCCCCACCCAGCAGGTTTTTGGGGATGGGATTGATCACACATACCAGAAGTCTGGCTCTGAACTGAAATTAGGCCAAAGAACCTGCTTGGCTGAAGGGCCAAAGCTTGTCTACCCCTGTCATAGATGGCCATGTGGGGGAAGACTGTTATTGCAACTACTGTACTACACCAGTGTGTTGTAATGGCTAGTGTGTCAGACTGGGAGCTGGGAGATCCGGGTTCTAGTCCCCACTCAGCTAAGGAAGCTCACTGGGTGACTTTGGGCCAGTCACTGACTCTCAGCCCAACCTACCTCACAGGGTTGTTGTTGTGAGGATAAAATGGAGAGGAGGGGGATTATGTATGCTGCCTTGGGTTCCTTGGAGGAAAAAAAGGCAGGATATATAAATGTAATACATAGAACATAAAACCCTAAGCTCCATGTTTTCAAAGTGACATCTGCACAGGGGCTTATAGGAGCCAGTGTGGTGTAGTGGCTAAAGTGTTGGACTGGGAGTCGGGAGATCCGGGATCTAGTCCCCACTCGGCGATGGAAACCCACTGGGTGACTTTGGGACAGTCACAGACTTCAGCCCAGCCTACCTCACAGGGTTGTTGTTGTGAGGATAAAAATGGAGAGGAGGAGGATTATGTATGCTGCCTTGGGTTCCTTGGAGGAAAAAAGGCAGGATGTAAAGGAAATAATAAATAAATAAATATGCCCCAATATTTGTAGGGTTTGTATCCAGCAATCCATACTTTGCAAAAATGGAGGGGGTAAATTGCATATTCGGAACCTGTGTGCCTTGGATAGTCTGTGCCTAGGACCCCATGCAGGTGCCTCTTCTCCAATATGCAGCAGTTAGGTGATGGAATATGGACAACTCAATAGAGGGCTGAAATGGGCTGAAGAGGGCTGAAATGATGTAAATGTGGAGACAGAAGTCATGAGATCCATGCAGGAAGTGTCAGGGGTGGGTTGTAAACACACTCTCCAAGATGCATCAGGAGCCCAGAGCTGAGTCAACAAGTCAGAGACCAAGTCAGAGACAGGACTAAGGAACAAGGCAAAGAATTCTCATGTGATGTGGCTGCTGAATGCGGCCTTGTCTGCTTCGATTTCCCATGTCAGGCTGAAGAACTTCAGGGCTGGAGGTTACAAAGTTTGTTCTTTAGTGGTGAGGCATACAAGGCATTGTCCTCATCCCATACTTGGAACTGGGCTTAGCACGAGCAGCTGAGTAAGCAAGTTGTAGACAAGATGGGAGCACTGTGATATTGATAACCAAGTGGGAGGCCTTTCATGACCCCCCCTGCAATTTCTGAATCCAGCATTGCTTCAAGATCATGGCCATCAATACTCAAAATTATGATACAAGCCCTCACTTGATTTGGAAAGATTTATCTAGCCTTTGAATTCCTGCGCTGTTCTCCCTCTTTGCTTGAGACATGCAATTTGGCCATGCTCTTCTTTGGCGTGAGCTGCTGTAATAGATACAAATTGCCTTGGATGATCATTGCATGAGTTTTTATTATCTTGTTTTACTAGTTGGGATGTACTGCATATTCGATGCTAACCCAGTTACGCTATTTCCAACGAATATCCTTTTGGTCTTTTCAAAATTAAACAGCTTAATCTCAATAAGCGTAATTTGATTTTGAAATGCATGATTCATAACTATCACCACATCATAATTAGATTATGTTTCGGTGAGTTGGACAGTAATGAAATTGACCATATGTGTTTTCATCGATTTAGGCCCATTGGTGAAGTCATGTCTGCTTTGAAATGCTGGGTGGGTTTTGATTTGAACGTGGACAAGCACACATCTATATTTCAATGATACCTTGATCCATCCAAATTTCCCCCTGAAAGAAGACTGTGTTGTGTTTAAATTTAAAAGCTATAGTTGGTATCATTTTTATCCATCAGTAGAGAAGCAAGAGCTCATGTTCTCCAGGACTCTTCTGAACACTGGATGGTGAGCAAAAGAGAAGTTGGGGGAGGGAGAGAGGAAAGGCTGAGGAGAACCCCCAAAGTCTGTCGTTTGTAACCATTTTAAGATGGCAGGTAGAAAGGGCTCAGCCGACAATTATATTAGACCCAACTTGATGTCCTGCAGATGTTTGGGGAGTAATCCTTTGCATATTTAGATAGAGAAAAATCTCCTACAATTCCCAGTATTTCCCAGCCAGCATTTACAAAACATGTACATTGATGGTGCTATATAAATAATAATAATAATAATAATAATAATAATAATAATAATAATAAGAAGAAGATACCAAGTTGCACCAACGTTCAAATTGAATGCAGAATTAACTTATCCAGAAGAGGGCTCTTGAAATGGGAGAAAGATGGTTTTCTACCAAATGAAGATGGGACTTAACTTTCATGGGTAACATGCCACCAGAATTACTAGCAGTATTATCTAATTTGACTTCTAAGGATTCTTCACCTAAAGCACCACCTAAAGTTAGTCTCTTCTCTTTACTTCTGTCTTCTGCCACAGAAGGGACACATGGGTTCCACTTGGTGCTAGAGTAACTCTACATCCAAGTAACTCCTAGGGTGTTTTTTTTTGGGGGGGAGGGGTTGTATATAGGATACACAACAATTATTCATTGTCCCTTTGGTAGAAGAAAGGGCTACTCTCTTAGCATGACCTAACTGACCCAAATCAAAAAGGAGATATCAGTAAAGTCCCCCCCCCCCACCAAGGCATGCCTTGGAGATAGCCAGGTGTTGCTGTTTGTGACTTCTCAGATTAAGTGTAGACCACTTCTGTGAGCTTGAAAGTTTTCTGTTTCAGTAATGAAACTATAATACTTTGTGTTGGGCTATTAGGCTTAGCTTTGCTTAATTAAGGTTTGTGAAGCGTCTAGTTTCTCTGTTGAAGGACATTATGCTAGCAGGAAGGATGGTTATAGATTGCAAGAGGCAAGTTCCTTTCTGGTCTTTTGTCTGACCTGGAGGCTGCCTTGAGGGTCATGTTAAATATAACTTTTTCCTGATAAAGGTAACCATCAATTAGCTTTCAAAAGAGCAAGTGAAATAGCCTCTGTTGTGTTCCTTTAACAATCTACCTTGCCTTGCAGAATGCTAGTTCTATACTTTGTGCATATAGGAATTGAGGACAGGTGAGAGATGTAGTCTGTCAATTTCTCTTTCTTTTATGGATTTACCTGATCCATAAATCTTGGAACCAAATGCGGAAATGGATGCAATTTGCAGTTGGAGATCCATACAGTTCTGGTTTTGCATTGCGTTCCACATAAGAAAAACTAATGTGGCTGACAATATATGCACATCTGCAAAACCTGCTGTGTGCATTTCTGAAATGCACACAAAGCCACATTGGGCAACGGACATAATCTCCTTTAATTGCATCCATTTGAGAAATGTGCACAGAAATATATACAGATCTATTTCCATTAAAAAAAATACACATGGAACTGGTATAGAGTGGACTTGGAGGGGGACAAAGGAAGAAGTTCAAGCAAATGGACTTGAGAGATCTTCACATCTGTACTAAAGATGGTGGCAAAGTTCCTTGGAGCCAGAACTTTGAAGGCTCAAGGGAATGACAGGCCCTACAAGCCCCTGAATACCTCTACAGAACAGATTGTATATAGGGCTGTGGTAGGGGAGCTTTGCTCTTAGATCTGCATTATCTTGGGCAAAACATTCAGAAGGGTCTGCACGCCAATGGAGGGTTGAGGCCAGGGCCAAAAAATAGATGTGAGTTTTCAAAGTGGCTGGGAACTGAAACTAGGCTGAGGTTCTGAATATGGGAGAAAGCCGGGTCCATCCATCCTTAACTCTGGGTAGCTTATGGCTCACCCAAGCAGCACATGGGCTAGTTGATTGCAAGATCAGGAAGAAAATAGATCACCTATACAACAGGTGCTTCTGCAGAGCCAGAGTCAAAATTTAATAGATGCGTCCCTTGTTCAACCCATATTTATTTTTATTTATTATTTTATTTTATTTATTACATTTTTATACTGCCCAATAGCCGAAGCTCTCTGGGCGGTTCACAAAAATTAAAACCACGAAGAGCATGAAAACAACAAACAACTTTAAAACACAAATACAGAATACAATATAAAAAGCACAACCAGAATAAAACCACACAGCAAAAATTAATATAGGTTAAAATATGAGATTAAAACAGCAAAGTTTAAATTTAAGTTAAATTAGGTGTTAAAATACTGAGAAAATGAAAAGGTCTTCAGCTGGCAACGAAAGGAGTACAGTGTAGGCACCAGGCGGACCTCTCTGGGGAGCTCATTTCACAGCCGGGGTGCCACAGCAGAGAAGGCCCTCCTCCTAGTAGTCACCTGCCTCACTTCCTTTGGCAGGGGCTCACGGAGAAGGACCCCTGTGGATGATCTTAATGTCCAGGGAGGTACATATGGGAGGAGGTACATATCCTTCAAATAACCTGGCCCCAAACCGTTTAGGGCTTTGAACCCATATGCATGTATTGCCTGTTTCTTTCCGTTTCTGCACCCACAAGAGACAGGATGCAATTCTAGTCTTTTGTCTTGATTTCTAGACCCACACTGGAGAGCCAATGGAGTTAGAGTGTTGGCCTGGAACTTGGCCATGAAGCTCACTGGGTGACATTGGGCCAGTCACTGACTCTCAGCTGAACCTGACTCACAGGGTGGTTGTTGTGAGGATAAAATGGAGAAGAGGAGGGCCATGTATGCCATCTAAGGTTCCTTGAAGGAAAGGCAGGATATAACTAGAAGAAGTAAATAAAAGAAATTGAAGAAATGCTAGGGGGCAGAGGAGGTGGAACATGAAAGTGGAATATTAATGTAATAAATGTAATAAATAAATAAATGTGCATCAACACCAGAGAGAGGGATTGGATTTGCTCTCCAAGTGAAGAGCTGGTGTGGTGTGGATTTTCTGCAATGTGAAGCAACTCCCCAACTAATGACATGACAATGAAAATGAGATGGAGGGTAATAAGAGAGTTGTTGCTACGCATTTATTACAGGTCAAATACACAGTCAAGTTTGCTTTTGAAACCACAGGGCAAACTAAATGAGTGATAATTACGTTTGGATTGCTTAAGTGGGTTTAAAGTGCCATGGCGGAACATCAAATGGCTATGTAGTTACAGACCAATAAAGATTTATTGTCATTAAAATGTAGCCCTTGCAAACCATCTGCCGATGCTTAAACTCTAAATATAGAGTGGTTTTCTCTCTCTCTCTCTCTCAATCTTTTTTTGCTTATGTAGCATTTGGTAAATTTATTAGCATCAAACTTTCTTTTTTTTCGTTTTTGCAAATTGTAAAACTGTCCCCAGATCAGCCATACAAGAGTTTGCTGCTTTGATGTGGATTCATGAGCTCTCTCTCTTTCTCTCTCTCTCTCTCACACACACTCACACTCCATTCCAGTTGTCCCTTGGTGTGCTGACAGTATTAATAATCATGTCTAGCGTGCACACATCTATCTGGGTGTTCATCCTGCTTCATTGGAGGGGGACAGTTTTGAGACATCAGTGTAGGACTAGTGAAACAGGAAAAGCAAACACAGGCACAAATAAGGAAATGTTTAATACATAGACATAGGCATCTTTCTTAAACATACACACATTCTACTCTTACACGGTCTGGTCTCCCATCCAGTAGGAGAAACCAGGTCTACACCTGCTTAGCTTCAGCAAGGAAGTTCTACTCATTTCCTTGTTGCTGCTTCTAAAGCCAGAGCTACCTGGGAGAAGAGAAAAGTCTTGACCTGGCGCTGAAAAGATAACAATGTTGGCGCCAGGCGAGCCTCATCGGGGAGATTGTTCCACAATTGGGGGGCCACCACTGAAAAGGCCCTCTCCCTTGTTGCCGTCCTCCGAGCTTCCCTCTCAATGCTCAGCCAAAGACGCCAGTTATGTGCAATCAGTAAATCTGAGCCAATTTCATGCAACCAGTAAAAGAAGCCAGTCCCTGCTCACAGGCTGAGAATGTAAAAAGGCATGGCATGCAAGGAAAAAGTGATGGGAAGAGAAGAGGGAAAGAAATCAAGCTGTATGGCTTCTGTTCTCATCCCCTTCTGTTGTAGCCTGAGAAGTTGAATTGTCTCTTTCTCATTCAGTCGCAACCATTCACAAACCATAGACAGTATCAGCATCAGTGCAGGCTGGTGGCTCCAATATCAGTGGGGTGGTGAATCCACTCTGGGTTTCCGTCAGAACCCTAAAGGAGCTCTCCAAGATGCTTCTGGTTGGCTCTTATTGAAACCCAGAGCAGAGTCACCTCCCCACTGACATCGGAGCCACCAGCCTCCAATCATTAGCATTCAAAACCCCGACAAGAACCCCCTGAAGCTCATGGGATAGAGTGGGTCCCTGCCATTCTGTTCATCTCATAGTTCAGCTGAACACAACCCGGTGTGTCAGTCACTGGGGAAAAAAAAAACAAGCCATATTTCATGCAGGAACATTTGTTTAATAACACCGCTGAATGTCAGCCGGCGTTTTTCAGTGTGATATTGAACCTGAGAAATGAACAGTAAATCTGCGCGTGGCATTTCTGCATGATAAAGCGAGTGTGACTATGGAAGAAAAGCAAATCAAATCCCTTGGAGCTGTTGTGCTTAAAGAGTGAGGGTGACCCCCCTCCCTCTGGAAGGATGAGCAGTTGGCAAGGGAAAATGCAACCTCCCCCCTGGCTTCCCCCACACTCATCTCGTTCGGTGTAGGGTTGCCGGCCACTATCTGTTATCTACCTCTTCCGCACTTCCCTCTCTGGCAAAGTGTCTGACGTTTTGCTAAGCTGGGCTGTGCGTGTTTTGCTATAACCTCAACCCTAACCCTCTGGCTTCCATCCTCCGATTTGCCAGTGTTGAACCTTTGATATGCTAGGGACCTTTGAACCTTTCAAAGCTAGGGAACTCTGTCGTGGTAAAATCCAGGCCTTTTATAGCCCATCGGGCTCGTATGGTGCCCCCGACTCAGCTTTACGAGCTGAGCCGAGGGCTTCTTCCCCAAATCCGGCAACTTCCTTCCTTTTGGCACAAGAGGGCTTTGCCGCAAATTACAGCGATACTTTGCGCAAATTATGCCTGTAATTTGTGTGTGTGTGTGTGTGTGTGAAATCTCTTGTGTAAAAGGGGGAAGGGTGTTCCGTTCCCTGACATTTGCAGACCCCTCTCGCTCTCCTTGCTGGTGTCAGCTTAAGAGGAGAGGGGGAGAGTCCTCCACCCCTGCCTCCCACTGCTGCTGTCATACGCAAACCCTTTGCAAGGAGGACGTGAGTGGAGGAAGTCCAGGAGTTGGCCTGATTTGTGCCGGTCAAGTCGGGCCAGCTCATGAGCAAGTGAGGAGAAGTCCAGGGGTGGGGTGAGCCACCAAAATAAATAAATAAGTAAAAGTTCAGCAGGACCAACCCCCCCGCCATCTCTACTCAAAATCCACCTTTGCCTCTGTCCCCTTTCCAGGCCTTTAAAACAAACGTGAACCAACCAACCAACCAAATTAATTAATTAATTAATTAATTACATTTCTATACCGCTCAATATCCGGAGCTCTCTGGGTGGTGCACAAAAATTATAACCATTCAAAGTATAAAACAACAGTATAAAACCATAGTACAAAATACAATATAAAAGCTCCACCAGATAAAAACAGCAGCAATGCAAAATTACAAATTTAAAACACCAAGTTAAAAATTATTTATAGACTGTTAAAATGCTGGGAGAATAAAAAGGTCTTCACCTGGCGTCTAAAAGCATATAATGTCGGTGCCAAGCGAACCTCCTTAGGGAGCTCATTCCACAGCTGGGGTGCCACAGCAGAGAAAGCCCTCCTCCTGGTAGCCACCTGCCTCACTTCCTTTGGAAGGGGCTCGTGGAGAAGGACCCCTGAGGATGACCTTAGGGTCCAGGCAGGTACATACAGGATGAGGCGTTCCTTCAGATAGCCTGGCCCCAGGCCGTTTAGGGCTTTAATACCAGCACTTTGAATTGGGCCCGGACCTGGACTGGCAGCCAATGAAGCTGGAAAAGGACTGGCGTAATGTGGTCTCATTGGCCTAGTTCTTGTAGGGATGGGAGAATTAGTGAATTTTGAGCTTGTCGGGTTTCTCTGATTTGCACCTTGACACTCACTTTGTTTCTTAGAACGGGAAAAGTGTGCATTTGGGTGTGCACTTTTCTTTTTAAAAAAGTGTACGTCCAGATGCACACTTCCTCATTGACTAAAGCATGAACGTGCATATTTCCCCCCAAATGTGCATTTTAAAGTGCGTATGAGATGCTGAAGCGCATGAACAGGAGGGTGCTGGTGTGCTCATGTCCTCTTATGGGCTTCGCATGGGCAAGCAGTTGGTGACTTGGGCTTTTGGACTAGATGGGTCACTGGTCTAATCCAGAAGGGCTTTTCTTATGTTCTTAACCTAAATTGGTTCCCAGACTATGTCTTTAACTTCCTGCTAGACTCTGTACAAGAAAGCACCTCCTATCTGCAGCCTTCAGTCAATCACATCAGTGGAGTCTGGTGGCTCTGAGTTTGGTGGGGCTGTGACTCCATTCTGGGTATCATTCAGAACCAGCTAGAACTCTAAAGGAGCTGTCCAAGGTTCTGAACTTATTTTGGGATTAGGGCTCAGAACCTTGGACAGCTCCTTTAGAGTTTTGACTGAATTCACAGATCTCCTTGGAATCTGAGCTACCGGCATCCACTTACTAGCGATGGAAAAATCTGTTGATTTCACTTTCTCTCAGTTCCTCATTTCCGCCCCCCCCAGCTGAAATTCAGTTTGTCCCAAACTCTGAGAACTTGTTTTTGAAAGTTCACATGAAAATTCATAGGCAATTCGTCCCCCTTTCTTCTAGTATGTGCACTTTTGTATGCATTTTAGCGTAATACCCAGACTTTTTGCAAACCATTTCTTATTGTAATGTATTTTTAAATGTTATTTCCCCAAACATGCATTCTGCTTACTCATTATTATTATTTTTAACTTGAGAACTCCATTGCAAAATTTGGAAAAATGGGAATTTCGAAGGATGACTGTGTTTTGGTTCGCACAGTGGGTTGAAAATGCAAAGTTCATATTTATTTATTACTTAATTTATTATAGCATTTTTATCCTGCCCTTTAGCCAAAAAAGGCTCTCAAGGTGGCTTACAAAGATATTTCTTAAGACAGTCCCTGCCCCACAGGCTTGCAATCTAAAAAGATGACACAAAAGGAAAGGGGATTGGGAGGGAGGAGGAAAACAAAGAAGCAAATTCAGGCGCTGAATTCTTAGTTGCAAAGTCCAGCAGCCGCTTCCTCTCCCTCTCATAGCCTCATACAGATCAAGACATGATGGAGAGGAGGGAGGGGGGCTCTCAGATGGGAGAGCAGGAGGGAGGTGATCTCCCAGGCACGATGGAGAGGCACCTGGCTGCTGCTTCCTTTCCCTCTGATGGCTTTGGCAGTGACAGTTGGTAGCACGAATGCAAACCAAATGAATCCCTCCCCCCTGTCCTTAAATGCCCCTCTTGCCATTTTAGCGGGAAGCTCTCCAAAGCAGCCCCTAGCAAAGTGATGGAGAAAAGTCTTCATTGTAATGGGGTCTGCACCCTCCCCTCTGCAGAAGACCTTTGGGGTAAGAGTGTTCCCTTTGGGGTGTGGTCATTTGCCCCCACCCTCCCCAGCCTCAGTTTTCCGGCAGTCAGCTCTGCAAAGGACAGGCAAACAAGCAAACAGCTCAGAATTTGAGCTGAGATTTCTGGGCAGCTTCCAACGCTTGCCTCTCCTTTCGCGGGTGTGGTGTGTGCATTTGCGGGCCGTTCCCAACCCATTTTGGGGCCTGGGCATCTCCGATTTCTCTCTCTCTCATGTTTCGTATGGAGGAATATAACCATGCGATTTAGCCCTTAGTCCATTTGTAACAGGGGATGATTTTGTATACTGCAGGCATCTGCCCTGGCCATTTCCAATGCTGCTTTTTATTTATTAGGGTAGTAGCAGCAACCAGCCAGTCTGCTTAGTATTCTGCTCCTTGCAGGCGTGTTCCGAGATGCTGACACTGGGGTTTCTGACCACACCGGCCCCAGCTTGCCCTTCTGCTCTGTGGTCTGCATTAAGCATCGCCCCTGAGTGGCAGTTCGCTCTTTCTTCTTCTCTTTTAATCTGGGAAAAGGAGGAGGGAGTCAGTAGCAACGTCTTCCAAGAGAGGGTGTTTACGTCCACCCAACGGAGAATGTTTTGTAGTCAGGGTCATTAGATTTTCATTTTTAACTGCAGCTCTTCCAAAACTGGAATCCCTCTCCGGAATTGATTGGAATACACCAAAAGCAAACAGACACCAGCCACATAATAAAGGGAGAGGCCTGGATTTGTGCTCTTTAATTACTTGGAGAGACGAGAATGTGTGTGTTTTGCAGGTAAGGCGGCCCTTGGGGCAGCCAGGCAAGCCGGGTTTCTTTTCTTTTCTTCATTTTGTTCCGTCTTTGCCAAAGCACCTTCTAACTACTGAAGAAAGGTTTGGAGGTGAAAATCAAAACCCCGGGGAACTTGGTTGGCTGGATGCAAGACGCTGCTTTTCCCCTGCTGAAGAGGAGGAAAGGAAAGGCAGTTTTAGGGAAAAAAAATACAGACACGTTTTAATCTCGTTAATCTTCTGCACATTGAAACTAGGATCTAATGAGACTAAACCAGCAATTCTATACCCAGTTTCCTGGGAGTAAGCCCCATTCAACTCAGTGGATCTTACTTTGGAGTAGACATGTCTTTGACTGTTTTGTAGGCGTTTATATTTCGTAGTTTGGGGGTACTCTTAGACCCATTTCTGTCATTGGAGGCTCAAGTAGCTGCCACGGCTCGGGGTGCCTTTTACCATCTTCGGTTGGTTCGCCAACTACGGCCTCTCCTGGACAGGGATAGCTTGGCGGAAGAAGCCGCCGCTGGCTTCTTCCGCCAAGCTCTATGACCCGGGTGGCTCTTTCGCCGGCAAAAGGAGGCCGGCGGGTAGGTGGGCGGCAGCTGATTCCCTGGCGAAGCTGCCAGGCGCGGCAACTCTTCATCCCGTCCCCACGAGGGGCGATGCGGGGCCTCCTCCTCCTCCTGCTCCTCTTCTTGGAACGGTTAAGGTAGAGTGTACATCATCAATTTCGGGGCGCCCTAAAGCGCCTTCAGGGCGTCCTGAAGCCTCTGTGTGGATCTGCCCATAGGTTACATTGGATGCTCTATTGGTCGAAAGTGTTTCCCTTTGTCTGCTAGGACATGATGTCTACCATTAAGGAATGCAAATCTGGCATGTAGCCACCCTTTGGCAGAGAAGCCATCTTTAACCCTAGGCACATTACATTCATTAGAGAGATGAAACCTCTCCCTGGGGCCATCAATTGTCCTTCAGCAAAGGAGTTACATGGAGCCACCAGCCTCCACTGTGTGAGTGTCTTCTTCTCATTGAAATAAATGCCAGGGAAGGATGGGTGGGTGCAAACCAGCCAGCAGCTGCTGCACCACCAAAGCTGCAATCACCTGCTTGTGCTTCAAGGTAAGAATCTCACCCTCGGACCAGGCTGGCTGCAACGCACAGGGCTGCGGCCAGCGGAAATCCTGCAGCAAGCCGCTGTGCCGGGTCAGCCCTTCCCACGAGGAGAATTCATTACTGTAAAGTCAGATTACATCATGTTTGCATTAAATGTTATTTATGGCCCAGTGAAGAGAAAACAAGACGTTTATTACATTCTTGGCTTCGACATCCCGGCTTTGCTACTTGACTTCCTCCTCTGTACATTATGACACCACACTTTTGTTAAGTGGTCAGTTCTTTCCTTGTGTAATATATGAGAGGGAAATGGAGAAAAAACACTAAGCAAGACTTCACCATTAAACATTAATGCGTTGGGGGATGCAGGGCATCTTTCTCAGGGAAGAGCTGCATGTTACAAGAAATGATGCTTAATTGGGGATGCTGTTGGGGTTTTTTTGTGGTCCATGGACAATGTGCCTCCCAAATGAACATGTGGATCAGCACACAGTTCTCCTTCCAATGCTACTTTTCTCCGACTTTTGCAATGCCATTTTCAGAATAATAATAATAAATCTGGAAACTTCCGGAAATTTCAGCTGGTACAAAACAGGGCAACCCGTTTACTAACAGGGACTGGCTGGTGAGACCACAAAACGCCAGTCCTTTCACAACTTCATTGGCTGCCAGTCCAGGTCCGGGCCCAATTCAAAGTGCTAGTACTAACATTCAAAGCCCTAAACAGCTTGGGGCCAGGTTATTTGAAGGAACGCCTCCTCCCATATGTGCCTGCCGGGACCTTAAGATTATCCACAGGGGTCCTTCTCCGTGAGCCCCTGCCAAAGGAAGTGAGGCAGGTGGCTACCAGGAGGAGGGCTTTCTCTGCTGTGGCACCCCAGTTGTGGAATGAGTTCCCTAGAGAGGTCCGCCTGGTGCCTACACTGTACTCCTTTCATCACCAGCTGAAGACCTTTTTATTCTCTCAGTATTTTAACACTTAATTTTAACTTAAATTTAAATTTTACTGTTCAAATTCTGTATTTTAATCTTACATCAATTTCTGCTGCGTGGTTTTATCCTGGTTGTGCTTTTTATATTATATTTTGTATTTGTGTTTTCAGACTGTTGGTTGTTTTATTATGGTTTTAATTTTTGTGAACCACCCAGAGAGCTTCGGCTATTGGGCGAGATAAAAATGTAATAAATAAATAAATAAATAAATAAATCCCAAAAATGCACACACGTGATACAAACGTGTGTATGCACTATTGGGCTAAATGCACAAATGAATACAAATGCTTGTGGGTTTTTTTTTCTTTTTAAATGCAGATTAACATGGGCCTCTGAATGAAGAGATGTGAAATTGAGCAAGGCTGGAAATCGTTTGATGTGAACACCTAACTTAACTTATCTCAGCATTGAGATAAGGGGTTGCACTCCCTCTAAAAGGCTAAGTACATCACTTGGGCTTCCTCCTGAGCTCTGTGCTAACTGCGGAACTCAGGTGAGTGGGGTGTCCAAGCATGCATTTTACCAGCTTAGACTGGTATGCCAGCTGTGGCCTTATTGGGAGACGTAGTTATCCATGCACTAGTGACATCTGTAATGTAGATGGTCCAGAATCTTCAGCTGGTGAAGGTTGCAGCCACCTGACTGTTGGTGGTGGGTGAGATGAGCACTCAGGATAGGCTGGTGAAAATCCCCCTACATAAATCAATGTATGTGTCGGTTTTGCTCTTTCAATGATTGCAGCTGATGGATGCACAAGTAAGGATAACTGTTTCAGACATCAAACATCCATAAATTGTACCAGTGAATGTCTCTTTCCCTGCTTTCATTTCCCACCTTCTATAACCCTCTTCGCAAGAGAAAATAAAAATTAAACCTCCTATTGCCAACACTTCATTACCAAGTCAAGAAAAGAATGAAAATGATACATTGCTATCATTTTGCTGAGGATTCTCCGCTTAAATTAAGAGTGAGGGATATTGTTGTCCTTTTATGCCTGTGTTTCCATTGGAAATGAGGATGTCATCACTCAGGCCCTGCTGTGTTAATTCGAGGCCAACGGATTGCAACCTGACTTTGAGAACAAGTTTCTTAATCAGCTAGACTTACTGGGTCTAGCGCAACGGAGATCTCCCCCTCTGTTTACACGCGGCGCGCGACGACCTCGGAGGGGGGAGAGGATGCCGTGCCTGTTAGAAACATTGCGTTATGAATAATCTGATTCAAGTTAGACCAACGTTCTAACTGTATAAAGTGGGAGTTTACAACTGCTATAGAACTGTTCAGTTCTATAGCAGTTGTAAATTGGCAGTTAACTGCTCTTCTCTGTGGTTGTGTGTTGTCTGTATTAAGGAAAGGACAGGCTGTGATTTGTAGTCTCTCGTTATATTTGTTGTTACTACTTTCTTCGAGCACAACATAAAGAAACACTTTAATATTTATCCTCTGGTCAAGTATACTCCTTTGCTGCTATCTTTCTATATGTCATATATAACTCCTAACAGAGTTATATATAACACCCAACAGTGTTAATATATATAGAGTTTTTTCTAATAGCGCCCACCATTTTGTTTTGTTTCTGTTAAAGGAGAAGAGTGCATGAACGCTCATGCACAAAAGGTCAGTTCTTTTATTTTAAATAATTTCCCCCGCTCCCCCCCACACCACCCCCAATGGGCGCAGAGCTCCTGAGGATAGCTCTTTCTGGCTGAAAACCAAAATGGATCCACTCTCCCATCAGAATTGGAGCCATCAGCCTCTGCTGTCCTCTTTCCTCTACATAGGCCATGGCTAGACGAGTGGGATTGAGGGGGATGATCTCGCGATTTTATGATCATGAGATTCCCCACCTCAATCTTCATGCGGTGCACGATGTCCAGGGACGAAGAGGCCATCATGGCCGCCATTTTGTTTTAAAGGAGAAGAAGCGCACGGGCGCTCAAATGCCAAATGTAAGTGGTGGTGGTTTTTTTTAAAAAAAAATCCCCGCTCCCCCACCCTACCCCTGATGGACGCAGAGGAGCTCTGTGCCTGGCTCCTCACGGTTACTCGTGAGGAGCCGGGACACCCCGCGATGCCTGGCCACATGTTCTGCAGTCTCGCGATCATCCTGAGACTGTGGAAAAAGCAGGCTAAAAGGGTAGGGCGATATCCCCGGCCAAGGGAGGGATCATCCCTCCCTGCCCCTGGGATATTGCCTGGGCTAGCCATAGAGTCAGTTTCATCTACTCAAATAGGAATGTTGTGGGACCCTAATGCACCAACTATAATACAAAGCCCTGGGAGCCACTGACAGTCCCATTCTTTTTGATTCTCTCTCTGGCCATAAACAACACAAAGCAAAATATTTATAGTAAACAGATTGGGAAGGGGGAAGGGGACCTTTCAGATTTCACTTGAATCATAGAATCATAGAATAGCAGAGTTGGAAGGGGCCTACAAGGCCATCGAGTCCAACCCCCTGCTCAATGCAGGAATCCACCCTAAAGCATCCCTGACAGATAGTTGTCCAGCTGCCTCTTGAATGCCTCTAGTGTGGGAGAGCCCACAACCTCCCTAGGTAGCTGATTCCATTGTCGCACTGCTCTAACAGTCAGGAAGTTTTTCCTGATGTCCAGCCGGAATCTGGCTTCCTTTAACTTGAGCCCGTTATTCCGTGTCCTGCACTTGCTCTGAAGTCTGCCTCCCATTCCTCCATGCCGTTTCATGCACTGCAGCTCACATGAAGAGTGAATGGAATCTCTCCCTTTCTCTCTCTCTGCCTCCCTCAAGCAGCTCCTTTTCAGCCCAGCAGCAACGGCTCTGAAGAAGGAAGACTGTGAGCATTTCCCACTGATGGGAGCAGCAGAAGGGTTAATAACAAGGCAAGAATACGTTGAATCCGGCTAGAGGAGGCGAGGATTTCTGTTTGCATTTTTAAAGAAGACGGTGTTGCATATATCCGCCAGTCTCCTGCTTGCAGATAAGGAGGGTAAACAAAGCAGAAATGGGGCAGCCGTAAACACAAAAACCAACAATAATGACAAAAACCAACAGACAAAGAAACAAACAGAGAGGCAAGCCAGGGAGAGAAATACATGCAGAAAGGTGGAGCAGACATTTAAAAAAGCAAAAAGCAAAGAGAGACCGACTCATGTCAAGAAACAACGGTTGGAATAACTGAGGGGGAAAGATTAATAATAATAATAATAATAATAATACAGCATGACCTGGCAAAGCCCATCATGTCCGTCTAGAAAAACTGCCACAAGTGAGAAAATAATAATGGTGGTAATAATAATAATGATAATAATAATTGGGGCAGGACCACACACACCATGAATAGGGTTGTGCAGGGAGAGTGAGGGAAAGGGAGGCTTTTCTGGGTTCCGGTTGTGCAGCCGGCACCCAGAAAAGGCTGAGTTGCCTCGGAGGGCCCAAATCTCGCCTTGGCGTTGGCACCGAGGCGAGGCAGGCAACCCCCGAAGCACCCCGAGGTGAATCGAGGCTGTTTCGGCAGCTCCGAATCGGCCTCCGAGCTGAATCGGGGTGGGGTGGGTGGGGTGGATCGGTGCAGAGCCCTAACCATGAATAGGGGGAAATGAAGTTTTAAAAATGTGAAAAGGTAAGGAAATAAACTTTCCCACGAGGCACCCCACCCCATCCCTATGACTAGCTAAATACATTTAAGAGTAAGGTGAACAGCAAGGAGGCTAGTTTTATCAGCAGAAGTATTCCATGGTATTCAAACCAAGCTGCTGCTGTTGTGTTGTGCTGTGCGTCTGGGTTCTTTAACCCACAATGAGCACACCGGCACCCACCGGCACCACGTTGAGTATGCAGCCCAGCTGTGGGGTGGTTGTTTCATGTGAACCTGGCGAGTGTGGGCTATGCAAGGATAAAATGATCTTCACATAACCCTAAAACAGACCATGGGGTTAAGTGCCTCGCATAACCCATGTTCACTAGGTGCCCGTGACACGACAACGCCTGAGCCAGAGTGGGCTGCCGTCTCATGTGAACCGCCAATCAAACACACAGTCACTCGGAGCGAACCATTTGCCTTCTCAGCATGATTCTTATTGGCACAAGGGAGCCATGTGATTATCTCCACGTGACCTCAATGGCGGCCATTCTTACCCATCCCTGGGGTGAATGGGGTCATTTTTGATTGGCAGAGAGAGGCAAATATTCTAAATAAATAAAATAGGAGCTGCAGCGTTTTGTTTTTAGAACGTCCAGTCGGAATCTGGGAATCATTCATAAGGTAGCACTCTAAGGAAAGCCTTTCTCCATTTATTTGAATGGGGGAAGTTCTGCACATCCATGATTCACATAATGAATGGACTTATATTTGGGCTGCATTTGACAGGCCTCTGCCACTGTCTCCTTTCACCTCCAAAAACCAGAAAAAAACCCAGTGGTTTGCTACCAAACTTCAGAGACAAACCACTATGCAGGGCCTTTTCTGCTGTGGCACCCAGGCTGTGGAATGAGCTCCCTAGAGAGGTGCTTCTGGCGCCTACATTGTACTCTTTCTGGTGCCAGGTGAAGGCCATTTTACTTTCCCAGTATTTTATCATTTTATCATCCTAGTCTTTGGACTCTGTGCTTTAAATCTATAAAATCTCTGCATTGCCACTCAGTTTTATTCTAGTTGTCGCTCAAAGTAACTTCATGATAATTAGCAATCTTAGCATCTCAATGATTTCTTGTAAAGTAATAGGGTTATTGAATATTCTAGGTTTTTTCTAGAAAGCCTTTGCAAATACTAATAAACATTAATAAAAATTTATCAGTATTCAAAATCTTTCTTCTTTTTAAAAAATGCTTTTCTTTTATTCATGTCTTGATGGAGTCCCTCTGGGCCTGCATTATTAAAACACAATATATCCTAGCATTCCCTTTTGAACTCAAGTCTAGAGAACCTCAGATTTCATTATCTTTTGAGATGGTTCCTGAAAGTTCAATAACCTCTACCTTGCTTTGAGCATTCATTCTGATTTTTCTGCATCAAAATATCTTCTGATGTGTGCACCTTGTTAACAAACAAAAGGAACTTGCCTTAGGACACAATTCTATGCATATTTAGAGAAAAATCCTATAATTCTCAGTATTCCCCAGCCAGCCATACTTTTCTCTGTCTTAACATACATAGGATTGGGTCCTTAATTTCTTCTTCAGAAAGAGCTAATAATATTTTGTTCTGCATATTAAGAAATGAAGAATTGCTGTCTAGTCTGAGCCTGCCACCATTTATTCCTCAATTTATTTCAACTTCTAAATGGCCCCTTCTCTTTGTCTTTTGAGTTTCCCACCGACCACACTCTTTAGTACCTGCTTTGAGGTTGATGTCTTCCTTTTCCATCCAAACTATCACAGTGTCTGTAATGCAAATTTTCCCTCTTAACAATGAAATAGTGCAGCCTTCTGTGACGGTACATGCTATTTCAGCCAATGGTAATGATGGGGGGGGGTAATAATAATAATAATAATAATAATAATAATAATAATAATAATAATATATTTCTTACCCGCCTCTCTGATTGGATCGAGGCGGGAAACAAGAAGCATAAAATACATAAAATACTGATTAAAAACATGGTATACACTGTTTAAAAACACCCTAAAAACATCCTAAAATACCCTAAAATTCTACTGGATAGGCCTGCCGGAAGAGATCAGTCTTGATAGCTTTATTGAATGCTAAAAGCATTCTTTTAATACTAAAAGCAGTCTCCTCTGGCAGGCCATTCCACAGTCTGGGAGCAGCAGAAGAGAAGGTCCTCTGGGTTATAGTTGTCAGCCTAGTCTTTGCTGACTGAAGTAGATTCTTCCCAGAGGACCTGAGAGTGCAGGGCAGATTGTACGGGAGAAGGTGATCCCACAGGTAGCCTGGACCCAAACCATGTAGAGCTTTAAAGGTGATAACCAACACTTTATACTTTGCCCGGAAACTAACTGGCAGCCAGTGAAGAGATTTTAGGACTGCACATGGAATGTGTGTTGAGTATGGATCTGGATTTATATCATTTTGTGACGTTATTTGAAATTCTAGAGATTGGCATAACTTAGGGTGACCATATTTGGGAAACCAAAAAAGAGGACACCTAGTGTGTGTGTGTGTGGGGAAGCAGCTTTCTGAGTCCTGCAGAAAGTACTTTATTCCCCCGCCACCTTAAAGAACCCGATTGGAGTGGAGGAGGGGAAAGGATTTCATTCTGCACCACCACCATCCACTCCAATTGGGGCCTTTTCTATAATGTCCACGAATGACCCACTTTCCCCTTTAAGACCTCAATTGGAGCTCGGGGTGGGGGAATGATGTGCCTCAAGAAAGCATGTCACTCCCTCCTGCCATGCTAATGGCAGCCTTAAAGAGGAAGGTGTGTCATTCCAGGACATTATTGAAAATTATAGAAAATCCCCCCTGACACCATGGAAAGAACAAAAACCAGGACAAATCCGGGGAAATCCTGACAGTTGGTAACCCTAGCATAACTGAAGAATGTATGTCATAGTTGGACAGAGCTAAATTGGGTGCTACAGGAAAAAAATAACAACATCACAGCAAGTAGCATTCAGGTATCTATGATATGTTTGCATATCTGGTGTATTGAACAGCTCAAGCAGAGCCAAAGTATTCATAGTTTTCTCCACAATCATTTTCAGCAATACTGAAAAGTGCTCTTCTTTTTGGCAATTGTTGACACTCCCCAAATGTCCTTACTTTTGTTGAATTGCCCTCACTTGCCCTCAGCAGCAGGGTCATGTAGTCTAATTGGATTGGCTGTGCAGTGTTATGACGTCAGTCTGTTCACTATTTTGTGCTTGAATGGGTGGGATCGCACATGTGACTAATTAGGAAAGAGCAGCTCCCAAGGGAAACAGTGTCATCAAACAAGGTAGAAAAAGATGAATACATGCACCATTTTCTTCTTCATCCAGGAACAGATTGTTTTGCCTCAACTAAGTTCAGCTCTTTGTTATGCAAAGACAACACTAATTGCAATAGGGGAAAAAAATCAAAGTAAGCCAATGGTTAAGCACAGTTTACTGGGCAAACACGGATTTTCCAGAAAGAAGTCAGAGATGGAGCCAATATCAAATGCATGGGATTGTTAGACAAGTTCTTAGCCCTCGAGGACGAGATCCAATTCAGCCCCCAAGAACGACACCACACTTACAGCGACAGAGGGTCCAAAGTGCTTTATTGATTATAATCAAGATCTGATAGTCTTGAAATTGGATCTGATAGGCTGAATTGGATCTCGTCCTCGAGGGCTAAGAACTTGTCTAACAGGATAACTGTCAAATATAATCAGAGTTCCAAAAAGCAGCATAAGGTTGATAACATGGAGGTCCAAACATGAGTAAAAGTACAAGATACAGAACCCATAGCAACAGCATTGTCTCCAGTGAAGGCTAGACTGAGCATGCAGGCTTATCTTACCAGAGCTCCTGAGCCCCACCTAAGGCTCAGCTGAAGAATATATCACAAGCTATACTACTCAGGAATTCCCTCCTCTTGAGGAATTCTTCTTTGGAGTTTGGTGCTTCTTCTTACAGGATCCCTATTGATTTGCTTTTTAAGACAACAATGCCCTCTGGGGCTGGGTGGTTATTCAGCCTCTGACTCTGAAGCAGGACTCCCCTCTTCCTTCTAACATCGGTGGTTCCATGACACCACCCATCTCTGAGAGGTCTAGGTCTTTGGAGGAGGAAGATTCCTCCAGCAGGGGCATTATACAGATACCTGCTCTGTGGCATGTTCCTTCCAGCAAGTGAGGGCAGGGACCGACAATGAACCTAGAGGAAAACAAAGTTAGGAAAAGGTGGAGTTGCCAAAACTCTCCATTTTGCACTAGATTTAAAAGTAAAAGAGGGAGATTTTTGGATTGCAACCTGGGAAACTATCCAAAGATTTTATTTGTAACTGGTCACCTGGAATGCTGTGGCTGGCATCAGGGGTTGGCATCATTGGGAATCTGCCAACACCCCCCTCCCCCAGCAGGATGGGGCCCTGCAGCTCCTTGCACCCCCTGGCTCTGATGCTCCCTGCAGTTACTGCTTGTTGTCTGGTCCTTTCTGAGTATGCAAGCAGAGAGTAATGTGAGGAGATGGAGCCTTCTCCTCCACGGCTTACCTCATACTCTCCCTTGGGTGATTGTGTGGATTGGGCCCAGAGGAAGAAGGGAAGTGAATAAGAAGGAGTAATATTGGTGAGGAGGAGTGAGCCCATTGAAAATATTTCGCCCAAGTGCTCCCAACACATGGAGCCAGCGCAGTGGCATGCTTGAGTACCATGGGTTGACTTGTTTTGACAACTGCCTGCCCATGAAATCCTGCCACGTCATGCTGTGCAATAGACCCTGCCCTAGCGTTCGTTGCACAATAGACACCACAGTAGATTTTGTTGTGCAATAAACCCTGTGTTAGCTTTTGTGGAGCAATAGATCCAGCATTTGCTTGTGTGGTGCAACAGACCCTGAGTTAGCTTTGGTGGCGCAATAGACCTTGCAGTATGTTTTGCTGTGCAATAGAACCCACATTAACATTTGCTGAGCAATAGATCCAGCATTTGCTTGTGTGGTGCAACAGACCCTGAGTTAGCTTTGGTGGCGCAATAGACCTTGCAGTAGGGATGTGCTCCGCTCCGATTAGGAGCGTAGAAGCAGTAGCGGATTGGCCTGCTCCGCCTTACCCAGAGGCGGAGTAGGAGCGGACCGTGGACCCCCTAGAAGCAAGGCGAAGAGAAGCGACCATTTTTCGGAGCTCCGAGTTCAGGCGGAGCGCTCCGGTCGCCATCTTGAAAACATTTCGCCATAGGATTGCATTGCGGCAAATAATCGCGCATAACTACGTTGTTTTTGAAGCTATCGCTCTGGAAATTCTTGTGCTCAGAGAGTCGTGGATGGGGGTCATTTTGAGACCACTCTCACCTCTCTGCGTTGTCCGTGTCGCGTGCTATATTTTTTTGAAAATCGGGTCAACCGCGCGGCTCAAACTGCGTTTCGGCTTTTCGCCCATAGGATTGCATTGAGGGAAAGAATCGGGGATAACTGGGGGGGGGTTAAGCTATCGTTCTGAAAATTCTTGTGCACAGAGAGTCGTGGATGGGGGTCATTTTGAGACTACTCTCAACTTTCTGCGTGCTGTGGTTCACGTGCAATGTTTTTGTGAAAATCGGGTCAACCGCGCGGCTCAAACTGCGTTTTCGGCTTTTCGCCCATAGGATTGCATTGAGGGAAAGAATCGGGGATAACTGGGGGGGGTTTAAGCTATCGTTCTGAAAATTCTTGTGCACAGAGAGTTGTGGATGGGGGTCATTTTGAGACCACTCTCAACTTTCTGCATCGTACGGGTCGCGGGCTAGAAGTTTTTAAAAAATCAGCGGGAAAAATACCTTTTTCAAAGGGCTGAGGGGCAGAGTCAGCTCCCGGTCATGATGATCCCAAAGTTGGAGGAGGGCATAGGCAAAACAGGTAACTTGGGATTCTGGGAAACTTCTCTTTCTTCATCTGAACGGGCTTTTCCCCGTGTTTTTTAACACAGTAGCCCCACCAAATGCACAAACACAACCTGAAATCATATACTAAGCCAAGAATAAGAGATAGAAACACAGCACTGCTCCCCACCCTAACCTTGGGGAACAACTGAATCGATGTGGTGCAAGGGGATGAGCTCCCCTAGGGCATCTCATCGTGGACGTGCCCCCACTCTCTCCTGCACTGGAAGGCCATAGAGCCTTCCAAAGAGAGTAAAACGGTGGAGCAATGCCTATCATGAGTTGAAGTGAATGGTCACTTTTCAGTGGTGGAGCAATGCCTGTTCTGAGTCGAAGTGAGCGTTTTACTTCTTCTCGGAGCTGTGGCTGTCAGTGTCTTGAACTGGCAGCTACTTCCCCCTCCCCCGGGCACGTCCCCCTATTGCTGGTAAAAGACAGATATAGCCTTTTAAAAAAAGTTCTTCTTGTTGTTTATTGAGCAACACTGCTGCTTTTAATTCCACCCCTCCTTTGTTTATTGATTGATTTATTCCATTTTATATGCATTACTGGCTTATCCTTGGCTCACTTCCTTATGCCCCCAGAAATGCCAGCTGCATGCCTGCCTGCCTTCCCTCCCTCCTCCCCTGCCCACCTCGCAGGGATGGTGTGTGTGGGGTGCCCGATTTTCAAAAATTCGCCAAAAATCAGGGGATGATGGGATTGCTTTGAAACTTGGCATGCGTGTGTATATCCCCATGAGGTGTCATGGTGCCAAACATGAGGTTTCTAACTTGAACAGAAAAAAAGTTGTATAATTTTTTAGCTTTCAATGCAAGCCTATGGGGGGGGGGAAACAGAGCTCCGGATCCGGATCCGGAGCTCCGGGCGGAGCGGAGCGGAAGTGGGCGGGGCGGAGCGGCCCGATCCGGAAAATGGCGGATCTGCAAGTGAAGCGGAGCGGGGGGTCCGTGCACACCCCTACCTTGCAGTATGTTTTTCTGTGCAATAGAACCCACATTAACATTTGCTGAGCAATAGATCCAGCATTTGTTTGTGTGGTGCAACAGACCCCACACTAGCTTTTGTCGTGTAAGAGATTCTGCGTCAGCTTTTGTTGCACAATAGAATCTGCATTAGCTTCTGTTATTTGTTCATTCTTCACTCGGGCTTTTGGTGGGAGTCCGCCGAAGCTCGTGCCTGAAGTCTCTGGACCCTGCTGCTCCTTCTCCTGGCTAATGCTTCCTGTTCAGCTGCCCTCTCTAAATGAGCAAGCAAGCCATGAAGGGAGCAATCCCTCCACCACACACATACATACTGCATCATCTCTCTCAGAGAGGTGGTGCAGTTTCGGGCTAGAGGAAACCAAGTGATAAAAGGAGCAAGGAAGAGGAGGAGCTCACACTTAGGGATGGGAACCTACTGACAGCATCTTTCCCAGTCCCCTGTCCCCCCCTTCTGAAACTTGGAATGGACACCGCTCTTCACGCTGCTTAAGCCTAAATAGATCATGGACCTCTTCTACAATGTTGTTGTCTGATTTAATTCGAGGTACTTATAAAGAGGCCAGGAACTGACATAATCTAGTCTTTTATGCATTTGGCCTTCATGCTTCAGATTTAGTGCTGGGTAACTCAGCAATTTTCATGGCAAGAATCGCAGCGGAGTTCCTTCCACAGCTATTTCTCTACTGAGAGCCTCCCATCTGGGCATCAAGTCGTTTGGACTCTTCCCTGTTCTATTAGTTGCACTGTCCTTCCGGCAAGACCACAATTGACAACTCAAGCTATTTCTGCCTTGTCTGTCTTGCTGCAAGTGTGTGTGTGTGTGTGTGTGTGTGTAGAACAGGAGATAATGGGGTGCAAACCATCCTTTAACCTTCCAGTTTGTTTTGTTGAATGTGGCCGTGGGCAGCCACATTAGAAAGCAACACCAAAACTTAGGCTACAGTTTGTTGATGGTGGAGAGAACGATAGGGTCTGAAAACCGAGAGTGAAGAAGAAAATGGCAGAAGGCTGAGGAGGTCTTCGATGCCTTGCCACAAGGAATATTAAGGCACTTAAAGTGGTAGGGAAGAGTGAAAGCCACTACAATATTATGAGAAATGTGTTCTAATTCTTTCATTGCATACTGTCATAAAGAAAAACAATGGAAGGTGTATGGATTACTGATTGGAGAATAATAGAACCTCTTAGTTCTCACAATCCGGTGTGAGTAATCCTAAATAAATGCCACTGAAATAAAGGGCTTCCTCTGTTGTGGCACTCCGGTTGTTGAATACCTTTCCCTTGGAGGTCCGACACTGGCTTCATTTCAGTGCCAAGTTAAAACAGGGCTCTTTATAGAAGCCGTTGAGGGCTAAATTCTCCATGGTCACACACAGTTTTAAATGATTTAATTGTTTTTAATTGTTTCTATTGCTTTTTTTTAAAAAAAAATCTACTGGTTTTAATTTATCTATTACATTTATATCCCACCTTTTTTCCTCCAAGGAACTCAAGGTGGCATACATAATCCTCCTCCTCTCCGTTCTATCAATATGACAGGCAAAAAGAATCTTGGAATTGTTTTAGATCACAAGCTGAACATGAGCTAAACAGTGTGATGTGGCTACAAAAAAAGCAAATGCTATTTTGGGATGTATTAATAGAAATATGGCTTCTAAATCATGCAAAGTACTGGTTCCCCTCTATTCAGCACTGGTTAGGCCTCATCTTGAGTATTGTGTCCAGTTCTGGGCACCACATTTCAAGAAGGATACAGACAAGCTGGAGCGTGTTCAGAGGAGGGCAATGAGGATGATCAGGTGTCTGGAAACCAAGCCCTGTGAGGAGCAACTGAAAGAACTGGGCATCTTTACCTTTGACAGGGGAGCCTGCTTCTTGACCAGGTACATCTTCCATGGGAAGAGAGAAGCAGCAGGAGGGCTCTGCAGGGGAGGGGCTTCCATGGTGTGTCCTAAGATGCAAAGTCAACTCAAGAGGATGGGACAGAGGCGTCCGGTGAGGCATAGCGTGAGTTTCCAAACTAGGCTTCCTTGTCAGGAACGATGGTCTAATAGCGGTCTTTAGTATTTAACTGAGAGGAACAGGCAGTCGAGTTTGCTGGTCTTTCTATCCTGAAAAGGTTCCTCGTCTTGTTTCTTGGTTGGAACGTTAAACTCGTTTGGATGTATTCTAAACCTGAGTCTGTTTGGATCTTTTTGTCGGGAAAACAAGAGGGGATCTACACTAGTCAAGTCAGAATGTGTCTTACCTTTTTAAAGTGTGCGTTTGGTAGTATTTCACCACATGATGTTCAGTTTGTGACGTCTTATTGTTGTCTGTTCTCCGGTTTTTATTTTGAACTTCTCTGAAATAAGTCGTTCTATTTGGTATGATGTGGGCAATTTCATCATATTAAATGGGTTTTCTGTAGTTCTTAATTAGCCAATCGCATTCCTGGGGGGCATGTTTACGTAATTTCCGCACCCAAAGTTGGAGCCGTTTTTTTTCTTTCAAGCCTCTTTTTTGCAGACACTTTTAGTTTCACTTTTGGGAGGTTGCTGGCTGGATCGTTTGAAAGTGGAGGATTCTCGGAGAGAAGAGGAAGTGGGAGGGGAAATTGGCAGACGGGGGAAAAAGAACAAACAGTTTTTGTTTTTTTAGTTTGGTTAAAAGGAATGCATTCCCACGGAAAGAGAAAAGTAAGTAAACATTTAAAAAACTGCTTTAAATCATCCAAAAACAAAATGTTCAATGACTGTAAAAACAACGTTTCATATACTAGTGTAGATCCCCTCCTAGAAAACGACCCTGGTTAAGGAACTACATTATAATCCATTCTCTGCTGATTTACAGCAGGACAGTAAAGGCTCAAAGCCATTTACTGGAATTACTACAACAAAAACTTTACTGAAACCTGAGCCCTGACACCCAAAAGTCCAGATTGTTGTTGGTAGTTGCATGTTGACGGAGTGAGGGCAGAAAGAACGCTGCTGGCATTAGACATGAGCAGCCAAGATGTTTTTATTTTATTTTATTTATTTTTGCTCAACGGCTTCTGGCAGGGCAAGTTTGATCTGAACATGGAGGACTTGGGGATCTCAGAAATAGTCTCCATGAAGGTCCACAGCCATGGTTAACATGCTAGTTCCTTTGGTGGGTTGTAGGTGCAGGACTGGATTTCAGAACCTGCCCGACGCATAGGAATGAGTTGTTATGGCCTTTGTTATTCTTGCAGTTTCTGTATTGGGAAGGAGGACAGCTGAGAAGAGAAGGTTTCTGCCAGAGGGGCATACACTACACCCCATGAATCTTGCATCTCTTTGTCCTTAGATACTCTGTTTTTTCTCTCTCTTTGACTTTGTCTCCTTCCAGTTTTTTTAAAAACCATGTCATTAATTTTAATTGCTGGAGAAACCCGCCGCAGGATGAGCGTCAAACGGCATTAGAAGCCTTGTAGCATAATTTCACGAGCTCCTTTCAACAGGGACCACCCCACTTTCCACAGCAGGAGAACCAGGTCCAAGCCTTCTGTCTGGTTTCCCTGCCTTCATGGCTCACTTTCTGTGTGACCCGGTGCCACTCTCAGAAATGCGGTCTCCTCTGCCTTGGCAAGTGTGCTCAGTAGGCCTCCTTGCCAGCCCTGGGAACTGCAAGGTTTAATTAATGTTGATTGAGCATCCCGTGCTTCTTGGGTGGAGTGGTGCAGCAAAGCCGCAGGCTTGCAGCATTATCATCTTGCAGATTGTGTGCACAGGGTTGGTTCGGAATTGCTTCTGTTATCAAACTAACTGTGGTGTCTCTACATCCAACAAGGAGAAACAGTGGTTAGTTTACATGAGGGGTGGGGCAAATTCCATTTTTGGATAAGTGGTTGGGGGATGTATTACTGGGGTGGGTGGGAGCAGAAGGCAAATGGCCACCAATTTGGATGGCTTTAAAAGGGGGTTGGATAAATTCCTGGAGGCAAAGGCTATCGATGGCTACTAGCCCTGATGGTTGTGTGCTATCCCCAGTATTCGAGGCAGTAAGCCTGTGTGCACCAGTTGCTGGGGAACATGGTTGGGAGGGTGCTGTTGCACCATGTCCTGCTTGTTCATCCCTGGCCGATGGCTGGTTGGCCACTGTGTGAACAAAGTGCTGGACTAGATGGACCCTTGGTCTGATCCAGCATCAGGACTCTTCTGATGTTCTTATGCTCTTATGTTCAGCTTCTCCTTGGCCCTGTTCCAGCAGCCAAACACAGTAAAGTGCATTCATCCCTTGGAGAACCTATCAGGGAAATGGTTGGCTTTGGAGCTTCTGAATTGGCCCCAATCCGACTCGGGTAGGGTTCATCACCTTTGATAGTTCTTGCTGGTTTTGAGGGAAACCCAGAATGGAATGGCCAACAGTGTGATGTGACTGTAAAAAAAAAAAAAAAAAAAAAAAAAGCAAATTCTCTTTTGGGCTGCATTAATAGAAGTATAGCTTCCAAATCATGCAAGGTACTGGTTCCTTTCTCACTGGTTAGGCCTCAACTTGAGTATTGTGTCCAGTTCTGGGCACCACACTTCAAGAAGGATGCAGACAAGCTGGAGGGGGTTCAGAGGAGGGCAATGAGGATGATCAGGGGTCTTGAAACAAAGGCCTATGAGGAGAGACTGAAAGAACAGTACGAGAGCAGTACGACAATGGAACCAGTTACCTAGGGAGGTTGTGGGCTCTCCCACACTAGAGGCATTCAAGAGGCAGCTGGACAACCATCTGTCAAGTATGCTGTAGGATGGATTCCTGCATTGGACAGGGGGTTGGACTCGATGGCCTTTTAGACCCCTTCCAACTCTACTATTCTATGATTCTATGATTAACATGTTTAGCCTTGAGAAGAGAAGGCTGAGGGGAGACATGATAGCACTCTTTAAATACTTGGAAGATTGTCACACAGAGGATATCTTCACGATCATCCCAGAGTGCAGGACACGGAATAATGGGCACAAGTTACAGGATTCCGGCTGGACAGCAGGAAAAACACCCTGGCTGTTAGAGCGGTATGACAATGGAACCAATTGCCTAGGGAGGTTGTGGGCTCTCTCACACTAGAGGCATTCAAGAGGCAGCTGGACAGCCATCTGTCAGGGATGCATTAAGGTGGATTCCTGCATTGAACAGGGGGTTGGACTCAATGGCCTTAGAGGCCCCTTCCAACTCTACTCTTTTATGATTCTATTAATCATAGCCCCACTGAAATCAGAGCCACCACCCTCCACTGCCTGCTGTCCCTCCCTGGTCAGCCCTACCCACTACTGGAATGTGGTCCCTGAGGAACTTCTCTGAAATTGAATTTGGCCTTCAGACTGTAAGAGTTTCCCCACTCTAGTGATATACTGAACCGCTGGGTATAATCTCTCAATCACATCTTCCAAGCAGTCTCATTTCATTTTTTGAAAAAATGCAGTAGGTGACTGTAGGTTTCCCAGACAGAGCATTTAAATTCTGTTTTCTTTTTTCCTCCCTCCCCCCCTTTCCCCCCCTTTCTTATCACTTTTGGAGCTGAGCTGTCGTTATCGAATGTAATGTCTATTTTAATTTTATACATGTTACTTTATATTGTAAAAACTTATGGCTTACAATACATACTTAAGCAGGCAACTGATGAAATGCTGACTAGCATTTCGGGTCGGTTGTCAAGTATCAAATATTGGGAGGGCTGGCCAACACCCATGACGACAGAATGAGACTGAAATCTGATTGAGACAGTTTGGAAGATTGGGCCGAGAGGAACAAGATGTCCTTTAACAGGGGGAAATGTAAGGTATTACATTTGGGGAAGAAAAAGGTTGTCTACACATACAAGATGGGGGATTCGTGGCTTGGGAGCACTACATCAGAGAAGACTTCGGATGTAGTCATTGACAGCAACCTGAACTTGAGTCAGCAGTGCGAGATAGCTGCTAGAAGGGCTAAGACAGTTCTGGGCTGCATTAGAAGATGCATCGTATCAAAGACATGTGAAGTCCTTATTCCCCTCTACTCATCACTAGTGAAATCATACTTGGAGCATTGTGTACGATTCTGGACACTACATTTCTAGAAGGACATTGAAAGGTCAGAACAAGTTCAGAAGAGGGCAACAAAGATGATGCGGGGTCTTGAGGACATGCCCTTTGAGGACAGGTGTCGTGTTTCCCAAAACCTCCCGCCTTCTCGGGAGACAATAATGAGGCCTGCCATACAATCCACAAAGCAATAAACATCTCTTCCCACCTGAAGAGAATCTAACCTCTATGAACTTTCCTCTAGGCAAAACTATGCGAACTAAGCAAGACAATTGTCCTTTCAAGAAAAAGGGAACGCCTTTTCCCAGAACACTTTAAGGCTGGTTCTGAAGAAGCCTTTGGTGAGAAGCTAGCCAGGCTGACCTTCTCTCACCTTCCTTTAGCTCCGCCCATTTGAGTCTGTGGCAGACTAAGGTCAGCTAGCCCTGAAGTACCCTCCTCCTCTGAAGAATACTGATTTCTCACAGACAGTGTGTCGTTAATGTTTTCAGTGATAAGGTCTGGCGAAGGTTCATCCCCAGCTGGTGAAGAGCTCGTGAGAATCACCACCCTCACTTTCCGTGTAGGCTGGTATGTTTCTGGGGCTGTCTCTTCTGCTTCAGAATCTGATTCCGATTGATCACCTAAAACTCCTTCCCTGAGCCTAAGGGGAACAGGCCTCGTCATAACAACAGGCTGAAGGAACTTGAGATGTTCAGTCTTCAGAAAAGAAGTCTCAGGGGAGACATGTTAGCAGTGCTCAGGTGCATAAAAGGGTGCCCCAGGGAAGATGGTCAAAACCTCTTTTCCATTGACATAAAAATTAGGACCCCAAAAATGGGCATATGTTAGAGCTACCTCAATTTTGATTAAATATAAGAAAAAACTTCCTAACAGTAAGAGCTGATCAACAGTGGAACAGTCTGCCTACAGAGGTTGTGGGTTCTCCATCTCTGGAGGTCTTTAAGAAGAGGCTGGACAGCCACCTCTCATGAGTGGTTTCATTGGTTTTCCTGCACATTGCAGAGGGTTGGACTAGATGATCATTGAGGTCCCTTCCAACTCCACAATCCTATGATTCTATGAAATTTTCAGCTTGTTCATCATGGGTTGTCATACACAGCCATGGATGCTTGGAGAACATTCAGCAAGCATTTGAGCAAGCATACAGAGAGTATCCGAAGAGGACCGGCTATCAAAATTCACAGTGGAGAATTTTCAGAGAGAAACTGTGCTCCCACTGTAATTAGAACCTAGTTTGTGTATTTGGAAACAAACAAAAGACAGTATTACAAAGGAGAGCAAAAATTGACACTGAGACAGAAAAGCACTTGGCACAGCTGCCGGTATTGGTATTGCTTTAAATTAAGATTTGCAAATCCATATTTAATTAGACAGTTATTGGACTGCATGCTAAGTAAACACCAACTAATTATTAAACATGGGATTTGCTGAAGTGTAATGGATATGCATAAAACTCCTATTTGTTAAACCTGAATAAACAAGTTTTAAATAATCAGTTATTTGTCCAACCCTTAGGAATTAGGAAAATACGATTAAAATAAATAAATACTGTATTTCCAATCTCTCTCTCTCTCTCTCTCTCTCTCTCTCTCTCTCTCTCTCTCTCTCTCTCACACACACACACACACACACACACACACACACACACACTTTTGTTTTAATGGATGATGACCCAGGAGCACTTTTGGCATTGTCTACATGACAGACGTTATATAAGAGAATGGCGGTAACATATATGTAGAACAGCTTTTTACCCTTGGCTGGGATGGAACTGGTTTATATAGCCAATGAACCTGCAGGCAATAAATTCAGGATCTTTTTAATTTACCACCCCAATGAACACTTTGATATCTATCTGAAGATTGAAACTAACGCAATCAGAGCCTAAAAGGACTAGCCCCCCTCCCCCACCTTGAAAAGAAAAGCTCAAGGCTGGAGAGAAATTGCTGTTGAAAATGTTATTGGCTTAGGCGTTCAGCATAAAATAAAGTGGGTTGTTTTGTTGGGCTGGCCTAAGCCATTTTTCTGGGTGAGGCAAAGGACAAGATGGGACCTCCGATTCCATGTATGGAAACTGACCGGACTGGTAATTTAACCTTATAATATTGTCAATATGACAAGCTCTCCTAGTGCCAACTAGTTTGCTTAAGGAAGGCCAGGCAGGCAGTGTGGCATCCCAAGTGCTGTCCTCCAGCGCTCTATCTGCCCCCATCTGCTCCTTGAATGGTAGGGCCAATCCTGAGTGCCATTTCAGGCTGTAGGAGTGGTGGAGGATGTTTGAATAATTCCCCATAGAACTGCCTTCCCTCCTGAAAGCCCCTTAAGCAGATGTAGCTCAGATGTAGAGCACCTGCTTTGCACACAGAAGGCCCCCCGTGGTTCATCCCCCAGCATCTCCAGAGAGAGGCTGAAGAAACTACTGCGTCCAGTTCTGGGCACCACACTTCAAGAAGGATGCAGACAAGCTGGAGGGCATTCAGAGGAGGGCAACGAGGGTGTTCAGGGGTCTGGAAACAAAGCCCTAGGAAGAGAGACTGAAAGAACTGGGCAGAAGAGAAGACTGAAAGAAGAGAAGACTGACGGGAGACACGAGAGCACTCTTCAAATTCTTGAAAGGTTGACACACAGAGGAGGGCCAGGATCTCTTCTCAATCATCTCAGAGTGCAGGACACAGAATAATGGGCTCAAGTTACAGGAAGCCAGGTTCCGTCTGGATGTCAGGAAAAACTTCCTGACCATTAGAGTGGTACGACAATGGAACCAGTTACCTAGGAAGGTTGTGGGCTCTCCCACACTAGAGGCCTTCAAGATGCAGCTGGATAGCCATCTTTCAGGTATGCTTCAAGGTGGATTCCTGCATTGAGCAGGGGGTTGGACTCGATGGCCTTGTAGGCCCCTTCCAACTCTACTCTTCTATGATTCCATCATTCTATTAGGCTGGTGGTTCTGATTTCAGTGGTGCTGTGAATCCGTTCAGGGTTTCAGTGAGAACCAGCCAGAAGCCTGAAAGAGAAATCTAAGGTAGCGTCCCCACCCCAAGTAGGTTAAACACCTTGGATAGCTCCTTTAGAGTTCTGGATGGTTCTTACTAAAACCCTGAATAGATTCACAGCCCCATTGAAAGAGGAGATACTAGTCTCCACTGACATTACCCATGTAAGGGTGTTTACGAAATTGTGTTTATTTTATTTTTAGGCAGCCTCCCTTTTCTCTGACTGTATCATTAATAAAAGGCTTCAGTTAGACAATGAGAGTTGATGAAGAGGTTTTTCATGGATGATCTCACCCACAGTCGACGCCATCCAGCACTACTAAATCTTAAATATTTAAGTATTAGGGGAGGATTTTCGGGTCCCTGTAAAAATTCTTCAGGTCTGGAGTTCTGCATGTTGCCATTTTGAATACCTATCATGGCAGCGGTATTTGTAAATAAACCAAGCGTGTAAATAATACAGCGTGTGCCTTTCTGCCTGTTTTACATCAAGACAAGGGTGATGCTCATTTAGTTGCTAATCTTCCTGAGTTCCTGAACCTGCTGCTTACCTCAGACACTTTTCTACAAAAACAGATGTGTGCTATTCATATCCAAAAGCTGCGAACCCTAGATATGTTAAGACTGGCCTCTACTCCTGGGCATTTGATGGCATTTAGTGGCATAAGGAAAGGAAAGGAACCTCTTGTGCAAGCACCTGAGTCATTGCTGACTCCTAGAAGGATGCCTGCTTTCACTGACGTTTTCTTGGCAGACTTTGTAATGGGGTGGTTTGCCATTGCCTTCCCCAGTCATGGATACCTTTTCCCCAGCTAGCTGGGTACTCATTTTACCGACCTCGGAAGGATGGAAGGCTGAGTCGACCTGAGCCCACTGCCTGAGAACCAGCTTCCGCTGGGATCGAACTCAGGCCGTGGGGAGAGTTTCGGCTGCAGTAACTGCCGCTTACCACTCTGCGCCACTCGAGGCTCTTAGTTGCATAAGATGGGACATTTATGCCAGTCATCTACACAGCTCTAGTATTTTATTGAAACTCTTTTTCATTCTGTAAATGATTTTAAATTTTGAATATGTACATTTTTGTGCTGTATTTTGTTGTATTTGTATTTTGTGTTTTATTATTTTATGAATTGTTGTAAACCTCCCAGAGAGTTTTGGCTATTGGGTGGTATAGAAATTAATTAACTAATTAATTAATAATAATGGGACAGAACTATTTATAGGGACAAGGCAATACCTTGCAACTGACCAGACATAACAGTTAGAGGAAAAAAAGAAAAACACATGCACCTCATTAACATAGCAATACCTAACAACAACTGTAGTAGAAAAGGAAGAGGAAAAGAGAGAAAAATGTACACTACTAGCCATGGAAGTTAAAGAACTATGGCAACAGGAAAAGGTCACAATTATCCCATTAGTCACATCAGTCACCCGCATCACATCAAAAAACTATACAGAAAACCTTCAGAAATTGGGCCTACCAAAATACACCCACACCAACATTCAGAAAGCAGTCAGACTTAAAACATGCTTAACTGTCAGGAAATTCCTAAACCAGTAAAAAACAGGATGACTTGGCAAAGCCCATCACGTCCATCTAGAAAAACTTCCATGAGCGAGAAAAGAGGATGATGATGATGATGACGACGATGATGATGATAATAATAATAAGTGACATCCCTCATTTTAACAGCTTTGAGCAGCAGACCCGTGTAGAAAATCAGTTGGGCTGTTCAGCTTTTGACTTACTCCACTGGTACTACCCTTCCTTTTATTACCCACTTCAGTTATTTATTTATTTCATTTCCATAGGTAAAGCTCTCTGGGCCATTCACAAAAATTAAAACTACAGCTTTAAATATAATATATGGAAACTTAAACCACAATATAAAGATGCAACTAGAATAAAACTGAGTAGCAATGCAGAGATTTAAAATACAGATTTTGAACAGCAAAGTTAAAAGACTAAGATGGGAAAATGGGAAGATACTGGGAAAATGAAAAGGTCTTCACTTAGCATTGATAGGAGTATAATGTAGGTGCCAGATGAACCTCTCTAAGGAACTCATTCCACAGCTGGGGTTCCACAGTAGAAAATACCCTCCTCCTGGTAGCCACCCACCTCAGTTCCTTTGGCAGGGGCTCACAGAGAAGGACCCCTGAGGATGATCTTAATTAAATTGCCAACTTCAGTTAAAGGGACTGGGTGCTTTTGCCTTGTTAAAGGGTGTGGATGCACTCGCTAGTAGCACTGCACCATAGGTTTTGTAGTGTTACAGTGAAATCCCACAGCAACCTTCCTTTAATGATTCAGACAGATATTGACCATGAATAGTTCTCAGGATACTACAGTGCTTCCAGCCCCATTGAACTGAATGGGCTTCTTTGCTTGCAGATGAATTGGATGACTGTGCCCGTAGTCTTTCTAAGTGAATGGAATTCGATGGTGGTGGGACCAGTAAAAGCAAAGTGAGTCATTCAGTGATTGATTATTACTGTACTGCCAAACAGACAGGCATACTGATTTATATCATTATTCCTCCATTTAATGCACCAGAAATAGTCATTGGCAAAATGAGACCTTGTCCCCAAACTAATGGCCACTAACTAAAAACAAACAAACAAACCTCTTCATGGAAATTGGAAGTTGGATTTGGGGCCCAAGGGATTTTGTTGAGTTTTGCTGTGCCGTGCTCCTTCCAAACACCCCAGCTCCCTGCCTTTGTTCGCAGTTGGCCTTTGGCCCAAATCTAGGGTGACCTTATGAAAAGGAGGACAGGGCTCCTGTATCTTTAACAGTTGCATAGAAAAGGGAATTTCAGCAGGTGTCATTTGTATATATGGAGAACCTGCTGAAATTCCCTCTTGATCACAGCAGCTAAAGCTGCAGGAGCTATACTAGAGTGACCAGATTTAAAAGAGGGCAGGGCACCTGCAGCTTTAACTGTTGTGATGAAGAGGGAATTTCACCAGGTTCCCTAGATATAGAATGACACCTGCTGGAATTTCCTTTTCAATACAACTGTTAAAGATACAGGAGCCCTGTCCTCCTTTTCATAGGGTCACCCTACCCAAATCTCCATGTGACATTTGATGTTGTCTTTCCCACCCAAAGTCCCTTGAGTTTGACTCTGGGGCAGAAGCAATATAGCAGTGGCTGGAGCTCCATTCTTGCTACCCTTTTCCCCGAGCTGATGGCAGAGCCACCATGTTTTAAAATGGATGAAGCAGCAGCCAGGGCTGTTGCTATGGTAAGTTCTCTTCCCCCAAAACCTGTTGTCATGGTTCAGAATTAACACTCCTCGCTATGCCCACCCTACATAGGCGTGCACAGCCCATGTTATTAGGGTGTGCACCCAGATAATCTTTTAATTTCTTTAAAGGCCAACATTTATTGAATACTCAATCATAAAGGACATTATTTTTATTCATTTATTTATTAAACAGTGTAGATGCGAATGCCCTACTCCACATTCCGCTTGCCTGACAGTGAGAGGGCCATTGCAGGTGGGGTGGGTGGAATGAGGAGTCGCTCTTGAAGCCCCAGCATTGGTGGGGTGTTGCGGTGACGCTGGCTGGAGGAGGGGCTTACGAGGTGATAGTAGCCTTCGGGGACCCTCCTCCTTTCCTCTTTGAAGTGTGGCTCCCGGCAGAGAGGTTCTCAACAGAGCAATTCCTTTTCGGTCCTGCTGCCTGGAGCAACAACGTGTTGTCAGGGGCAGTGGTGGAGGAGCAGCTGGAGGGCAGCCGGAGGACAGTTCCCGCTGCATCTGGATCCTCCTCTGGATCCCTCCTCAATGGCCTCCTCAATTCAGCACTTATTGTTTGAGACAATAGGATATACCTGGGCACACCCCTTGTGCACGCCTATGCCATCCTAATATAACACTTGTAACTAAAAGTGGTGAATTGGGTTGGGTGTTTTGGCCCTACCATGCCAGCCCTGGTATGTTCAGTGAACGTGTGAGGGAAGAGCAGGACCAACTTCACTGCAACCTAGGGATGCATGTTTCTAAAAATGTCCCTATCTCATTGGAGACCTGTTACTCACATGAACCAAGCCTACCTCTCCCTGCTGCCAATGTGCCTGCTGACCATAAGTCATGCATTTCGGTGTTACTGTGAGATGGACATGCCAAGCATATATGGTTCTGGTCCAGGTTATTTGAAAGAACGTATTCTCCCCTATGAGCCTGCCCGTACTTTGAGATCTTCTGGAGAGGCCCTTCTTTTAGTCCCACCTTCTTCACAGGCACGCTTGGTGGGAACATGGGAGAGGGCCTTCTCGGTGGCTGCTCCGGTGCTCTGGAACTCTCTTCCTGGGGAAGCTAGGCTGGCCCCCTCCTTGATGGGCTTTCGGAAGCAGGCTAAAACTTTTTTGTTCCAGCAGGCCTTTGGAGAATAATCCAGCCCTCCATCTATGTTAATGTTTTATAATTTTGTTGTGTATTTTTTAATTGTTTATGGTTTTGTTTCCCTCCCCCCCCCTCATGTATATTTTAAACTTTGTAAGGCCGCCTTGAGGCCCAGCATTGGGCAAAAGGCGGGATACAAATAAATATAATAATAATAATAATAATAATGTGCTCTACCCCTGAGCTATGGTTCTTCCGCTTCACTGTGGCCTCAGCTAGACAAGGGGGGTAGTAGGGTGATGATCTCATCTACACGTGGTACACAACATTGCGACCGCCATTTTGAATTTATGTTTTAAATGAGAAGGAGCGCACGAGCGCTTGTGCGAAAATCGTGAGGAAAAAACCTCGCCCTCCCCCCCCACCCCCAATGGGCACAGATGAGCTCTATGCCCCATGCCCAGCTTGTCACGGTTCCTTGTGAGGAGCTGGGACAACCCGAGACAATTCATGGGCTCAGGATCAGCCTGGGACTGTGGAAAAACCGGGTTAGAAGGGTAGGGCAAAATCCTGGGGAAATGGAGGTCTCATGCCTCCCTGCTCCCAGGATGCCCTGTGCATCATGTGAATGCACAGGGATGATCCCAGGGTGATCCCTGGGATATTGCCCCATCTAGCTATGGCCTACTTTAGAGTTCCAAACCACTGCATAGCTCTCAATGGAAAGTGGAAACCTCTGCAGGAATGGAAGGCGAATGTCCTAGCAAAAATTGAGCTGAAAATAGAATTACTCCCATGGATGTTGCACATGTCTAAACCAATTGTTGGATGATTTATTTCTAAACTGCCCTTTCTGGAAGTCTCAGCGCAGGTGAGAACATTTAAAAACAATTATTCATAGTGGCAGTCCTCCCACGCCCCCCCCCCCCCACACCACGCCATGAGCACCCACTATCCATGCCTTCAAACCTTTAGCCTTGACAACTGCAACACACTCTACCTGGAGCGGCTCTTGATGACCCTTTGGAAGCTCCAGCCGGTAATAAATGTCAAGATAACAGCAGTTTGGTCAAAACCTTTCACGGAGCAATTGCTCGTTTTGAAGGCTTGGCATTTTACAACCTCCAGAAGCATCAGTGTGCAATACAGAGAGACTGACAAAGATTGTAGACAAACATTGAAAGGGCCCTACGGACACCAGCTTCCTTGCATGCTCTGATTTATAGAAAGCAGGTTATGGACCATAGCCCTGTAAATGTTTCTATAAGGTGATGGGGAAATAGCTTCCTTCCTCCCATGCCAGGTTTATCGCTGGGTTTTATTGCAGGTTTAAGACTTTCTTTGGTATGCAACGGATCTCTTCCAGAGGGTTTGTTTCTTCCGAAAAATGTTGTGCTAACCCTATCAATTGACAGACAATATAAATGTCTGTATGTCGATGAGTTACGGTTTCGACATGCCCTCCCTCTCTCAAGTTTATGCATATTTACAGAAAGGTAAAGGAAGCAGGATGAAGGAAAGGACACGAGGTGACTTAGTGCTTAACTGCACTGTTTTAACACTGCTTGAAGCATTTCAAGCTAGGAATGTTCACATGTAGGTGAGGAATTATCTACCCACTGAGTTGAATCCATTCTTAGTCACACTTTGAGTAGACCTATTGAAACCAGTAGGTCTTCAGTTAGTCATGACTAACTTAAGTTCTGCTGATTACAAGTCTACTTGAAGTATGACTAAGCCTGGATCCCACCCAATATGTAGATTGGGAGGGTGCGTGATAGAGGTGTATACAATTATGCATGATGTGGAGAATGAGGATAGGGACTGGAGAGATTTTTCTACTCTCGCTAGAACCCAAAGAGGTCATCCCAGGGAGCTGGTTGGTGGGAGATTCAGGACAGATAAAATGAAGTAGGGCTGTGCTCCGCTTCTCCTCGGACCGGAGAAGCAGAAGCAGATCGGGGTGCTTCGACTCCCCTTAAGGCGGAGGCGAAGAGGATCGGGGGAGCAGCGGAGCGTCGCAGAGCGGATCGAGGTGAAGGCGGATCCTTCGCCTCAATCTGGAGCTCCGCAAAAAAGGTAAGGGGGGTTTACTTGGCCCTGCCACTGCCGCCAAGTAAACGGATTGAACAGATTGAAGCTCGTTGCTGGCTTCACTAGAGCCCCCGGCTCAACTCGGAAGTGTAGGTCGCAAGCGGGGCCTACAGTTCCTGGTTGAGCCACGGGCTCTAGTGAAGCTGGCAACAGGCTGGGATAGATGCAGGTAAGGGGGAGGAGGGAGGGGGACCTTACCTGGCACCGCCCTCCGCCGCTGCGGAACTCCAATTCGGAGCTGGAGCTCCGCAGCGGAGTGGAGCAGACCCTAGGTGGATCAAGGCAGGGCAGAGCGGGCCTGATCCACAATTTGCGGGAGCAGAGCGGATCGGTGGGTCCGTGCACAGCCCTAAAATGAAGTACTTCTTCACACAGCACATAGTTAAACTATGGAATTCACTATCAGAAGTTGTAGCGACAGCCACCAATTTGGCTTTAAAGTAGGGTTGGATAAATTCTTGGAGGAGAAGGCTATCAATGGCTACTAGTCCTGATGACTATGTACTACCTCCAGTATCAGAGGTAGTAAGCCTATGTACACCAGTTGCTGGGGAACATGGGTGAGAGGGTGCTGTTGCACCTGTGTCCTGCTTGTAGGTTCCTGTTCAACAGCTGGTTAGCTACTGTGTGAACAGAGTGCTGGACGAGATGGACCTTTGCTCTGACCCAGCTAGACTCTTCTTATGTTGTTAGTGAGGAGTGTGTCATATGTTTGAATGCACTTCCTGAACATAGCAAATAGTCATGGGCAACCTGACCCTATTGTGATTCAGAATCAGGCATGATTGAGGAGCCCAGTTGAATGAAACTCAGAAGCAAATTCTCCTATACTCCAAGCTTTCTAATCATAGTTGAATGTTAGCATATGCTAAAAGTGCACCTTGGAGATGTGGATTGCTTACTGCAATGCTGCTTTTCTGCTTGCGTGCATCACGGCTCCTCATTCTCTGGCTGGCTGTTCACATATGTGTTTTGTTTACAGATTGAACAGATTAACGCACAGGGCAACTAAAGAATTAAAGTAAGCAATATCTGAGCATGCACAAACACCACCCAACTTTGGCATCTTCTTCGTGCCAACGACCTAGACGAGGCAGCCACTCAAAAAAGGAAACCTTTAATTTATAATAAAGCTCATTTTTAATTATAAATATATTATAAGCCACATCTCCAAAGTGCATCAGAATCAGGGTTCATTATGCATTTGAAAATTACAAACAGGGTAGATTCATTAACAGACCGGCTAATGACTAGCATTTATTATTTGTTTGTTGTTATTATGCAGCGATTCTGCCATTTTTCCTCTTGCAAAGAATCCAAGGCAGATTACATGATCCTTGTGATAGAACCTGCTCTCAGATCCATCTGCGTCTGCTTTGGATCAACTGTCCTCATTGACCCACAAGCTTCAGCCCCCTGTATTCTCTAGGTAGAAGAGACACCCAATACGCCTAAATGGTTCCCTTTTACCCAAACCAGAAAAGCATCCAGGAAATACGTTCACTATTGGTAGCACGGAATTGTTCAACGCATGGGATTTTATATTTTAAAAACAAACAAATTAATATTCATTCAAGGCAAGAGGTTACATCTTGTATTAATTATATCTTATAATTAATTATAAAGATATAATTATATCTTACAATTAATCATTCATTTCTTGCCTACTCTACACCTTCTAAGTCCCACTAACTAACAGCATCAATCCCAAAAGACCTATCTATCTTAAATGTAAACTTTGCTGTTTTAATCTCATATTTTAACCTATATTAATTTTGCTGTGTGGTTTTATTCTGGTTGTGCTTTTTATATTGTATTTTAAATTTGTTGGTTGTTTTTATGCTCTTCATGGTTTTAATTTTTGTGAACCACCCAGAGAGCTATGGCTATTTTGCGGTATAAAAATGAAATAAATAAATAAGTAAATAAATAACTGTCTGCTCTCCCCTCAGGCCTATTCTACACCAAGCCGGATATTGTACTATGAAAGTGGTATATAAAAGGCAGGAGCCACACTACTGCTTTACAGTGTTATTGAAGTGCACTGACAAATGTTGGGGCTGTGGCATTGTTATCAGTGTATGGAGGACTGAATTGTAACAAAGAGACAAAAGAATTGATAACAAATTTGTTAACAGCTGCAAGATTAATGATATCCAGGAACTGGAAGGTTCAAGGGGTTTATCATATAGAACATTGGTATAAAGAAATATAGGATATTGCTATTAATGATAAATTAACATGTAATATGAGAGTTAGAAGAGGAATGATAAAAACGAATGATTTTGAAGGAATATGGAAACAGTTTTAAGATTTTGTATTATTAAAGGGGAGAGGGAAAACACCTCCAGAGGAAGTGATGGGATTTTGGAAATTAGAATAAGATCCCGGGGTTGGGGGAGCACGTTAGTGTTAATCAATGATTATATTAAATGAAATTAAGTTGAAATATATGTTTATTAAATTGTTTAGTATGTATTATGTTAAAATTAAAACAAAAACAAATGTTGGGGCTCATTGACACATACTATATACTGCTTTCATACCACTCTATCCTGCTTGGTGTGGCTCCTGCTTTTTATACACAGAATAGGTCCATGTGTCACCGATCACAGACAAGCCCCTCTGATCTTTCAATCGGTATCTACCACACAATTAACCCTAATTTATTTAACATAGCAAACACATATAAACCTCAATGCAAACCCAACATGGCAAGCACTGTGATTTTTTCCTCCTCCTCCTCCATACAGTAGAGGTGGTCAAAAGTTTCGTTGTTTTTTAACTTTTGTAAACCGCCCAGAGAGCTTCGGCTATGGGGTGGTATATAAATGTAATAAATAAATAAATAAATAAATACTTGAAGGAACTAACATTCTCATTAAAAAAAAACCCTCCATCATGAAACACAGGGATCCAAACCAACTAATGAACACGAATTTCATGGCCAAGTGGGAGTAGAACCCAGAACTCTGGAGCCCCAGTCCAGTGCTCTACCCATTATGCTACACTGGCTCTCTTTGGCAGCATCACTAGCATTACAGTAGTATTTCTGTAACAAAGTGTATCCAAGAGTCATCCTAGGAGGAATCTTCAGGAGCATTGAAGTATCCAGGATGGAGGGGACCTTCTCAGCCATCCCCTCACTTTCTTCAGCGTTCCCCAGATATCATTTGGGTAACATTTGTTTAGAGTGGTATAAAACATGCTTCTGCTTCTCCGTTTCTTTTGGGAAGACTTGTAAATGTTTTGGTTTTTTTCTTGCCGTTGTTCAGAGTTGAATGATCACTGAGCACACTCATTCAACAGAAAGAGCTTTTGGCATGCATGCAAGGATGCTATAAATCAACTTCTCTTTCCGGGTAATATTTTTGGCATCTACTCTGCCAGTGGTCCTCTGCGGGCATTTCTGCCAGTTTTCTTCTACTCGTCGGACCAAATTTGACACAAAGTGAAACTGACAAGCACTGATGCAGTTTCAGAGAGGTGCAAGACTTGCTCATAACTTTTCTGGAGGGATTGCCCAGCAAAAAGTTTAATTTCAGGGTACCCCCTCAAGTGAGTTTTTCTTTGAGAGTATGTGTTTCAGGCTCCCTACTCAATCTTTATGGGACTGTGAATACAATTATGGTAGGCTTTTTTTCTTTCTTTTTTGAGCCAAATGTTTAACTTTGACAACAAAATAGACACACAGGGCAGGTTGTTGGCCTAAGGACATAATTATTGATTAGGGTGTGAACCAGGTGTGAATTCTGGATAAGTTCTTCTTTTCATCCTGGTGAGGTGGCAGAAGGAGAAGTAAGGCCTGTATCTTAGACAATTTTAGGAGATCTCAGCCTTACCTCACATGGTTGTTGTGAGCTTGAAACCAGACAATCGGACATTCAATCCTTGGGGAAAGAAGGTGAATGCAAAACTGTTAGTTATATAGAGTTGGATCCAGACTTAATAGTATTTAAAGTAGGCCCATAGAGATCAAAGTGACTTCAGTTTATCAGGAATACTCAGAAGTTAGCCCTCTGGTTTAAAGGAGCTTACCCTCAGGTAAGGGGGATATAGGATTACAGCTTAAAAGATCAGTTATTTTTGGCCACTTGGATTTTGTTACGATAGCAAAACTGTGGTTTAACAGTTTGCAGTGAAATCTATAAAACTGTAACGTAGGACAAAAAGAAGCAACAACTTGTTCCAGACAAATTGCCTTTAGTCTCATTAATTGATAGTGTGGAGTTTCAAGTTACAAAAGGGGTAGGCCAGTCTTGACCTTTGGCTCAAACATAATACGGCTCAAGTGATTGATCGAACCAATGAAGAGACAATTTTGGGGTTAGGTCCAAAAGAACCATGACTGGAAGGAAAATAATAGCATTGTTTTACCATCTCTTGAGCAAGAGTTTCCACAATGCTGTAAAAGGAAGATACTTTAAGGTGGATTCCTGCATTGAGCAGGTAGTTGGACTTGATGGCCTTATAGGCTCCTTCCAACTCGACTATTTTATGATTGTACTATAGCACAACTATCTCCAACCTGGTGCACTCCTATGGCCATGATGGGAGTTGTAGTACAACATGTTTGGAAGGTACTAGATCAGGCAAAGCTCAGGGAGGAATCCTATAGCCTCTAGAAATTGGCTGAGGGGTCATAGGATACTGGGAAATCCCCCCCCCCCAAGGTCAGAGACAGTGGGCATGTCTACACCATCCATTTTTCCTGGGGTCAGGTTGAGGTCATCCATGTGCATCCAAATGATGCACAGGGGATCCCAGGGTCAACCAGGGATGACCTCTCAGTTGTCCCAGGATAACTGGGACTACTTTTATCTCAGTTTTTCCTGTGGTCCCGGGACAATCCCAAGGACCACGGGCAGTGTGGTGTGTGCTCCCGGGTCCTCCCTCCTCCCTGTGAGTAGTGTGGCACAACAAACAGGCATGGAGCTCTGCAGGAAGGGGGGGGTCCGTGCACATCAGGACTAAGGGGGTGCTTTCACATTTGTGCAAAAGTTTCCTTCCAAACACACACACACACACACACACACAAAACATGCCACGTTGGATGTCCCTCTTTCCTTCTGGGACGTTGCACTGGCATTTCAATGCTGGGGGACTGGGGGAGGATCTTGGAAGTCAGAAAGCCTAAGATCCTACCCCCATCCTGGGAAGCCTGTAGATGTAGATGAGTACAGTGTTGCCATCTTAGAAGGGGAAGTCAGAGAACCAGCTCCCGTCCTATGTCCTCTGATATTTAGTGTGGAAAAAGCTGTGTTGGCTGGCCTCCAAGGTCAGAATATTCACCTTGGAGAGGGGGAAAGGGGGCATTAGAGTGCATAGGGATTGGAGGAGAATGGAGAGGCCGGGTATGAGCTATCCTGAGCCTGTGGCAGCCTTGTTTCCGCCCCTCCAAAGTGCCATCACTGGATGGGCAAAAAAAGCTTGTCTAGCAAAACATGTAGCTGCAGGAAGACTCCTTCTGCCCTGCATAGGATGATCAGAAACTCTCCAAATTTGGGGGTTTCCAATCATCAAGGGTGTAACCTATAGGACTGCGACCTCAGGAAATTACATGTACATGAGGTCATGCAATTGGAAGAACCTCTTTGGAATGAATTCCATTTTTTTCTCATGTGATTTTTGTAGTGCAAGGTGTAAAACAGCCCTTTCATAAGCAGAAGATGTCTTCTGTGGTGCTCTTTGGAACCAACTTGGCATTTCTAATGAATCAGTTCTGAAATTGGTTGGTTTTTCTCCTTCCTTTTACCAATACATCCCTCTTCAGATGGTAATCTCAGCAGCCACATGGACATTTCAATATTCTTTGACAATTAATAAAAATATTTTGAATTGCTAATGCTTCCTGGATTTTATTTATTTATTTATTGGGAAAAGGTGTGCTGTCAAAAGCATACAAGATTCCAGGAGAATTGCAGTCTAGAAGCTTCATCCCACATACCCGTTTCCCTAACATTATCCGCGTAGCATAAAGCTGTCGTTGTTGTTGTTAGCTAAATCACACCTCGGGTGGCGGCGCTCCTAAGATCCTTTGCATACCAGGAAAGGGTTTAAGGGGAGAAATGTAAAAAACCATTTAAAAAATCAACGGATGACCCAATCTGATTCAAATTTGGTATGCTTAAAGCCCTCCTTAACATCTATTTTTGTGCCAATTTTGATGCCTTTATCTTTAAAACTTACGCAGATGTAAGCATTTGTTTAATTTGTACTTTAAACATATCAAATCATCCTCCTGCGCCCCCAGTGGCCGCTCGGAGAACAACAGAAGATTTGCTCCTAAAGAGGTAGTAAAATACATCGGTTCTTCTGGCTAAGAAGCACAATTAAAGCAGGATGCCTGGGAGTGCTTCACAGTCAAAGCAGATTATAAGCTGGAAAACTTTAGAGTCCTTTGCACGCAATTTGCAGTGATTGCACAGTATAACACTGGTGTGATGAATCTATCTATGTTGTGGGTTGGATCCAGATTTACAATGGATCAACTGTGCTTCTAGAAGCAGACTTTCCTGTCCTCCCTTTCCCACAGCAGCCCCTTCAGCCTCTTGAAAATGCTACACAGAGATCTAGGAGACCCTTCTGAATGGGGTGAGCTTGCCAATGAAGTCCTAACACTGGTGGCCAGTGATGTTGCACATCCGGGGGTGTCTTAATCTGGAAGCCTGACCATGGGCCTTGCTAGACCTACCTTTGAATCCAGTTTGGAGGAGGGGCCAGCCCGTGCTAAAAGTAGTGCGGGCCGTCGCCCCTGTCTACACGTAAGATGCGACGGGCTGCTGGGATGATCCGTCGTGTCCACCATTTTTTTTTAGATTAAAGGGGCCATGTGTGCAGGAGCGCACCAACAACAAAGGTAGGGGTGTTGTTGTTTTAAAAAAGGGTTCCCCCCTGCCCCCGATTCCCCCCTTGCGATCTCCGATCTCTGCCCGCCTGCCCGTCCGCGATCTCCGATCCCCCGCCCAGCCCCTGTCCGCCCGCCTGTGATCTCCGATCCCCCGCTGGCCACCCGCCCAAGATCTCTGATCCCCCGCCCACGATCTCTGATCCCCCCATCCCCTTGGCTCCGGTTTTCTGCCCCCGATGTTCCCACCCTAGCTCTGATGGCCGCAGCGCTCCTGTGGAGCACTGCGACCCGTCTGCCACTTTTCCTGGCTACTCGGGAGTAACTGTGGTAGCCAGGAAATGCGGCGGAATGGGCTACATGCCTACGGTCTTGAGCTCAGCCCAAGACCGCGGGAAAAACTGGGCCAAAAGTTATGCAGGTTACCCTGGGCCCAGGGAGGTTTGACTCCTGCCTGAGCTCGGGATCCCCTGTGCTTCATCTGGACGCACAGGGATGAGCCCAGCCCTCACACCGGGCTAACCTGCCATCTAGCAAGGCCCCATGTCTAGATTTAGTCAAAGTAGATTCTTTGGATTACCAAAATGAAACCAGACCACTTGTGAAAGGAATGACAGTTTATTGATAGAAAATGGATGCAGAATAAAAATACAAAGAAATCTCACCTATCTCTTCAGCCAATGGAGCTGGCAACTCTCAAAAAGCTGTCATATGTGGGGGTTCCAAATCAATAGCATAATAGAGATCATTCCTAGAGCCCAAAGTTCTCCAGGTTGGTGTACACATTCCCCCTGGAGCAAAGCCAAATTGGTTAGGCCTCAGCACAGTCATATATAACCTTTTCCAATACTTTGTACCTGCTTAAAACATCAAAGGCAGGTAAATGAATTACCTTCTCCTAGGACTGATAGATCCAACACTTCAACACTTCAACATGTACACTGATGGTGCTATATAAATAAATAATAATAAATAATAATAACATGGGGGAAAGAAATCCTCCTCACTTCCTCAGCATGATAGACAAGTAAAGCAAATAAAGGACAGTACGCAGCTGTTTAACACGAGGATTACATCCTTACCACCATCAGACAGCTAGCAATTGTCAGCTTGTGTATTGATGCCTGCTGGCTTGATATGCAGCTGTGTTGCCCTGCTCTAAGAAACAAGAAAACTGCCCTTAAAACAGGCCTTTATATGTTTAATAAACAACATATAGGGCAACTGTATGAGATCAACACCTGACCTAACCCCTCACTTCTGGTGTAAAGGTCACTACAGGAAGCAAGCCCCCAAACAACTGAAAATGCAAATTTTTGGAAGGTGTGACCTGCAACAGGAATTGGTGCTGCTGGTTGCCAGTGTTAGAACCTTGTTGGCTCTTACCCTTGGTGTATAGGAGAGGAAGGTTCCCAAAAAGGAGGTAGAGGGACCTTCCAGAAGTTCAGTCCTTCCTCTTATGGAGAGTCCCTTACTCTTGAAGTCGGCAGATTCCGGATCAAACCCTACATATCTATGAAGACAAATAGGAAACATATTTCCATCTTAAAACTCTCTCTCTCTCTCTCTCTCTCTCTCTCTCTGTATGAGAGAGAGAGAAAGTGCAAGCTAGAGCAGAATTGTTAAGAATGCACAAAAGTGATATGTCATTTCCAAAAAGATAGGATTACACTCCTCTCCTGGATTCTCATGATATTATTCATTCATTCATTCATTCATTCATTCATTCATTCATTCATTCATTCATTACATTTCTATACCACCCAATAGCCGGAGCTCTCTGGGAGGTTCACAAAAATTAAAAACATTCAAAGTATAAAACAACAGTATAAAACCATCATATAAAATACAATATAAAAGCTCAACCAGATAAAAACAGCAGCAATGCAAAATTACAAATTTAAAATACCAAATTAAAATTTATTTATAGACTGTTAAAATGCTGGGAGAATAAAAAGGTCTTCACCTGTCGTCTAAAAGCATATAATGTGGGTGCTAAGCGAACCTCCTTAGGGAGCTCATTCCACAGCCGGGGTGCCACAGCAGAGAAGGCCCTCCTCCTGGGAGCCACCTGCCTCACTTCCTTTGGCAGGGGCTCGTGTAGAAGGACCCGTGATGATGACCTTAGGGTCCGGGCAGGTACATACGAGAGCAGGTACATACGAGATCCCTACATGTAGGTTGTTTTGTTAGGTTCATTTCTGGGATCCATAGGCAAAATATAAAAAATACCATTGGTAATAAATAACCTGAAAATATTGCTGTTGAATAATAATAATAGTAATAATAATAATAATAATAATAATAATAATAATAATAATAATAATAATTTTATTTGTTATCCGCCTCTCCCTCTGGATTGAGGCAGGGCACAACACAAATTCAAACATCAATACAACTAATTAAAAGTTAAAACCAATACATCACTACGGAGTGTGAGTCTGTTGATTCTCCTTGACCTCTCAGCGGCTTTTGATACCATTGACCATGGTATCCTTCTGGGACGACTCACTGAGCTGGGAGTGGGAGGTACTGCTCTGCAGTGGTTCCGCTCCTATTTGGCGGGTTGGATACAGAAGATGGTGCTTGGGGAACATTACTCTGCCCCGTGGACTCTCAAGTATGGGGTCCCAAAGGGGTCGGTTTTGTCCCCCATGTTGTTTAACATTTACATGAAGCCGCTGGGTGTGGTATCCGGAGCTTTGGAGTGAGCTGTCATCGGTATGCTGACAACACGCAGCTCTATTTCTCCTTTTCATCTTCAGCAGGAGAGGCTGTGGATGTGTTGAACCGGTGCCTGGCTGCGACAATGGACTGGATGAGGGCTAATAAAGTGAGACTCAATCCAGACAAGACTGAGATGCTGTCAGTAGGTGATTCCGCTGGCAGGATGGGGGCGTGTTCTACCGGTTCTGGATGGGATTGCACTCACCCTGAAGGAGCAGGTTCGTAGCTTGGGGGTTCTTTCAGACCCATCATTGTCACTTGAGGCTCAGGTGACCTCAATGGCACGGAGTGCCTTCTACAAACTCCGGTTGGTGGCCCAGCTACGCCCTATCTGGACAGGGATATCCTGGCTTCAGTTGTCCATGCTCTGGTAACCTCCAAGTTAGATTACTGCAATGCACTCTACGTAGGGCTGCCTTTGAAGATGGTTCGGAAGCTGCATCTCGTGTAAAATGCAGCGGCCAGATTGATTTCGGGAACCAGAAGGTTCGACCACATAACACCTGCTCTGGTCCGCTTGCACTGGCTGCCTGTATGTTTCCGAGCCCAATTCAAGGTGCTAGTTTTGACCTATAAAGCCTTAGGACCATAATACCTGACGGAACGCCTCTCCCAACGTGATTATATACGTTCAACATCTAAGGTCCTCCTTCGGGTGCCTACGCTCGGAGTGTGGCAACGAGGGACAGGGCCTTTTCGGTGGTGACCCCCAGACTATGGAACGATCTCCCTGATGAGGCTTGCCAGGTGCCAACGCTGCTATCTTTCCGGCGCCAGGTTAAGACTTTCCTCTTTGCCCAGGCATATAGCGGCACATCTTAATTACCCACATGTTTAGTTTTTTAATGGTTTTTAATGCTTTATGTGTGTATGTTCTGTGTTTAAGAATTTTAAATTTTGTATACTCGTTTTTATCTTAATTTTAGAATTTCTGTAAACCGCCCAGAGAGCCCTGGCTATGGGAGCAGTATATAAGTGTAATAAATAAATAAATAAATAAATAAATAAATAAATAAATAAATAAATGCAACACATCATTAAAAGACAAATTTAAAATTCCAGGCCTACCTGGAAGAGATCAGAAGACTGATCTCTTCTAGGTAGGCCTGCTGGAAGAGATCAGTCTTCATGGCTTTCTAAAATTCCAGAAGACTATTAAGTTGACGAATCTCTCCCAGCAAGCCATTCCACAAACTGGGAGTGGCAGAAGAAAAGGTCCTCTTGGTAATAGTTGTCAGCCTTGTTTTTGTTGGCTAAAGTTTAGACACAGAGCTCCATCAGATGAGTGTTTTATTGCATGCTTGTTACTGGGCACTCACGGATTTTCCTGGGTCCCTCTCATGACATCATCTGCCTCCTCCGTGCCTCCTGCCCCTTTTAGCCTTCTTCGTGCCACAAAAACAACAACAACACCCCAGTAAGTCCAACTTATTTTTAAAGATGGAAGTTGCCGTTATCTCCTCCTGTGCACAGGAGAAGCAGTAGAATCAAAATGGCCCACAGTATGGTCCACGTGCATGTTTTTTACTTCCTCTTTGGAAAGTAAACAACGTCAATATCACACAGGTTGATCATGCTCGAAGGAATCTGCCAATCAGGATGATCATAAGGAGAGACTGAAAAAAGGTTCATAAGCAGAACACACAAATTGTAATGGCTGGTCCTTCAGCAGATCCATTCCCAGCAGGCCGGTGGGCCCAGACCTGTGTAAATGTAGTTGTGGTTTTATACCAGGTGCCTTCAGACTGTCCTTCATTTGAAAATCTCATGGAATAATGGGCTCAAGTTACTGGAAGCCAGATTCTGGCTGGACATCAGGAAAAACTTCCTGACTGTTGGAGCAGTACAACAATGGAACCAGTTACCTAGGGAGGTTGTAGGCTCTCCCACACTGGGGCCTTCAAAATGCAGCTGGACAACCATCTGTCAGGGATGCTTTAAGGTGGATTCCTGCATTCAGCAGGGGGTTGGACTCGATGGCCTTGTAGGCCCCTTCCAACTCTACTATTCTGTGATTCTAAGGACAAACATGTGGGCAAGAAGTAGCGGTAGGCAAAAATGATTATCCCCTGTGTGATGACACTTACAATCTTAATTGATTTGTAATGCAATAATGAAGGCAAAGTAGCTTAACCAGAATTGTTGGAACAGATAAAAGGTCCAGTTCTTTCCCATCTCCCACTCCATGTTAGGAAAATTGTCCATCCCATCCAGTACAGATGGCAAATCATAAATCTGGGTTTGCGATCTCATCAGCAGTGGCATGATTCATCATAAAATTTGATCTTGAGTAGACTGCAAGCCAGCTCATTAGAAAATTGAATAATGGAAAACAGACTGTGGCAAATTGATTTTTCTAGCATAATGAAAGCTGACAACAAGAAATTAAACATATCTAACTTTATAATAAAGTGGATTGATGGAACTGCATGTCCCATTTTTTCTGATTATACTAGCAAGCATGGCTATGTTTATCAGTGGGAAGGAACACAACGTCTAAAGAGAAGTGGAGATTGGACAATAGGGGGACGTGACGTGGTAGACCATAAATATACAGATGCCAAAATAAATAACCCTTCCAAGTTTCTATTAAAAACAAGATCAGGCCTGCAATGCATAACTGACGAATCCGTTAGATTAGTCAATTAATCACATTTTTGGTCAATTAAAAAAGTGATTCCCATTCATTAGATTAAAGAGGCATTCCTTCCTGTGTGTGAGAGAATGGAGCATGGGGAACGCTTCTTCTTAGAGGTTGGCTGCCACGACACATAAACATATGATCCAAAACCAAAAAAAAGCATCATTTTCTCCCTTTAGAGTGATTAGGGTTTCCCTCCCTCCCCATATGCAGATTTAATGACCATATGAAAAGGAGGACAGGGCTCCTGTATCTTTAATAGTTGCATAGTAAAGGGAATATCAGCAGGTGTCATTTCTGTATATGGAGAACCTGGTGAAATTCCCTCTTCATCACAACAGTTAAAGTGCAGGAGCTATACTAGAGTGACCAGATTTAAAAGAGGGCAGGGCACCTGCTGAAATTCCTGTTTCAGTACAACTGTTAAAGATACAGGAGCCCTGTCCTCCTTTTCATAGGGTCACCCTAAATTAATCAACTCATTCAATTCATAGACTTACAGTCTAAACATATATAAGTTTACTTGGAAGATTAATGCTGCTTACTCTTGAGCAAGAGAAAATTGGGTGAAAAATTCACTCAATGTTTTGTTGTTGTTGAGAAGAACTTACCCAAACTGGAAATTTATTCATAAATGGGATGGAAAGACTGTGAGATTAAAAAAGAAGAAGGAGAATGTGGGAGAAGTCTTATTACAAGTGTTATAGAACGACAGTGAAAAACATTAACCCTTTGGTAGTTGTTCAGCAGACTCCAATTTTCCTCTTGAAGGGGAGGAGGTATTTGTTGTGTTTTTGTTGTTGTTAATTTGGGTGGTTATGGTGATAGGGAACAGGAGGCTGATATTCTTAAAGGTTTTCACATGAGATGGAATTAAACAATGTTTCATTTCCATTTATAATATGGAATTTGTGCATACAAATAACATCTTCTGTTTTCATGTGTTAGCCATGTGTACTGTTCCATTCTTGGATATTCTAATATTGTCATCTTATCTTGGAATTATAAAATGAGGAGTTAATACTCTATGCAAAAAACCCTCGTATCTATCTATCTATCTATCTATCTATCTATCTATCAATCAATCATTAAAATTACAGTTTTACTGCAAGGATTCTCAAATTCATCCCCGCCAGTGGCTTTGAGTGCCCAGCTCATTAAAAGTCTGGGACTACATCAGTGTTTATTAAGCCAGGTTTGTGGCACTGAATTAAAGTTGCCAACCCAAAACTCTGGGCCTGGATGGACAAATCTATCCATTTAACCCACTTTTTTAAAATAAATAAATAAATAAATAAATCCAGAATATGGAGAACTTTGTCATGTTATGTAAATTCTTATTTATTTTACTTATTTAAGAACATAAGAAGAGCCATGCTGGATCAGACCAAGGGTCCATCTAGTCCAGCACTCTGTTCCCGCAGGGGCCAACCAGCCGTCGACCAGGAACCCACAAGCCCGGCACAAGTGCAACAGCACCCTCCCACCCATGTCCTCCAGCAACTGGTGCACACAGGCATACTGCCTCTCATACTAGAGGTAGCACATAGCCATCAGGACTAGTAGGCATTGATAACCTTCTCCTCCATGAATTTATCCAACCCCCTTTTAAAGCCATCCAAATTGGTGACCATCACCACATCTTGTAGTAAATTCCACCGTTTCATTAGGCACTGTGTGAATAAGTACTTCCTTCTATCTGTCCTGAATCTACCGACCCTGAATTTATTTATTACATTTTTATAATGTCCAGTCATCGAGGCTCCCTGGGAGGTTCACAAAGGGCATGTCTAGACGAGGGTGATGGAGGGGGTGATCTCATGCTATAATGATTGTGAGATCCTCCCCCTCAGTCTACACGTGGCGAGCGATGTCCCAGGAGGAAGAGGATGTCACACCCGCCATTTTGTTTGGGTTTTTTATTGGAAAAGAGCTCATGAGTGCTTGATCGCAAAAGTAGGGTTTTTTGTTTAAAAAAACTCTCCACTCCCCCCACCCCACTCTGATGGGCACAGACCCCATGCCCGGTTCCTGGTTCCTCGCGGTTACTCGTGAGGAGCTGGGACAAAAATGTGATACCCGGCCACACCTCCCGTGGTCTTGGGATCATCCTGAGACTGTGGGAAACCGCGATTAAGGGTAGGGCGATATCCTGGGGCAAAGGATGGAGCGTCATGTGGACGCACAGGGATGATTCCAGGGTGATCCCTGGGATATCCCCAGGTCTAGACATGCCCAATGTGAAACCATGAAATTCAACAATTCTTATCAAACTGAAATGATATCCCCACCCATCCCTACTTCTTAATAGATATGCATATGATTGTACTGTTAATTCAAATCAAGTTGGAACTGGCATGTTTACCTATCATTCACCTGTTGTAATATGGAAGTCCTGTCTATAGTATTCAGCAGACCAATATGTTGCACTGCTGGAGCGTGATCAGGTTGTGTGAATCAGCTTATTTGTAGAGAAAATAAATGGGGTACTTAAATAAGTCTTTATAATGAAGGAATCTGTACGAATCCACAGGGATTCCTACCAGCTTTTAAGCACTGCAGTTTTCGATGTGGGCTATACAATGAGGCAAACAAAAAATAATGTAACTATTTTCTTCCTCCTAAAAACCAACTCCCCCCAAAAAAACCCCCAGAAAGGAATGCAGTATATATATTAAAAAAACATTCTTGGTTGTGTTAGATCCAGATTGTTTGGTTCTAAAACATAATGGAACTATACAATTTTCTAAAACATCAACTTAAAAAAGAGAGAAAGTAATATCCATGGATTATCAGTGTCATTTCCTTTCTATAAAGTCTATTCTGGCATTTGATGTCTCTTTTGTTTATGTGCTTATTTTTCTTCTCCACTCCTGAGAGTATTTTGCTGTGATTTCACTTCAAGTTTAAATTCTCTTGGAAATGCTCCCTTTTATTTTCATGATGTTAAAACAAACAAACCCAAAAACACTTCTCTAGTGTGATTGGCTCCTTTCCAGGCAGAATAGCTTCGGGGGGAAACAACAACTTGATGAAGTACATAGAAAAAAAAGAAAAAGAAAAACTTGCAAAGAGGGCTGGAAAAATAAAATGAAATAGAACCCAACTTGTGAAGAAATATAAGCAGCCATATTATGTATGGGAATGAATCTTAGGAGGCATCAGGTTTATATGTTCTTCTTTCCCTCTTCTTCTCTGCAATGGCTGTGAGGACATAGGATTCCTCCACTTCCATTGTAAAACAAACCACTGTTTGTTGTTACATCTGACAAAGATAAACTGTGGTTAGTTTAAACTATGCTTTTGGGAAATAAGCCAGGAATGAACAGAGATTTCTGGTCCTGGTTTGTTCAATAATCATAGTTTAAACTAGGGGTGCAGAACTTCAGGCCAAGAGGCTAAAGTTCTGGGGTCTCAATCCAGTCCCAATACATCAGGAAAAACTTCCTGACTGTTAGAGCAGTGTGACAATGGAATCAGTTACCTAGGGAGGTTGTGGGCTCTCCCACACTAGAGGCCTTCAAGAGGCAGCTGGACAAGCATCTGTTGGGGATGCTTTAGGGTGGATTCCTGCCTTGAGCAGGGGGTTGAACTCGATGGCCTTGTAGGCCCCTTCCAACTCTGCTATTCTATGATTCTATGATTCCTCCAGTTTCTTCCAGATGGCCACGCCCTTCCACCAGCCCTACCCCTTTTCCCTGATGACCAACCATTCGGTCGTCTCACAGCTATTGCACAGTCCCCCCCAATCTGAAAAGTTAAAATACTTAAGGTTTAATTGCAGGCAGTAAGAGCTTTAAGATAAAACATGCTTCTATGTTTGCTCAGCCCCTTTCACTCCATCATAAGAACATAAGAAGAGCCCTGCTGGATCAGACCAAGGGTTAATCTAGTCCAGCACTCTGTTCACACAGTGGCCAACCAGCCATCGGCCAGGGATGAACAAGCAGGACATGGTGCAACAGCACCCTCCCACCCATGTTCCCCAGCAACTGGTGCACACAGGCTTACTGCCTCGAATATTGGAGATAGCACACAACCATCAGGGCTGGTAGCCATGGATAGCCTTCGCCTCCAGGAATTTATCCAACCCCCTTTTAAAGCCATCCAAATTGGTGGCCATTTGCCTTCTGCTCCCACCCACCCCAGTAATACAGCCCCCAACCACTTATCCAAAAATGGAATTTGCCCCACCCCTCATGTAAACTAACCACTGTTTCCCCTTGTTGGATGTAGAGACACCACAGTTAGTTTGATAACAGAAGTGGATATTAAGGGCTTTTAATTTTATTTTGGACATTTTACTGTCTGTTTTATGTTTATTTTACTGTTATAAATTGCAACAGCCATCGGTTTGGTGCAAATAAAATCTGAATTTGGAAGTGGATGTTTCCAATCAATTTGTCACAGAAGCACCTGAAGAGGAGAAGAAGGGCCGGTTAGTCATTTCAACGCTGTTGCTGTTCTGGCTGTTATTGTATTGGTTCCATTTTCAGTGTGTGTGTGTGTGTGTGTGTGTGTGTGTGCGCACGCGCGCATGAATGAGAGAGAGAAGGCACTTGCGGGATTTGTTTTATTGCCGTAGGTGCCAAAGTAAGTTGATGAGCCCTGGGTATTACGTACCATGAGTTGGAGGAGGGGAGCTCTGTTTTCTGTTCTGTTTCAGAAGCAAGTTATCTTGGCCCAATTCTGAGAAGGGAAGTAGGGATGCATGAGAAAGAGGCTCATAGAATAATGGTCTCAGTGGCCATCTAGTCCCACCCTAGTTCAGGCTGGTGGCTCCAATGTTGGTGGGGCTATGAGTCCGTTCAAGGTTCCAGCCAGAACTCTAAAGGAGCTATCCAAGGCCCTGAACCCTAAACCCATAATAGGTTCTGCATCTTTAGAGTTCTGTCTGGTTCTGACTAAAACCCATAATGGAATCATAGCCCCACCGAAATCAGAGCCAACACATCCAATGTGCCTAGTTCAATGTAAGATCTGCAATACAGGATCCGACCTCAGGTTAAATACCTCCAATGAACGAGAGCACACCCCTTCCCGAGGCAATATGTTATATTATCAATCAGCTATTACTGTTAATGAAATCTCTCTGAACACTTAGCTGAAATCTGCTTCCTTGCAATTTCCAGCCATTTCTTCTAGGCCTTCTAGCCTTCTAGCTATGCCCTCTGGAGCAACAGAGAGCAAGCCTACTCCATCTTCTGCATGATGCTCATGCGGTTCTTTCAAGACCACTGTCGCCTCGTTCCTAAATCTTCCCTTCTCCCTTCTTCCCTTCTCCCTTCCCTACTCAGCTCTTTCAAGTGTTCCTCAAAGGATTTGGTTTCCTATGAGGCTCATTCCTGTAACACAACAGTGGACAATTTGTGGCCTTCCAGATGCTGTTGGATTGCAACTCCCATCAGCCCTAGCATGCATAGTGAGGTATGATGGGAATTGTAGTTCAACAACAAGCTATCCACCCCAACTGTCATGCTAAATTAGAGGTAGGCAACCTGGTGCCCTCCAGATGTTTTAGAGCACAAGCCCCACTAACCCTGACCATTGCCCATGCTGGCTGGGGCTGATGGTAATTGTAATCTAAAACATCTGCAAGGTACTAGGTTGGCTGTTTCCCCCTCCCACACACACTAAACGATGGCTTAGCATTACATCTGAACTGAGCAAATGTGTAAAAGAGCATCTACCCTAGGAAGGAAGGCCAAATTATTTGAGCTGCCCTAGTTCCTTCTACCAACTTTGGTTGGTGGCCCAGCTACACCCCTATCTGGACAGGGATAGCCTAGCTTCAGTTGTCCATGCTCTAGTAACCTCCAAATTAGATTACTGCAATACGCTCTACATGGGGCTGCCTTTGAAGACTGTTTGGAAGCTGCAGCTTGTGCAAAATGCAGCAGCCAGATTGATAACTGGAACCAGAAGGTTTGAGCACATAAGACCGATTCTGGCCCACCTATATTGGCTGCCTATACATTTCCAAGCCCAATTCAAGGCACTGGTTTTGACCTATAAAGCCTTACATGGCTTGGGACCACAATACATGACAGAACGCCTCTCCCAACATGAACCTACCCGTTCACCTTACTCTACATCTATGGTCCTCCTCCGAGTGCCTACTCCGAGGGAAGCTCAGAGGATGGCAACAAGGGAGAGGGCCTTTTCAGTGGTTGCTCCCCAATTTTGGAATGATCTCCCCGATGAAGCTCACCTTGTGCCAACATTGTTATCTTTTTGGCGCCAGGTTAAGCCCTTTCTCTTCTGCGCAGCGTTTAACAGTATTTAACAACATATGCTGAGTGTTTTTTTTTAACAGACCCCAGAATAGCTGTTTTTATAAGGATACTGTGTTTTTACGCTTTTTATGTTTTTAAACTTTGTATATTTGTTTTAATGTTTACTGTTTTTAAATTTTGTAAACCATCCAGACCGCTTCGGCTATGGGGCGGTATATAAATGCAATAAATAAATAAATAAAAGATGACTATGAGCTGATGGGATTTTAGAAAATTCTAAACGTTGTGGAGAGAGCAGGGGTTTAATTACCTGTTCAGAATCTGAATTTACTCTGCTCATAATGCTCAGATGTTGTATAAATCAAACACCATTTCCTTGATATGTTCCTCTCCAGCTCCGAATGCAAAACATACATAAAATGCTTTTGGTTTAAACCTATTTTCTCCAAGTCCCAGATACGAATCACTGCTTAGACAGAGCTAAGCAAACACACCCCAAAGAGGAATTTTAAGACTTTTTAAAGGACAATTCCAGGGGAAAATCTCTAATCTGCATTTAATACTGAGGCTTTTGGAAGACAGGTTCAGAGGAGAAAAAAAATGAGCAATAGCATTTAAAAGACATACGACATCCCCCCTTGCTCCTTTGCTTTGATACTATAATAATCTAATTGGCATTTATAGCCCAAAGTTTGGGGAGGAAAGGTTATGGCCTCACCAAAAGCTAAAACAGAACAAGAAAATAGTGTCCAGGAGAAGGACTAACAGGGAACAGATCCTTATCTTTGTATATGCTTCAGGTCATTTGGGCAGGAGAGATGTTTAGAGTTTATTCTGCTAGGTTGGAGAATCAGATTCTTCACCCTCTAGACTTTCTCTGCATGTGACCACAATTCCCTGCAGTCTTAAAGTTGCATTTTTGCTTCCTACAGCTTACTACAGACCCATAGCTAGGATAGAAAGTGAAATTTTGAGAACCAGTTATAAATGACAACACAGCAATATTTTGAGTCAATTTAGGACTCAGAAAAGCAAACCTGATTTTTTTAAAGTGTTCTTCAATGATGCTAGTAATTACCAACCCAACTTGAAGTTGAGCTGTGGGTAGTTTTCTTATTACTAGAAGACAGTTGATAGTGATCCATTTTTTTGATGTTCCACAAGGCTGAGGTCAGATCTACACCGTGTGTCAAATCATTACATGGTAACGCAATATCCCACTTGTGCATTTATAACACGTAGGGCACACAATGGCTCAGTTCAGACAACACGTTTCTCAACGGTGATGTTAGAACTCCATGGTGGAGTTTTTACACCACTATTGAGAAATGTGCTGTCTGGTGGGAAAACTCCACCCCACCGTGGAGTTTTTTTTTGGGGGGGGGGCAATACTCCACGCAGAGTATCCACGCTGTGCTGAGAAGAGTTCCTGCACAACCATTGCGTTGTGTGTTGTGCGGAGGGGTCTGTGGAGTTTCCCGTTGAGTGGACCTTTCCCACTGGCTACAGAGTTCTCTGGCAAGAGCAGCAAAAGAAGCAAGTGCTGCTCTAGGAGAGCTGCTGGGATTGTTGGTGTTTTTTTTCACCAATGGCTGATGGGATACCATCAGAAGGACTGGGGAGGAGAGAGGGCAGAGGAACAGTCAATCAAACATTGTGTTACCTTTTACTCAACTCCGTGGGAGCCCACAGTCACACAATGGTGGAGATAGAACATGATGAGTGGGGAGGACCTCCTAAAAACTCAACCAATAACAACTGTTGTGGTATTTTGGATAATGTGGAATAAAAAGCAGTAAATAATACTATGAAAGTGGTATATGGAATGTAGATTGGGCCCCAACAGTTATCAGCACACTTCAATACCACTATAAAGTAGTAGTGTAGACACAGAAGTAGGAATGGATGGATCCATGACAATTTCTCATGTCTTCATTCATTTGAGATTGAATTTCTCATGTGCTCATTCATAAATCCATCTTGGTTCATTTCCACATTCATCTACACTTTTTGTTTTTTGGTAAAAGCGCAAAAAATCATGTACATTTTTTTAATATATATGCAATTTGGTACATTTTTTTGAGCTGAGAACTGAATCACAAAATTTGCAAAAGTGCAGTATTCAAAGGATTAGTGTGTTCCAATCTCCCTGTTAGTCCAAGAAGTGCAAATCAGGTAGGTTCATTTAAGAATAAAGTGTCTCTATATGCAGGGCCAGTGCTACCATAGAGGCCACTCAAGCGGCCACCTAGAGCGCCAAGCTAAGAGGGGCGCCGGGCACAGGGCAGCACTCATGCGCGTTGGCTGTGAGCCGGCCCGGCCCGAGGATTCAGCTGGGCCTGGGTGGGCAAAATAGCGCCCCGCGCCCACCCAGCCAAAGAGAAGCGAAGCCAGGGACACTGGGGTGGGGGGTGGGCAGCTCCACATTTGGACTTCCGGAACGTGAATAGGATGCATGGGGTCTTTGAGTGAATGCATGTGTTCATGCGTGTGTTTGTTTGGAGTGAATGATGCTGAGTGTGTGTGCGCGCACACGTGTGAGTTGGGGGTGTGTGATTTGGAGGTGATATTCCTATTAAATAATGCATTTTAGACCCATAGACGTTCCTTTCCAATTTGTTTGCTATAATTGGCATGACGTATTTCTTGCACTTTAAAATAAATTTAGCAGTTTCAAGTTTTGTGCTTCTTATTTTTTCCAGGAAACATAAACCAAAGTTTGCATTTGGTGTGTGTGTGTGTGTGTGTGTGTGTGTGTGTGTGTGTGAAAGTAGCTCACCTTGCCTAGGGTGCAAAATAGTCTGGCACCGGCCCTGTCTACACGGAACGGCTGTTTCTGATCCAGCCGAACCCCCAATACATTTTGCTGCTGGACTGCAAAAGGCCTGCCATTAACTTGCACAAGACTTTGCAGAGTAGGGCTGGTTTGCTTTCCCCTTCTGCTTGCAGTTCTTTGGCTCAAAGCCAGATCACCCAGTAAATGTGATTGGCAGGCACCTCGCAACGGATAAATGGAAACATTACTTCATACATCAATAAATCAACTTATGGGACTTAATGCCGCAAGATGTGGTGATGATTTAAATGCATATAAAGCAAGTTAAGACTGGACAACTTCACAGAAGATAGCCTGTCAATAGCTGTTAGGCATGGTAGATGGTAAACTCTACTTACAGAGGCAGCGTTCTTATATATACATGGAGAGAAAATAATAAGGGAAGGCCATCACTTTCATCCCCCTCTTGGCAAAGGAAAGGGCCTGAAATTTAGAACATAAGAAGAGCTACTGCTGAATCAGACCGAAGTCCTGACTAGTCCCGTGTTCTGTTCACACAGCACCTACTGGCTTGCTGTGGGAAGCCTGCAAGTAGGTGTCATGGCTAAACCTACTGCCCCTGTTTTGGGAGAAGGTGTTTCAGGTAATCAATCAGACTCAGATTTGGAACTAGAGGAGGTGGCGCCGGACACCAGCTAGCCTGTACCAGTGAGAAAAGAAGCTCTCACGGGCGATTCACCGGCTGGGAGTCAGCCCTCTCCAGAGCTTATCTCCTCAAGGCTAAATCTACACACTCAGTGGGAAGTGAGTTTTCTTCTGGAGGAAAGCGCCCCGACAAGCTAGCTGATGCTAAGGTCCGCCGGAAGCTAAAATGAACGGAGTGGAAGGAAGGTGTGAGAAAGTCAGACAGACTAAGATTGCACCAGAAGCTGCCTCCGCACCAGGCTCTCTGAAGTTACGGGCGTTTGGGGAAAGGCTTCCTGTTCTCCTTGGTCAGACAATTGTCTCACTTAGTTTGCATAGTTTTGCCTAGGGGGAAGTTTCCAAGAGATTAGACTCTCTTCAGGTGGAAGAGATGTTTGTTGCTTAATAAAAGCTTTGTAGATTACCTAGCAAGCCTCGTCATTTGCCTCCCATCGAAAGCATGTGATCTACAAGTTAACTTCTCCCCCTCCTATGAGAACCTTGAGCCATAAGTCATAAATGATTATTGTGTAACATTCATTATATCGATAGGAAAGGTAGCATGTAAGTTGCTCCTAGTGGATTGGGCTCTGACTTAGGTCCCCCACCCTAATACCAGTGGAGGTTTTGCCTTGAATCTGTTCTTAAGAGAAGGCCGTTCAACAGTGGTTTACTAAAGCCAATTAACAAACACGGATGCTGTCTGATGAAGAGGTATTCTCTCTCTCATGGGCTGATGGAATTGTTCCTGATGAATGCTTTTATTGCATTTGTCCTTCCTGTTTTCTACTTTTATTGTTTATTGAGCCGTGCTTGGTAAGGAATTTAGTCAATATTTACCAGCTCAGAAAAGAGATTCCAAAACGCACACTGGACACTCAGCAATATTGAGTGTTTGGAAAAGACAATACCCCTGAAGCTGTAATCATAATGCCTAATGCAACATCGGTAAAGCCATGCTGACATTGAGTGGAGGCAGGGAGGAAATATTTGGAGAAGGACCAGAAGGGGCGTAACACGTTATGCTTGGACCAAATACAGCAGAAGTGTCATTAAACCTCTTTCTGTATGAGGGTCCCATCCTGTTTCAGAGAAGCTGTCGGAGGGGCACATTTTGAAAGGTCTAATTGGGCAGAGCCAAATGCAACAGAGTAGAGACAAAATATCAGTAATACCCGAAACACCAGGATATTTGTGTGTCAAGCTCTTGCGGCCAGAACGTAAGCCTTAGAAGAGGCATTTCCTCCTTTAAGAATGGGGAAATAAATACACAAAAGTTGGGAAGCTACCAAAAGATTGGGAAAAGGTTGTGGCAGGGAAGGGGTGTGGCCATCTGTGGACTCTTGGACCTTGTTTGCTTTGAGGTTCAACCCTCATGATATAGAGGATCACACCGTTGTAGCACAGGAGAGGATCCCGCAAATCCTTTTGTCCAACCCACTGCCTAAAATACCATGACTGATATGTCTTTTGTGAAACGTTCTTGGCTATCTTCAGAGATGGAGATTTTTATTGCTTTTTTTATTTTTTTATTTTTTTAGCTACATACATATTGAATAAATGTTGAGTACATATATGTTGAATAACTATTACCTATACATTATCATACTACAACATAATCATTCTTAACATAAAAGTGCACCCCCCACCTCGGGATCATTCCTGAGTCCAAAATCTGATAGTTTCTTCTGCTGGCGGTTTCCCACTTCCCTTAGTAAACACAAATATTAGGAACTGTTTCCAGATTCCTTCAAATTCATTTATTTTAGTTACGCCTTTTCTCCACTTAATATTACATGTCAATTTATCATTAATGGCTATATCCCATACTTCTTTGTACCATTCTTCAATAGAATATTCCCCTTGAATCTTCCAGTTCCTAGCTACCATCAATCGTGCTGCAACCAGCAAACTCGATATCAGCTCTATAGTTCCTTTTCCACACTTTATATCTTCAAATAGTGACAGCAATGCAATCTTTGGTGTTTGTTCTATTTTCATTCCCACTATTTCTTCAATTTCTGAAAACACCATCTTCCATAATCTTTGTACATATTTGCATTGCCACCACATATGTAAATACGTTCCTTTTTCCCCACAACCTCTCCAACAATTTGCTGAATGCTGATCATTTATCTTATTCAATCTAATCGGGGTTAGGTACCACCTCCATAAAATTTTAAAATAGTTCTCCTTTATTCTCACTGATAAACTTCTCAACACTCTTTGTTTCCATAGTCCCTCCCAGCTCTGTCGCCCTATTTGTACCTTCAAATCTGACTCCCATACCATTTTCTCTGGGTTCGGAGATTTTTATTGCTGAACTGCTGTAGCAGTTGGTGTACAGCACAAACCTGAAGTCCTCCAGATATGCTGGACTACAACTTCTCTCATGCCCAGCCAGTGAGCCTTTCTTTGGGGACCATTCCACAGTTGGGGAAACTCTCTGAGAAGGCCCTTTCCCCAGTAGCCACCTACCCCATCTCAGGTGGTGAGAACTTCCCAACCTGCCCCAAGAAGAGCCACCATGGAAGATCTTAGTGTAGGGGCAGATATAGGTGGAGAAATGAGGTCCTTCAGGTGTCCTGATCCCAAGCTGGGAAGAGTTTAAAGGTAAAAAAGCAGCACTTGAGTTGAATCGGGACACAAACTGGAAGCCCAGTGCTGTTGGAGAAAGGCAGGGATGGTGTAATCATAACACCCAGGCCCAAGTAATAGCCTTACAGCAGAAGTTTGCACTAAGTGCGGTTTCTGAACCATCTCCAAAGGCAGCCCTACTTAGAAGTCATGGCAGAAGTCTAAGGGTGGAAGGGTGGGTTGTTGATTGTTTTCAAATGATCTTAAAGGCTTGGCCAGTAGTTGGGAGAAAAATGGTGGGCCCAAGGAAAGGAGGTGTGGCCATCCGCATAAACATGGAGAGTCAACTTCTAGCATTGTTTTTATCGTGAGTTTTCCAAGTATTAATTTCATTGGATATGTCTCAATGACTGAGTATTATGCACGAGGCTCAACTGCAGGGGAGATGGCTCTGTCGAGTCTTCAGTAGATTGCCCTAGAGGGTCATGAAAGGTCAATTAAGTGTGAGTTTGTGACACTTTTTAGAACCACAATACAAGTCACCAAAGTGGATTAAGTTCTGAACATTGCTTTACCTGTTATTTCTGCAGTTCAGGGCTCAAGTTATTACATTAGCAGGCGATCCGGCATCGGCCGGGGAATTTTTACACGCTGCAATTCACAAGGTCGGGAAAGACAGAAGATTTGAGTCAGAGGCATTGAAAAGCCAGCCCTGATAACGGAGGATCTCTAGACTGATTTGCCTTGGCACCCAAGAACTGGAAATGAATCACCCCGCAAGATAACTGATGATGAATTAATTTGTCAGGCAGTTATCAGCGAATGGTTGGAATAACCTGAGAGTAACCTTGCACTTGTAAAAGCATTGGGACTATGGTAGTCCTCCAACAGTGTACTCCAGAGTAAATCACAGGAGGTTTCTTGTTGGATTAGTTTAAGGTATCAAAGAGTCTGGGACATCAAAACTAGAAGGAATGCTGTGCCCAAGAGCCTAGGAATGTAGGAATCTGACTTATACAGGGTCAAAACGTTGGTCCATTTAGCCTAGTATTGTCAACACTGACTGGCAGTTAGGGATGCTAAAGAAATCTGCCAGAGACTTGAGTGAGGTCAGATTGCTGAGATCCGGGTTTGAGTCCCGCTTGGCCATGGGAGCTCAATGGGTGACTTAGGGCCCGTCACTGACTGTCAGCCTCACCTGTCTTGCAAGGTTGTTGTGAGGATAGAATGGAGAGAAGGATGACATAAGACTATAAGAAGTGTCATGCTGGATGAGACCAAGGGTCCATCTAGTCCAGCACCCTGTTCACACAGTGGCCAACAAGCCATCGGCTGGGGATGAACAAGCAGGACATGGTGCAACAGCACCCTCCCACCCATGTTCCCCAGCACAGGTTTATTGCCTTGACTACTGGAGATAGCACACAACCATCAGGGCTGGTAGCCATGGATAGCCTTTGCCTCCAGGTATTTATCCAACCCCCTTTTAAAGCCATCCAGATTGGTGGCCATCACTACATCTTGTGGTAGTGAGTTCCATAATTTAACTATGCGCTGGGTGAAGAAGTCCTTCCTTTTATTTGTCCTGGATCTCTCACCCATCAGTTTCATGGGATGACCCCATCTTGGGTTCTTTGCAAGAGGGGAAAAAGGCAGGATAGAAATAGAATAAATAAATAATAGTTTGTTTGTTTTTTATTATTGATTGATTGATTGATTGAAAGTCTTTTTTAATCCCACTCATCAGCCAAAGAGACTCTCAGAGCGGCTTCCAAATATTCAGCAAAAGAAGACAGTCCCTGCCCATGGGCTTATAATCTAAAAAGACACGACACACAAGGGGGGAAAAAGCAATGGGGAAGGCAGAGGAAAAGAATCAAGCCTTTCAGCAGGCTGGGGGGGGGGTAACTGTCCTGTTTCCCTTTCTCGTGCCACCCAGTACAGCCTGCTGGAATGGCTGCTGATGGTGGTGGCAGTGGAAGGAGGCAGGAGCATGAAGACATCTCTAGGAGGGGCTACTACGGTTTGATGATCCCATGTCTGAATTCACCCTACCTCATCGAATCTTTATTCCCTTCTTGTCGCTGCTCAAATATTGATGGAGAGAAAGAGGGTGTCTACATGCCCCCCATCTTTTAGGGGGTTAAAGTGTTGGATACATCCAACAGAATGGGCTTAATTTCTGAATTCAACCACTTCCTCAGGCTCATAATTTGGGAATCGCAGATCTAAGGCCATCTCTTGTGCAAGTCTCCCCCCACTCTTTTTTTCTTTTTGCCTGAACAGAAGCATTTCTGATTTACGGAGTCAATGTAATTTCAAGGCACAGCATTCTGCATGGTTAAAAGACCATTTTCAGCTCATCTGCTGCTTCTGCACCATACATTCTAAGCACAATCAAATGAGATTTAATATGCTCAGCGGAATGAGCGGGTGTTTCTCTGACACAGCAGGCAGCTTCTTTTCCCCCTTTGAATTTCCTCTCTGATGACTTCTTTTTTTATTGTTTTATTAACTAACATGCAACATTTGAAAGTCGTTTGAGGTTAATAAATAGCTACTCTCAATATTCAATGAAGCTTTGCATTTTTTACTTGCAATTTAGATCACTGGTACAGATACTCTCCATTTTCCCATCACTTAATATTCCATTCATGGGATGGTGTCTGAACTCTATGTCTTCATGTACAATAGAGATTATATGTTTCAACCTGGATTCAGAACCAATTATGAGACAGAGAGCCATGGTTGTCTTGGTAGATGATCTATAGGGAGAACGAAACAAAAGGAGAATATCCTTGTAGTTTTTGCTGAATCTCTCTGTAGCTTTCAGTACTACCAGCCATAGGCCTGGTTCTGAAGACTCTTTAAACCATGGCTTTAACCATGGTTAAAACCATTTAACTATGATTAAATGGCTTTAACCATGGTTAAAGCCATGGTTTAAAATGTCTTCTGAACCAAGCCATAGTATCTTTCTGGATGTCTGCTTAGCTGTGATTCCTAAGCCCAATTTTGCAGCAGTTTTGGTCCTATGATGTGGGACAGTTCCAGAAGATGGGTCTGGAGGTCACCTTTAAACTCCTTGCTCTCTCTTGATCTCTTCTCATCTCTTCTTGTTTGTTTCATATTACGTATTTCTTACTGTCATCGTTAGGTGCTTGAGCATTTTAATGGACCACTGGAGAATCAAATGTTTTCAACAATTAAATAAATAAAATACTTTGCTGTAGTCCCCCATTTAAGTTTCACAAGAGCTACTGTCCTGATGCATTCATCTGTATCTTATATGGGGATAGAAGTGGGGTTGTGGTTACTGACCCCACACCCTGACTACCACAAGTACATCTGAATTCGGGAACAGAGCTTGTGCACCAGTGGAGACCCTGAAAATGCTGCTGCCCCACAAATGCAGTGAGAACTTACATGTCTATTGGACATAAGAGGAGGAGCCATGGCATGCAGAAGGTCCCAGCATGTCTACATAGGAAAACGCCCACTGGAAAACCTGGAGAACCACTGCTAGTCCATGTCAAAATCACTGGGTTAGATAGATCAATGGTCCAACTGGGTACAGGGCAGCTTCCTGTGTTTCTATGCATACAGTTTGTACATGTGCAGGCTTCATTCTTATATTTGGATGAATCATTTTCAGATGACACCAGAGCATGCAATTTATGAGAGCTTTGGTTCAGTAGTGAGACCATATGTCCTTTATTTGGAAATGTTCTCTGTTTGAAGGTCTGTCCAGTCCAAGTATGGTTAAAAGATGATAGAATCATAGACTAGTAGAGTTGGAAGGGGCCTATAAGGCCATCGAGTCCAAATCCCCCTGCTCAATGCAGGAATCCACACTAAAGCATCCCTGACAGATGGCTGTCTGGCTGCCTCTTGAAGGCCTCTAGTGTGGGAGAGCCCATGACCTCCCTAGGTCATGGGTTCCATTGTCATACTTCTCTAACAGTCAGGAAGTTTTTCCTGATGTCCAGACAGCATCTGGCTTCCTGTAACTTGAGCCCATGATTCTGTGTCCTGCACTCTGGGATGATCGAGAAGAGATCCTGGCCCTCCTCTGTGTGACAACCTTTCAAGTATTTGAAGAGTGCTATCATGTCTCCTCTCAATCTCCTCTTCTCCAGGCTAAACATGCCCAGTTCTTTCAGTCTCTCCTCATACGGCTTTGTTTCCAGACCCCTGATCATCCTCGTTGCCCTCCTCTGAACATGCTCCAGCTTGTCTGCATCCTTCTTGAAGTGTGGTGCCCAGAACTAGATGCAATATTCAAGCTGAGGCTTAATCAGTGCTGAACAGAGGGGCACCTCATGTGATTTGGAGGCTATACTTCTATTAATCCAGACCAAAATAGCAATTGGGTTTTTTCCCAGCCTCATCATTAATGCAACCCAGGGCCCTTGAAGTTGCCCATCCACACTTGGCACGTGAACTGCACACTGAGCAGGGACACAGCTTACCTGGTGAATCTTCCCCACTATGGCGAGGTGCATTGAATTCCTACTTCAATGATATATAATGGAACCATTTCTAAATCTGCATCTCTCTCCGTAAGCTAGCCTGTGTGAATTGTAGAAGAGAAAAACCCACTTCTCCTCTTTTGTCCTCTTCTTTGATGATGAGTAAGTGACCAGCCTGGTTCTCATACAGCCCTTGGTTTGAAATTTCGGGCAGCTGCTGGTCCTTGCACCCCCCGCCAACCCAGTACAGATGAAAGAGGGGAGAAGACAGAAGCAGAGAGAGTTTGGCTGCAGAAGAAGAGAAGCTCCAGAGACCCCATTTTTCAAAGCCTTTTTGCTGCATTCAATATTTAGCAGCATTTGTTATGGAGGCAGTGAAGGAGAAGAGTCCAGCCACTTGACTACAGGACCGTCAGGCCTTTAGAGTATTAATCAAAAGTCTGCATTTGGCTTAGTGACAAAATCACAGCTCGGTGCGTATGTACCCCCCCCACACACATTTACCAGCTGGTTTTCCCTTCCTTTGCTTATTTGGTCACATTTGTTTTCTGCTAACAGACCGGGGACAATTGCAAACATTGATTAACTCGTTGGACAAGCCTGGCTCCTGTAATCTGACATGGCAAAAGCTGGCTGGATTGTAAAAACGCGGCACTGCCAAAGGAAAACTTTACTTCAATGCTGTTGGCATCTTCAGAAGTGAACCACTTGGGGAAAAAAAAATCATGTTGGGATTGCTTTATCTGTCGCCAGATGTGGCTTCTGTCCTGATGGAATTTTGATGAGTTCATACATTTTGTTTTTAAAAAATTACATGTAATGGATTTCTCATTAGGAGTTCAGAAATCTCTGGAATTCATTTGCATGCTTCCTCCCATCTTCTAAAACAGGGCTGTGGCAAATATTGCTTCATTTTGATTGCCTTCTCAAAAGTAGCAGACTTAATGCAGCCAAATATATGACAAACAGGGCAGCTATATTATTTTAGTTCATGGTCTAGTCCCTGCTCTCTTTGAGTACATGCATTACTTAGGGTGACCCTATGAAAAGGAGGACAGGGCTCCTGTACCTTTAACAGTTGTATTGGAAAGGAAATTCCAGCAGGTGTCATTTGTATATATGGGGAAACTGGTGAAATTTCCTCTTCATCACAACAGTTAAAGCTGCAGGTGCCCTGCCCTCTTTTAAATCTGGTCGCTCTAGTATAGCTCCTGCAGCTTTAACTGGTGTGATGGAGACGGAATTTCACCAGGTTTTCCATATATCCAAATGACACCTGCTGAAATTCCCTTTTCTGTGCAACTGTTCAAGATACAGGAGCCCTGTCCTCCTTTTCATAGGGTCACCCTACATTACTTCAGTTGTGAAGCACACAATTCACATTTCTTGTCTCCTCTACTGCTTTCCCGTGCTTTGCAATGGCGAAACAAACACACCCATTTGCTATCCCAGATTTTAAACAAACAAACTCAGAGCAATCACAGTTTTGCATTTTCAACTCACTTAAATCATAGCATCATCATGACTACAGGGATAAACAGGAGTTGGCTTCCGTTGCACTGATGCTAAACCCATATTTTTTTTTAATAAGCACCATGCAATAACAGAAAAATAGTGTAAATTGTGAAAAATTGTGAACCGCCCAGAGAGCTCCGGCTATTGGGCGACATAGAAATGTAATAAATAAATAAATAAATAAATAAATATTGAAATAATAAAATGAGCAACTGCAGCGATGTACATGCCCGACCTGCTGTCCCTGAACTATAAAAAATGATGAAAACTAAGACAACAGAAAGGCTGTTGCACTGAGCAGCACCAGGCCTAATAATAATAATAATAATAATAATAATAATAATAATAATAATAATAATAATAATAAATTTATTACCCACCTCCCCCTCTGGATTGAGGTGGGGAACAACACCAAACACAATATAATACATAAAATTAGTAAAAAGAGCATATAAAACCAATACAATATTAAAATAACAATCATAACATCTTAAAATTCTTAGGTTTAAAATTCATCTGGGTAGGCCTGCCGGAAGAAACTAGTCTTTACGGCTGTCTTAAACTCAGAGAGAGCATTAAGCTGACAAATCTCCACCAGCAGGCCATTCCACAGTCTGGGGGTGGCAGAAGAAAAGGTCCTCTGGGTAACAGTTGGCAGGCTAGTTGTGGCTGACTGAAGCAAACCCTTCCCAGAGGACCTGAGTGAGTGGGGCGGATTGTATGGGAGAAGGTGATCCCACAGGTAACATGGACTATCACTTTATACTTCACCTGGAAACTAATTGGCAGCCAGTGAAGTGATTTTAAAGTTGGTGTAATATGGTCACCCCTAGGTGTACCAGTGACCAGCCTGGCTGCCATATTTTGCACTAGTTGAAGTTTCTGGACTAGGCACAAAGGTAGCCCTATGTAAAGTGCATTGCAGAAGTCGAGCCTCGAAGTTAACAATGCATCCACTACCGTCTTTAGATCTTCTAACTCTAGGAAGGGGCGCAGCTGGCATAAATGGTAGGTTCTGGCATGCTCATACCAGTCCAGGTTCTGGTGCTGGACCTGTTCTATAAAGTTTCCATCATTTGGACACACAGAGATGACCGAGAGATGACCCCGTGATAAATGGCTGGTGTAGACATGCCCGTGGATTCTCATTTCCCCCCTCTTCCCTCCCAACCTGCTTTTCCTTTTGTGCTGCATCTTTTTAGTAGGGGTGTGCACGGACCCCCCAGTCCGCTTCGTGGCCCAATCCGGAAAATCCGGATCGGGCCCGATCCTCTTCACGCCGCTCCGCCCATCTCCTGCTCCGCTTCGCGGAGCGAGAGCCGGCTTCGACGCCATCACTATATGGATGGCGGCGGCGGCGCAAGATAAGCCACCCACTCACTCCGCCCCCTTACCTTCCTCCATCACGGGCTTCAATTGAAGCCCCGGTTGAAGCCGGAAGAGACCTCAGCCTTCACTTCCGCCTTCAACCGGGGCCTCAATTGAAGCCCGCAACGGAGGAAGGTAAGCATCCCTCCTCCCTGCTCCTTTACCTGGCGCCGCCGCATGGATGGTGGCGCCGGTGGCGCCAGGTAGGCCAGGCCCCCGCCCCGTTACCTTCCTCCATTGCGGGCTTCAATTGAGGCCCCGGTTGAAGCCGGAAGAGGCCTCGGCCTTCACTTCTGGCTTCAACCGGGGACTCAATTGAAGCCCGCAACAGAGGAAGGTAAGCGTCCCTCCTCCCTGCTCCCTTACCTGGCGCCACCGCCGCCGCGTGGATGGCGGCACCGGCGGCACCAGGTAGGCCAGGCCCCCGCCCCCGCCCCCTTACCTTCCTCCGTCACATGCTTCAATTGAGGCCCCGGTTGAAGCCGGAAGAGGCCTTCACTTCTGGCTTCAACCGGGGCCTCAATTGAAGCCGGCGACAGAGGAAGTTAAGCGTCCCTCCTCCCTGCACCCTTACCTGGTGCTGCCGCCGCCGCTGCCGCATGGATGGCAGCACCGGCAGCGCCAGATTAGTCCCCCTCCCCCCCACTTACCTTCAGGCGAAGCTCCGGTTTGAGGGCGATCCTCTTTGCTTCGATCCGCAGCCCCCCTGACTCTCTTCGCCTCCGCCTTTTCTGGAGGCGAATTGAGCTGCTTCTCTGAACCGAAGAGAAGCGGAGCACATCCCTACTTTTTAGACTGCAAGCCTGTGTGTGTGGACTGTCTTATTGTTTTTGATTGCAGGTGAGGTACTCTGGGAGCCCTTTTGGCTGAGAAGTGGGAAAAACATGTTTGCAATGAACGAATGAATCAATGAAGAAACCACAGCTTTTAAAGGCACGTGCTCCAAAATGCTCCAAAAGACAAGAATGCAGGCACTGTAATTTCACAGAGAAAGGGATAAGAAAAGAGAGAGAGAGATGCTGTGTCTAGGTAGATGTAGAAATCTAATCAATTTAAGAAAATTAATAACTTCTTGGGTCTTTTCTTCATCCTACCTTTCTTTTCTTTCGCAAGTGACAAGAATCCCCCCAAAACAAAACAAAAACCCCTGTTCTGCAAAATATCCTTTGAAATATCTCCTTTTTCCTTTCTTCCCAAGAGCCTTGTAAATCCCCTACCAATCCCTTATTCATGTGGCATTCATCCCTCCCATGACATGGGGTGGTCACCAGGGAAACATTCCTCATATGATTTAATTTCAAACTTTTCTGGGCTCTTTGCACCACCGGGGATCATGGCAGACATGATGGAACACTCCCTACCCACAGGGAACAATAGATCAACCACTGAGGCAAGTTGCTACGGTGATAAATTTCTGAGCCAGGTAAGATTACAGAAATCATTTTCTTTTTTCCTTTTTTTCCTTTTCTTTTCCTTTTCCCCCTTTCTTTTTGCAAGTTTTAGAATTATATTGTCTGCTGTTGGTTGTTTTGCTTGCTTTGCCATTTTGGAGGGCTGTGGTCTGGCGATTTACCACTGGTTTACTTCAAATCATAGATTAGTAGACCTGGAAGGGGCCTCTAAGGCCATCATAGAATAGTAGAGTTGGAAGGGGCCTACAAGGCCATCGAGTCCAACCCCCTGCTCAATGCAGGAATCCACCCTAAAGCATCCCTGACAGATGGTTGTCCAGCTGCCTCTTGAATGCCTCTAGTATGGGAGAGCCCACAACCTCCCTAGGTAACTGATTCCAACCCCATGCTCAATGCAGGAAATCCACCTTAATGCATCCCTGACAGATGGCTGTCCAGCTGCATCTTGAAGGCCTCTCTTGTGGGAAAGCCCACTACCTCTCTAGGTCATTGACATGCTGCTCTAACAGTCAGGAAGTTTTTCCTGATGTCCAGCCAGAATCTGGCTTCCTATAACTTGAGCCCATTATTCTGTGTCCAGCACTCTGGGAGGATCAAGAAAAGATCCTGGGCATCCTCTGTGTATTCCTGTTGTGCTCCTTTTATAGGCAGGAAGAGTGGATTTACCCCATTGTTGTGCCCTGAGGTGCATTCCACTTTAACTAGATAGATGTCTAAAAATGTTTCCATTAATTTAGCCACATATTATATCTGGTGCTGTACCAAAATGCTTTCTCAGCTCCATCTTCACAGGACTACCATATCATGTGAAGACAGACTGGGGGAAGGAAGTTTGCAATTGTCATGGACCTCCTGCAACAATCACAGCAATTTGGAGTTTCTTCTTTAAAACAAACAAACAAACAAACTTTCAAAGACAATTTTCAGCCTGCTGAGCACTGACCTTAGAAAGCTCAGATATCCCTTGAAAAGATGCAACGTCAAAGCTATGGCCCTCTAGAGGTTGTTGGACTCCAGTCACCATCAACTCCAAGCAGCATGGTCAATGGTTGGGGATCCTGGCACTTGCAGTCCAACAACACCTGGAGGTCCACCATTTTCTCACCGTTGCCCTAAATGATGATGTAGCCATGAGCCCTTTGTCTCTTGGCCTTCGGCTCACCTCAAAGGCTCATGCCTCTGCCAAGGTGCGGCCCTTAAATACCCAGAAGGGAGGAAAGAGAGGAATATACTTTCAGCCAGATACCTCAGATGGAATCCAGTCTCCTCCCAGCATGCAACACTCTTCCCAGGAGCATCTGAGATCCCAAAAGGTAACCACATGGATTTGCAGGTGCTCAGCTGCTACTTGCTTTTGAAATTACAGGTGTTTTTTTTTTTAAAAAAGCAAAATAAAAAGAAATACAAACTGGCAACCTTGTCTAATAATAAGACCTCATCCACCCACACAAACTTTGCCCCCTACCTCCAATATCTGCCCTGCCTCCTGATATTTAGAAGACAAGGTCATTAAATGAATAAGTGTTTTTTTTCTGTTTTAAAACCAAGACTTTAAAAGAGCTGGTGTCTTCCTTCACAGCTGAAGAAAGGAATTAATGGATGAAGTCTGGAAGGACATCTGTAGCTGTTAGGGAAGAAACTCACCCAAGCCACGTGTTGTAACAAATCAGCCCATGTTATTAGATTTGTCATAAATAGCATGATGGATGATAATTCCCTGATCTAATATCAAACCTTGGGGAGCAATTTGTTGGAATGATGTCACCACATAAATGTTCAAAGTGCTAATGAGATTATCTCAGATCAATGAAGAAACTGAATAATAAGCAAGCTACAAAATACTCTTTTGGCTTCTTCTCTCTTAGGTGTGATTTACAGATTTCCTGTGGTTGCAACAGTTGCCTCCAAGGTTGAACCCATGGGACTTGTGGAAACGTTTATGTCTTCCACCCAGCTGCTTAGGGTGGGTTGTATTGCTGAGTACCTTGCTTGTGAATGGCACACAATAATTGCCATGGTCATATGTGTTCCTATGCTCACGGCCCACAAATGCACACAATCATTGGAGTGGTGTGGGAGTGACCATGAAAGAGATGCCATACAAAGTTGCTATTGTGCTCTGATTGTGCTGATGGGCTTCCCATTCAGGTCAGAATGATGGACTAAGAGGAGCTTTGGAAGGCTCCAGCGTGGGTCTTCTTATGTCCTTAATTGGAGTGGTGTGAGAGCAACCATAAAGGAGAGGCCATGCATAAACTATGAAGGAGATTTATTTATGTATTGCATTTGTAATACCGCCCCATAGCTGAAGCTCTCTGGGCGGTTCACATTATGATCAATTCCTACTTCTGTGGTTCCCATAGATCTCAGGTTGGCCATTGTGGGAACAGGATGTCAGACTAGGTAGGGCTTTGGCTTGATCCAGAACGGCTATTACATTCTTGATGGTGCAGGAGGAAACATTGAGCAGGTCTCATATTTCATCCTATCCTCATGGGCTAAAGCTGTACGAATTAAGCGGAGTGGGGTAGGAGTAACCATGGGGGTCTAAAGATGTACACATTTATTGGAGTTATTTGCAAGCTATCACAGCTTTTAAAGAGAGTAGTGCTTAATGATTAAACTAACTTGACTTTTCCTTCAGCTTTGCTGCTTGGGCAAATGGTTGAGCCCATGGAAGAGAATGACGTTGGGTACTGATGGCATAGTTGAATACTGGAAGCATAATACAGTTGAATACTGAAGCAGGGATTTACACAAGGGATGGGGTGAACTTTCCAAGTTTCTCTGTAATTAATTCTTTATGAAACAACAACAACAACTGCTCCAATTAGCAATTAATTTGGATATCAATGTATAGTCCAATTTAATTATGAATAACACCTGGTGAGCTGTTGATATTATTAGTATGCCACAACAAAGCATATGGTTGAAAGACATTTCCACAACTTAGACAATGTTGTGGCCTGAAGGGTGGAGAGCAGACCTTTCCCTGCCACATGCTAATGTCTTCCAGAATTATCCGAAAAAGAAAAGGAAAAGGAAGAATTGCCACTCCTCCTTTCATTTTGCCATGCTAGTGCCAGTGTGGCAGGACTTTGGGTTACCCAGCAGAACAATGCTAAACAGTAGGGATGTGCTCCGCTTCTAATCGGACCGGAGAAGCAGGAGCGGAGCGGGGGGCTTCACCTGCCCTTAAGGCGGAGGCGAAGAGGATTGGGGGGCCGGCGGAGCGTGGCGGAGAAGATCGAGGTGAAGGCAGATCCTTCGCCTCGATCTGGAGCTCCGCCGGAAAGGTAAGTGGGGTTTATCGGGCCCTGCCGCTGTCGCTGTCGCCCATGCGACGACAGCGGCAGGGCCTGGTAACCCACCCACCCTCCTCTCCCTTACCTGCCTCTGTCCGCGGTCCGTCAGCGTCTTCAATTGAAGCGGCCCAGACTTCCTGGTGGAACCGCGGGCTCAATTGAAGACGGCGACGGACCGCGGACGGAGGCAGGTAAGGTTCCCCTCTCCCTTGGTCCCTTACCGGGCTCTGCCGCTGTCGCTGCATGGGTGGCGATGGCGGCAGGGCCCGGTAACCCCCCCTATGGTGGGGGACCGGAGCTCCGATCCGGATCCGGAGCTCCGAGCGGAGCGGAGTGGGCACAGGCGGAGTGGGGGCGGGGTGGAGCGGCCCGATCCAAAAATGGCGGATCTGAAAGTGAAGCGGAGTGGGGGGTCCGTGCACACCCCTACGAAACAGCACACAACTGCACAAAAATATTGACGACAGCCAAAACAGTGGGGTAAAAGAACTGATCATTTCTAAGAGTTTGAAAGAAATTATAACAGGATTGAGGCATGCAACATCATATCACTATAATATCAGTGTACATGTATACACAACAGAGAGAAGTTACGAAAAACAGGGTCACGAACTGGCAATAAATTTCTGAGCGAGATGAGACATAACAGCACTCCAGGTTTTACACCTGTTTCACTTCAGCTTCTTCAGAACCTTGTTATAGTTACTCCACAACAATACAAATCATATAAATGATATAAATCATATAAGGGTAATATAAATGACCCAGCAGAACAATGCTAAACAGCACACAACTGCACAGTAATTTTGACGACAGCCAAAACAGTGGGGTAAAAGAACTGATCATTTCTAAGAGTTTGAAAGAAATTATAACAGGTAGAATCATAGTATCATAGAATATTCCTAGAGTCCAGGGACAATTTAAGCATCGACGGCACAAGTTTATTAGTGGTGGTGAGTTTTCATTTGTTTAGCTGGTATTTATATCACCCTTATCTTATCAAATTCAGTATGTGTAACCTCAGTCTGGGGATTTATTTTCATTTGTATCATATTATGGGGGTGGCAGAAGAGAAGGTCCTCTGGGTAACAGTTGTCAGCCTAGTTTTGGCTGGCTGGAGTAAGTTCTCCCCAGAGGACCTGAGTGTGCGGGGTGGACTGTATGGGAGAAGGCGATCCCGCAGGTAACCTGGACCCAAACCATGTAGGGCTTTAAAAGTAATGACCAACACTTTGATTGATGCCGACTGTTTCAGAAGTGAGGGAACTACTGGTGTCCATATGGGTCAGGTGATGGGAAAGATAATTCTCAGAGCCAATGGTTCTCTGAGTTCTGGGAGAGCTGCTTATTGTGTGTTGCACGGAGTGAAAGCAAATTTCTTGCAGCCTAGAGACTGCAGCTACTGTTGGCTCAGCACTGTTACACTACTTATGGAAAAGCAAAGATGGAGGTTGGCCTAAAGAGAGAGAGAGAGAGCAAATAAACCTGCTCAGTTTATTCAATGGTTAAAGAGGAAGATGAGCAAATATTTATTTGCTTATTCATAATTACACTTACACTAGGGGTTGTGCACAGACCCCCCAATCTGCTTCGTGGCCCGATCCGGAAAATCCGGATCGGACCCGATCCTCTTCGCACCGCTCCGCCCATCTCCCGCTCTGCGTCACTACATGGACGGCGGCAGCGGCGGCGGCGCAAGATAAGCCAACCCCCCGCCCCCTTACCTGCATCCGTCACGGGCTTCAATTGAGGCCATGGTTGAAGCCGGAAGAGGCCTCGGCCTTCACTTCCGCCTTCAACCGGGGCCTCAATTGAAGCCCGCAATGGATGCAGATAAGCATCCCTCCTCCCTGCTCCCTTACCTGGCGCCGGCGCCACCACATGGATGGCGCTGCTGCCGCGCCAGGTAGGCCAACCCCCGCCCCGCCCCGCCCCCTTGCCTGCATCCATCTCGGGCTTTAATTGAGGCCCCAATTGAAGCTGGAAGAGGCCTCGGCCTTCACTTCCACCTTCAACCGGGGCCTCAATTGAAGCCCTCGACGGAGGCAGGTAAGCGTCCCTCCTCCCTGCTCCCTTACCTGGCGCTGCCGGCGCCGTATGGATGGCGGCGCCGGCAGCGCAAGATGAGTCCCCCTCCCCCCCACTTACCTGCAGGCGAAGCTCCAGATTGAGGCGATCCTCTTCGCCTCGATCCGCAGCCCCCCTGACTCTCTTCGCCTCCGCCTTTTCCGGAGGCGAATTAGGCCACCTCGCTCCTGCTTATCTGAACCGAAGAGAAGTGGAGCACATCCCTAACTTACACCCCACTTTCCCCCCTCTAGCAAGGTCCTCCCATGGTCGTCGTCCTCTCCATTTTCTCTTCACAACAACCCTGTGAAGTAGGCTAGATTGAGAGTCAGTGACTGGCCAAAAGCTTTGTGGCCAAGAGGGGAGTAGAACCTGCATCTCCCGAGTCTCAGTCCAACACTCTAAGCACTACACCACCCTGAGTACTCACTTTTTACCTCTTTATGCACAGCTGATCTATCTGAAAGATTTATATAGCACTTTCCCCTTGAAGCTGTCCACCAAGTAGCTTACAAAAGATGCAACAAAATCATAATCATGGATATAGTAGCAATGGCAGCAACAAAACGCATCGGAGCATCTGGCAAAGGCAAATCCTTTTCCGCGCTGTCTGGCTTTAGGAGATCCTCCGTTTCATTTCATTTTTCTAATACCAAAGTTGGATTCGTGTTGTAGTTCATTGATCCTAAAAACAAACCACAAATGGCCGCAGACATGTAATTGCACATATAGGAGATTTCTTAAAATCATTTATAGAACACAATGTCACAAAATCACACATCAAGATTTCTAACTACCCGGTTCACACCGCCCAGATACACAATTTGCCATCAGAAATCTGCACATTCCTGAGCTTGTGATGCCTTCCGCTGAAGAAACAAAAAAGCGTGTTTGATAACATGCCCATATTTGGAAAAAAAAATGTGCAAAGAATACTGCACACGTCTCTAAAATTAGTCAATGGGTGGATGTGTACAAAAATGTGTACATTCAAAAAGCACGTACAAAATGTGCACACATTTCGGGGCGGGGGCAGCAGGGAAAGCTGGTATGGTACTGCAATGGAACAAACATGACAGTGAAAAACACACAACCACCCTCAGATCAAGCTCGACAGATTTGCCCATCCCTAGTTTCTACAGACCCAGAAATACAAACAAATCCCTAGATTCTGTATTTTTAGTTTCCGATCAAAGAGCACTTTTTTCACTCAGATGAGGTCAGCTGCAATCAGACTAAAGTCATGCCAGCAATAAGTCAATTTTACTGTGTCTCATGACAGAGTGATATAATTCAGGCCCGACTCATACACAATAGATATCAGGACATGTTGATGACCACACTGTCCCAATTCCTCTTCTAAACTTGGCCAAGAACAGTGACTGGAAAGGTTGTGTTGGGAATATTGCAACCTCATCTACAAGTGACAGGAAGGGGGCAGTGTTGCAGTTAGCTAGTTAATGTGTGGGGTTTTGGGCATAGCTAGCCTTCAGGTCTCCATAGCCTACAATGTGGTTTCCTGATCCTCCCCTTCCTTTCCCCTCCTTCCCTCTCTCTGACCTTCCTCCATTGCTGGGAGCACACCTGTCTGCACTCTCTCTCTCTCCTGCCTATGTTATAGAACAAAGAAATGTACTGAGCAAACTCATTTTGAAAGTCTATGCTGTACCTGTGTCTTTATGTAAGGATATTTTTGAGTGAAGCTTTTACCACCACCACTCCCGACTAAAGAAAGGTGTGGTCACTCTTTTAGCCTTTTGTGTGCATGTGGGACTGGTAAATGCTCATTCTGTTCTGTCTTTTCTTTTTCTCTGCTAACTGCCTTTTAAACAGGAGGCAGCGATACCAAATAGTCCCATCAGAGTGGATGGTTGCTCAGGGCCCTTGGATGGTTGAATTTTTAATTTATTTATTTATTACATTTCTATACCGCCCAATAGCCAGAGCTCTCTGGGCGGTTCACAAGGACTCCTCTGAACCAAATCCAGATCTTGACACAGTGCAAATCCACTCACCTGAATGCTCTCCTGGCCTTTGGAAAATGAGTGAGGCAGATGAGTAATGGGATTGTGAGCAGATATTCTCACAGTGACACAGGGAAGTCACCCACTTGTAGGAGGCTGATTGCAGGGACCTTGTCCAAGGACTCATAGGCCACAGCTAGACCGAAGGGTTATCCTGGGATCATCCAGGGTTCACCCCTGCCTGAGCACTGGATCCCCTGTGTGTCACCTAGATGAACAGGTTTGACCCCTGGACGATCCAGGGATAAACCTTAGTTCTAGCTATGGCCATAGAAACCCAGAGCTGACCTTGCTTCTCATGGGCATGTCTACACCAGCCCTATATCCCAGAATTGTTCCAGGATCATCCCTGTGCATCCAAATGACACATAGGGGATCCCGGGAGCAGTCAGACACAATCCCTCCATTTGCCTGGGATAATCCTTAGGCGTAGAAAGAGCCATGGTTGCTAATTGCTGCTCGGGCAAATTTGGCTAATTGCAGGACTGAGTGAACTCCCTCCTCTCCATGCTTGGCTACAGTTGGGTCGTCATTCACATTGCAAATTTGGGTAGATAGAGCAGCAGTTTCCTTAGCAACAAGCGATTGTATCTTAAACACAGGATCATGTCTTGTCTTTATTCATTTCATGTCGAGAGAGCTCTGAGAATTAAGTAAATCTGATGGCCCAGTCTCGGGTGTGTGACTTCCCTCCTGTCTTGTTTAGCATGGCATCCTGGACTCTTGCAAATATGGAATGAAGATTCCTCCCAGACATCTTTGCTAGGCTCCACGGGGGCAACATTTCACACGTCTTCAGTCTCCCTGGGTGAATTCAGCTGTTCTGCCAAATTCATCGAAGAGCTTCAGATGGGAGTTGGCATGGCACGATGAGGCCCTTCCCTTGCTTGGCAGCACAAATGCCAAGTTCCAATTCTCCCCTTCTGTTTACTCTCAGTCAGTGGGGAGTCGGCAGAATTTGCCTCTTGCACTTAAAAAAATGTGCTAAGAATACCTCTCTGGTCGAATGATATATGAGTTTGTATTCATTCAGTGGCTCTCTTTTCATATGACCCCAACTCCCAGCAGTTGTACAGAAGGGACTCAAGGTCTGTTCTTTGTCTGGACACCATTCCATGAATGCATACATTTTTTGAAGGCAGGTGGTTTTTTTTTTAAGGGGGGTGTTCTGCAAATTCCATCGCCAGCTCAAAAATGCATGGCTTTGACCACAGATTGCCTTTGGTTCTGCAAACTGGATAAATCCTGGTGGAAGACAAAGTGAAATGCATTTCTCAGGCATCCCTAGATGCTGTCGTGTTCATTGCCTGTTCCTTCTGGCATTCACACGTGCTGGCGAGCTGACACAAGACACTCACCTCAGTGAGACTTCTTTTATTGAGGAAATCACATGGGAGACCAGCTTAATGGTTACAGAGTCCAAAAACGCACACTTAAAGCTGAACGATGATTAGAAAACTTTAGGCTCTTTTTTCTGAAATGATCCTTAAGGCAAACACTTGGAGAAGGTGGTGGGTGAATAGGGTACGCCAATAACAACTTTGAGCTTCTCCAGATGCTGCATTTGCTGGCTCCTTAAAGGGACATGGCCAACCTCCTAAAACAAAGTCCCAGGAAAGGTTGCTCTGAGCCACCAGAGCTGGGCAGAGAGATCCGTCATGCACTCGTCAGTCTCGGCTTACCACTACTGAGCTGACCCCGTTACCATGACTTCAGGAAAGGTTAAGCCTCAGGCCCGGGAGTCCCATCCTTCTGCTAAGGACTGGGAACTCCTTGCCACCTGAGTCTGGGCATGAACACAGAATCCACAGCGTATGCAAGTCTATGAAAAGCCTCACTACTTTTCATGGCACAGTTCTTAGATATCCAAAGTCCAAACAGCAAAGCGTGCATGTGCAGAGTGCTTTCAAAGTCACAAGTGGAGATGGAACCCAAAGCAGGAGGGAGGTCAGGCTAGATGAAACCTAGCAAAGCTTTTTCAGCTTTGCACCAGCCTTTAAGGCCTATTCAAAGTCACTTGACAGACAGGTCCTCTGGCCTGTAAACTATGCCCACGTGCCAAGAGGGCAGGATATTACAACCCACTTCGAAGAGTGACCCCCACCTTTTCCAAAACATTCTGAAGTTCCCAGAGAACCAGCCGCTTCAAGGCCAAAGCAAAGGAGTGAACCAGCTACTCCCATGGGAAAAGGTTACAGAGATAAGCTTGCACAGAACATCTGACATTCTCAAAGAGTTTCCTAATAAATCTAACCACTAGGTACAAGGCCTATACCTGACAGATGCTCTCCAGAGCTTGCAAAAACTGGTGTGAGAGCTGATGACTCTGTTATAGGGACTGGAGGAGGTCAAAGAACCCTGCTTTGATCTTGTTAGCGGCATGTGGAGAAGATCTCCCACCCCACCCCTGGTAAGTCAGGCGAACAGGTTGTGTGGAGTGAAGGGAGCAAAGAGAGGTTTTTGGGCAGGAGGGTATGATGCGAATACTACAGCAGTGGAGGATGGTGGCTCTGAAGTCAGTGGGGCAGTGAATCTGCCCCAGGCTTCTGTCAGACCCAGTCAGAACTCTGCAGGAGCTGTTCCAGGTGCTGAATTCAGCACCTTGTATAGAGTTCTGGCTGGTTGTAACTGAAACCCAGAGCAAACCTTCCACCTCACTGACATCAGAGCCATTGAAAGCATTTTTTAACCACATTCTTCAGTCCAAAAGGCTCTCTGAGCTGATTGCAAATATCACATCTGCAGTAAATCAGTCCCCTAGAATCTCAAACAAATGACACACAAGGGAAAGGGATGAGGAGGGAGACCGGTGGAGGGGGGGGGAGCAACCTCAGGGGTTCAACTTCTTAAAGTCACAACCAGCTGGGAGGGAAACCATTCAGGTAGCTTGATGGAATGTCTGCTGGCTCGATGATGGGGAGAGCCAGAGGTGATGGAACTCCACAGGTGAGGGAATTGTAATGGAGCCAGAAGTGATGGGTTAGCCTTGCTTCCCTTCTCTCCTTCTGCTCTGCAGGCTGATGGAATGGGTGACACCTAAATGGAGGCAGCTGATCCCCCAGGAGAGAGATTGGGCACATAGCAATTTTATATTCTCATTTCAGGTCACCAAAGTTTTTAATGGTGCCTTATTCATTTCAGGCTTGACCTGGGCTTCAGATTGCCTCAAGTCTACTCTAAAAACAACCCAGTGAGATGAAATTTCCTAACTCTGAATTTTGAAAAGTCCTGTATGGCAGAAATGGTGATGACGGTGAAGATGACATCCCACCATTTTTTCTCTTGCTAGGAACCCAAGCCAGCTAACATGACCCTTCTCTCCACTTTATCTTCACAACAACCCTTCCAAAAGACTGTCATGTATCAAAGAGTCCATGGTGCATCAGTTCTTTCACCAATGTCTAGAGTGCCGATGTGCCAGTTTGTTGAGAAGCAAGTAGCTATGGGGTGTTCAACCTGTTCTGGATGGGGTTGCACTCCCCCTGAAGGAGCAGGTTCGTAGCTTGGGGGATTCTCCTAGAACCATCTCTGTCCCTTGAGGCTCAGGTGGCCTCGGTGGCAGGGAGTGCCTTTTACCAACTTCAGTTGGTGGCCCAGCTACACCCCTATCTGGACAGGGATAACCTAGCTTCAGTTGTCTATGCTCTGGTAACCTCCAAAATACATTACTACAATGCGCTTTACATGGGGATGCCTTCGAAGACTGTTCGGAAGCTGCAGCTTCTGCAAAATGCAGCGGCCAGATTGATAACTGGAACCAGAAGGTTCGAGCATATAAGTCCGAGTTTGGCCTGCTTGCATTGGCTGCCTATACGTTTCTGAGCCCAATTCAAGGAGCTGGTTTTAACCTATAAAGCCTTACATGGCTTGGGACCACAATACCTGACGGAACGCCTCTCCCAACATGAACCTACCTGTACACTACGCTCAACATCTAATGTTCTCCTCCGAGTGCCTACTCCGAGGGAAGCTCGGAGAATGGCAACAAGGGAGAGGGCCTTTTCAGTGATGTCCCCCCAATTATGGAATGATCTCCCCAATGAGGCTCACCTGGCGCCAACATTGTTATATTTTCGGCACCAGGTCAAGACTTTTCTCTTCTCCGAAGCATTTAACAGCACGTAACAGCATATGCTGAGTTTTTTAACTGACCCCAGAATAGTTGTCTTTAAATGGATATTGTCTGTTTTTGTTTGTATTTTATGCTTTTTATGGTTTTAAATTTTGTATATTTCTTTTTAATGTTCACTGTTTTAAACTTTTGTAAACCTCCCAGAGACCTTCAGATAGGGGGTTGTATATAAATGTAATAAATAATAATAATAATAATAATAATAATAATAATAATAATAATAATAATAATAATTTCCCAGAGAATCACATGTTGATGCTGTAGATAAAGACTTTGGCAGCATGTCAAGGCCAGCTGAGAGCAGAGATGAAAGCTATCTGTGCTGAGTTGCCTTCTTGCTAATTGTTGAGGTTGGTAGTTTTCTGGTCTACAGAATTTAGAAGGTGTGAAGTCATGAGACCATATCCAGAATGGGAGGGACCAAAAAGATAATATATGATTCCCCAAGACCCTCCCAATTCAGAACTTTTCCCTGGGCCACATCAACAAGTACCATGGGCCAGGCTTTTCGAACCACTCTTGTCTCAGTTGCTTATCTTAAGATAAGAGTACAAGATCCCCAACGACCAAGACAGCATGCTATATCCTTTAAATATATTGCGTTGCTTTTTCTTGTTTCATTAGCCTATTTTAGCTAAAGAAACTTCTTTCCTTCACCCATTAATGTGCCCATCACCTCTGAATATCCAGAACGAACCATTGCCTATTGACAAAACCATCAGTGACTGATCCAGAGTTGCCCAGTCAGATTCATGGCTGAGTGGGGACTAGAACACAGATCTCCAGAGTCCTAGTCCAACACTCTGCTACGCTGCACCATCTCTATCCCATAGTGCTAATGTACACACATGCAACTCCCTACTAGGAATGTTCTAATCGGTCCTTCTAATCGGACCGGCGAATTAGAAGCAGAGTGGGGTGCTTCGCCTCCCCTTTAGGTGGAGGCGAAGAGGATTGGGGGGCCGGCGGAGCGTGGCGAAGAGGATCGAGGTGAAGGTGGATCCTTCGCCTCGATCCGGAGCTCCGCCGGAAAGGTAAGTGGGGTTTACCGGGCCCTGCCGCTGTCACTGTCGCCCATGCAGCGACAGCGGCAGGGCCCGGTAAACCCCCCTCCTCTCCCTTACCTGCCTCCGTCCGCGGTCCCTCGGCTTCTTCAATTGAGCCCGCGGTTCAACCAGGAAGTCTAGGCCGCACTTGCGGCCCAGACTTCCTGGTTGAACCGCGGGCTCAATTGAAGAAGCCGACGGACCGCGGACAGAGGCAGGTAAGGCCCCCCCTCCCCCTTGGTCCCTTACCGGGCTCTGCTGCCATCGCCACACAGGCGGCGACGGCGGCGGCAGGGCTCGGTAACCCCCCCGCCCTCCTCTCCCTGCCTTACCTGGCACCACTCCCCTCCACTGCGGAGCTCCAATTCGGAGCCGGAGCTCCGCAGCGAAGAGGAGCGGAGTATGGGCGGAGCGGGCCGATCCGAAATTTTCGGATTGGCCCGCGGGGTGGAGCGGGGGGTCAGTGCACACCCCTACTCCCCACCCCACAAATGTTTCCCCTGGGCAAGGTGCAAATGAGTTATTTAATTGCTCCACCTTGTACGCTCAATCACCTGGTCATTGCTGAAAGTTTATGGATTGGATGTGTCAGGACAGGACAGGATGGGCATTGTGAGGAACTAGGTCTTTTCCCAGTGAGCTCAGTGTTATGAGAGAGATGTATTGTGTCCGTAAGCAGGGATGCTAGGCTGCCGTGCCCCAGATGAGCAATACCTGGGCCCATGCTTTAAGCACAGAATCTCCTGGTGTCAGCAATATGGAAGAGCCTGCATTTATTTCTGTGATAACATTCTAGCATTGGTGAGAAGGGATAAAATAGATCCCTTGTGTACTATTACTGTGGGAGCCCTCTTTTAGTATTTATTGAGTAGCACCAGGAGAAGTTAGTGTTTCAGCGCAGGAATAGAGATAGAGAGATAGTTACTGATGTTGCAGTAAAGTCCGATAAAGCTTTCAATCCGTTCATTAAAATGCCACAATTCCTCCTTCCAGGCAGGCAAAGGCATAATACATACAGCGCTACGGCACTTTGTTCATCCCCTGAGCATTTTAAATAATAATAAAATAAAAGCCATTCAGCTACTGAGTGTTTGAGAACTCTTGTTTCGCTGCGTAATCTCATCTTCCTACTTTATGTGGGACAGGCCGGGGGCAGAGTAGAGGCAGAGGAGGGAATGTGTGGGCTTTGGCTATTACTCTTTGAAGATTTTTAAAGGAATGTCACACTTTATGTCCCGACCTTCAATTCCTCCCTTTAAACAAGGTAACAGAAGGAAAGCATACTGGTCTACTCAGTCCATCACTTTCTAATAAAAGACAGGCAAGGAGGCTGAAATCTGGCTGAAACATATACCATTGAATCCCAGATCTGTGTGCCGATGGCTGAGATGATGCTACCCCACGGTAAGGAAAAGGTACTCAGTAGGAATGTGCATTTCAGGAAAAAAAAATCAAACACAAAAATCCAAAAAACAAGCTCACCGAAATTCTCCAAATTCCATCTCATAAGAACATCAGAAGAGCTCTGATGCTGGATCAGACCAAGGGTCCATCTAGTCCAGCACTCTATTCACACAGTGGCCAACCAGCCATCGGCCAGGGACCCACAAGCAGGACACAGGTACAACAGCATCCCCCCCAGGGCCGGTGCCAGACTATTTTGCACCCTAGGCAAGGTGAGCTACTTTCACCCCACCCTACCCTAAATGCAAACTTTGATTTATGTTTCCTGGGAAAAATAAGAAGCACAAAACTTGAAAATGCTAAATTTATTTTAAAGTGCAAGAAATATGTCATGCCAATTATAGCAAACAAATTGGAAAGGAACATCTATGGGTCTAAAATGCATTATTTAATAGGAATATCACCTCCAAATTACCCCCCCAACTCACACGTGCGCACGCACACACACTCAGCATCACTCATTCCAAACAAACACACGCATGAACACATGCATTCACTCAAAGACCCCTTGCACCCTATTCACGTTCAGGAAGTCCAAACGTGGAGCCGCCCACCCGCCACCCCAGCGTCCCTGGCTTTGCTTTGCTTCGTCTGGGCGGGTGCGGGGTGCCTTGCCTTCTTGCCCGCCCAAACCCAGCTGAATCCTCGGTTCGGACCGACTCACAGCCAACGCGCGTGAGTGCTGCCCTGCGCCCTTCTTAGCTTGGCGCTCTAGGCGGCCGCCTGAGTGGCCTCTATGGTAGCACCGGCCCTGATCCCCCCAACCTATGTTCCCCAGCAACTGTTGCACATAGGCTTACTGGAGGTAGTGCATAACTATCATGGCTAGTAGCCATTGATAACTTTCTCCTCCAGGAATTTATCCAACCCTCTTTGAAAGCCATCCAAATGGGTGGCCATCACTACATCTTGTGGCAGCGAATGCCATAGTTTAACTCTGTGCTGGGTGAAGAAATCCTTACATTTATTTGTCCTGAATCTCCCACCAATCAGTTCCATGGGATGACCCCATTGCCTTCTAGTATGATGAGAGAGGGAGAAAAATGTCTCCCGATCCACATTCTCAACACCATGCATCATTTTGTACAAAGCTGATTTCTCAAAGCTCATTCTGACTCAAGTCCGTAACAGATTGTGTTCTTTCCTTTTTGCATGAAAATACATGCTCATTTTTGTGCATCTTTCCCAAATGCTCACATCAGTTGAAATGTAGTCCTTCTTTTCCCATTGATCCAAGCATACCTGTGTGAATTTTTCGACAGCACACATTTTTTTTCATGCACATTTTCCAAATGTATTCATGTTGTTAAACACATTCTGGGGGCTCACAAATCACAATGGAAGCTCTGAAATCTACAGACTTTAACTAGAGATTGTCTCCAAGTCTACATTCAGTCCAGAAGGTGCAAACTAGGTAAATCCTGATCAAAAATGAACCCGTTTATCAGCTTAAGTTGATATACCAACTACTCCCTTATCTGGACAGAGATAGCCTAGCTACAGTTATCCATGCTCTCGTTTGGATTATTGCAATGTGTTATATGTGGGGCTGCCTTTGAAAACAGTCCAGAAACTTCAGCTGGTACAAAACAGGGCAGCCCACCTACTATCAGGGACTGGCTGGCGAGATCACATTATGCCAGTCCTTTTACAACTTCATTGGCTGCCAGTCCAGGTCCGGGTCTGATTCAAAGTGCTGGTATTGATATTCAAAGCCCTAAATGGTTTCGGGCAAGGTTATTTGAAGGAACGCCTCCTCCCATATGTACCTGCCTGGACCTTAAGATCATCCACAGGGGCCCTTCTCTGTGAGCCCCTGCCAAAGGAAGTGAGGCAGGTGGCTACTAGGAGGAGGGCTTTCTCCGCTGTGGCACCCCAGCTGTGGAATGAGCTCCCCAGAGAGGTCTGTCTGGCGCCTACACTGTACTCTTTTCGTCGCCAGCTGAAGACCTTTTTATTCTCTCAGTATTTAAAACTTAATTTGAACTTAAATTTAAATTTTAGTGTTCTAACTCTGTATTTTAATCTTACATCAATTTTGCTGCGTGGTTTTTATCCTGGTTGTGCTTTTTATACTGTATTTTGTATTTGTGTTTTTAACCTGTTGGTTGTTTTATTATGGTTTTAATTTTTGTGAACCGCCCTAAGAGCTTCGGCTATTGGGCGGTATAAAAATGTAATAAATAAATAAATAAATAAATAAATTTCTTATACATCCCTACTCTGGACATGCTTAAAGGTATTATCAAGGAACATAGATCCTAGTCTTACACTCTAATATATTTCTGAAAGGGCTTTTTTGGGGGGAGACAGTGCTTGCTAAAACACAGTCCCTTTATTGCATTGCATTGTGTTGCATTACACTTCATTGTGCTGCATTTTATCATATCGTGTCAGTTATTATTAAAAAAAAAAAGGATTTTTAACCACCTTTCACAAGGTGATGTCCAAGATCCTAAAACAAATAAAAACAACAACAATCTAGTAGCAGCTAAAGATATTTTTTTTCTCAAATAATATTTTTTTTCTTTGTAAGTGCAAACAGTCTTACAGCAGAAGCAAGCCCCATTGAGTTCAGTGGCACCAAATTTCATAGAAATGGAGGGCGGACTGCCGCCTCAACAGTTGCTTAGATAGCCAGTGGTGATGGAGCTATTCTGATCTCCCTACCCAAAGGCATGCCCCCCCCCTTGCTGAAATATCCCTATCACTAATACCCACCAGCCTAATGGCTCTTCTGGTGGGACAGAGAGCAGGGCCTCGGGTAAACTGGTGGGACTAGAGATTATTCATTTACATTGTCTTGCAGTAGAGTTTGGGCTCATCTACACCAAGCTGGATATTCCACTGTGAAAGTGGTATGAAAGCGGTGTATAAAAGACAGGAGCCACACGACTGCTTTATAGTGGCATTGAACTGCACTTCAGGATCTATGCTACTGCTTTATAGTAGTACTGAAGTGCACTGACAACTGTTGGGGCCCATGACACATCTACACCAAGCAGGATATAGCACTATGAAAGTGGTATGAAAGCTGTAGATGGTGTGTGTCAATGGGCCCCAACAGATGTCAGTGCACTTCAATACTGCTATAAAGCAGTAGTGTGGCTCCTGCCTTTTATATACCACTTTCATACCACTTTCATGGTGGAATATCCTGCTTGTTATAGATGAGCCTCAAGTCAAGCTTCAGCTTCCTCCAAAGGTCTCTAGAAGTTAAACCTCCACATGGGTGTGTTTGTATGTAAGGAAAGAAGAAGTATTGAGAAGCATTATAACAAGTTGGACTATTAAAGCCCAATAGTGTCTACATCGAACCAGTTGTACTCTCCAGGGTCTTAACAGCCTGGAGACCCTGAAGACTGAACCTGGGATCTTCTGCATGTAACCATGTGCTGTACCACTGAAGCATAGATCCTCCCCGAAATGAATGTATTTCACCTAATCTCTAATAAGTGTGTGTGTTTGGGGTAATCAATATTGTCAATCTAATAATTAGGAATCCATCAAGATCTCACTCAATTTGCGCTTCTAAGCAAAACAACCTAGGTTGCACTTCTCAGACTAATGCACCCATTGACCTGCATATGAGGACTCATGCTGGAATAGAGCTAGGGGTGGGTGAATGAGCTCACCAAGATTTCCCCAACATCAGCTTGCTGCTCTTCCCTCCTTGATTGGCTCTCTTGTTTGCGCTCAATGTTTTGCATGAATGGGAAAATCGTGCAAAGCGAACCGCTATTGGACATGAAAGGTGCGCAAAAGAACCCCCAAATTTGTGCATAGAATAAAATGTAGCTGATTTTAAAGTTGCATATTTCCCCCAAAGTTGCACGTCTTGAGGAAGTTGTGCATTTGAAGCAAGGTGCACATTTTTGAAGGACATGCTTTGCAAATGAGAATGCTAGTTTGGGAATTTTTGAACATTTTCAGAGAAAATGCTTTCCGGTTCATATTCAGGATTGCAAATAGGGCGTCTCTGAGTGATATAAACACAATAGCACACTCTCTCTTGGCTTTCACACCTTTCTGAATTTTTAAATACAATTCTTGGCTGAAAAAATGTATATCAAAGTGTGTAGAGAAAAATATGAACGGGAATAGACACATTTCATGAAACCCCCCCACAAAGCTCACATTCTGTTATTGACATGAATCAGAAAGAGCTTTGTGGTGGAGTTTGGAGAATCTCGACAAGGTCTATTAAGACTTCACCTAAGGAGAGGAACTCAGGCAATGATCCTTCCTTGGGGAAAAATAAAGGTGTTACATGTAAGAGTGCTTAAGGAATTTTCCCTTTGCAACTTCTGATACGAACCAACCTGATCAGCACCTCCAAGGGAATGTGCAGATTGAAACTTAGTTATCGACACACTTTCACACACAAAATGTATTTTAAAATGCATGTCTGGAGAGAAAAGGCATCCAGAAATACGTCAACTGCAAGAAAATAACATGCCTAAATAATTATTGAAATGCAAATGCTCACGTGGATTAAAAAACAAAATACCTTGCAGATTAATGCAGAAAAGGGATGGAGCAGACTTATGGGTGAACACAGGTGGAAGTGACATGGATCAGATTTGTATGGAAAATGTCCTGTATTTTCAGGTGTGCAATGTTGGACTAATAGAAGTAGCTTATCTGTCATTTGAGGAACATGGGCTGCCATTACTGATTCTTTCTCATGGAGGAGGTCTTGTTAGGGTCTTGGGGAACCTCAGTTTCTTTGGAGCACAGCTTGAACACCACTGAAATAGATCAGGGTGAGAATTTCAAGAAGGTTGGATCTACTAATTGTCTTTGTGTTTCCTGCTTTGGCTTCAAAGTTATTACATGGTGTGCTCTCATTAGACCCATGTCCAAACTTGCACATGTTCCAATGAGACCTACACACTCGCTTATAAGGAATCTTTAGACATTGGCAATAGAGCCTCTGTGGCTAAGTAAGGTGATTCTTGCCCAAAGAAATCCACACCATTGAAGTCCACACCAATTGCCACAATGGCACATTCATTGAGGTTTAAACTAGGGGTTTGCAGGAAATCCGAGGGTCAGTCGGAGCACCATTGGAGCTCTGAAATTGTGGTGTGGTTTGGGGACAGTTTAAAAAATGTTGGATTCCTGCAGAGTGGAGATACACCCAATTGGAGCTTTGTTCTGTTTTTGAATAACCACTATTATTATTATTATTATTATTATTATTATTATTATTATTTATTTATATAGCACCATCAATGTACATGGTGCTGTACAGAGTAAAACAGTAAATAGCAAGACCCTGCCGCATAGGCTTACAATCTAATAAAATCATAGTAAAACAATAAGGAGGGGAAGAGAATGCAAACAGGTACAGGGTAGGGTAAGCAGGCACAGGGTAGGGAAAAACTAACAGTAGAAAGTAACAGTAGAAGTCTGCACAACATCAAGTTTTAAAAGCTTTAGGAAAAAGAAAAGTTTTTAGTTGAGCTTTAAAAGCTGTGGTTGAACTTGTAGTTCTCAAATGTTCTGGAAGAGCGTTCCAGGCGTAAGGGGCAGCAGACGAAAATGGACAAAGCCGAGCAAGGGAAGTAGAGGCCCTTGGGCAGGTGAGAAACATGGCATCAGAGGAGCGAAGAGCACAAGCGGGGCAATAGTGTGAGATGAGAGAGGAGAGATAGGAAGGAGCTATATTATTTTATATATAACTATATATAAAGAGATGAAACTTGGCACTATGATAGCTCTTAGGGCTTTAGCCATGCCAAGTTTGAAGCATATCCATGTATCACTTGTGTTTTTTTTTAGGAATTTTTAAAAAATGTCCTCCCTCAAACCATCCCCCCCCCCACTCCTATCTCCATAGCTTCCTAAAACAAAGAAAAGACAGAAGTGAAAAGAAAAAAGAGAATGAAAAAATAGACATCAGTGGCATCTTTTCTGGGGTGTGTGTGTAAAAATAAATAAAAGGGGAGCGTTTAAAAAAGAATTTGGTTTGAAAGCAATAGAGGCGATTAGCAGTGCAACCCTAGTATGTATGTCTACTCAGAAGGAAGTCCTAGTGACTTCAACAGGTCTTACTTCCAGGTAAGTGTGGATAAAACTGCAGACTCAAGGCAGCAGAAGTCTATTTTTATAAAGTGGAGATGGACAGCTGTGCATCAGCAAAGTAAAGGATAAAAGCTCCTTCCACAAATGTGCAGGGGTGAATTAATGCAGAATAAGAGAAGTTATAACGGTGTGCGTGTGCATGTATGTTCACATGTGTATAAGGGGGATGGCTTGAGGGGATTTTTTTTTTAATTTTTTTTTACAAATCAAGGGATAGTAGACCAGCTAGTCAAACTACATATTTTACAATATTTTGTGTGAGAGTCTTAGAGGACAAGCCTCATAGAATATACATTCTTCAAGCTAAAGAGATAATTCTTATGATGCTTAGCTGTTGCCTAGAGCAAAAACTACAGTATTATTTTTTGGGGGCTATGGAGTTAAATTGGATTTAAGATCCTCTAGCAAAGGGCCCAAATTAACAGTATTTATATTTGACACTTCAGCAATTACCTTTTGCATTAAGTACTTAATAAAGTCAGAATTCATCTGGAATGGCCACCCCTGTAGGGCAGATTCTTTCCCCTTAGACTTGATAGGCATAATTACAGATTTGTTCTGTTATATTGAGAATCATGATCAAGGCAAGAATTCATTAATTACACCTAGCCGTACGAAACATCAATAGAGTACTATCAATGCATAATTGATGTTCTCCTCCTTTAATTCTCATTCTCATTACAACTAATTTAGGTCTAAACTTTGTGCCTAAGGATTCAAGTGTTGTTACACAATAAAAGGTCACAACGCACATCACTGCTGTATACCTAGACTGTCTGGGAAGTAATTAGAAGGCCTATGAGAAGATTAGAAAACCAGATTTGAATACTGTCGCTTACAAAGCAGCATTCACAAAAAATGGAACAGGATTTTTTTGCAAATTTCCATTGGCAAAATATGCATGTTCAATGAGGGAGGGCTGCTAATTAAACAGCTGAGCAAACTGCAAAAGTCAAATAGCTGTTTCTCTGCTTTTAGTTGAAATTCTTTATGTTTGCCATTCACCCACCTTGCTATAATTTCAGTTAAGGACTGCTATGTATTTCATAGTACTGTTGTTTTGAGGCTTATGTGTAACTTTTAATATTGTACAATAGTATTGTAAAAAAATTAAGTTTGTATGTGTTGAAATGATCTGTGGATTGAGCAGTAAATGTTTGGATTGCATTAGATGACACAGATATCTGTTCCATTATATGGGCCCTGATTGTGTGGGATCATTCATGTGACTGATAAAGGGGAAATAGAGGCATCAAATAATACCTGGAGAAAATGTAAATATTCACCCAGTTCAAGTGTGGGTTTGTGTGTGTGGATGGATGTGTGTGTGCTACCTTCTACCTGAACCACTGAGAATTTAGAATATTTAGCATAGCTCTAGGGAAAAGAAACGTCATCTAATTCAAGTCATACAGGACTGTTGGCAGTTGGTACAATGAACGTGAAACCGTTTGGGTTTGAGTTCAGCAGGGCTTAACTGCTGTCATGAGAAATAATTACGGTTTTAAAAACAGAGCAGAAATCTTGAGCCCTTTCCAACTGTACGTCTAGACTTCTGGGAGTTAAAATTTACATGCTAATGCTTTCATTTTCAACTATTACGTTCAGCGTATGGCATTACACCTCATTTGGCAGTCATCCGCACTCCCTTCATGACTTTGGATCCCATTTTAAAATAAGAGGTGCTATAGGTGAGGTTGCTAATATAATACTTTGAGCTTTTCTAAGAGCACCATGGCCTGATTCACCTTGGGCAGAGAATGAGCAAGGACAGAGGATGAGACAAGATTCTTTAAATGCACATTAAGAAACAGAGTTTCATACAAATAGCTTTTATATGCAATCTACACCCTTGACCTATACATTTGACTAGGGATGGGTAAGAATATTGATTTTGGTAGAACTTGCCAAAATACAGAAGTTTCTTCAGATTCAGGATGGAAGTAATTTGAGACTTTTTAAAAAAAAAAAAAAAAAAAATTAACATGGAGAAACCAAAATTGACAGATGTGTCCATCTAGGTTTGGAGCTTTGAGTGCTTAGCTGTTTGTAATCTGGCTTTCAATCCCTGTTTATTCAACCATGTTAATGCTGAACTGGGTTTGTCACCTCCTGTTTTTCTTGTAGGATCTTTATCTCCACCAGCTTTATGGCAGGCAGCTACGACGTGGCCTTCTCCATGAAAATAGCTGAACCCATTCACTTTGGCTTGTCCAGATGGTTGAGAATTTCAGTTCAATTCTCTTTTTATAACACCCCACCCCTCAATTCTCACACTACTTCCTATTTGGGATGGAAATACCTTGAGATCTAAAAAAATAAATAAAATAGCAAATTGTTGATTGTCTGCTTCCTGCTTGCTCACACACTGGCTAGGGAACATTTAAAAACCATGTGTGTGTTTTGCTGCTATGTTATAGTTGTCCAGGCAGTGCAGAGAGGCAATGACTGTGGGAAACACAATAATGGACAGGGGACATCTAAAACAATCCCTGACCCTGTTTAGACGACATGTACTTTGAACAAAACATTATGGCTTAGAGTGTCATGTGAACCATTCCTAACCATGGTGGCTTCATAACCATGGTTTTAAACACACTCACTAACTGTTTACTGCAAAAAGGTTAGTGGCCTAACCATGGTTTAGTGTGTTGTCTGAACGGGCTTATGTGTTTTGCTGCTATGCTGTAGTTCACAACCACACAGGTTACACCTAGCCCTTTGGGAGGTTGCTGAACTCCAGGTACAGCAATATGCATGGTCAGAAGACCTTAGATGTTCTATGGCCAGCATGGGGACATCCATGGAGGAGAAGCAGCCACCCTGAAAAGAGAACAGCTAGAATAGTAAAGTTGGCAACCATATCGTGAGTATTTAGGGGGAGAAAGACTTAAGGTTCTTATAATGTTTATATAACTGAGAATGTGAAAATCCATGGAAAAATGTTTTAACCATGCTGTAGGTTTTGCAAGTACTCAGCCATTTTAGGTTGAACTAAATTCCGATGGTTTCCCCCTGAGATTTTAAAATCCGCATGAACATTCCATAATGTCATGGTAAGATTTGTCATTGGCATTGGGCTGGGTTTTATGTTAAAATGAAGTCAGAGCTCTGACTACTTTGATTCAACGTTTCTGTGCCTTTGCATCATATCAGTGAATGAGTGTCAGCCCATGGATGGCTGTGTGTGAGGCTCAGGGACTCAGAAGTACCATCCAGACTTTGTGTTGCTTTGGTTTGATCATTTATTTTCATGTTTTTTGACTTCTGTTTGGTAAAACAGCAGAACTATTTTCCCCCTGGTAGATCATAGTACTCTGTGTTTCAATTTGATCCCCTATTTGTTATCTTAGCAACTGCAATAAGAGCTTTAAAATGGCATTCTTGCAGAAAAGTGGAGCTGAGAAATAGGATATAGATAGATTTGTGTTCTGAAATGTCAGATTTTCTAGCACGCACCTGAATTCTCTCAGGTCAGTAACTGGTTCATAGTAGCTAAGAAACTGTCTCCAAATCCCTGGAGGCATAACAGTGCTCGCCGACTGCATCTGGGTTTATTTTCTGCTGAGGCATTCCACACTTTCTCCCACATACTCAGCTATGATGCTAAACTCTCTCCTGCAGAGGACAGAGATTAAGAAGCACACAGCATACGGAATGGTTGGGCATTGGTTGAAATGCATCCAAATGGGAGGAGGAGGAGGAGGAACAAAAGTGATATTGCAGAAACCTGGCTGCTCAATGGTTTAATTTACTAATTTATTTATACTTACATCATCATAAAACTGTGGTGGTAAGCCACAGGAGTCTGGGGTATCACCCACCCCATATCTACAGCCTAAACCCCAAGGCAGGATCTACACTACTGCTTTGTAATGGTTTTGACAGCTGTATTTCGAATTAAGTGATTTATATAGAGGGTAAGGATGGCGGTGAAGCCGTGATGGTGATGATTAGTAGGACACTCCTGCTCCATGTATGGGGGGACGTCACAGTCATTCTATTGAGACCCCTCCCTCCACTACCACCCCCTCTCCAAGATACACTGCTGATGCACCAGGCATGCTGAAATGATCCAATAATGTGTGACCCTCTTGCACTCGGTGTTCACTTATTGAGAGCCCCAAGGCCCTGTCCAAAGCTCCAGCACACACGGTATCCCAACAAAGGGATGGGGTGTTCTTCAGAGGTCCAGGCCACTGGATGATTGGACATTAAGCCTGGGAGGAACTCACACTATGGGGATTGGCCAGGTGTGTTATCGTGTGCCCAGTATAGCAGTGGCAGCCCTTGGAGCCATCTTAGTGGGGAAGGGAAGGTGCTAGTGAGCCCAGACTGGGACATCTGGCAGCAGCCCCCATGTGCCTTACTAGTTTCTGTGCTACCAGGGCAATTCACAAGCGAAGGAACTGCTGGCCTCCTCTTCCTGTTCTGCAGCTCTGCCCTGAGAATGGCTGAAAAGGGTACTGCAGCCTGACAGCAAAGCTAGATCAGGTGATCTGGGGAGCCAAAAAGGCTCCCCTGTTGGTCTTATATAAGCACTGCATCAGGCTGAGGAAGTCAGCAGCCAGAATAGCTCCTGAAATGTAGTCCTGCTCCAGAACGCCTTCCCCTCTCCCTGAAGTGTTGCCTCTTGGAATCTGCCCACTTGCCTGTCTCAACTGGGTGACTTTCCAGTCTCTTCCACATTGCCCTGTTGGTTGATGTCTTTGGAACTTGATCTCTCACATGTCTTGGGTCATATTACCTGCCTCTGTTCCCTTTTATGGCCACATATGGAACTGAATGTATGCTTGGCCTGGTCCATTGGATTGACAGCTCTTACTTCTGCAGATCCCCTAACTTGGGGGGCATGGCAGGGAGATGTATTCGACCACTTCTGGAGATCCTCTCTAAAATGTGGGCATTGGGGTGGGTGGGTGACACTCAATGTCCTTGGTAGCTATTTGTCAGGGTGACTGTTGACCATTTTTAGAGATGGGAGGAACTTCTGTCCATTTAGCTTTCTTCTTCCTCCCCCTCCTTATTTATTTATTTTCAATAGTTATATATTACTCCCCATTCAAGTATTTTGGAGCAGTGGACAAATCGAATAAAAGAATAAAACCCAAATAAAAACACATTAAAAATACATTTTTTAAAAGGATAAAAGGTGCAATAAAACCATGGCCGGTCATTAAAGTAAGGTTTCCATTTTCAGGAGGCACCAGAGAGAATTTTTTCTTTTGTATCTCAAGTTCTTTCTGTCCTGTTCATGAAGGAATTGGTGAATTTTGGTAAGTTCTTCTCAAACCATAACCAAACAAAACTCTCACCCATCAGCCCTGGCCAAATCCAGCTATTCCCTGCATGAAGAAGATCACATTGTACCTGGCTGCCATATAGCTCTTAAAGATGAAGAACCTGTCAAAAATGAAGAGGTGGAAAACTTAATGCAGGACCACAAACACAGGGGTTCAAACTCAGAATTTAAGAGATAAGCACACAAAGCCCTCACCTGGATGGATGGATGCATCCATCAGGATTACTTTTGCCCACATTCTTCTCCCTCTCTCCCTCCCTCCCTCTCTCTCTCTCCCTCCCTCTCTCTCTCTCTCTCCCTCCCTCCTTTAATTTTTAAATCTCATGTTCTTACCATCCTGTTTATGGAAGAAAATATCTAATTTTGAAGTACCCCCAAATGCATCCATTGCTAGGCACATCCCACCCCATTTCCTCTGATGGAGTGACTCTGAAAACAGAACTTCTCTCTCCTTCATGACCTTTCCAGTCACCTTTGCAGACTGAAAGAGAGAGAGAGAGAGAGAGAGAGAGAGAGAGAGAGAGAGAGAGAGAGAGAGAGAGAGAGACCGAGATTGCACCATGATATAAATTGTTGAGGATGTGACAGCCAGACAATCTCTATCCCTACGGCTGTTAAGAAGAGCCATGTGCTTCTTTGCTGAATGACTGAAACTGACTAGAAGAGCTGGTGGAAGTTGAGTCATGCAGACAGACACCATTTGCTTATTTCAGGAAACATGTTTATCTTTAATTCAGAAAGTGGCTGTACAGATGATAAGTTGCCCATTAGGCATAATTCATGCTTGTTGGGTGAAGAGTTTGCTTGGAGAAGATGGGCAGGAGTCAATCGAGAGTGTCAAATTAAGAAAATCCAGGTCGGATTCTAGTGGAGGCAGATTCCATTTACTGTTCTGCTGCAAAAATCCCTTCCCCCCCCACACACTGGAGAGTTGGCAGGTACTTGAAGCAAAAAGGACATTTGATCAGGAGTGCAGAATCTCTGTGAGTTCCACTTTTTGGTGGGGAAGGGGGGGATCAAATAAACAAATAAATAAACCTCAAGCAGCAATCAAATGGGAGATTTGCACATATCGCCTCAAATTTGTGCAAATTTCCTCTACGGACTAAAGTGGAGCTGATTCCGTCTGCTGGGGCAATTTGCGCAAATTTGGACATTTGCGCAAATCGAACTGGGAATCGGGAAAAAGATGAATGTGAGCATCTGTTTGACCATTTGCAAATATATTCGGCGGACATGTGCTTGTGCTGGCCTTCAGGACTTTGAATTCGGCATGCTCGCATATTTTGCCAGTAAAAACAAAATTCTCATACATATCCCAACCACCTGGACTAAGGCAGTAAAGAGTAGGGAATGGATTTCTGACCCTCTCTGTCAGAGCAGCCAGCTTGTGTGTTATGAAATCCTGGCTTCTACTTTATTTTATTAACACGTGTAAAGCCCATGTCACCATGGGTGCTGAAAGTCTGAGGCAAAACATATGATTCCAGCTATGCCAATCCTCTGAAACTGTATGGAGGATACTTTTCTTCAATGTTACTGAAGAGTGTTGGCCCTCGCTTCCTCATACTCTTTGCCACTGAATGACGTTTGCTTCTTCCCCTCAGATCTCAAGCCCATGTCCTTCCTGCTTCCCCTACATTTTAAAGCTCACCTTTTTCTAGAGCTGCTTCTTTACCTCCTCCCCTGCTGCCTCAGAGAGTTCACCCCACCTCCTTCAAGAGGTAGCTGGACAGCCATCTGTCAGGGATGCTTTAGGGTGGATTCCTGCATTGAGCAGGGGGTTGGACTCGATGGCTTTAGTGGCCCCTTCCAACTCTACTGTTCTGACATTCTATGATTCCACCATCATCCCTGCCACCAATATGGGCACCTGAGCTGCATGAAGCTACATGGGAGCGGTAGTTACCTGACCACCTCAGGCATCTGGCCAGGGCATGGAAACATACTGTTTATCTATTAAAGCCTCAGCTTTGAACTTTTTCAAAATTTCAACATTTTCTGCACTTCTAGAATGCTCAAGCTTCAGTTTAAAGATCTGGTATAAACTCAAGCTTCAGTTTATACCAGATCAAAATCGATCTGGTATATTTCTAGTAATAAGCATTACACTACCATGTTCTTATATGAGAAGGTGTTTGCTTGGTGTTTTTCCCCCTACTCCAGAGGTAAATGCACACCTGGATCCCTGGGAGGAAGCAGATCAGGGGTGATTTTGAACAGAACAAAATGCTATTGCCAAAATAATGGATCTTATGCCTCTCCCTGCTACCCCTTCAGGCAAAATCACAGGGCATGTCTACACCAGGTCATCCCTGGATTATCCCTGTGCATCAAATGACCCCTGCATTTTCCCAGAATACCTGGTTGCCCAGTTATCCTGATTTTTGCCACAGTCCTGGGACCATACCTAGGACCGCAGCTGGTGTGCAGTACACTTCCAGGGCCTGAAACGGGCACGGAGCCCCACAGGGTGGCTCCATGCCCATGGGGTGAGGGGCACCAACTTCACCATCCCAGGGATGGCGGGGGTTTGGGGTTTGGGCACGTGTGTCATAAATCACTGGCGTTGCAGAGATAAGCAGCTGGGAAATGTCAATAAACAGTCTGTGGTCAAAAGCCAAAGTATCAGTCCGAAACCGGGTCAACAATACTGGAATCAGGAAAGCCTCAAAGCGTAGTCAAAATCCAGTCCAAGGTCAGGTTAGGTCTAGGCAAGGTTCAGGAGCTGGACAGCAAGGAAGAATAACGATTGCTTCCAGCAAACCCGCCAGCATCTCAGGCTTTCTTTAAATTGTGCTGCTGGTGCCTGAATGAGGCTAGCTGTGTTGGATTGCAGCTAGCTCCTGTGAAGGGCTCCTCCCCAAACTCTCTCAGGCTCAGCTGTTCAGCCTTTCTCCTCTATCCCAAGCAGAGGTAATCAGAGACACAACAATGTGTGTGTGTGTTTACTTTTATTCTTCCTCTTTAAAAAAAACGGTGGCTGTGACATTCCTCTTTCCTTCTGGGACATTGTGTGGCAACCAAGATGCTTGGGGGAGGACCGTGGAAGCAGGTAAATCCGCGATCCTCCCTCCCCCTCCCTCCCTCCCTCTACACCCTTAAAGTGTAGACATGCCCACAGTCTCCTAAGACTGTATTATTACTTTTAAGTGCAGGATTTGTCCTATACATTTGCCCTTCACATGCACCTCTAAAATGAGTCAATATGCATTATTATTTTCTACTCCAGTCACGGAAAACCACAACTATTCATATTATCCCTAATCACAGCTTGAACATTTATGCAAAAGGACGATTTGTTTCAAGTGGGACTAGGGTGCTGCATTAAAAAGATAATACCAATCAAGCTCAGGCAGTGAACATTGCAAGCCCTGATGAAGTGGGTTGAGCCTTCACCAACTGCAGTAGAACAGTGCGATAATTAAGATGCATAGGGCACATGACACTAAGCAGCTTTTTGTGAACTATTAATTAAGATTTCATCAGTTCTGTCTTTTATTCCTGCCGAATTAGAAGATGAGTATGAATTTCAGGCAAGCCTTTTACTGCTTCCTCTCAAAAAGCCAATCAATGTATCTGAAGATAATTTAGTGTAATTTGACATGGCCATTAAGACAAACAGACATAATCTTGACATGTTTGGTTAATGGACCAAGAGCAAGGTGAATGGGATTGATTGACATCTGAAGCCGTGGCGTTTTCTGGGACCAAAATGGCACAATATAATCTACAAAGGTGGCTCTAGCAATGCTGACATGAACATCAGCTTTTGCAAAGCTCCCATCTCACGTCAACTTCTCTAGTAGACAGGGAAATTAAGGCAAGGCATTTTACCAAGGCTGGCATTTTTAAAACTTCCATGAATCACAAATTAACTCTTCAATTAATCAATCAATTAATTAGATTTATATACTACTAGAAAGGTTAAAGGGGGAGCTTCTGATATATATCACATGATGTTGAATTGTCAATTCCCAGATAAGGGAGGGCTAAAAATGATTTGGGAACATGATCTGTGCACCAGTTTCACTGAAGGTGAATGGAAAAGCTTATGGCAATCAGTACCTTATAAAACAATATCAGCAAAAGTTAATGAGCTCACTCTGAAAATCACTCACAGGTGGTATATCACCCCTGTTAGACTGCACCATATTAGTGGTAATATATCCCCGCTCTGTTGGCGTGGTTGCTCAGTTCCTGGCACTTATATTCTTCTTTGGTGGGAATGTCAACAGGTCAAAACTTTTTGGTCAAGGGTTTTCCAAACCATTACAAACATTATTCATGTTGAAGTAGAAACTGATCCAGCACTGGCTCTACTTTCTATTTTTAGGAATGCCAATAGAACCATTACTCCCAAAGCCTTGGTCACCCATTTGCTTGTTGCAGCCAGGTGGGAAATTGCCCAATTCTGGAAAAGCGACAGACCTTTTGACCGTCAACGCTGGTTTGATAAGATTTGGAAACTAGCTTTAAATGATAAGTTGACACAACATAGCAGGTTAGCAAGAGGAGAAATAACATCAGACACATTTGTGGAAAACTGGTTGGACTTTTTCACATTTATTAATATGAATCCTGGCGAACCTAGACCCCCAGTGACTCAGGAATCCTTTTGGTCAGAGGTTCTAACTGAACCTGCATCTTTTTCTGTACCAAGTGCTTATTGAAGGAATGAACACCCGTGCTTTTTTGTAGTGGTGCTGTGGGAACATTTATATTGTTGTTGAGTGTTTTCTTTTACTCTCTGTGTTTATTGTATTTGTCCTTACTTGAAAATCAATAAAATAGTATTAATATATATATATTTCTAAGTGTATTTGTTAATGAAAAGCAGGTAAAATGGTGAGTAGGGTTGTCCATCACACCTTTGGGGTCCCAACAGATTCCTGCAATGGACCTGGCTCAATTTGCATTTACGAGCCAAACTTTGTGATCATTCCCCAAACCAGGGGACTTTACCGAGTGTGTGCGCGCAAAATTACAGGCTGATGTGTGCAAAATTACAGCCATAAATAGCAGATGAGACCATTTAAAGCCAAGTTTTCATGCAAATTGAACTAAATGATGGATGCAATTTTGCGCAAATAGCGATTTGAGCAACCCCCTCCTTAAGTCTGTGTGCTGAATCAGGCCAGCTTGCGCTGAGCTTCACACCCCAAAAAGAATCCTTCTAAAATCCCTAATGGCGAGTGATTTATGGGTTAAACTTCACAACTACATGTTACAACACAGCTGCATGTATTGTTGACCCAGCAACTTGCTTCTCCCTATTCCAGGAATTCTCTTCCAGAGTATTTGCAGATGGTTGCTTCGGTTATTGTTTTTTAAGTCTCAGTTACCCTTTTAACCATGTTTCTGGAACCTTAGTTTAGATTTCATTCATTGTTGATCATGTTTACTATTTATTCTTATAGTGTTTCCTGCCCATTTGCTGCATTCCTTTCCCTTCCATTTGGTTGTATTTTGTGATTTTATTAGAACATAAGCCTTTGGGCAGGGTTTCATTTCATTTATTTATTTATAATATTTATATACCGCTCTGCATTCAGAATTTCGGAGCGGTGAACAAAATAAAATAGTATAAAAACAGAATACAAGCACATTAAAAGTATATTTTAAAAGAAACAAAGTGCAAAATAAACTGTTTTAATGTTTTATTTTGAACAGTGCCATGTGAGTTCATGGTGCTATATTGATGATGATGATGACAACAATAACAACAATAATAACAACTGCACCTTTTCTAAAGAGTAATTTCAGGGGAAACCCAACGTTCAGTGGAGAGCTGGAGGTAGTGGGCCCATTCAGAAGACACCTTAAACCATGGCTTTAACCATGGTGGTTAGGCCAGAAAGCCAGGCTGTGTTCAGAAGACACCTTAAACCATGGCTTTAACCATGGTGGTTAGGCCAGAAAGCCAGGCTGTGTTCAGAAGACACCTTAAACCATGGCTTTAACCATGGTGGTTAGGCCAGAAAGCCAGGCTGTGTTCAGAAGACACCTTAAACCATGGCTTAGGCCAGAAAGCTAGGCTGTGTTCGGAAGACACCTTAAACCATGGCTTTAACCATGGTGGTTAGGCCAGAAAGCCAGGCTGTGTTCAGAAGACACCTTAAACCATGGCTTTAACCATGGTGGTTAGGCCAGAAAGCCAGGCTGTGTTCAGAAGACACCTTAAACCATGGCTTAGGCCAGAAAGCTAGGCTGTGTTCGGAAGACACCTTAAACCATGGCTTTAACCATGGTGGTTAGGCCAGAAAGCCAGGCTGTGTTCAGAAGACACCTTAAACCATGGCTTTAACCATGGTGGTTAGGCCAGAAAGCCAGGCTGTGTTCAGAAGACACCTTAAACCATGGCTTAGGCCAGAAAGCCAGGCTGTGTTCAGAAGACACCTTAAACCATGGCTTTAACCATGGTGGTTAGGCCAGAAAGCCAGGCTGTGTTCAGAAGACACCTTAAACCATGGCTTTAGGCCAGAAAGCCAGGCTGTGTTCAGAAGACACCTTAAACCATGGCTTTAACCATGTTGAATAAGGCTTTATTCACCATGGTTAAAGTCATGGTTTAAGGTGTCTTCTGAATGGGGTCGCTGAGGGATGTTTAACCCCTGCTCCCAGATCTACCTTTGTACAACCCATTGGAGTGGAGTCTTCATCAGAGTGGCCTTCAGTAGGGCTGGTGGAAAGGGGTGTGTGTGTGTTCGAGACCATGTTTCTTACTTTTATAGTGCTTGTTAAAACAAATAGAACACTTCCATTATGTCTTTCATGAACCATTGAGGTCTGGTGTCATTGCAATGGCAAAAAGCCGTTTGAAACTCTCTCTCTCTCTCTCTCTCTCTCTCTCTCTGTGTGTGTGTGTGTTTGAAGTCCAACAGTACAGATGACCATTTGCAGATTGCACATGAATAAAATATGTGTTTGTACTGCTGTGTTCGCTGCAAACGCTGCTCAGTCCAAAAGGTACATATTTGACAGGGGGTGCCAGCAAAGTAACCTGACTTGCCATTTCAAGATATAAAGTGGATAGTCATGAATCACAAGTTCAGTCGTAGAGGTTATATGTGCCAATCTGCAACGTTCTGACAAATGTTGCAGACAGGGTTCACAGTGAAATCCTCAAGCATGCATGCTCCTTCCTGTGGTGGTTGACCATATATAGGAATGTGTGAATCTGCAACACTTGAGGATGTTCAAGTTCTACCTTGGGCCTCATCCTGACTTGAATCCGTACCAGATGGTGAGCTTTGGTTGTTGTTAGGGTTCCCTCCTTTTTGCATGACATCTATGTGTATTTCCGTGCATATGTCATTCATTCATTCATTCATTCATTCTGAGGTGTCATCAATATGTGGATGATACCCAGCTCTACCTTTCCTTTTCATCAAACCCAAGTGAGGCAGTGGCTGTTCTGAACCAGTGCCTGGGCACGGTAATGGACTGGATGACGGCTAATAAACTGAGACTCAATCCAGACAAGATGGAGGTACTGTTAGCGGGTGGTTCATCTGTCCGGCGAGGTGATGTTTGCCCTGTCCTGGACGGGGTTGCACTCTCCCTAAAGGATTGGGTCCGTAGTTTGGGGGTGCTCTTGGATCCAGAACTGTCACTTGAGGCACAGGTGAACTCAGTGGCAAAGAGCATCTTTTATCAGCTTAGGTTGATATACCAACTATGCCCTTATCTGGACAGAGATAGCCTAGCTACAGTGATCCATGTTCTGATAACCTCTCGTTTGGATTACTGCAATGCGTTATATGTCGGGCTGCCTTTGAAAACGGTCCGGAAACTTCAGCTGGTATAAAACAGGGCAGCCTGTTTATTAACAGGGACTGGCCGGTGAGATCACATTATGCCAGTCCTTTTACAACTTTATTGGCTGCCAGTCCAGGTCCAAGCCCGATTCAAAGAGATGGTATTGACATTCAAAGCCCTAAACGGTTTGGGGCCAGGTTATTTGAAGGAACACCTCCTCCCATATGTACCTGCCCGGACCTTAAGATCATCTACAGGGGCCCTTCTCTGTGAGCCCCTTCCAAAGGAAGTGAGGCAGGTGGCTACTAGGAGGAAGGCCTTCTCTTCTATGGCACCCCAGCTGTGGAATGAGCTCCTCAGAGAGGTCCGCCTGGCGCCTACACTGTACTCTTTTCATCATCAGCTGAAGACCTTTTTATTCTCTCAGTATTTTAACACTTAATTTGATCTTAAATTTAAATTTTACTGTTCTGTGTATTTTAATCTTACATCAATTTCTGCTGCATGGTTTTATCCTGGTTGTGCTTTTATACTGTATTTTGTATTTGTGTTTTTAACCTGTTGGTTGTTTTATTATGGTTTTAATTTTTGTGAACCACCCAGAGAGCTTCGGCTATTGGGCGGTATAAAAATGTAATAAATAAATAAATAAATTTCTTATACTGTCCCATAACTAAAGCTCTCTGGGCAGTTTTACAAAAATTAAAAACCTGGAAATGTATGCTGTCAGGTAACCTGTTGGTTGTTTTATTATGGTTTTAATTTTTGTGAACCGCCCAGAGAGCTTCGGCTATTGGACGGTATAAAAATATAATAAATTAGTTATGGGACAGTATAAGAAAAATAAGTATAAGTAAAACTGCTCTCTGGGCAGTTTTACAAAAATTAAAAACCTGGAAATGTATGCTGTCAGGTATGCTTTAAGGTGGATTCCTGAACTGAGCAGGGGGGACTTGATGGCCTTATAGGCCCCTTCCAATTCTACTATTCTTTGATTCCATGTCTGCAGTGAGAACAAGTAGCCAGTAGGAAAAGTTCTGTGATGCTGAAGGCTTGCAAGTGGTGGCTATAGGCTGGGGGTGGGCAGAAGGGTGCATTGATCTAATTCCTGCTCTTTTAAACAACTGACATATAACAGAGCTTTCCCCAGCCTGGTGCTTTCCAGATAAGAACAGAAGAAGAGGCATGTCGAATCAGACCCCCCCACACACACCTATTCCCCAACAACTGGTACACAGAGGCATACTACCTCTGAAGTTGGAGTAATACATAGCCATCATGACCTATAGGCTTTGATAGTCTTCTCCTCCATGGATTTACCTAATCTCCCTTTAAAGCCATCCAAATTGGTGGCCATCACTATGTGTCATGACAGCAAATTCCATAGTTTATGCACTGTATGAGGAAGTGCTTTCTTTCACCTATCCCAAATTTCCCACTATTTGGCTTTGTGGGATGATCCCAGGTTTTAGAATTATGGGAGAGAGATATGTTTTTTTTTCTTTTCTTCCTGGCTACTTTCTCCACATCATGTATAAACTTGCACACCTCTATCAGGTCTGCACATACGCACCTCCCCTCCCCTCCTAAACTAAACAATCCTGGAGATTGTAGCCATTCCTCATAGTGGAGGTGCTCTAGCCACTTTGGCCCTTTCTACACCGAAGGATTATCCCAAGAAAATGGAAGGAATCGTCCCTGCCTGCTCCCGGGATCCCATGTACAGGGATGATCCTGGGATGATCCCTGGAAAAAAGGCAGGTGTAGAAATGGCCTTTTATCATGTTGGTGTTCAGCTCACATCACCCCTGCCAGCAAAGCTAATGTTCAGGAATGGCAGGAGTTCTAATCCACAACGTCGGTGGGTGGGTGGTGGGTGGGTACCAGATTGGGAAAGATTGTCATAATGGGGAAAAAATTAAGCTGCCACCTACTTGGTGACATTCTTGGAATATTTGAACATAGCCAAAGAATTGGTGGTCCATTGACCAGGCAATTGATATAATTTGACCGGCTAATTGACCAGCATGCTACCCTAATGCCAGAAGGACTTGCTGAGGTTATGCTGCAATTAAAAAAAGAGATATTCTAATGGCACGATCTGTACATAATTGCTACTGTGACCATTAAAATCAGCTCAATTCTTTATCAAACGATACCTTCCAGTTTATTTTATTTTAAATTACCCATCCTACAGTGTGGAATGCACTTTAATTCCTCTTTATCCAATTAAAGCGCTTTAAGCCTCAATGGCAGCTCTAACCCAACATAATTGTTCTAATCCTTCAGAAGTGCTCTCAAATCACTTTCATCCCATTACTGTCGTTAAATTGTCCTTGTTCGAGAGGTAGGAGGAACCGATGAAAGGGTGGTTGAAATAACACAGCAGATCTTTTATTACCATGGCAGAATTTTTGGGAGGGGTGTAGCATAGAATTCATTTCCCTCTCTGTTCTGTTGAGCATGAATGAGGCTGAAGTGCTTTTTTGGGAGGCTTTAAATTTTGAATAGTCAGAATTGTTCCTTTGTAAGGACAGATTGACACTTTCACATACCATAATGGATGAAGATACTTTGCTATCAAAGGAATGCTGGCCTTCCATATTCCTCCCCGCCCCCACCAGCTAACATTGTACAATAGACGCCAGTATCATACTGCCCTTATACAAATCTATGGTGCGACCACACTTAGAGTACTGTGTACAGTTCAGGTCACCACACCTAAAAAGGATATTATAGAGCTGGAAAAAGTGCAGAAAAGGGCAACTAAAATGATTAAGGAGCTAGAGCATCAACTGGGATTGTTTAGCTTGGAAAAAAGGAGGCTAAGGGGAGACATGATAGAGGTGTACAAAATTATGCATGGTATGGAGTATGTGGACAGGGAGACATTTCTCTCTCTCTCTCAAAATACTAGAACCCGGGGTCATTCCATGAAACTGACTGGTGGGAGATCCAGGACAAATAAAAGGAAGGACTTCTTCACACAGTTAAATTATGGAACTCACTACCACAAGATGTAGCGATGGCCACCAATCTGGATGGCTTCAAAAGGGGGTTGGATAAATTCCTGGAAGTGAAGGCTATCCATGGCTACTAGCCCTGATGGTTTTGTGTTATCTCCAGTATTCAAGGCAATAAGCCTGTGTGCACCAGTTGCTGGGGAACATGGGTGGGAGGGTGCTGTTGCACCATGTCCTGCTTGTTCATCCCTGGCCGATGGCTGGTTGGCCACTGTGTGAACAAAGTGCTGGACTAGATGGACCCTTGGTCTGATCCAGCAGGGCTCTTCTTATGTTCTTATGATGGAGGTTCTTGGGCCTAGCTGATCCTCAGAAGAGGTTCACATGGCCTGGTGAGAGGGGGTGGATGGCGGCGGCAATGGGGCGAGTGCCCGCGTTGGTAGGCCTGGGTGAGTTTGCCCACCCTTGTGTGGGGATTATTGTAGCATTGTGCTTTTTTCCAGAAATCCAGTGAATTCTAACTAGGTGAGGGCATGACACTCCAGAGCTAGCCCTTTCTGATTGAGGAGGCCCTGAGGAAATAGGTCCCAGTTACCTATCTGAAAACATGGCAAGACAATTTCCAGCTACAGAGTTCCAGAGGATGTGAGCCACAGAATTTGACTACAAAGTGTTCAGTTAGGGCTAGTTGGGGCCTACAGGTATGAATGGATGAGAATTTCCATTCAGTTCACTTTTGCTACAAATTCTGCAACATCTGCAAAGTTCTCCACATTCAGGACTAAAAGAACTCGAGATTTTAAAATCTTGAATGTGGGAGGAGCCAAATTCAACCATCCAGGTCCCAGGCTTTGAATGCTTTGATGTTAAAAGTCTGGCTTTGAATCCCTGGGCATTCAAACACAATTGCGATGTTGAATTAGGGTTGTTAACTCTCTCTTTTTTCTAACATACTCCCCATCTTTAACAACCATATTATTTATTCATTCACTTATTTATTTATTTCATTTCTATACCGTCCAATAGCTGCAGCTCTTTGGGTGGTTCATAAAAAATTTAAACCACAAGGTGCAGCATAAAATATAAAATATGGAAGCTGAAACCACAATATAAAAGTGCAACCAGAATTAAAGTGAGTAGCAATGCAGAAATTTAAAATACAAATTTAAAACAGTGGAGCTAAAGGACTAGGTTATTTATTTATTTATTGCGTTTTTATACTATCCAATAGCTGAAGCTCTCTGAGTGGTCCACAAAAGTTGAAACCATTAGACACAAAGTATGAAACAAGTAACAGTATAAAAGCACTATATAAAAGCACAACCAGGCTAAAACCAAGCAGCAATAGAGAGATTTATACAAATTTAAAATACCAATTTAAAACAGTGAGGTTAAAAGACTAAGATGATAACCTGTTAAAATACTGGAAGAATAAGGTCTTCACTGAAAACAATATTACGTAGGTGTCAGCTGAACCTCTCTGGGGAGCTCATTCCACAGCTAGGGTGCCACAGCAGAGAAGGCCCTCCTCCTGGTAGCCAACTGCATCAATTCCTTTCACAGGGACTCCCAGAGAGGGACCCCTGAAGATGATCTTAGGGTCTGGGCAGCTACACATGGCAGACAAGTACATCATGACCCTCTCAATAATTTTACCTAACAAAGTTGACTGGTGCAAACAGGTGACAATTTTGCTTGCTTTCATGTTTGTTTGTTTGCTAAGAATTTACCAAAATCTGCAAATTTGTTCATATTGAGGAGAGAAAGAATTTGAGATTTTTTTTAAAAAAAAGTCAAGTGTGAGTGAACACAAAACTGTGAGATTCACCAATCCCTTCCTGCGGGTATTAGGAAAAGTGCTCTGAGCACTTCTACCAGCTTTCCTGGACCCCATACAACAATAAACACATACACACCAAATCATACAATTAAAAAAATCTAACCCGTTATAAAACCCGTATGCACAAATCCAACAACAACATATGGCTCAAATCACAGGAGCCACAACCATTGTGAATGCGACAGAGACTAAAATAATGAGATCTTAGTGTGTGTGTGTGTGTGTGTGTGTGTGTGTGTAATAGATATATCTGGAAAGACATCTACAGCATTGTCAAGGACAAAGACATTATGGCTATTCATGAAAAGAAAACCAGGGGAGTTTCTTTGACTGTTGCTTATATGTGCCGTAGTTACAAAGGGAATGAATGTCTGGTTACAGAGCACTCGCAGCATAATTCATGCCACTAAGTGGAGTGCCTTGCCAATTATATGATTTACAGAACACCCAAAGTCAAGGTTTTCTTCCGTTTGGGCAGCTTACCTTATGACAAGTGAGATCATCATTGTATCAATATCCTTTTTACTGATAAGGAAGCTCTCTCTCTCTCTCTCTCTCTCCTTTGAAAAATGCATCCTACTTAGAGTAGTTTAAAGCTGCTGTTCTATGGCCATTCCATGCAAAAGCATATCATTGGGTTAGGAACCAAGTGGCTTCACGTTCACTACGAGAATCATGTCTCATGGTGAACATCTTGGCTTAATCTGCACATGTAGCAGAACAGGGGGTTCAGTGTCTGACAGAATGGATAGTAGCACTTTGGGTGAGGGTATGGGTTTTTTTCTCACGCTCTGCTATGTGAAACTAAAATGCATCTGTCCTTGCAAGTAGAAAACTCATACACCAGGCAGTAAGCTGGGTGAGAACCCCTCTCCCTGACATACTAGCATTCTAGCTGCATGGATATTTTTACATGGGGGAACATGAATGAAAATTTGATTCCCCACCTGAAATCTCAGATGATGGAGTCCACTCCTCCACTTTGGAGTTATAGTGCTCAAGAACCTGCTGCATATGAAGACGAGGCCCAAGACGGGAATAAGATGTTAGAGCAATCCCATGGCTACCACTGAAAACAACAGTCCAGTGTCTTGTTCTCCTCTCTCTTTCTCTCCCTAATACAGTCATTCAAACTGATTACAATATGTCAACTTAACACACATATAGGCCCTTACCATATTCCAATAATTCATTTTGAGGAGGCGGAGTCTGGATGGAGTTCATTCTGAGTCCCCTTGACAACTTACAGTATAACTTGCTATTACCTTCATCACCAGGATCATGCAAATTTTATTTTCCCACAGAGACAGTATAGATGTTGTCCGCCAAACTTTTGCTAAGAACATCCTTGCAGCTATTAAAATATAACTCACTATCACTGCTAAATCTCTAGGGATCTGATCTTTAATATCACCCAGGAGTATCATTGTTGGGGTTAAGTGTTAAATTCCTTACCTTGATTATGGTGCCACCATGTATGGGCAAAAGACCATTACACCTCCAGCCACTCTGGGCCAGTTTTTAACACATCCCTTTTGTAGTTATGAAGACTGCAGGTTTTTTTTTTAATATTTAACATAATATTAATGATGTGCTGTGATGGCTAAGCCTCCACATCATAAATAATGACTTTCCCCTTCCCTCCAAACTCCTTGATTTATGGAATTCATTCGCTTTCGTGTAGATATATAAAATAAACCAGTAATCTCATAATGCTCGACGGTGTGCCAGAACATGATGAATAGCAGATTGGATTTGTCAACAAAAGAAAATGGGGACAACAATTTCTATTACCCAGAACCCCCTCCCCCCCAAAAAAAACCAACTTGCAAAATCATGGACCCCAATGAAGCATTATTTTGATTAACACGCTTTGTGTTGATTTCTCATCCCCTTCTGTGATAGAGTTATGATGCTGAACATCATAGTATTGGGTCATTTGAAATGAGGGCAATTGTTCATTCTGGGCATGTTGACAAAGGAACATGGAAATTCCCTCTCAAAAGAGATCAGGTTCAGTTTCCTCTTGAGAAATTCAAGGAAGGGGCAATCAAAGTAAAGCGAGCTTTTGGTTTGGAGAGCTTGTTTCGTGTTCAGCTGAGGTTGATGCAGAATTCCCATCACAGTAGAACATTATTAATAATATATTTACAAATCCTACCTTGCTGCCAAAGAAAAGGCAGTGTACGTGGTTTCCCCCCTTTATCATCACAACAACCTTGTGAGGTAGGTTATTAGGCTGAGATATAGTGACTGGCTCAGTAAGACTTCCCATTCCTAAGAGAATCCTCTAACCTAGAAGTAGGCAATTAGTGCCTTGAATATGTTCTGCACTAAATGTCCCACCTAAAGGTATTTTATATACCTTGGGGAACCCTCTGCTTTGCTGATACCTCCTTCTTCTGCATGAATTGTGTCTGTTTGGGCTACAAATGTGATGGTCCTCATAGTCTGAACACTGGGGACAGAAGGAATGATCTACTTTTCCCTACTCTATCCTCCATGGACATATTCCACTCGTCCTTTCTGTCATTGTTTCCTTCTCTGACAGTTAAGAGACCTCACACAGGACACCTGGGAAGCATCACTACCAGGGACCTCACAGAGCTCAGTTTGAAATTGTAGATGCAAGGCAGGGTTGGTAATACTTAAGAGTCACTTGTTAGAATAAATGTGAGATGATTCCTGCTTGCAGGAGGCACAATGGTTCTGCTGCTGCTGCATCAGGCCCACAGCCCATGTTTGGTATTGCTGATAATATACAAGTGTGTCATCATTTTTCTTTTAAGGTTTTGTGTGAGTGTGTTCTCAAGATCTTCAATAAGGTGTATGCATCATAATTGAATCCATAGGTTGTCAAGCTCTTTTGCTGGATGGCCTCTTTCTGAGAGTTCAGCCACAGGCATGCAGAAGAACCTTGATCATCATATGGTCCAAAGCTTCCTATGCACTTTGACCTAGCTTTGAATGGATTATAGAATAATAGAATAGCAGAGTTGGAAGGGGCCTACAAAGCCATCGAGTCCAACCCCTTGCTCAATGCAGGAATCCACCCTAAAGCATCCCTGACAGATGGTTGTCCAGCTGCCTCTTGAAGGCCTCTAGTGTGGGAGAGCCCACAACCTCACCAGGCAACTGATTCCATTGTCATACTGCTCTAACAGTCAGGAAGTTTTTCCTGATGTCCAGCTGGAATCTGGCTTCCTTTAACTTGAGCCCGTTATTCTGTGTCCTGCACTCTGGGATGATCGAGAAGAGATCCTGGCTCTCCTCTGTGTGACAACCTTTCAAGTATTTGAAGAGTGCTATCATGTCTCCCGTCAATCTTCTCTTCTCCAGGCTAAACATGCCCAGTTCTTTCAGTCTCTCTTCATAGGGCTTTGTTTCCAGACCCCTGATCATCCTTGTCGCCCTCCTCTGAACACGCTCCAGTTTGTCTGCGTCCTTCTTGAAGTGTGGAGCCCAGAACTGGACACAATACTCTAGATGAGGCCTAACCAGGGCCGAATAGAGAGGAACCAGTACCAGATTATTTATATAAAGCACTACCAATGTACATTGTATTTTACAGAGTTTCCAAAGCAAAAAAGACAGGGACAATCTCAATTTCAACAGATGGGGAGACAACAGAATGAAGGCTGGAGAGAAGACAGAAAACTCCCTTATACTGAATCAGCTCAATGGCACATTTAATTCAGTATTGGCGACACTAACTGGTAGAGAATCTCCAGGGTATCAGGAAAGATTTTTCCCTATCCCTACCTGGAGATGCTGGGGATTGAACCTGGGACCTTCTGTATTCAAGGTATGTGCTCTACCACTGAGCTATAGTTCTCTTCCCTAAGACTGCTCAAGATAATAGGAGCAGATGTGAGCTCTGCTGCAGCTGGAGTTAAGATTTGTCTCAATGGCAGGAAGGATGGAATCATCTCTTGCCTGTGTTGCTGCTGGATTCAGCAAAGACGTGGAACGAATGACTGTCAATTTTGAAAAGCTGTCCATGGTGCTGAAAGGCTGATGGTTTTTGGGGAGAAGGAAGGAGAAGGCTCCATGACTGCATTTGAAAGTGGCAGGGAAGAAGCATGACGTGTGTGTGTGTGTGTGTGTGTGTGTGTGTGTGTGTGTGTGTGTATATTAACAACTATGCTAAATCTATTGCACCATAGGACCCCAGCTAGGTGGTCCACTTGTTGTTTATTCGTTCAGTCGCTTCCGACTCTTCATGACTTCATGGACCAGCCCACGCCAGAGCTTTCTGTCAGCTGTTGCCACCCCCAGCTCCCCCAAGGTCAAGTCTGTCACCTCCAGAATATCATCCATCCATCTTGCCCTTGGTCGGCCCCTCTTCCTTTTGCCTTCCACTTTCCCTAGCATCAGCCTCTTCTCCAGGGTATCCTGTCTTCTCATTACGTGGCCAAAGTACTTCAGTTTTGCCTCTACTACCATTCCCTCAAGTGAGCAGTCTGGCTTTATTTCCTGGAGTATGGACTGGTTTGATCTTCTTGCAGTCCAAGGCACTCTCAGAAGTTTCCTCCAACACCACAGTTCAAAAGCATCTATCTTCCTTCGCTCAGCTTTCCTTATGGTCCAGCTCTCGCAGCCATAGGTTACTACGGGGAATACCATTGCTTTAACTATGCGGACCTTTGTGGTCAGTGTGGTGTCTCTGCTCTTAACTATTTTATCAAGATTTGTCATTGCTCTCCTCCCAAGAAGTAAACGTCTTCTGATTTCCTGGCTGCAGTCAGCGTCTGCAGTAATCTTTGCGCCCAGAAATACAAAGTCTGTCACTGCCTCCACGTTTTCTCCCTCTATTTGCCAGTTATCAATCAAGCTGGTTGCCATAATCTTGGGGTTTTTGAGGTTTAACTGCAACCCAGCTTTTGCACTTTCTTCTTTCACCTTCGTCATAAGGCTCCTCAGCTCCTCCTCGCTTTCAGCCATCAAAGTGGTGTCATCTGCATATCTGAGATTGTTCATGTTTCTTCCTGTGATTTTAACTCCATCTGTGAGACAGAGTCTCTGACTTACTTCCTATACGGCTATGTAATCACATAGCAGAGGGAACAGAAGTCATATTATAGGCCATGCCTTCAAGTTTAACTAGCCTCAGTTGAAATTCTGGACTTCATAAAGGTGATAGATGCTGAAATGATCAAAGCAGTTTAGGAGTTAACATGCCCCTTTCCTAGTGATGTGCAAATCACCAAAACCTGAGGTCGCCAAAGTACTCTGAATCCCATCTTGTTCTGACTCAAGTCTGTATCGTAGTGCAAGCTCCTTCTGCATTTTTCTTTCTGCATGAAAACCCTTGCATATTTCCATGTGTATTTTCCAAAGTGTATGTGTCAGTTGTACACATCTTTGAATTGTATACATTCACCCCCTTTTGGATAAAGCATATTTATGCACATTTTTCAAAAGCACACATTTTTTTATGTGCATATTCCAAATATAAGCAAAAAACCTTTTTTTCCGGGGGTGGTGGTGGTGGTCTGGGAATCACATTGCAAGCACAGAAATATACAGAAATGTCTGTGTTTGATTCCAGAGGTGCAAATTGAGTAAATCCTGATAAAAAATGTACTCAACTGAATTTCTTATACGTCCCTGCCCTTTCTCCAGTGGCAAATCTCACTGAGATTTGAAAATCCTCTTTCACTATATCAATGGGACTGTCCAATTCAATAACTGCCTTTTTGCATGTTATTTCTTGCTGTCCCTTCCTAAAAGTGATGGGGAAAACTGGAGAATTTCTTTTTCTTTTTCTTTCTTTTTTTTTTTTACAGCTTCCGCACAATTCTGAACAAAGCACCATTAAATCCTCTGCAATGCCCTTAAAGTCCTGGTAAATTTATCTGAAGTGTAAGTCTCTGAATCAAAGCCAGAAATTTCCCATTAATTACTGTAGGTGATGCAATCGCTGCGTTTTAATTTGCTGGCCGATTAGAGTATTGACTGTTTACTTTATAAGGGCATTTTGATTTGTGACAACTTATAAAAGACCATTATGTTTGATTTCTCTCTCTCTCTTTCTCTCAACCCGCTGGAATCTGAACTGGCAGCTTTAGAAATATGGACTTAATTAGCTACCTTGCATGATTTAACAAGCCCCCCTCCTGCTACATTTCAAACTTGTACATCAGGGATTAAATATGCAGAAGGAGCAGAGAGGGTGGGTTGTCTAACTGACAGTGACAAACAGGGCAAGGCGAGTGTTGATATTATTGGAGAACATCTGCAGAGATGTCCAGGTAAGAGTCAGCATGGGGGAGGCAGGGGTTAGCATGCCCAATATGCTAAAAACTGGAAGGCTTTGCCAAAGATGATATATTGCAGCTAGTAGGGGAGATCCACCAATCAGCAGAACAAAAATATTCTAAACCCAACAGGCACAAAACAAATACCAGCTCCTAAACAAGAATGCTTTGCACCTACTGGTTTTGCCTGGGCTTAGAATCATAGACTTGGAGAGATCCCTGTAGGTCAAAAGGTGATGAATGATTTAAAAAGACTATTCTCAAAATGGGGGATAAACAAACTTTGCTGGAGAAATTCTCCAAGTTTGATATGAATCAAACTTAACATTGGAAAAATGAAGAACTGAAATTGAGAGATTTGTGCAACCCTACTCCAACTTGCTGACCTCAAGATATTTTAAGTCACAGTCCTAAGCATGCTTAGACAAAAATGAAGAACGGCCTATAATGCCTAGCATATAATCATAGAATAGTAGAGTTGAAAGGGGCCTATAAGGCCATCGAGTCCAACCCCCTGCTCTTTGCAGGAATCTACCTGACAGATGGTTGTCCAGCTGCCTCTTGTATGCCTCTAGTGTGGGAGAGCCCACAACCTCTTTAGGTAACTGGTTCCATTGTTGCATGCTCCTCCCTCTTAAATTTTGCATTCATGACATTTTGCATTCCTGCTATTTATTTTTTGTACATCTATACCTATCTGCCCACACCCCACCCCTGAGTACATGTAAACTAAATGTACCACTTCAGGGATCTGATGAAGAAACTAGTTTGCAAATCAAAGTTTATGCCACAGAGTAGCATAATCCTATCCATGTCTCATCAGAACTAAGTCCCATTCAGTTCAATAGGGCTTACACCCAAGTAAGGGTGTATAGGATTTCAGCCTGAATTTGCTAATCTTCAAGGCATCCTAAGTCTCTGTGTTGTTATTGCTACAACACACTAACACAGCCTGGGTCACGCCTCTTGAATTTGCAAATTCTATACAGCTCTCCTGAGCCATTGTGATTATTATAGAGTTCAGTCACCATCCTGGTTGCCACGTACTGAAAGCAACATGCTGAAAACCATAAGCAAATAGTACAAACTGCAATAAGATGTCTATTGGATAATAACTCCTCTAGGAATAAGTCATCTTTCATGAATATACACTGAGTGATAAGTTCTGCTTTGTTTTCCATCCTGTAGCTTAGCGCACTCCACTAAAATTCAGGTTTTTTTGTTTGTGGGTCAGGGAGGATGCAAGAAAGAAGACATGGACACAAGAGCATTGGGTGAAACTAGGGCCTCTTTTATTGAATAATTAGGCTAATCCTCCCTCCCCGGATCTGAGTGCGATAGTGTGGGAATCTCACATCTACACAGGCCTACTGCCTGTCAAAAGGGCGAGCCACTCTCCAGGCTAGAAGCCGAATCATCGGCTCCACGCCTGTACGACACTCTGAGAGTGTGGAGAGACCATCCCACTGCACCCCCCGCCCACTGCCATAAGGGACAGTGGGTAGATGCAGCGAGTATGGTCTCCAACCGCATGCCATAGCCTGACTCGTGAGCCACACAACCCCGAGGAGCAGGTCCTCTGGCTATGCAGCTCACCGCCCAGGGTGCCAGTGGGCTCACCGTCCCTGTCCTGGGTTTAGATTCCCGCACCTTCCTGCTCACAAATTAACCTATTTATAACCCAGATCGCCCTAACGCTCCTAGTATGAAGTAGGCGAAAACCACGTTTGTGGGAAAATTCCTACTTGGCCCTCCTTCCAAAAGGAGCGACCGGCTAATCCCAAACTAGGAACGGGCGGGAGGGTGGGAGCCGAAAACGCGAAGAGGCCGAGCCTCGGGCGGTGCGGCTTTTATAGCCGCGGCCCCGCCCTTGGCTCACGAGGCTCACACACTGAGCCACGTGAGCCCAGTGCTCCTTTCCCAGCCCCTCCCAAACCCACAACCGTTGCTTTCCCGCTCAAACTTAGGTTGGGCGGGAAGCATATTTTTACTGAACCAACAATACATTGTCTGTATCACTATTGCTCTATGTCATATATTTGATTATTATCATGAAATTTAGGGCTGTATGGTTATTTGGACAATGAAATAGTACACACACACACACAGTGTAAATGTGTGTTAGCACCTCTTAACGGAGCATTCCTGGCTAAGAGCAGCTGTGCAGGGTTCATTTCACCATCTATTGCCTTGTGGCTTCCTGTTCAATGCGCCTTCATATGAAGGATAAAGTGGCAGTTACGGGAACTCTGGGGGAAAGTGACCACGTCATACTTGAATTCTTGATTATGAAGGAGACAAAAGTTGAGCGTAGCCATACACGTACTCTGGATTTTAGGAAAGCTGATTTTAATAAACTCAGAACTATAATAAGTAAGGTCCCGTGGCAAGGGAGCCTAAAAAGAAAAGGAGTGCAGGATGGGTGGGAGTATCTAAAAAATGAAATTTTAAAGGCACAGTTACAAACAATTCCAACAAGGAGAAAAGATAGAAGACAACAGAGGAAACCAATGTGGCTCCACAAAAAGCTTATTGATGAACTGAAAACAAAAAGGGATACATATAGGAAGTGGAAGGAAGGCCAGGCTACAAAAGAAGAGTACAGACAAGTGGCGCAGAAGTGCCGAAATGGCGTCAGGAAGGCTAAAGCTGTGAATGAGCTGAGATTAGCGAGGGATGCTAAAAGCAATAAAAAGGCTTTCTTCAGATACGTGAGTAGTAAAAGACAGAGGAAAGAAATGGTGGTTCAACTGCTTAATGAGGATGGCAAATTGATAACAGACGACAAACAAAAGGCTGAAGTGCTCAAGTCCTACTTTGCCTCGGTCTTCTCCCAAAAGCGGATCTATGACCCCCCTGGAAAAAGTGAAGCAGAAGTTGAGGGGGCAGGATTGCAGTTTGAGATTGATAAACAAATGGTCAAAGAACACCTAATTTCCTTGAATGAGTTCAAATCCCCAGGGCCCGATGAACTGCATCCAAGAGTAATGAAGGAGCTAGCGGAAGAACTCTCAGAACCTTTGTCTATTATCTTTGCAAAATCATGGAAGACGGGTGAGGTGCCGGACGACTGGAGGAGGGCTAACGTTGTCCCTATCTTCAAAAAGGGCAAAAAGGAGGAACCTGGGAACTACAGACCAGTCAGCCTGACATCCATCCCTGGGAAAATTCTGGAGCAGATTATAAAGAAGTCAATCTGTAAACACCTTGAAATCAATGCAGTGATTACTAGAAGCCAACATGGATTTGTCAGGAACAAATCCTGTCAGACTAATTTGATCTCATTTTTTGATAGGATAACCTCCCTTGTGGACTGTGGGAATGCTGTGGATGTCATATATCTTGACTTCAGCAAAGCTTTTGACAAAGTACCACATGACATTCTGATTAACAAACTAGCTAAAAGTGGGCTAGATGGAACAACTATTAGGTGGATCCACAGTTGGCTACAGAATCGGACTCAAAGAGTACTTATCAATGGAACCTTCTCAAACTGGGGAGAGGCAACGAGTGGGGTGCCGCAGGGCTCAGTCCTGGGCCCAGTGCTCTTCAACATTTTTATTAATGATTTGGATGAGGAGGTGCAGGGAACGCTGATCAAATTTGCAGATGACACCAAATTGGGTGGGATAGCTAATACCCTGGAAGACAGAAACAAACTTCAAAGTGATCTTGATAGGCTGGAGTGCTGGGCTGAAAACAACAGAATGAAATTTAATAGGGATAAATGCCAAGTTCTACATTTAGGGAATAGAAACCAAATGCACAGTTACAAGATGGGGGACACTTGGCTCAGCAATACTACAAATGAGAAAGATCTTGGAATTGTTGTAGATCACAAGCTGAATATGAGCCAACAGTGCGATATGGCTGCAAGAAAGGCAAATGCTATTTTGGGCTGCATTAATAGAAGTATAGCTTCCAAATCACGTGAGGTACTGGTTCCTCTCTATTCGGCCCTGGTTAGGCCTCATCTAGAGTATTGCGTCCAGTTCTGGGCTCCACAATTCAAGAAGGACGCAGACAAGCTGGAGCGTGTTCAGAAGAGGGCAACGAGGATGATCAGAGGTCTAGAAACAAAGCCCTATGAAGAGAGACTGAAAGAACTGGGCATGTTTAGCCTGGAGAAGAGAAGATTGAGGGGAGACATGATAGCACTCTTCAAATACTTAAAAGGTTGTCACACAGAGGAGGGCCAGGATCTCTTCTCGATTCTCCCAGAGTGCAGGACACGGAATAACGGGCTCAAGTTAAAGGAAGCCAGATTCCGGCTGGACATCAGGAAAAACTTCCTGACTGTTAGAGCAGTGCGACAGTGGAATCAGCTACCTAGGGAGGTTGTGGGCTCTCCCACACTAGAGGCATTCAAGAGGCAGCTGGACAACCATCTGTCAGGGATGCTTTAGGGTGGATTCCTGCATTGAGCAGGGGGTTGGACTCGATGGCCTTGTAGGCCCCTTCCAACTCTGCTATTCTATGATTCTATGATTCTATAAGATGTCATCAATGGCTCAGTGTTTCAAAGGGAATGAGACCGTCCCCCATGAACTCACTCTAAGGCCTCAGCTAGACCAGGGTTTTTTACAGTGACGATCTCATAATATTAGGATGGTGAGACCGTCGCCCTGGTCTACATGCAGCACGTGACACTGCACCCGCCATTTCGTGTTTTTTTGTTTTTAAAGCAGACGGAGCGCATGAATGCTCGTGAGAAAAATGGTGAGTTTTTTTTAAAAAAAATACTTTCCCCGCTCCCCCCACCCCACCCCTGATGGGTACAGAGCTCCCGAGGAGCTCTGTAACCCATGCACGGTTCACGGCTCCTCGTGGGTACTCACGAGGAGCTGGGACAAAGCCACCCTCCCACATGTTCCATGGTCTCGGGCTCAGCCATGGAAAAAGTGGGCTGGATGTGTAGGGTGAGATCCTGGGGAAAGAGAGGGATGATCCCTCCCTGCTCCCAGGATCCCCTGTGCATCATGTGAACATACAGGGATGATCCTGGGGCAATCCTCGGGCTATCACCCTGTCTAGCTATGGCCTAAATGGCTCCATTCTGCATGCCGTATTAAGAGCAGCAAAGTATCTCTCTGTGTGTGTTTATGTAGTGGAGTGTTGATTTGAAAGCAAAAGATTTCTCCATGTTACCATTTGTATTTCACTCTTAAAGCAGTCCTACTTGATTTGGTTTTTAAAATAACTACCCCACACTTGTCCAACCAGCCTAGACTGTCCTTGACCTGATAAACTGCCCTATGCACACATGACTCCATTCTTGACTATTGCCTAACTGCATTACCCTTCTCCAATCTGGTGCCATCCAAATTTTTGGGACTACAACTCCCAGCATTGCTGTCCATGGGGCATGCTAGCTGAAACTGATGGAAACCGAAGTCCAAAATATCTGGAGGGCAGATCTTCAGGGTTGGGGAAGGCTAGGCCGTATAATAGCCGGGACACCATCTTCTAAGTTCTTTCACATTCTGAACTGTCATGTTTATGGTAAAATGGGATGTGATGAGTGATGGATGGACTCACCTCTGAGCGCTTGCTGAGCCCACGCTGTGGCTTGACACCCCCCCATCTGTAATGTTGCATAAATGCCTTCTTTATGGCTGCCATTTGTTCAACAATAGCTGTATGGAAATCCCTGAGCTGCCATTTCTATGGAAATGGTAGCTCACTATGGGACAGGTGGTTGCCGCACCTGATCGTTGGGCATGTGGCCGCTCATTGAGCTGGTCCAGGAGGGTGAGCAGCTTGGCAAACAGGGTCCAGGTGTGACAGACGGGTCATGCCATCCCTAGATGTGACATTAATTTTGAGAATAAAATGATCATGCTTTTTGTTCCTGTTACACAAATAGCAGCTATAGGGTAGCCATGGCAACCCCAGCCTATGGGGCTGGTGGGGGGGGGGCAAGAGAGTTTAACACTCCATTCCCAATAAAATGAACCACCTTTCTGAAGCTGTTTATATTTCAAGGGCACTCCCATTGACACCAATAGAAGGTTCCCTTGAAATGCAAATTGCAACATTGGAGAGGGATTTTTTTGTTAGAACCATTGCAGGGAAAGGAAGAGTTAAACTCTCTCCCCTGATCCCAAGTCATAAGGCTGCTCTGGATTCTTTCAGTTCCTATTTACATACAACATCAACAACTATGTTAATTGCATATATAACTTCTCCTAGTGTGGGTTCTATGGGGCTTAATTAGAACAAACTTGCAAAGAATATATATATATATATATATATATATATATATATATATATATATATCTTTAACATGTCTTTAGTGAACATTCAAACACAGAAATATGCCACAATCTGTCCTTCTTTGTGTACAACAACAAAACATGGATTTCTTGCTTGCAGCTCAATCCTGCGTGGTGCGCTGAGTACTCTGGAAGTCCCTTTTTGTTGACTTTTTCAACTTTTATTTCCCAGGACGATCCCCAAGGAGTAACAAGACAGTTCAAAGTATTGGCCTGGGGCCAATCTACACCAAGCAGGATATAACACTTTTAAAACCGTATGAAAACTGTATATGTAATGTGTCCTGGGCCTGAACAGTTGTCATAACCATTATAAACTGTTACAAACAGTAGTGTAGATCCTGCCCTGCAATAATATAATTATAATATAAAATATTATATTATAATTTAATTAAATATAATAATGATAATATAATGTATATTATAATTATAAAAATATTATAAATATTATATTTTATAATATAAAAAATGATTCCCCACCCCCTTGAAATGCTACTGACACGATTACCATTTCAATTTCCCTTATACAAGGTGATCAGGGCTTATAATTAAACAGAATTCTCAAACATTCAGCTTTCAGCAGAACTGGTTCTTTTTCTTTCTGCTGTTTCTTCTCTAGCCCCTCCCTCTGAGTGAGAGCCCCACCCAAGGGACTATACCATCTGCTCCATAGGGGTTACACATACACACAATTAACATCATATGAAATCGATACTGTTTTAAATCAATATTTTATGCTTTTAAATTTTGGTATATCTCTTTTTAGTGCTCACTGTTTTTAACTTTTGTAAACTGCCCAGAGAGCTTCGGCTATGGGGCAGTATATAAATGCAATAAATAAATATTCACTGTAATCCCAGAATCACAGGCACCCTGGGAAAATTACATTACCCAGACTCCCAGCTGTCTTAGCAATGTTCCAACAGCATTAAGGAAGGGGGCTTGCAGTGCTACTGCCAGGCTAGGAAAGTGGGAAGGGATTGTTGAGGGGTGGTGATTGGGTGGTGATTTTGTTCAGATACTATAAAACTTCTGTTTATATAATTGGAGGCATGGCAAAATCCAGCTTGAGCTCAGAATAAATCTAGCTATGCTTTTCTCGCCCCCCTATTTATAATTTTTATTTTAAGAAATGGTCCACCTTGTCATGGCTGATTCCAAATCAAATTGGAGGGAGGGCCGTTGCTCATCTGGGGGCTTTCTATATGTGCCCTGCATTGGCTGTGAATCTGTGCTGCATCACTTATATGACACAGCTGCAAATTTGCAGCCACCAAGGTGCTTTTCTGCAAAGCTGTGCAGTAAAGAAGTTGGGAACTTACCCGGACCAGTGGGAATGATGTTACCCAGGCTCTTCCACCGTCTGATCTCACTCCATGGCCAATATAGGGGGAGGTCCTTGCAGAAGGTGAGCTGTGATTGGTCACCGGAAGGCAGGGGGTGGCTCCAGTAGGGTGACCCTATGAAAAGGAGGACAGGGCTCCTGTATCTTTAACAGCTGTATTGAAAAGGAAATTTCAGCAGGTGTCGTTTGTATATATGGAGAACCTGGTGAAATTTCCTCTTCATCACCACAGTTAAAGCTGCAGGTGCCCTGCCTTCTTTTACATCTGGTGACTCTAGTATAGCTCCTGCAGCTTTAACTGTTGTGATGAAGAGGGAATTTCACCAGGTTCTCCATATATACAAATGACACCGGCTGAAATTCCCTTTTTTATGCAACTGTTAAAGATACAGGAGCCCTGTCCTCCTTTTCATATGGTCACCCTCCAGCACCCAGATGACCGCCAGAAACCTGACGCCCCCTCCTTGATGTGGGGACTACCCATCACCATGCCGGGTAAGCGAAACTGCAGGGTTTTGGAGGAACCCAGCCAACTCAGCACCATGAACACGGCCCCCAGGACGTCTTTCCCTGTATAAATCAATAAAATGCTTGAGCACAGAAACAGAATGCCATTGTTTACTTAATTTGGCCAACTCTGAATGTTTCCACATGGCTTCTCCAGGCGGGCATCTAATGCAAAGCATTCTCGCCTCTGTGCTAAATTGCTTTTAAACAACCCAGGAATGGCCCTTTCCTTCCAAAGTGTCTTTTACAACAATCAGAGGTTTTCATGCATTGATGGGCCGAGTCCTGAAATGGGCATTTAGTGTGAAGTATCTGTATTGCTCTGACAAAGAGAAAGCCATTTTCACAATTACATTGATTTTGCCAATGGGATGGGAGGCTCTTGCAAATGTAATTGCATCCAACACTGTGCAAGACGAGTGTATTAACCTATAGACCAGTTTGTTATGAGAGATTAATAGAGAAAATGGGAAGTAATCTTGATATGGAGAATAACATTTATGTCTGTTAAAATTACAGTCCAGAAAAGCCAAATAAATATCAGGTCTCGCCTGTTTGTGGTTCATCCCAGGGATAGGCAACCCAGTTTTGGACTACAATTCCCATAATCCTTGACCATTGGCTGGGACTGATGGGAGGTGTATTCAAAAACATCGGGAGGGGACCAGGTTGTCTACGCCTGGTTTTCACCTATCTTTTTTATTTATTTATTTATTTATTTATTTATTTATTACATTTTTATACCTCCCAATAGCCAAAGCTCTCTGGGTGGTTCACAAAGGCAAGATTACCGGGTTTTCAAACAGTTTTGTGGCAGATGCAACACCATTTCATCTCCATGACAGCATGAGCTGATGGATTTCTGCCCTGATAGATAGATAGATAGATAGATAGATAGATAGATAGATAGATAGATAGATATAGATAGATCACTCATTATGTAAAAGAAACTCCAGGAGACTTGTTGGCTGAGGAGCAGGATCAAAATATTTTAAATGAATAAATAAATAAATTAAAATAAGTCTTGTGTGCTTATGGTCCTAAGTGGGGTGAATGGTTATACTGTCTTAAAGAAAGCTGGATCTCTAGAGAACAATCCTATGGTCCCCGGGGGAGAGTCTAAAGGGAAATGGTCTTCCAGCGTGCCGACCTTGGAAGGAGGAGTTGGAGATCCACCCCTTGCAGCTGGTCCAGAGAGAACCATATTGGCTGTTTCTCCTAGGATGGAAAATCAACCTCTGAGAGGTCGAAAGGGGGTGAGCGGTGGGCAGAGAGGGAAGGATACCTGGGAGACCAGGATACGATTTATCCTGAGCCTCTTTCAACCTCCTCCTGAAAAGCCCAGCTAGTGAAAAAAACTCAATTATCAGAGGGAGGGGAGGCAAAGATCAGTTCCACTGCTCCTCTTGCCCTGCCTGCCTCAGCATAGAAATCTCCAAGGCCTCCAGATTCAGGAGTTTCTGAACAGGGAGGGCCCAATTCATGTCATTCTTTCTCCAGTTCTTTGCTATTGCCCACTTTGTCTCACTCTATTGGAGACCCGAAATGTCGATTCTTATTCCTGCTTGCAAGCGGCATCTGATGAATGCATGGAGTCAAATGTCCCACCTCCCCCCACCCCACATCCTCATGCTGCCTCATTCTCTTCTGAATTTCTATGTGCGGCTCTGTGTGTTCATCCCATGAGCCATGTCAGCACCTACTGAAAGTAGAGCAGCTGACAATGTTCAGGTTGCATGATAATTGGGAAGGAGTATTTCTCCTTGTTCATTCCACAGCCTTTCAGTCACACCAGCAGATCTGACCTTTTCAGAAGAAGAATCTTATTTACTTGCAAAACCAAGGGCTACTGCAAAGCACAGTAGAAGCCAGGGATGGGCAAGTTGTAGCCCTGCTGAAACATACATGCTGTAGATGTGTTCACTCACTCCTAGATACATATGAGTGTTGGTGATCTTTCTAATAGTCTGGTCTCAAACCATTTAGGGCCTTAAGGGTTAATACCAACCCCTTAAAGAGTTAATCTAAAATATGCTTGTCTTTGGGGGATTTTGTCCCCACCAGCCCTATTGCCACCACACTCTTCTGGAATGGGTTCCCTGAGATGGAATTGGCCATTGGGTTAAAGATGTTTATGGGACACCATGCTAACAAGTTCTCTTGGTTGGTTTCTTGAGTTGTCATTGGGGATGTAGGGATTTTGTTTAATCAGTTCTGCATGTGTTTCATGGATTATCAGGGGTCTTCTGTTCCATCATCTGCTCACTGATGGATTCCCCCCCCCCTTTGGAAAAGCATGCAAAAACTTCTGATGCAGTTTATCTAACTTTCTTAGATGGACACTAAGGATCCATTGAGTCCAGCATTCTGTTTACGCAGTGGCCAACCAGCCACCCACAAGAAACCCACAAAAAGATCATGATTCTCTCCCTCACCTTCCATCCCAGAATATTGAATTATATCAGAAAAGACAAGGCATTCACACCTGTTACCATCAATCCAAGTGCAAGTTCTTTAAATTACCCAAGTTACCTAAGTTCCATAACAATGTAAAGATGGTGAGCACCACTTGTTGTAGGGAAGAGGGTTTGAAAAAGTTCAAGGTTTCCTCTTTTCTAGGAAATAATTCACCATCTTATTTAAAATTTAAGCCTCCCAGATGAGTCTGGTAGCTGGGTTGTTTTCTTTCTCCAATGTATCTTTTTCTCATTTAATATAGTGAGGGGGGGAACTGTAAAGACCACAGCACCTGGTAGATGTTTATTCTCACATCTTCACCCCAATTAGTTGAGTCTGTTTTATTGATGAAGTGTCAGAGCTCAGGTGTAGGCAGTTTGTGAAGCCAAGAGTCAAAGCCAGAAAACACTTCTGAACTAGAAAGGAATGCCATTGCCACAGGAAGCTTTTAAAACCCTGCCTAGGGAGGACTGATACAGGAAAGTCTAGGAGATTGGACAATGGATGACTCATTATCCCAACCATGGAGACAGTGGACAGGGTCCTCAGACTAAAGTATGAACATGCAGATTTTGGAGGGATATTTATTTATTTATTGCATTTCTATACTGCTCAATAGCCAAAGCTCTCTGGGCGGTTCACAAAAATTAAGACCATTCAAAGTATAAAACAACAGTATAAAACCATAATATAAAATACAATATAAAATCAGCAGCAGTGCAGAAATTTATTTATTCATTTATTTATTTATTACATTTCTATACCGCCCAATAGCCAAAGCTCTCTGGGCGGTTCACAAAAAATGTTTATAGAAATAAACATTTAAAATACAAATTTAAAACAGCCAAGTTAAAATTAATTTATAGACTGTTAAAATACTGGGAAAATAAAAAGGTCTAAAAGAATATAGTGTACGTGCCAGGTGAACCTCCTTACGGAGCTCATTCCACAGCCGGGGTGCCACAGCAGAGAAGGCCCTCCTCCTGGTGGCCACCTGCTTCACTTCCTTTGGCAGGGGCTCATGGAGAAGGTCCCCTAAGGATGACCTTATGGTCCGGGCAGGTACATATGGGAGGAGGCATTCCTATTTGTGTGCAAACGCACATTTCCAGATGTGTGAAAATGCACGTTTTCAGAATTGCACCCTCGTGCAAGTGCACACTTTTGTGACCATGAACAGAAGTTCTGGAAATTGTGAAAAATTTCCAAGAATTGTGCTCCTGCCCACGTTCACATTTGGGGTTGCGAATGTGACATGCCGGCATGATTTGAGAACAGGAACAACCTCCTTTCAGATCCCTACCAGATGGGGGCACAGAACACACCTCTGCGGGTTCCTGGATCTAGCTCTGGAATCTCCAGACACCCTTGGGATGGAGAAACTTCACCAATGGCAGTGACATTATGACAGTTCACCCAATCACCGTCGGAGTCTTTGTTGTGGCCAGAAAATCGATCAGCACTTTGTAATTGAGATTTATTCCTTCTAAGTGTCCCTTGGTTTGGCTTTTTAAAGAGTCAAGTGTCCTAGTTTGGACAACACATGGAAATGCCCCACTGTCTTGAAGTATTTATAGAGTAATGAATGATGTTGAGTCGTTTTAATTTGCTTGACGGAAGGGCACAAACTCAGCTGCCTCTCAACCGACGTCGGAAGAGATTGGGATGAAATAGCATAATACTCCTCTTTGGGGATCATGAGCGTATTTTCTCTCTGGCTGAGGAGCGAGGATGTGACAAGTGAAGCTGTAACACCACAGATCAAGCCGTGATGCTTTCCCTCTTTCCAAAGATTACTTAAATTGGGATGACTTTATGTGTCAGCTTAGCCCGTCAAAGCTCGAGTATGCGCTGCTAAGGCAGATGTGGCTGCCTTTGATAATGAGTGGATTGAATAATCAGGAGCTCTGATGACAGCAAGGAGACACCAAATGCAAACATATAAGATGGTGGAGAATGGCCGAGGGTGAGTAACGTTGCCAAGAGGGATTTGCGGATTATCATGGATAATGAACTCAACAATATGAAGCTATGCCACAAAAGGCCCATGGTTCTGTAGGTTGTATTAATAGATTTATTAATAGGTGCATTGCATTGAAAATGTGGGGGAAAGAGAAGAATGGAGCACACCAAACTACAATGGTTCTAGGGCCATAGCTAGACGGGGTGATATCCTGGGGCGATCCCGGGATCCATGTGCATCCACATGATGCACAGGGGATCCCGGGAGCAGGGAGGGATGATCCCTTCCTTCCCCTGGGATCTCGCCCTAGCCTTTGAGCCCACTTTTTCCATGATCTCGGGCTGATCCTGAGACCACGGACATGTGTGCGGGTGTTGTGGTTTGTCCCGGCTCCTCGTGGTTACTCTTGAACCCTGTTTGCCAAGCCGTGGGGTACTCATGGGCATGCCCTTTGAGTGCATTGCTGCATGGATAGTGGCCAATGGAACAACCTACCCTACCCGAGCTGCCATTGTTGTGCAGAATGGCGGCTGGGGCATTTCCTGTAAGATCATGTTACATAAATGGCTACCATTTACATAACATGACCTTCGTGGAAAATGCCTAGGCTGCCATTCTGTGCAAGATGACCTTTGGAGAAATTCCCAAGCTGCCATTTTGTGTGACCGCTGAGACCAGACCCAGGTGCTTTGACCTAGCCATAGTTAGAAGGCATAATTAATAATAATAGTTAGGCTGTTCTTCACTGAGCATTGAGATCATGGCTCAAATCCTGGCTTAGCCATGAAGTTCACTGGCTGACCTTAGATCGGTTGTTCCACTTATTGTCCCTCACAGGTTGTTGTGAGGATAAAGTGGATTCGTCTTATCCACGTCTGCCTTCCTGAGTTCCGTGGAGGAAGGGTGGGCTGCGTTGATGAACGACGATTCCACCACTTCAGTATCAAGTCTGCTCTGCTTGCACATTGACATTGCCTTTTTGTATTTAAGCCTCTTTAATAACACTTTTATTTATTTATTTTACTTTAATTAGTTTTTTTCTGATAATACAACAGCTTCTTGGGGGAATTAAAAAAAAATTAGTTTGACTCCTCCATAGCTGCTGTTTTCACGGGCAAGTGGGCAGGGCTGCAACATTGGAAGAACGTTAAGATATTTGATGAAGCAAAACACATTTCCTCAATTCACAGTTATTTAACATCCCCCCCCCCCCAACATGCAAATTTTCTCACTACAAGGAAGTTGAGAATATTAAACTGCATTCGGGCCACTGCGTTTTATTCTGTTATAGTTCGAATCTGTATTTCTTTTTAGAGGAGAGAGATATGCTTAGCCTATGCATTCTCTGAAGCATGTCTACAGCTCCCGGCGATCCGGGAGGGAGGGGGGAGGATGTTTCACTCACCATTTTTGACCGAGGGGACAGAGCAGGCAGAAGTAACATCGGGGCCTGCTCCTGCTGGACTCTTCTCCCCCCCCCCCACAGGGCAAACTGCCATCTTGGCCCTGTGGAGAAGAAGAAGAACCGAGGGGACAGGAGCAGGCAGAAGTAACATCGGGGCCTGCTCCTGCTGGACTCCCCCCCCCCACAGGGCAAACTGCCATCTTGGCCCTGTGGAGAAGAAGAAGAACCGAGGGGACAGGAGCAGGCAGAAGTAACATCGGGGCCTGCTCCTGCTGGACTCCCCCCCCCCCCACAGGGCAAACTGCCATCTTGGCCCTGTGGGGAAGAAGAAGGACCGAGGGGACAGGAGCAGGCAGAAGTAACATCGGGGCCTGCTCCTGCTGGACTCCCCCCCCCCACAGGGCAAACTGCCATCTTGGCCCTGTGGGGATGAAGAAGGACCGAGGGGACAGGAGCAGGCAGAAGTAACATCGGGGCCTGCTCCTGCTGGACTCTTCCCCCCCCCCACAGGGCAAACTGCCATCTTGGCCCTGTGGGGAAGAAGAAGGACCGAGGGGACAGGAGCAGGCAGAAGTAACATCGGGGCCTGCTCCTGCTGGACTCTCTCTCTCTCTCTCTCTCTCTCTCTCTCTCTCTCTCTTTCTTTCTCTCTCTCTCCTCCCTCCCTCCCTCCTTGGCTCCTTTTCCTTGTGTGTCATGTCTTTATTAGATTGTAAGCCTGAGGGCAGGGACGGTCTTTTTTGCTAATTGTAAGCCGCTCTGAGAGCCTTTTTTGGCTGAGGAGCGGGGTATAAGTATGATAAATAAATAAATAAATAAATAATTTTTTTTTTAAAAAAAGACAGGACCTGGAGTGCACCTGCGCTCCAGTGCAAAAAGTTTTTATTTTTTTTAAAAAAGCCCTGACCCCGCTCCCCTCCTCACCCACAATTGGCACAGAGTGCTTGAAGAGCTCCATACCATGTGCCTGGTTCCCAGCTCCTTGCATTTACTTGCGAGGAGCCAGGATGAAACCGGGACAGCCGCCCACACCTCCCGCTGGAAAAATTGGGCTAAAAGTTGTCCTGGTTATTCCAGGGCAATGGAGGGATCATCCCTCCCTGCTCCCGTGATCCCCTGTGCATCATGGGGACGCACAGGGACGATCCAAGGACAACTCCCAGGATATCATCTGGTGTAGACATGCCCCTAGTCTTTGTTACAGCTGAACCTTCAGGTCTTTGACCAATGGGCCAAACAGTTTCCAATTTGCAATTTTGGAGCAGAAACTAGCCATTTCGATGTGCTTGTTCCGAAACATACATCGTGTTTTCCCCATTGTATCAATATAGCAACCTTTTCAAAAAATCCTTTTCTGCGTCTGCGTTTCCCCTGAAAGCGGCTTCTTCCCTCAATTTCAGGGCATGTCTACACCTTCAGGGTGTCGAGGGAGGGAGCAGGGAGGATTGCGGACTTACCTGCTTCCATGACCCTCCCCCCAGCATCTTGATGGCTGCGGATGCCCTGGAAGGAAAAAGGGATGTTGTGGGTGCCATTTCTTTTTTTGTGAACAAGGGAGAAGAGCGCAATTGCGCTCCACCAAAAAAGTGTGTTTAAAAACAACAACACATGGACCTGCTCCCCAGCCCGACCCCAATCGTCCTGGACTTCCCTCACACAACTCCATGCCCATTTTAAGAGCCCTGCTGCTTGCGGGGAGAGAGGGACGACCGGGGAACAGTATCCACATGACCCCCGCTCCTCGGAATGGTACCAGGACTGCAGAAAACTCAGGTTTTCTATGGTCCCAGATATGCTGGGGAAAGTCCCTGGTCATCCTGGGTTGCCTCTGAGATCCCCTGTGCATCATTTGGATGCACAGGGATGATCCAGCAACTACTCCAGGATATAGGGCTTGTATAGGCATGCCCTCTGTCATATGTGGGTATGTCACAGAAATCTGCAATGGATTCAAATTCATTCATTTCACTTCATTTATTATATTTCTATACCATCCAATATCTAAAGCTTTGTGGGCAATTTACAAATATCAAAAAACCTTAAGAATTCAATATACAGATGTATAACTAGACATCACGCACACACACCAGCATCGAAACAATTTTAACCGTCAGCGATGGGTTCTGATATCTACGATTCCGACCTGCGAATTTTGCTGCAGACTGGCTTTTTCCAAATTGTGCAGATTCCACAGACTTGCAAACCAGTTTTTAACTTGGGGGAGGGGATTTGTGCAAATCAGTGAGGTAGCATTAGTGCTAATGTCTTCCAGAATTCTCATACATCCCTTAAAAATAATAATTTGATGCCACCGATGGGCAGACAGAAGAATGGAAGATGCCTGAAAACCCACCCAACATGGACAGAATGGATTTAACAGGCCCATTCGCCCCTTTAGCCTTGTGTCAATGGGGTCTTTTAGTCCCACATTGGGTGGGAAGTGTGCAAATCACAGATGCACTGCTGATTGGATGAAGTTGCAGCAGAGAGGTTGCAGCCTTGACATGAAGCCTTTGGCAGATGGCAAAGAAGACCCAGTGCTGAAAGAAAACTGGAGCCGTTCGTTGGTACCAAGTAGAGTAACCTATAGCTAAGTCACTTGCATTTACTGACCCCAGAATAGTTGGTTTTAGGTGGATATTGTCTGTTTTTATGGTTTTAAATTGTGTATATTTGTTGTTTTAATGTTCACTGTTTTTAATCTTTGTAAACCGCCCAGAGAGCTTTGGCCATGGGGCGGTATATAAATGTAATGTAATGTAAATAATAATAATAGTAATAATTCCCCCATTGGCCCAGGAAGGAGAGTGCGTGATTCCGGCGTCAGGGTGGGCAGCTGCTGAGAACTTGCTGGGCCAAGCCAATTCTCAGAAGATTTTGAGTTGATGACTCAATGCTTTGTAGTAGGGATAGAGGAAGTGACTCTCAGTGAATTTGTTATTTACTCGGAAAGTAATGAACTTGTTAACGAGAGCTTAGAGGAGAGCTCTCCTTTCAGACAAAACCTGATTCCTGAATATGAGTTACTGCACATGTGAAAGATGAAGGTGCTTCTGGGGAGGTTTATTTGGGAATCACTTAGTGCATGACATGTGACACCACATTACGACCCCTTTGTGATGTTATTTTAGCCCGACCCGCCTTCCTGATGTCCTCATATGAGGTTTACATGCTGGACTAGATAGACCTTTGGTCTGACCTAGCAGGGCTCTCCTTTTCTACTAAAGATCCTGAAACAACCCTAAGAAGTGAAATTGGTTTAATATTTCTGCCCGTCCTCCTTGTACTTGCCTCCGTCGATGGCAATGCCTTTCCAAGCACCTGAGAAAACTGCAAGTCTTGCAGAACCGCTAAGAGCATATGTTATGGCCCTCTTTGTTTTCTAATTTTGTTTTTATTAGTATACTTAATGCGCTCGGTATTGTTCGTGCCCCCTTCTCCTGCTGACTCGGCCATATTTTGGAATGGTGCGCGCCTCCCGCGCATAATGATCAGAGTCCCATTGTGGATCAGTTTAGCTTTCTTTTCTTTTCTTTTTTTCTTTTTATGCGGTGACTCACCGGCAAAATGGAAACCACTTTATCAGAAAGCAGCTGGCCCACAGTAATTACCCCTTTATGAAAAGGGTCTCCAGTGTAATCAACATGAATTTCTCCCATAGATAAACAAAGGCCTGCATCTAATAATTGTGGCGATTTGGGAAGAGCAAATGAAAGATAAAAGAGATGAGCTGCTGAGTGCACTCGTCTTCTCTTTGTAAGGAATTTAAACTAGTGTTGGATACACATACACACACACAGAGCTACCCTATTTTTTTTAATGAGTGAACGAATCTGACTTTGCATGGGTTGGAATTGACCTTTTAAGTGGAGCTGGCATCTCTAGGCATGCCCCCTTGAGGATGGATTCTGCCCACTCCATTTCCACAGCAGGTGGGCGGGGGGAGCAGGTATCTATATATCTCTGTCCCTTAGCCTAATAATCACCCCTGAATTCGGAATGTATCAATTCCACTGCTACGTATTCGTTAGGAAAGTCTGTCACCTAAT